>NC_079324.1:43153065-43898065 GCF_029931775.1 Euleptes europaea
GCCCTTCCTGCTCACTGGCAAAGTCTCCGCTGAGCTGAAACTCACAAAAGGTTAAACTGCTTCAAATCCAGCCAGTTCCCCAGTGCTAACAACTGCAGCCCTCCGAACAAACAGCAAAATGCTTTTCCAAGCAGGACTAGCACAGGAGAAAGGCCACGCATCTCATTAAAGTGGGCAGTCTTGGCCACGGCCTTTCCTTTCCACCGCCTCAGCGCTTGTGGAATTTATTGATCCGCTCTGCTGAGCACAGGAGAAAGGTCAGGAATCTGGATACCAGGGTGACTGCTTGGATTCTAGGGAGGATTGATAAGAGAGCTGTGCTCACTCCCTACCAATGCCCCCCTCAGCTCCTTGTTGTTTTGCCCAGTGAGAGCCAGTGTACCTTTGTGGTCAGAGAACCAGACTAGGACCAGGAAGACCCAGGTTCACATCCCCACTCTCACATGAAATCTTGCTGGGTAACCTTTGGCCAGTCTCAGCCTAACCTGCCTCACCGGTAGGGTTGCCAACCTCCAGTTACTAGCTGGAGATTGCCTGCTATTACAACTGATCGCCAGCTGAGAGATCAGTTCACCCGGAGAAAATGGCCGCTTTGGCAATTGGACTCTATGGCATTGAAGTCCCTCCCCTCTCCAACACAAGTGCAAAAATGGCCACAGTCCCTATTCAGAACTGTCGCCACATTGCCTCTCTCTTTGCTGAGCTTGTACTAGCAACATTCCACTCTTTTTTTCTTCTAGCACAAATACAGACTGTCTTACCAGTAGGATCAGCATTCAAAACACCCACTATTCACCAGTGTCCAATTTTCTGTTTGAAATCAGAGTAAGGATTACTGTGCAGAAATTGCTTGGAGGTGCCTTGATTTTTTTTTGGGGGGGGTGTCAAATGATAGGCCTTGGTGTTGCAATTTTCACCTAACATCGTCACAAGGACATATTGCTAAACTCAACATCTTCCATCAAAAGCTAGTGTTTCACCCTTACGGTTCTGTTCAGGGATTGAGTCTTTATCCCATTTCCTTTTGGTGGTATTTTCCATTCACATGCTCTGGAGTGGTGGACTCTGATCTGGAGAACCGGGTTTGATTCCCCACTCTTCCACATGAGTAGCAGAGGCTAATCTGGTGAACTGGATTTGTTTCCCCATTCGCACACATGAAGTCAGCTAGGTGACCTTGGGCTAGTCACAGCTCTCTTAGAGCTCTCTCAGCCCCACCTACCTCACAGGGTGTCTGATGTGGGGAGAGGAAGGGAAGGAGATTGTAAGCCACTTTGATTCTTCCTTAAGTGGTAGAGAAAGTTGGCATATAAAAACCAACTCTTCTTCTTCTTCGATGTGATCTTTTGCTAGCTCTTGTTTTTACATGTGGAGAAAGCTTAAACACACCTCACAGTTCTGCTCCTTCAATACCTCATGATGTTACCTCCCACTATTCCACTCACCCCTGGCTATAAATCCTATCTGATGGGGGAGATATGCACAGGCTGCATTTACATGGTCTTTAATTAAAGAGTGATGTTAATAGGAACACAAAAGTGAGACGATGTGTTTGCAAGTAAACTGCCATTCAAAGATTTTCGGTGACAAATGTGTTCCCTCAGGGAGAGGTGGCAGCTTGTGTGACTGCAAGACCAGTATCAGGGTCAAAACAGACAAGATGCATGGAAGTCTATATGCTTCCAATAGAAACCCTGCTGGAAGGGAAGAAAGGGTCTAACCCTTTCACCCCTTCATGGTTTCACTCACAAATCTAAATCAGTGCTCCCCCTCCATTGTTGCCCTTTTAAAGAAAAAAGGGTTTTTTTCCTTTAAAGAGCTATGACAGCAGGGGGAGGGAGAAGTGTCAGGTTTTGATTGGTGAAGACGCACATGGTTGTCACTCAGCTTAGAGGGCCAAATCGGACACGACAGCGGGAATTCTGTGGAAGAGCTTGCGTGGTGACCCTGACGGAGGTCCGTGATCCATAAGCAGCAATTAGCGCTCTGAGTCACAATTTTGTTGCTGGATTTGGAGCAGCGGATGAATTTGAAAGACATAAGCGTATTGAATGTGGCAAGCTGGTACTTCAGGTTGTTGTCTCGGCATTCTTCAACAGGACAACGTTTGGGCTTGTTTGTTTTTTTCTCTAATACCCCTTGGAATATTCAGAAGTCTACTGTGTGTTTCCAGCTTGTGTGTGTGTGTGTGTGTGTAAAGTGCCGTCAATCCCAGCTGACTTGTGGAGACCCTGAAGGGTTTTCAAGGGCAAGAGAATAACAGAGATGGTTTGCCATTGCCTTCCTCTGCACAGAGTCCCTGGTATTCCCTGCTTAGCTTCTGAAATCTAATGAGATCAGGCTAGCTTCAGTGTTTTGTTATTGTCATACACATGACATATTAATGGTGGACCAAAATCATCACATTTAAACTATAAGCCTATCTTTGGAAATATAGTGTATATATCTACAGCACAGGAATGGTAATTCTCTAAAGCTATAGATTTTTAGGGAAGACAGTCTTCATATTTCACAGTTTAAATGAATAAAACCATGTGTGAAAGCCTTTGACCCATTTTAGAAGAGAACATACTTCACAGAAAGCTTTTCCCTCCAGTGGTTCCTAAAATCACTGACAATCATGGGAAGAGGGTGGGGGGAGTCCTTGGAAAACCACAGAATTTCCCCCGATGATTTTTCCCATGACCCTTTTCCTGGGCCTTCACATCTGTCTCCTAAGGGCAGGAGACTGCATTGGTTTTTATTCTGTCACTGCACAAAATGCCGTGCATATTGATGCTGCTACAGAACTAGAGAAGCCACAAGGACTGAGCCCATTACATGGTTCCTTTTGCAAGTGAACGTGGTCTTTGCTGCAATGTTCCTGGAGATCCACTAAAGAGAATGGGCTCCCTTGCCACTGCGAGGCACCAGAGCAGAAGATCATAAGAGCAGACTGTGGTGATCTCTAGAGGAGCATCGCTTACTGGGATTCTTTCACGCCAGAGCTGATTTCCACCGACAAAGATCACTGTGTGGAGGAAACGGGAAGCTGGCTGTGAGGCCCTGTGACACAACAGGAATGAAACTCCAGGCAGCTGCAACCTGCAGGGAGGGAAGGCACAGGAACTCCAGAAAACAGAACAGATGAGGTGGTTGCAAAAGTCACTGGGAGGTATTAAAATAATGCAGCGCTGAACTCCAGCAAAGTTCTGATGGGGACTCTGATAACGGGGAAATTAAGTTACATGCCGAGACCCCACAGAGGTATTCTGACAGCATAACAGAGAGAAAGAAGCTGAGCTTGGATGATAAATAGCAGTGCAGATGCTGCCTTCCATTTGGAGGTCTTTGCAGATGCCAGCCGTAAACATAAACCCATCCGTTATGTAACAAGATTTTTTAAAAAGATCCAATGAGCCACTGATGGTAAATTATTAACCCCATGCTAGGACTGAGCTAATGTATTTCTCTCACATTTTGTTCATGTTCATAAGTATCAGGATGGAGGGGTCTTGTTGCAAACATGCTTGTGTACTACCAACGTTCTCAGGAGTGCCATCTCCTTGCTGCTGTTTCTTGGTCCCCCTTCTGCATGATCCTATTGGCTGTGATCTCTGTCACTGATATCAGAATGTGATGATGTCACTAATGCTCATAAACAAATCTGGCAAATTGGATTGAGCCATGAAGGCAAACAGTGGCAAGGACAATGAGGGCAAAGAAGAAGGGAAGTGATGCCAAGTACATTATGCCAAAGGAACATTATGGAGGCAGAACAGCATCTAACCCAAGAATGCTTGGTGACATGGGTGGGGGGAGGTGCTGTTGCACTGAGCCTCATATTCTATTTCAAACTGAATGTTGAAATCATAGAATCATAGAGTGGGAAGGGACCACCAGGGGCATCTAGTCCAACCCCCTGCAGAATGCAGGACATTCACAACTACCTCCCCCCACACCCCCAGTGAACCCTACTCCATGCCCAGAAGATGGCCAAGATGCCCTCCCTCTCATGATCTGCTTAAGGTCATAGAGTCAGCATTGCCTCTTCTCAAAAACCCCCAGGGAAGGAGAGCTTACCACCTCCCGAGGAAGCCTGTACCACTGAGGAAACGCTCTGTTAGAAAATTCTTCCTAATGTCTAGACGGAAACTCTTTTGATTTAGTTTCAACCCGTTGGTTCTGGTCCAACCTTCTGGGGCAACAGAAAACAACTTGGCACCCTCCTCTATATGACAACCCTTCAAGTACTTGAAGATGGTTATCATATCCCCTCTCAGTCTTCTCCTTTCCAGGCTAAACATACCCAGCTCCTTCAACCTTTCCTCATAGGACTTGGTCTCCAGACCCCTCACCATGAAATGAAAGGATATCTACTGCATCTGAGCAGCAAACTCAAGAATCCTATTTCTAAGCATTCTTCACTTGTAGAAGAACCTCCCAGTTTATTCTGAATTTGGAATTTAGTAGCATCCACAGAGGAACACTGAAATTTCATTAGTGGTGTTCACTTGCTTCATATTTCACAGTGAATGCTGAGGCCAGGGGGGTAGGGGGATGAAACATTTCCCAGCTCTCTCCTTTGCTCATAGCATGTTTGCTCCTTTGATCTGTTACTACTTCAAAACCAGTGTATTTCCTTCTCTAAATATAGCTACTTGGTGAATATGACTAGGACTACATACCCAATAAGATTGGACTATATGTGAGCCAGCGTGGTGTGGTGGTTAAGAGCGGTGGACTCTAATCTGGAGAACCGGGTTTGATCCCCCACTCCTCCACATGAAGCCTGCTGGGTGACCTAGGGCCAGTCACAGTTCTCTAAGAACTCCCTCAGCCCCACCTACCTCACAAGGTGTCTGTTGTGGAAAGAGGAAGGGATTGTGATTGTAAGCCGCTTTTGGTAGAGAAAAGTGGGGTATAAAAACCAACTTTTCTTCTTCTATGTGATGACATAACTGAGGGCAAAGGTAGTCAATTCAGAATGAGGGCATGACTTCCTGCAAGGCTTTACCATCCTCCTGCATGGGAAACACTTTCATCCTGTTCCAAGGAAGTCTCTGAAAGGGGGAACTTTTCAGCTATCCAACATTCTTACAAGAAGTATTCCTCCCTCTGCCCAGTTTGGTCCATCCCTAAATTTGAGAGCCACTGCAAGGTAGTGGTTGGAGTGTCAGACTAGCATCTTGGGGGCTCAGGTTTAGAAGTCTGGAAGTTTGCTGGGTGACCTTGAGCCAGTTATACACTCTCGGCCTAACCTACCTCGTCTGGTTGTTATGAGAATAAAATGCAGGAGGCAAGAATGTTGTAAACCACTTTGGGTCCCCATCAGGGAGTAAAGTGGGCTATAAATGAAGTAAATAAAAATAAATAAGCAAATAAATAAATTGTTGTAGTCTGAATTACACTCTTTCTGGCCTGCAGCCCTAAAAATGCAGAAGCAGGTTTATGTACCATATAGCATAATAGGTGGGGAGGAATGATTGGAAGGATGCCCAGGAAGGACCAAAAGTTCTCAGGAGGAGGAGAAGAGAGGATGTAGAGTTGCCAGATACCTCTTTGCGGGAGGTTTTTGGGACGGAGCCTGAGGAGGGCGGGGTTTGGAGAAGAAGAAGAAGAAGAGTTAGTTTTTATATGCCGACTTTCTCTACCATTTAAGGGAGACTCAACCCGGCTTACAATCACCTTCCCCTCCCCACAACAAGACACCCTGTGAGGTAGGTGGGGCTGAGAGAGCTCTAAGAGAACTGTGACTAGCCCAAGGTCACCCAGCTGGCTTCATGTGGAGGAGAGGGGAAACAAATCCAGTTCACCAGATTGGCCCCCACCATTCATGTGGAGGAGTGGGAAATCAAACCCAGTTCTCCAGATCAGAATCCACAGCTCCAAACCACTGCTCTTAACCACTACACCATGCTGGAGGGGAGGGACTTCAATGCCATAGAGTCCAATTAGGGTTGCCAAGTGCCCAGTGGTGGTGGGTAAAATCCCGCCGATCCACCCAGCTGCCCACCAGTCAGCTGATGGCCGGCGGGCACTCGGTGCACGTGCACGTGCGCATGCGTCACTTTCAAGTAAACCTGAAAGTGATGTGGACGCTTTGGCAATCTTGGATCACAGCCACGGCCCCAGAAAGCTCCTGCCGGTGGAGCTACAGGGCCTGGCAAGCCTACATCCAATGCCAAAGCAGCCATTTTCTCCAGGGGAACTGATCTCTATCAGCTGGAGATCAGTTGTAATAGCAGGATATCTCCAGCTACTACCCGGAGGTTGGCAACCCTAGGAGGATGGCAGCCTCTTCCCCTCGGTGCTAGGTCAGAGGGAAAGGGGAGGGGAGACCCCTGAGTAGCTTGCTTGAACGTACAAGACTCCCCATAGTTTGTTCTGATCCCTGCATCAGTCCCCGGCGTCTTGTCCTCAGATTTGGAGCTTTTATTCCAATCACGCTTGACAATGTTGTCAAGGTACCGAGTGGCCTACTTTTCGGCAATCAAAGCCTTCCCAAGATTTGCATCTTGAAACGCCAGCTGCAGATAGAAAGTGGATTACATAACAGACGGCTTTGTTTATTTGCTTAAACTCAACCTTCCGTTATAGTCGAGAACAGAGTGGGGAGAAACGTATAATCCCCTTCATTTTAATAACAGGCCGAATACGATGCAGCGGATTGGCACGATGGGGACTGGATGACAGCCTGCCTGTGGTTTGCACTCGGAGAAAGCACTCCAGAGACCTTTTCTCTGAGAGCATGCCGGCGGCGCCGAGGTAATTGAGTGGCTGCGTATCCTGAGCTTCCTGCCGTATCCTTAACATTTGGCTCCATACCTTTTTGGGAAGGTGCTCCATAACTGCCCTAGGATGCAAGCTATCTTCATTTGAAGCCTGGGGGCGGGTAGGGTTGCCAACCTCCAGGTAGTTAAGCAAAACAAACAACCTGTGCTGTAATAGGTAACCTTAGGAAATTAGGTAGTAGCTGGAGATCTCCTGCTATTACAACTGATCGCCAGGCGACAGAGATCAGTTCCCCTGGAGAAAATGGCCACTTTGGCAATTGGACTCTATGGCATTGAAGTCCCTCCCCTCCCCAAACCCTGCCCTCCTCAGGCTCCGCCCCAAAAACCTCCCACCTATGGCAAAGAGGGACCTGGCAACCCTAGGGATGGGAGATTAGAATGAAATAAAAACACACACACATCCGCATGGAGTAGGCTTTGGTTTCCAAACATGTATGGGAGAAACGAACACTCATGTGTATCTTGAAATGGCCATAAGAGAATTTGACATGTATGGACCTTCAGATGATGATCAAGAATTTGAGGCCTCTGAGCTGGCCAAGTCTGATGTAAGTACTGGCATCCTGGCCTTCTGGCCTGGAAAAGATCAATATCTCCTGCCTGCCAGCTGCACTGTTTCTCCCAGCTTTGGTTACAGCAACTGAGTTCAGAGCCACTCCTCCATGGACCTGGCCTAGTGCTGTGAATATATCTCACATGGCAGGGCAATTCCTGTTCCTAAAAACAGGAATAGGAAATTGGCAGAAATTGGCTGCATTTTTAAAAAAAAAATCCTTACACTGTTAGAAATGAACAGTAAGAAAGGAATAACTATAACTGTGTACATTATCTTCCTCCGTTTGTTTTTAATTTGTGAACTAGACATGTTGTTTGCTATGTAAACTGGTTCTGATTATGTACTGTTGCATTTTAATATCTTTAAAAAAAGGAATGGGAAAAAAAATCTTACATCCAAATGGGGCCCTAGGATGCCAATGCTTAAGTTCTTTTCCTACTACTGAACTGAGGATGCCTCTGAAATTCGCCTCGCCCAAATTTCTCCCTAGAGTCTGAAGTTCCACATTGCCTGACATTGCTTTCCAAGTGAAACTGATGAATTAGAAATTTTCCATTGTTACAGTCTTAATTTCAAATTTTGTACAAAGCAGTGTGCACATGCAGTTTGCCAAAGCTTTTCATTTCTTTCCCCCTCCACGTTATTGACATGCATGTTTACATGATTAAACACCGCAAAGGATCTGGCCAAATTAAAATAAAATAGAACCTGTCTGGGCTTGCAACACTACCATGGGGGAAGGAATGTCTCCTCCCCTAGCTGTTTTCCTCTGCTGAAACAGTTCTTGGGAGGCGACTGAGTTCTTTCCCTGTTTTTACTGCTCCACATGGAATATTCCATACTACACAGATTTGGTAAGGCTATTGAAATTCCTTCAGGAACTTTTGAGCATCCTTAAGGAGCCAATGAATGCCAACTCAAGGCATAACACAAAGCAAATGTTGACCTTGTGGGTTCATTGACCTTGTGGGTCCATGCCTTGAAGCGGTGGGTCTCTGGGTACTGATGCTGGGAAGCAACGTCATGAGAAGGCCTTTGCTTCTATGTCTTGTTTGTTGGCCTTCCATAGTATGAAACATGATGCTGTTCTTGAGGGGCTACTGCTGGTCCGATCCAACAGGCTCTTCTTATGTTTTTATGTTCCTTCGACTCGGGCAAAGCTTCCAAAGTAATTTGAGAGGAACTCTAAAGGACATGAGGGAGGTATTGTGCCACTCCTTGGACCTAGCTTGGGTTCCTGTCCCCTAGGGTTGCCAGCCTCCAGGTGGTAGCTGGAGATCTCCTGCTATTACAACTGATCTCCAGCCGATAGAGATCAGTTTCCCTGGAGAAAATGGCCACTTCGGCAATTGCACTTGAAGTCCCCCCCTCTTCGAACCCCACCCTCCTCAGGCTCCACCCCCAAATTCTCCAGGTATTTCCCAACCCAGAGCTAGCAACCCTACTGTCCCCTCACAAAGTGCAGGGGGTTGTTCCATCCTGTCACTACGGGGACCTAGCACCGAATCCTGTGAGCTGCTGCTACAGGGCACTGTACTGGCTATAATCCCAGACAGCCTTTGGTTCTCTTTTCCTGCAAGCTAGCTTTGTTTTCCGATGGCCTGATCTCACAGGATCTGCAAATCCATCCCCACAGGGCATCTGTCACTGCCACATCAACATCTCTTCCAATCTCATCCGGAGTCAGAGCCATTTGCCAGGTGCCCCAGGGGTCCGCTGTGCAGAGGCCTCAGGGGACTTGGATGGAAGCTACATCTGAAACTAATCCCAGCGGTGGGCGAGAAAACTGGGCCGTCAGTAGGTCCTGCACTGACTTTCTGTCACTTCACAAGGAGAAAGTGACAGATGAAAAATATAATTATGTGATGGTTGAAACTTACCCACAGCATCTTCCTCTGTTTGTATCCTTGAGACAGCTGATGAAAAGGTTTCAGTGATTAGAGGGGAGGGAAGAGAGAGAGAGAGAAACACTTGTGTGATAGTTCCTTCCAAGGAACCTGGGAGGGGCCGTGGCTCAGTGGTAGAGCATCTGCTTGGCATGCAAAAGGTCCCAGGTTCAATCCCCAGTGGCATCTCCAGTTAAAGGGACCAGGCAAGTAGGTGATGGGAAAAACCTCTGCCGGAGAGCCACTGCCGGTCTGAGTAGACAATGTTGACTTTGATGGACCTAGGGTCTGAGTCAGTATAAGGCGTGTTCATGTGTTCAAGGATTCCTTACCCACAATGATGTGAATGGGGAGGTTCCTCTATAATTTTGGCCTTTGACTTCTCACTCCACCTCTCTTGCTTATAACCACACATATATCTCCCCACCCCTCCCATCTGTACTTCCTTTTAAAAGAAATAGATGGTATTACCATTACATGTTGAAGTAATTCTGAGCACACAGAGAGTGTTTTCCCTTTCTCCCCAAAGCATCTTGAACAACACGCTCAACATGAAGGGCTGGGACAGCTCTGTCACTGCACAAGGTGAAGCAGCCCACATTGGCCAAGATTATTTGCATTGCATACAAGAGGACCTCACCAATCACAGCTTTGCGGCTCACAATTCCACTTATTTGTGGTCCGTGGCCCAATGGTGTCAGGTGCCTAGTCCTGAGCCCATGACCCCTATGCATGTCGGGAGAGGGAGAGCAGGAACAAATGCATGCTAGCCCTGCTCCTTGCCTCCACGCAGATCACCAGCTTGCCAAAACTATGTCTACATGGGAAGTGTGTGTGTGTAGTGTGTAGTTGTGCAGTGGTGCCTCCCTCACCCAGTAGGGTTGCCAACCTCCAGGTAGTAGCTGGAGATCTACTGCTATTACAACTGATCGCCAGCCAATAGAAATCAGTTCACCTGGAGAAAATGGCCATTTTGGCTATTGGACGCCATGGCATTGAAGTCCCTCCCCAAACCCCACCCTCCTCAGGTTCCACCCCCAAAACCTCCCGCCAGTGGCAAAGAGGGACCTGGCAACTCTGTCACCCAGCCATGTGACTTGCTAAGCAGTGCCTGTTTGAAGCATTGTGACTTGCCCACAGGCAGGCAACGTGGCCACTGCTATGTGACTCACTCGGCAATGTTGCAGCCAAGCCGGGTTCCGTGAGCATCTTGCCCTGGCCAGCCCTTCCTCCATGAAGGAATGGGGCCCTTTTAGAGTAGCCAACCTCCAGGTGGTGGCTGGCGATTTCCTGGGATTACAACTGATCTCCAGGTGACAGGGATCAGTTCACCTGGAGAAAAATGGCCACTTTGGAAAGGGGATTCTATGGCATTATAACCCATTGAAGTCCCTCCCCAAACCCAGCCTTCCTGAGGCTTCACCCCAACATCTCCAGGTATTTCCCAACCCGGAGCTGACAACTCTTGGCCCTTTCCATGGCCAGTCTGGCCTCCCAGTAAGCCCCTGGAGACAGTTGGCCCGCTGTCTCCAGTATCTGAGGATTTTGCCATTTGCGGTGATACCAGGAACAGAACTCCTGTGAATGGTGAGGGCCTTAATTAAAGGGCAGCAAAGATTAATTGTTTAGCTTATGATGATGCTCACCACTGGAGGGCATTATTATGATTAGCTTCTGCTTGGAAAACAGCAAACACATGCAGACCCCTGCCAAAAATTGCAATGCAGAGAATGGGGTGGGCAATTCTCCGGCAAGATTAGACACTATTCTGATTGCCCTCTTTGCACGATCATTGTAATTGTGCTTCTGGTCTTCACAGGGTCATCACAGTTGGCTGGCTTAGCCTGTCCTCATTAGAAGATGTTTCGTATCAATTTTTGAGGGGGGGGATGCTGCGCTGTGATTGGCCACAGCCGTCTCAACGTCAGCATTGCACAAACACACTCTTGCACTTAATGATCCCTGAACCGGGGAGGCTGCCGCAAAACCATCCCTCTCTCGCAGCCAATATTTGGACGCTTAATAAAGAGCCGTTTCCCCTGCTCTGCTTCCGCCCACCCCCAAGCTATGCTCCACTTGAGAAAAAACATGAGCCTTCGTCGCTTGAGCTCCGCTTATCAGATTCACAGCCTGAAATGAATGGCTAAACCTCAACAAACAGAGAAATTAAATGAAAACAAGAGGAGGGCCAAGTCCTTTGCAAACACTGAAATGAAATGAGAAATGCCAGTCTCCATAGGTTTGCCCAGCCCACTGAATTAGTATCTGTCACGGGCTGCTCTTCGGTTTGTCCTTTCCCCCCCTTCCAGCTGATAAATAGGACTCTCTCCGGCAAGTGCAGAAGCTGTATCAGGAGTCAGCGGATAAAGTTAATAAATCTTTGTTGGGGGGGGAGGGGGGAAGATCTCCTGCCTTTAGATAGCCTCCTAGACCCCTGTGATCAAATAGCTCCAAGGTTGCCTGCTTGTTAGGTAGTTCTTGCTCTAAAACCACAACGTTTGGTTCCGAGGAGATGGCCAGAATGGCTGCGGCTTCCCTGTCCCAGACCACTCCAGGAACGTATTAGCAGGGCGAGCTAATATAGAGTTACTCCAGTCTAAACCCGTTGACATCAGCAGGCTTAGACCAAGGTAACTCTGTATAGGATTGCATTATAACAGTGCTATCCCAAGAACACTTTTCCTGGGAGTAAGTCCCATTGAATAGACCTGAATAGGATTCTGAGTAGATCTTCTTAGGATCGCTCTCTAATGCTGTGATTTTAAGGACGCTTTCCCCTTTGAATAAGGTAGGACTCACTGCTGAGTTGGTTTCAGATAGCCGGCTCAAGGTTGACTCAGCCTTCCATCCTTCCGAGGTTGGTAAAATGAGTACCCAGCTTGCTGGGGGTAAAGGGAAGATGACTGGGGAAGGCACTGGCAAACCCCCCCGTAAAACAAAGTCTGCCTAGTAAACGTCGGGATGTGACATCACCCCATGGGTCAGGAATGACCTGGTGCTTCCACAGGGGACCTTTACCTTTTACACTGCTGAGTATGCCTGCTTAGGGGCACTCCCTTACTGTCCCAATCACATGGAAGGGAGCTGATCTGCAGGTTGCTGTGCCATGAAGCAAAGTGAGGAGCAGTGTATTTGGGGAGCCATTCACAGTGCAATCCTCAGGAGAGCTGCTCCTTGCTATCTCTGCTCATGACCTGAGTTCAATCCCAATGGAAGTTGGTTTCAGGTAGCCAGCCCAAGGTTGACTCAGCCTTCCATCCTTCCGAGGTCAGTAAAATGAGTACCCAGCCTGCTGGGGGTAAAGTGTAGATGATTGGGGCAGGCAATGGCAAACCACCCTGTAAACATAGTCTGCCTAGTAAATGTCGTGATGTGACATCACCCCATGGATCAGTAATGACCTGGTGCTTGCACAGGGGACTACCTTTACCTTTAACTCAGTTGGAATCAATGGGCCTAGAATGCTGTAACTTTGCTTAGGATGGCACTGTAACAGTGGCAGATCGATCTGATCCATGGGGCCAAAGAAGCTGTGCTTCACAAATCCCAAAGAATAATAATTCTCTTTCACATCTCCCTTTCATTTCAGTAAAGCTTGCGCAGGAGAACTACTCCTTTGATTGCATCCCATTGTCAGTTCAAAAACAGGAGTGTCATTTGGATTGTGTACCTCAGGCACATAAATGTTTTGGGTGCCCCCCCCCCCATAGCCCCTTCCATGATTGCTAAGCCCAAACATAAACACTGCCATGCTGGATATAACCAAACGTCCATATAGCCCAGCATCATGTTTCTAAAAGTGAGCAATCAGATTTAACCAATTTTTATACTGATTTTCCTTGCAGGAACTCAGGGTATGGATGCCAACCTCCAGGTGGGACCTAGGAATCCCCTGGAATTACAGCTCATATCCAGTCTACAGAAATCAGTCCCTCTGGAGAAAACAGATGCTTTGGAGGGTGGACTCTAAGGCAAGGGGTGTCAAACCTAAGGCCCACGGGCGAGATCTGGCCCCTTGAGAGCTCTTACCCCCCACACTCTCGATCTAGGCTGGCAAGGCATGGCCCGGCCCAACCAAGTGACATTTATGTCATATCCAGCCCTTGTAACGATTGAATTCGACACCCCTGCTCTATGGCGTTGCACCCCACTGAGGTCCCTGTCTTTTCCAAGCTACACCCACAGGAGCTTCCCTACCTGGAGTTGGAAATTCTCCCCCCACCACCCCCTCCACCCCCTCTGGAGGCCAAGGGGGACCTGGCTACCCTAGTTCAGGAGGAGGCATACATGCTTCTCCCCTCCTCCAGTTTACTCCCTACAACAGCCCAGTGGGGAAGGTTAAGTTGAAAGGAAAAGACTGCCCCAAGACCACCCAGTGGGCTTCACGAATGAGTGGTAGGGCTGCCAATCTCCAGGTGGTGGCTGGAGATCTCCTGCTATCACAACAGATCTCCAGCCGAGATTAGTTCACGTGGAGAAAATGCTGTTTTGGCAATTGGACTCTATGGCATTGAAGTCCCTTCCCTTCTCAAACCCCGCCCTCCTCAGGCTCCGCCCCAAAAATCTCCAGGTATTTCCCAGCCTGGAACTAGCAACCCTAATGAATGGGGATTTCAGCCCAGGATTCCCTGTTCCTAGCCCAGCACTCTTACCATTATGCCACAGCCACTTATCCAGAAATCTAGCTACGAACTGGCAGCCTACGGAAGGCAGACCTCCATGAATTTGTCTCAGACAAGGTATGGCAGTCAGTCACTCATACATCTAATCATCAGGCTGTTATTTCAACTACGAGGCAATATTGCTGAGAGCTGCTGGGCTTCTCCTTTGGGCTTGAGCTTTTCAGCCACCCTTAGCTGACATGAACAAGCTGGGCCTCCCGTTAATCATTCTCCTGCCAGGCCTGAGGCTTGTTCTAATTGATTTAGAGCACCGCATCAACTCCTTGGGATTTTAAAAATTCCATTTACCTGCTTCAATGCCAGTCCATATCATTTCAAGTGTGTGTGTGTTTTTTTTTTAACGGGAAAAAAACCCTTTGCTTCTGTTGGAGCCGAGCAAGATTGGATTGGCAAGAGGGCACAAGCTGACGCTGCTAGCCTGTAAACTGATCCAAGTGGCCCCCACTGTGCTGTCATTGTGGCTGTGCCACCCCACTTGCTTTCATTTAGGCAGTTTATGCTTGGTAATTAGCGGCGCATTCCAGGCTGAAGTGCCCCGCATATTTTTTTGGTTTCTTCACACTGAACCATCATTTCAGACTTCACTGTGAAGCCGGCACATAACTGCTTTGCAATTATTAAGAACCCCTTTAACACAACCTTTTGTATTTGCACCACCCCCACATCAAAGCATTCACTGAAGGAAGCATGCAGAATCACAGCCATGGCTTAGCTATGCAAATGACTATTGCTAATGGCTATGCAAATGAAGGAGCAGGTGAGTGGGAGGGGTTGGGATTTGTTTGACTTTCTCCTCTTGCATCGGGACCCTGAATAGTCATTTTAAAGGTTGGTGTTGAAAAAATCAGCATTGAGTGAGGAGCAGAATCGACCCTGCATAAATGGCCTTAGGGTTGCCAATCTCCAGATCAGGAGCCAACTCGTGCAGGCTCCCAAGGAATGGTGTTTTCCCCCACACATTTAGTTTTTCCAACTTGGAGGGGGGGTTCTATGGGCTTGCCAGGCTGCTTGTATCAGTTTCAAGTGTGTTTGTCAGTTTCAAGAGGATTGTTTCCCCCTTTGCCAGAGTTGCCTTGTGTCCCCTTTGTGGTTTTTACAGTGTTGCTCACTGTTCAGTGCTTGTATTTGTTCTGCTGTGGATCCATATTAGTTCTGTTGAGCTTGCACTGCAACAGTGGCTGCTGGGTATCTGTACATTGTCACTGGTTCTGCTGGGCTTGCAAAAGTGTTCCCCGCCTGGAATTTCCACTGCAGAGATTCTCTGGTTTGATTTGGGTTCTGTTTGGCTTGGCACATTGGTTTGTGGTTCTACTGGGATTTCTGGGTTCACATCAAATGAAGCTGCCTTATACTGAACCAAACCCTTGGTCCATCCAAGTCAGTATTGTCTACTCAGACTGGCAGCAGCTCTCCAGGGTCTCAGGTGGAAGTCTTTCATATCATCTACTTGCCTAGTCCCTTTAACTGGAGATGCCGGGGATCGAACCTGGGACTCTCTGTATGCCAAGCAGATGCTCTACCATGGAGCCAGGCTCACCTCCTGCCTTCTGCAATGGTTTTGTTGGGTTTGTTTTATTGGTTCTTCCATGGGAGACATTTGAGCAGTGATTGTTGCCTGCAGGTGTGGCTTTTGCTCTGGAAGCTGCTTGGAGGGGTTTTTCCCTCCATAGGAAATAATGGAGGATGGCTGGGGGGGCCCTGTTCAGGGGCCCATAAAATTAGACCCCTTGGTCCAATCTACTGGAAATGTAGTGGTTATTTAAAGGACGGCCCCCAGCAGCTTTCCTGCTATTTTGGTGCCTGTACCTTTAAAAACAACCCACCCACCCCACAAACCAGCCGAAAAGTTTCCCCGCAGGGAACCAAAAAATTCGGAAACCCGAAAAACCCTGAATCTGAATGCTATATCTATATTGGAATTCAGGAATATTGGGAATAGCAATATTTTATGGGTCCAATATACCCAGATATGAACTTTTTTGCACACCCCTAGTGTTCACCTAAGTAGTCCTTAGCAATGTTAATAGCTGCCAATGTGTTTAGATCATAGAATCATAGAGTTGGAAGGGACCACCAGGGTCATCAAGTCCAACTCCCTGCACAATGCAGGAAATTCACAACTACCTTCCCCCCCCCACACCCCCAGTGACCAGAAGATGACCAGAAGATCAGCAGTATTGTCATCCATGGTGCTGATCCAGTTCATAAAAACCCAATGCAATCCTGTTTGGCTGGTGTCGGAGTCATTCAGTGCCAAACCGAACACATCTAGAGACCAGCTCTTTTCTTAGCAGCACAGTCAAACACCCTGAGCATGAAATCCACAACATCCCTAACAGTAAAAAAGACAATGTCAGGTAGGGGGAAGGAGGGGTAATGAACACCAAAAGTGAATAAAAGTTGGGTCACACCCTAAGACAGATGCTGTCTTGTGCGTCTATTTCTTTCTGGGGTTCTCCCTATCAGCTCTGTCCTTTGCTTTTCTTCCTCTCTCTGCAAAAAGCATAAAAGATTGTCATCAAAAACCTCCCAGCTTGACACAGCTCTAGGCAGAAGCGCACTGGCTGCCTCCATTTCATTTGTTTGTTTGTTTTTATCTTGGAAATTGGAAGTCACTGAACATTAATCTTTGTATTATGCAGGGTTAGCGCTGTAGCACTATATTAAAGATAATGATATTTTAAAGATATTATCTTTCTGATGAAATAAAGGACTCGGTTATATTGAGATCACGGTCTTTGCTTTGATGCTCAAATTCTTCGTTTATGCATGACATAAGAACTGACATATTATTCTGTGTATTTCGACAACACAGAAAGTATTTAGGAATACAAAGTCTGTGTCTGACTTGTTTTCCAAGTTTTTACACCCTCTTTTACTGCAAGGACAAAAGAACCCTGGGGATTCACTCACGTTTGTTGGCTTGGAATAAAAATCTCAATATTACATTTAGTAACAATAGGTGAAAAGAGGAGGAGGAGGAGTTGGTTTTTATACCCCCAATTTTCTCTACCTTTAAGGAATCTCAAACCGGCTTACAACCAACTTCCTTCCTCTCCCGGCAAAAGACCCCTTGTGAGGTAGGTGGGGCTGAGAGAGTTCAGAGAGAGCGGTGACTATCCAAGGTCACCCAACAGGCTTCATGTGTAGGAGTGGGGAAACAAACCCGGTTCTCCAGATTACACTGCTCCTAACCACTACACCATGCTGGAAAGAGCTTTCCCATACTTCCCCAGATGGATCAGGCTGCACCCAGTCCCCTGGAAGATGCAACTATGCTCCAGTCATGATGGTGCTAGCTATTTAGGGACTTTCCAGGCATGGTGGGGAAGGGAGAGAAGAATCAGGAAAAAAAACCCAGCCCTGCAAGGTATAACAAAACCAACCAATTCCAGTTACGGAATGAAGGGTATCTCAGACCACTAAGTTCTTCTGGGTTTCAGCTTTGCTAAGCTAAAGAATGTAATTAATTAAGTGTATTTCTTATCCTGCTGTTCTCCCCAGTGAGGACCCAAAGTGGCTTACAATAAGTAGAAACAAACATAATACAAAGAAGAAGCCAAAAGCAAAAGGTGTAGAAAGCATTGTGAGCTGGTGTTCACAGGCGGCAAGCCACAAGCTAAGGGCCACGAGCCCTTCAGTTTGCACCCAAGGGATTGCTCCCACAGCCCCAGGGCTTGCGCCCCCAGCCATGCCCAGGCATCCAATACCTGCAATGGAAGCACCTAGCTTCCTCTGACTGTTCAAAGGTCTGACTGACTGGCCGTCAAGAACTGTGATGACCAGTTTTTCGTTTCACTTGATGGTTTCCTTGTTGTTTTAATCGGACCTTATTACATTAGTATCGGTTGTCAGTTGCTTTTGACGACATGGAGGTAAAGAAAAATTGGGTAGAAAAAGTACATTTGGATAGATATGTCGAGCTGTGTCGTTGGATTCCACCGCAGAAGTCTCAGCTCTCAGGCTCAAAGAGTAAATTTGAGGGCCTTTGCCCCGAGAAGTCTGATTTGCCTATCACGTCTCCCTAACACTGAGCATGCAAGCATGGCAGGCAACAATTGTGTGCTATCAAAAGAGCAGAGCTAATCCCTCTTAATCCAAATTGGATTAATTATACTCAGGAAGGAGATTATATTTGATCAACAGCTAAGTGGATTGAAGAGGATCGCAAGATTTCATGGCGTGTTTTCATAGGGGGAGATTTGGCAATCGTGAAAACAACTTGAGTAAACAATTGTTAATTGAAAATCAATTTTTGCACGTCTCCATCTGTAATGCAGGAGAGATTTCATGCTGGGTTTGCAACAGCTTTTTGCAAACTACTGATAGGGCAGCCTCAAAGCATCCACCTCCTCACTCATCTCCAGCATTAAAGCCATCAGCGTGGTAAAGACTCAGAAAGGTTTGGAATGGATACAGTTCACTACCTGACACCTGCTGGGCTGAGCAGATGGAAGTTGGACATTCGTATTCCTTCTGCATTGCCAAGATAAAAAAAAAATACAGGCGTGCATTTAAAGGGGAGATTGCTCATACCATGCTGTGACAACTCTGAACCTGTCTATCAACAACCATCTTTAAGACCTTTAGATTTTTGGTATTAATTCAGGAAACCTTGCAAGACTGACTGGAGCAATTAAAGAATACCCAATGCTTCCAGTTCAGAAGCAGAAGATATGCTGGGGAAATAATGAAGTCAAACCAGGGCTGGAGGGAAAACATTCCATGCCCAATTTCACTCTGCTTTGCAAAGACAGAACAGATTGGATCTTGTTCTCCAACGTCAATTCTATCAACAATAGTGTCAAGATACTATGAGTATCTATCTAGCAAGACTCCTCAAAATCCTGATGGGAAGCCTGCCCATTGGTCCATTCGGGAGTCCTCTTTGTCATAGATGACCCATCAATGGGCAAAATATGTACCCATATTTTCAATCTGCAGTAAATACACATCAGCAATGTCCTCTATGTGCACTGGAACCTTAAAAATGGACTGCAAATTCCCTGTTATTAAAAAGCAATTTACAGTTAACTATAAACCTATCCTAACAACCCAAGGTAATATATATCTTGCTGGGAGCAGCAGCTACAAGTCCACAAATTTCCAACGTCAGCAGGTTCACACCACAAGGCTCTTCCTAATCACTGAAACAAACCTCTCACAACAAATGAAATACTTCTTCACTGAAAGAAGCTCGTCTCACATCAATGAATGTCTGATAAAAGGCATGGAGATCCTATAAAAATCGTTTAGCTGTTCATCCCTTGAAAAACTCACTGTGCTCTAAACAGGGATGCATAAATAGTCCCTGCTAAGTTTCTTTTTGTTTTCTTACATTGCTTTTGTGATCCTCTCATTTTGCCCCCTTTCAGTTCTAATGTTCCCAATTTTGATGCCTCCCCCCCTTCATTTGCCAACCTCCAGTGCACTCCCACCACAGCCAGCACACTGACGAAGCCCTGACAGTAGCCCTGGAAAACCCAAGAGGTCCAGGTGGGGGCAGATCTGCCTCAGTTCCAGAGTCAGGAAAGACTCGGCAAGAAACCTCTATCTTGGGCGCTTCAGCTGTGCCAGAATTGGCTTGCAATGCTCTTGGACATCCTCATACCTGGCTAAGACATGGCATAACTGCTTTCCCCTTAACTTTTAGCCCTGGTCACGTTACAGTGAATTCACTTACGTGTTAGGGTTGCCAACCTCCAGGTGGTAGCTGGAGATCGCTTGGGATTACAATAGATCTTCAGGCAACAGAGATCAGTTTGCTTGAAGAAAATGGCCACTTTGGAAAGTGGAGTCTATGGCATTATACCCCACTGAAGTCTCTCCCATCCCCAAACCCCACCCTCCTGAGGCTCCACCCCCAAAATCTCCAGGCATTTCCCAACCTGGAGCTGGTAACCTTACTACTTGTACAAGAGTGCATCTGTTTGTAAGAAAGGACCAACATTCACTTTATGAATTAACCCTAAATAAATTTGGGGTTTGTATCACACATTCAGCTGTTCATGTGTTGACTGTGACATGAGAACTACTCAGTGCACATACAAAGAACAATCAAGTGTACCCTGCACACAGATTGTATGTGACTTTGTAACTTGTGAACAGGGCTTGCATCAGACAGGTACTGGGGAAGAACACTTGTGGCACCTCCTTCCCCTGCCCCTCACAAGCCCTCTCACCAAATGCACTCACAGATGCCTGCACCACCCAGATGCCCATGCCCTGAGGATACTGGGCAGTGCATACACCTGGAAGCATGGATGGCAGAGTGCTTGCAAGCAAGCAGGTGAGAAAAGGGCAGGTGGGCAGCAGAGGAGGCATGCAGTCAGTTGCAGTGGACCCAGCCTCGGCCCTGGCAGCTGCCCCACCTCAAGATAGGCAGGTGCCAGTCCTGCCACTAATGATTACCCTACTATAGAGGGCACTCAATCTGCCACCCAAGCAGCACATGGGGCTGACAACCCCACCTTCTGAGGTCCCCACAAGTCCTCTAAAGGGCAGCAGTTTGTCACAAAGCCCTTTGTATGCAGTTGATATAAAAATAACATTCCAAATTGCCTACATTCAACAAGAAACATTCAGCATGAGGGGAAAAAGAAAACGGCATGAAATTACTCGCAGGTTCAATTTGCAACAGAGAGAAGCAAAATCAAAACAGGGTTTTGCGAGTCAAAAAAAGTCGATAAGAAATTTAAATCCTCCCTATCGCTAAAGAAATAATTCCAAAGAAATGCATTGTTACCAGTTAATGCCCTCTCTCTCAATGGGCAGGATCCATCTCAACCCATGTACCACTGATGCAACAGCTAAGCTCTGAGGAAGATTCCATCCTTAAATATCCCTATATCCAATTAAATGGTAGTGGAAAGTGCTATCAACCTACAGCCAATTTATGGTGACCCCGTAGGGTGTTCAAGGCAAGAGACCAATAGAGGTGGTTTGTCATAGCCTTGGATTCCCTTGGTGATCTCCCATCTAACCTAACCAGGCCGACCCTGCTTAGCTTCTGAGATCTGATAAGATTGGGCTAGCCTGGGCCATCCATGTCAGGATGTCCAATTAAGCACCAGCCCTGTGAACCCTTACATAGCCGGCTACTACTTTTAGAGAGACTATTTCACAAATTATTTGTGTCTTCTGAGAATTTTCAACACCAGTGTTCAGAGAGGAGAACTTTGGGGAGGAAATCAATTTGGTTTCTAAATGGGAGCCAAAGAAATGTGTGGGTAGCACAGACTTTTTAAGACTGATGATGAGCCAGCGTGGTGTAGTGGTTAAGAGCAGTGGTTTGAAGTGGTGGACTCTGGAGAACCGGGTTTGATTCCCCACTCCTCCACATGAGCGGTGGAGGCTAATCTGGTGAACTGGATTTGTTTCCCCACTCCTCTGCCCCACCAACCTCACAGGGTGTCTGTTGTGGGGAGGGGAAGGGAAGGTGATTGTAAGCCGGTTTAGAGAAAGTTGGCATATAAAACAACTCTTCTTCTTCTTCTTCTAAATAGCTTTGCTTTTGCTTTTTTAAAAAAGGATGGCAGTTCTAATAAGTACCAAAAAAAAAGCCAACCCCCCCCCCCTAAAATCACCTTCAGCTGAGCCCCAATTTAAAGTCTCTTCCTGCTGCTGATTGAGAAAGAGGTGGAGGGGAAAGGCATGTAATATTTGGCAGGCAGAGCATCTTCCCTTCTCTCCTCCCTTTGACAAAGAGCCACCAGAAATCAGGTGCCCTCCAAGCAGCTGGCTATCCTCTGTGATAGGAAAGTGTATGAGTCTCATTACTTCTTATCACCTGGTTAGAGATAGGCAGAAACTGGAGCAATCCATGCATAGGGAGCTAATCTATTTTTATTAGACATATATGTGTGTGTGTGAGAGAGTGTTTAAAGCTAACCCTCTTGTGCTTGATATCCTTAAAGTGAAGGAGCCCAATGCAAGGTGAACGCTGCTGTCTGCAGAATGACTGAGGATCTTCAGCGGCCTCATTTGTCAACAGCAGATTACACCAAGAGGGACATGTCTAGCTTGTATCTGCTTTGGAAGAAGGCCCAGGGAAGCAATTTGAGCTGATGGAAACTTGCATGGACTCAGTGACAGAAACACAGTGGACCCAGCTTCCCGTCTCCCAGGCGAACAAAGAGAATAAATTCTGACTGAGCAGAGGCATCCTAGGAAGTAAAGGAACTGATGGAGTCTGATGCCAAGTGACGTATGATACTATCAGGGAAGGAACTGAAGAAGATCCTGCTAGCTAGCTGGCTCATAGTGGCTGAATAACATCTCACTGGGTTTGTTTTCCTCTGCTCTGCTCACAGATACCAAGCCTGGGCGTCCCCAGACACAGGAGCCCTTGGGCATGAACCGGACTCTTACATATAATTCTGATGGTTCTCCATTGAACAATGGAGTAAAAGGGGGAAAGCAGGAAGAAAAAAAACTGCCCAAGGTTTTTCACAATTAAAACTGCATCCCTATCTTGTTTATGTGTATATCTATATATCTATACCACAAAAATCTTGGGCAGCTTTTCCCTTCTTCCCCTCACCCTATACAATCATTGTTCTCTAATGGTGTAATCCAGTTTGTTGTTTTACAATTAGGTAATTCACCTTGAGCCTCAGTGAGAAAGGTGGACAATAAATTAAGTAAAATAAAATAAACAAAATTAAATAAAGCAGGATAATGCAAACTGTGCTCTTCCTTGAAATATAACACAGGCAGCCCAATCCTGAAGGGGAGGGGACGTTCCTGGGGCATCCCTAGAAGGGAAAGCCCGCGCCGGCATGGGGGGAAGGGATGTTCCTGGGGCATTTCTGAGGGTGGAGCTGCCTTTAGACAGCTTCCACAGCCCTTTTGCCCCAGGAACACCCCTTGAGCATCAGCAAGGCTGCACCACCTTTTTTGGTGGTGCTGTTTTCAATGGGGCATTTCCCCCATTTTTTTCCTTTTTTTATTTTAAAAACTGCTTTTTTAGGCTCCACGGCAGTCCTGCCTTAAGGAGGTGGTGTGGCTCTGCCACTCCTGGCCGCCGCAGATCTACCCCCTCTTCAGGACTGCGCTCAAAAAGATATCTAACATACAAAAAAATTCAAAGTTCTTAGTCAAAACACCTCCTTTGATCCTTTTATCCAAAGCTACATCCAATCCTCTGTTCTCATCAGCGGTGGCCAGAGAGATGGTGGTACAGGTGGGAAGACATTCCCTCACATATTACAGTTTTACGGAATTGGTAATTTGTGGACTAACCCTATGATCCCATGACCCTTGTTATAGAACGAGGCTTAGACAGCTGTGCCAGATGTGCTAGTTGTTCTTCATATTACAGTTGCATCAAGCCATCCTTCGTTCTGGTAGTTTATCTATAGATCCAAAAATATTACATGCCCCAAGGGTGTCCTGGGAGGTATCCTAGATGGGACAGGCAAATGGCTCTGTAAATGGGTTTGGGAAGAGAGAAACAAAGCCTATACATGTAAGAATCTGTCTAATAAAACTGCTGTATCTTTTACCCCAAAAGGCTGTGCTGCGCTTTTTTGTTTAGACTGTTTGTTGCACAAACCATCGATTAAACCTCCAGGCACTGAATTTTGCTTCAAGCTTTAGAAAGGGTGGAAAGGAGTTCCATCATTTTGGAATCTGGAGACATTTCAGGAGCCAGCTCTCGGCCAGAGAGGCGTGGGATGGTGGGATTTTGAAGCTAAGGAGCCTGAGATGCCACTCCTGGACTACAACAGGGGGCAGTTAGGATTTGCCCACATCCTGGGCACCACAAAAGGCCCACCCAAGTCCTGAAGAGAGAATTAACTGGTAAGGGTATGAGCTTCTAGCAAAGAACCTCGAGCATAATGAAAGGCATTTGAGAGGAACCTGTTTATTCTGCCTTCGCTTGAGACACCAGGAATCGTATGGAACGTACAGTAGCCCCTGCTCACATGTTAAGTGAATAGGGTTGCCAGGTCCCTCTTCGCCACCGGCGGGAAGTTTTGGGGGCGGAGTAGGGTCGCCAGGTCCCTCTTTGCCACCGGCAGGAGGTTTTGGGGGTGGAGCCTGAGGAGGGCAGGGTTTGGGGAGGGGAGGGATGTCAATGCCATAGAGTCCAATTGCCAAAGCAGCCATTTTCTCCAGGTGAACTGATCTCTATCGGCTGGAGATCAGTTGTAATAGCAGGAGATCTCCAGCTGGTACCTGGAGGTTGGCAACCCTATAAGTGAATGCACACATGTCCTGCCTGTACGTGTGTACATCTGTTTGTAAGAAAGAGACAACATGTGTTCCCTTTACAACTGAGACCAGGAACCAGTACCTGGAAAAATGTGTGGTTTCAATCACATGTTCAGCTGCACATGCATTGACTGTTCTATGAGAATTACTCAATGCCTGTATAAAGAAAAAGCAAGTGTGTAATGTACACGGATTGCACACATGTTCACTGTAACTTGTGAACACAATATGCACAAGGAAGGGTAGCTTTAGGCTTGGTCAGTGCCAGGATAGGAGCCTTCCTGGAAATCCTGAGCAAGATGCCTTGAGTCCCGTGATGGAAGGAAAACGGATATATTGTTCTTATTTTTCCCTGTTCTATCATCCCAGGCCAACGGCATTATTTTGTTTTACTAGGAATCTTTGCTGTTATTCAAATGTTGTCATTGTAGTTTGTAATCCAGTTACTGATTGACTGAAACATTTTAATCAAACTTCTTATCCTCCTTGAGTCCTACTGGGAAAGGCACACTATAAATGCTAATGCTAACAGTGTTCATGCTCATGATGATGATGATGCATTTGTGTTGTTGTTTTTCAAATCCTGGCCTTGCCTAAAAGCTAAAGATATTTTCTTTACATTCTTAACTAAGAAAAAAAGATTAGATCCCCATCCCAAGCAGAGTTAAACCCTTCTAAGCCTATAGAAGTCAAGGGTGTAACTCCAATTAGGACAGCATTGTGAGTGGCAGAAAAACTGGAATCCTGAGGGTTGTAAGAGAGGCTGGGCAGACCCACAGTACTCTCTTCAGCCTCTGTTTGTGACTGAGGTAGGGTTGCCCGGTCCCTCTTTGCCACCATCGGGAGGTTTTTGGGGTGGAGCCTGAAGAGGGCAGGGTTTGGGGAGGGGATTACAGTCCAATTGCCACAGAGTCCAATTGCTAAAGTTGCCATTTTCTCCAGGTGAATTGATT
Organism: Euleptes europaea; assembly: GCF_029931775.1. NCBI lineage: Eukaryota > Metazoa > Chordata > Lepidosauria > Squamata > Sphaerodactylidae > Euleptes > Euleptes europaea. Next base: position 43,178,137 of record NC_079324.1, read on the forward strand.
TCTATCAGCTGGGGATCAGTTGTAATAGCAGGAGATCTCCAGCTAGTACCTGGAAGTTGGCAACCCTAGACTGAGGATGCTTTCAAAATTCTCCTATATCCAAATTTATCCCCGGATTCTGGAGCTCCAGATTAACTTGCCAAGGTAATTCCTCTGCCTTGCCACTTTGTGTGGACCGTTGCACATGTGCAATATGCTTTCGCACTTTGTGTGGACCATTGCACATGTGCAATATGCTGCAGCTTTCAGTGCCCTCATTCCTTTGTGTCTTTCTTATTTCATAAAGGTAGAAATGCGCACAAGCAATTGTGCACATGGAGAAAATACAGCACCAAAGGGAACCTTAGCTCTGCGGTGCTCATGATCGCATCGAGATCCCTAGCTGAAAGCCGCAGCAAGCTGCACATGCAGCATTCCAGGAATTAACTTGAGGGCTTCTCTATGTTAAATCAAAAGGGAGGCAGTGTAGAGAATAGGCAGAGCCAACACATAAAGCATGAATAGAGGAGGGGGGTCCATTCATTCTGATTTGTGAGCCTTTGGAATTCACCCCCGTTAAATCTGAACTGCTTTTGGGAAACCCTAATTTCCAGCGCTACCTGTTCTGGTCCTGCATCTCTCTCCTCCCCCTACACCCCAACAGTCCTGATCATTCTGAAATCTTATCTTGGGGGAACGTTGCGATGGGAATCCCATCTATTAAGCATTCCACAGCCAGCTGCCTTCCCACAAAACAACAACTTGCCTTTTTCCACCTCATTTGACTGAAATGTAATGAGCCAGGCTTGTACGTCTGGAGACACCTGAATTATGCATTTAATAGGAAGCGTGCAGTTCAGAGACCAAAAAAATAAAATAAAAAAAATGAAGCAACAAATCATCAAATTAAGTTATTAAATTTAAAAAGGAGAAAGTGTTGACTGGTAGCAATAAGGAAACTCCCCATGCATGTGCCCCCTCCCCCGTTCATCCTCGTGTCTGCCGGGGTCCTCATAATGCAACGGCTCCAGAACTTGAATTGTTGCTTTAATTCTTATTTTGGCTGCTGTGACTCTCCATTACATTTGGGGGTGGGGGAGCACCCTCTAAAATAGATTTATGTTTCTCTGCTTTTTATTAAATCACTAAAAAAGAAAAATCTGAACTGCAGCAGCAACTAAATAATTTATTATCATTGCTAGGGGCACAAGAAAACCAAAATAAAAACAAAATATGAGCATCGGGGGGGACGATTGGACACAATTGTTTTTCTTTGGCAGCCTGGGGTTTGCTGATGAAATGTAGACATGTAAATCTTCATTTTTGGAGAGATACAGCCTCATCAGGCATCATGTGCTTTTGCTGGTTTCGGATGGTTCTTGGGTGTTTCAGAAGACAAGACAGTCAACTGAAGGCCCATGAGCCAAATTGGAGCCAAATCAAATCTGTCCTTTTGGGAGGTCTCACCCAGTTTTAATCGAAGAGTATGACACATATAACTTTCTTTGCCTGAGACTTGCATCTAATCTGTAATTTCCTTTTTCATAGCCTCTCCTTGGGAAAAATACAAGAACCTATAGTCGGGTAAAAATTCTTTGCAGGGGGTGTTTTTCAGCAGAAAAATCAGAATCAAATTTATTCATGTTGTGGTCACAGACTTTAACAATCCAACTACACCCAAAATAAAATAAAATAAAAAATTCAACCCACAGCATGTATTGGTCCAATATCACAATAACATCTACTACTACCCATTGATATAAAACAATAAAGCCTCCCCCCACCCATTAAAATCATTTACCAGGATATTGTGGACCATTTCAAGCCATTATATTACCTGTATCAGGCCTATTAAAACTTTTCCTTAGTTTAAATGCCATAATGAAAAAAGAGGCCAGGAAAATAGTCTGGGAGAAAAGGGTCAAATGACCCTTCTTCCTTCACCTCATCCTCCCCCTTGAAGCAGTAGCATTTGAAAAAGCAAAACAGGCTTTTTAAAATAATCACATTAAATGAAATTAGAGTTGCCAACCTCCAGGTAGTAGCTGGTGATCTCCTGCTATTACAACTGATCTCCAGCTGACAGAGATCAGCTCACCTGGAGAAATGGGCTGCTTTAGCAATTGGACTCTAAGTCCCTCCCCTCCCCAAAACCCATCCTCTTCAGGCTCCACCCCAAAAACCTCTCGCTGGTGGCAAGGAGGGACCTGGCAACCCTACCTCAGTCACAAACGGAGGCTGAAAAGAATACCGTAGGTCTGCCCTGCCTCTCTTACAACCATTGGACTCTATGGCATTGAAGTCCCTCCCCAAACCCTGCCCTCCTCAGGTTCCACCCCCAAAATCTCCAGCTTTTTCCCAACCCGGAGCTGGCAACCCCAGATGAAATGTGTATTTCTGCCCTCAGATTGCAAGATTTGTAGATTTGAACTTGGCAAGAACATTTTTCAGTCTGAGGGCCACTTCTGGGTCTTTGCCTGCTTCAAGTTGTATGCCAGCTTCTCCTGCTTCCAGTGCCAGATGGAAACCAAAAGAGCTGGTGTCTAACATGCAGCCATTAAAAGCAGGCAGAGACCAAAGTATGGCCCTCTCTTTGACTCTGCTGTTTTCAATGACTCTCAGCCCTCAAAGCTGTTGTTAAAGTCTGCAGGAGCATCAACCCTCTAGTTCTTGCCACAGTCCAGTAGGCAGATGTGTCTAGAAAATCATGAAGTGGCTTGAGGGTGAAGATGAAAAGCTGTTCCAAGCTGGACATCTGATCCTCAGGCTGTAATTTGCCTTCCTCTAGAGTAGACAATACTGGGCTACCAATGCAAATCTGTGGAGTTCTGGTTGCCATCTCTCAAAAAAAATATTGCAGAGCTTGCAAAACACAGCAGAGAGCAACCAAGATAAGTAAGGAGTTGGAACACCTTTCCTTTAATGAAAGGCTGAAGAGTCTGGGACTTTTAGTTTTAAAATAGGGCTAAGAGGGACATGATGCCCTGACCTGGATGGCCCAGGCTAGCCTGATCTTGTCAGATCTCAGAAGCTAAGCTGGGTCAGCCCTGGTTAATATTTGGACGGGAGACCACCAAGGAATATCTGGGTTGCTGTGCAGAGGAAGGCACTGGCAAACCACCTCTGTTAGTCTCTTGCCATGAAAACTCCAAAAGGGGTCATCATAAGTCGGCTGCGACTTGACGGCACTTCACACACACAAGAGGGGCATGATAGATGTTTATGAAATTATGCATGGAGTGGCAAAACTGGGCAGAGGAAGCTGTTTCTCCATCTCCCATAATACTAGAGCTTTATGGTTGCCAGCACTGGGTTGGAAATACCTCCAGGGCCTCCAGATTTCCTGTTGTTACAACTGATTTCCAGAGAAAATGGCTGCCCCTGGAGAAAATGGCTGCTTTGGAGGATGGACTCTATGGTACTGTACCCTGGTGAAGTCCCTTCTCTCCTCAAATTCTGCCTTCCTCAGGCTCCACCTCCCAAATTTCCAAGTATTTCCCAACCTAGAGCTGGCAGCCCTAGATTGCAACCCCAGCACAGCTTGGCTTAGAAGAACTTGCCCCAGTGCTTCTGGGAAGCCCCAGAGATCATCCCCCAAGAAACGTTACCAAATCTTTCCAAACCTCTTGACATTTCCTTTGAATTTTTACCTGAACTTAGTGTTGCCAGGTCCCTCTTCGCCACCGGTGGGAGATTTTTGGGGCAGAGCCTGAGGAGGGCGGGGCTTGGGGAGGGGAGGGGCTTCAATGCCATAGCGTTCAATTGCCAAAGCAGCCATTTTTCTCCAGGTGATCTGATCTCTATCGGCTGGAGATCAGTTGTATTCGCAGGAGATCTCCTGCTACTACCCGGCAGTTGGCAACCCTACCTGAACTGGAAGCCATGAAAGTGGTTTCAAAATTTCACTCGGTCGGGAGAAAACTGGGTGGCGTTTGATTTGCATGGACCATTTTATGAATTTAACAAACATCAATGCTGGTCCACAGAAACACAATACACTTCTTTTAAGGTGCCCGTAGGACTCTGGGCTGGTTTTCCTACTGTGAAGCATGTAACACAGTTTCCCCTTCTGGGATTTCTCCCTTAAGCAATCACGGGAGCGGGGGGGGGTAGGAAAGTTTGCTCCTGGAATAGACATCAAGGCAGGCCTGCAAGTCTGTTGGGGAGGGGTTGCAACCCAGCCCCTTGTAGAAGCAATAATGAGAGTCAATGTTTAATAAATAGTGAGCGCGGCTGTGTGGTTACTGTGATATACATTATTCATGCCAAAATATTACTGAAATATTCAATATCACGGGCTTGTGAATATTTCATGCAATTATTCATTAATAAACATTTGTCAGCGTGATGTGGGTGATGGGGAGCTGACGCAAAGCAGGATGCCACGATAGAATCCAGTCAACAGGGAGCCAACACCAGCCTTCTTGCTGGGCATCACTGGAGCACGTGTCCAGTCCAGCCTCTGTGTTGAGCCCGAAGCCAGTTATAGATGCATAAGAGTAACACAACACTCATCATTTTGTTACCCCAGAAGTGTAGAACGAGGTGATGTACAGGGAAGGGATGTCAGCAGGAGGTCACTCACAGTGTGATTTGATTGCCTGTCTGCTCCGAATTATATCCGACGGAGTTCAATGGGTCGTACTCCTAGGTAAAGTTGTGTACAGAATTGCGGCTCCATAAACCCAATTATGATATTTTGCTGTGTCTGGACCAGAGGTAGAGAATGCTCCAGGTTATGCGGCAATGGGAGGTTAAATGAAAGCACGGCACCCTGCGTGTACTTCTGCAAACAGCAGCACCAGATGTGGTTACTGCCACTTAGGGTTGTCAACTTCCTGCTGGGAAAGAACAAAAAAACAACAGGAAGGCAAAGTCACAAGTAGTATGCAAAAGTGTGAACGTTGCTGTAAGAGTATCAAGAACTATGTCAAATACAAAGTGCAATAATATATAAAAAAGTACAGCAGGTATACAAAATGTAGGAATGTCCACGAAAGAAAGTCCTTTTAGGTCATAGAATAAACCTTGTAGGAGTTTACTTCAAGGCAGTAAATCAGCTTGCTATACAGCATGCAAACTTCCTGCTGGGGGCTGGTGACTCCTGAACCCAGCTCCCACTGAAGCTGCAACTCAGCTGGGCGACAGGAGGAAATGTTTGAGCAAAATGGTGGGGGCACAATTGGGATTCTCAGTGTAATGATGTCATTTCCAGCACGGCACGGAAATGATATAATCATGCCAGGTGACACTCTAGCATTTGCCCAAATGCATAATGATATCACTTGCAGGTTGTGCCAGAAGTGATGTCATTGCACCAGTGACCCCAATCCCCCTCCCTGAAATTTGGAAGTCCCCACCTCCCCCTTTTCCTACCAGTTCCCAAGCCATGCCTGGAAACATTACTGCCAGTGGATGTAGTGATGGATATGTGCATAGCCAGCTTTTGAAGGGGATTAGACAGATTCACAGGGAATAGCCTATCAATGGCTACTAACCATGGTGACTAAGAAGAACCTCCTTCATCAGTAGGGTTGGCAGCTTCAGGTTGGGAAATGCCTGGAGATTTTTGGGGTGGAACCTGAGGAGGGCGGGGTTTGGGGAGGGACTTCAATGCCATAGAGTCCAATTGCCAAAGCGGCTATTTTCTCCAGGTGAACTGATCTCTATCAGCTGGAGATCAGTTGTAATAGCAGGAAATCTGCAGCTAGTACTTGGAGGTTGGCGACCCTATCCATCAGAGATAGCAAACCTCTCAGTACCAGTACTAGGAGGCAATATCATTGGAAGGCTTCTATGACCTGTTCATTGAACCTCCAGGGCAACTAATTGGCCATTGCATGATGGAGGATGCTAGAGTAGATGGACTACTGTTCTGACCCTTCAGGGCTCTTCTTAGGGTTGCCAACTGCCAGGTACTAGCTGGAGCTCTCCTGCTATTACAACTGATCTCCAAACGATAGAGATCCGTTCACCTGGAGAAAATGGCAGCTTTGGCAATTTGACTTTATGGCGTTGAAGTCTCACCCCTCCCCAAACCCCACCCTCCTCAGGCTCCACCCCAAAAACCTCCTGCCGATGGCGAAGAGGGACCTGGCAACCCTAGCCTCTTCTTATATTATTTTGGTGGTGGCTGCTGGTTTAAGATGCTTTCAAAAATTATACCAGTTCATGGAGGATATATCTTACAACAGCCCTCAGCCATTATAGTTACATGGATCTTCTAGGTTGAAGAACACCCTGTCAGGCACATATTTGTTAAGTTATTGTCTCCCTTCTCCCTTCTCACTGCCTCGAGCTATGTGAGTTATGAAACTGAAACAGCTTCATAGAGGTACTAGAGACTGCACATGATTTATAGCCTTCCCTCATTACCTCCAAATGGAGTTAATTTTCCAATTCAAAAAAGTTGAATTAAAGAAGGGCTTCTGTTGAGATTTTGTTTTTGTTCCAAACGCACACACCCTTCCAATTTCTCTGCCTGCTAGTGAATGCAACTGTTTGCCTCTGTTGTCTCCTGCAGGTTAGTCTGGAATAGGACTGTCGACCTTTAGGTGGGGCCAGGAGATCTCCCAGATTAAAATGGATCTCCAAACTACAGAGATCAGTTTCTCTGGAGGAAATGGCCGCTTTTCAGGCATTATACCCTGCCCTCCCTAGGCTCCACCCCAAAAAAACTTCTAGGTGTTTCCCAACCTGGAGTTGGCATTGACAACCCTAAACTAGATAGGGGTATGAATAAAGTGTGTGATTTCTGTAGGCATTCTAAAGTGCCATCTAAATGCTTATGGATAGTATTTATGCCCTGAGTTTCATTATTGTGAAGCTGTGACTGCTAGAAAACTCAGCTGTATGAAAGAGCTTGACCATAGGGCTGTCGATTCGGTTCCATACGAAATGAAAAACAGCCAAATTGTCCCCGATTCAGCGGTTTCCAGTTCGGATAGAGCCGAAGTAAAAAAAAAAAAGGTGGGAAAACAACAAACCGAATTTGCCGAGTTTGGGCGGATGCCAAATAAATGCGTACAAATTCGGCGTCCCCGAATCGGCATTCTCCCATGGCACCTTCCTGAAAAGAAACAAAGAGTGAGCGAGCTCTCTTCTGGAAGGCAAGCAAACTTGCCTTTCAGGAGAGATAACCATTACCAAACACCAGTGGCCAATAGGTGGCCAAGCTGGGTCTTCTTCTGGCCAATCAGAGAAGGGATTTTCCCATTTGAACCTCTCTGAATTGGCCAGGAGAAGAAATACTCGCTGTCTGCCACGAGTCTTGCTGCTGCTGTGCTGCTGATCCTGAGATCCTGAGCTGAGCTGACCTGCTGCTAGAATCGTATTGGATTACTCCTGAGTCCTGACTCCCAGTCCCTGCTCCTGATGGAAGAGAAGACATCCACAGTTTGACCCATTTTGGGGCTTTTCTCTATAACTTTTTTCCTGTGTGTGTGTGTGAGGGGGGAAGCCAAAGGGGAATGGGTTTACCTGTTCTGCTGGGGGGTGGCCTTGATTGCCTCTGTGTGGGACTGTGCTTTCTGCTGTTTTCACCAGTTGCCAACTTTGTCTGGAGTTAACTGTGGGCCAGTGAGTCTCTCTCTAGCTGGCTCCTATTGTTTCCAATGGGTTGTGCAGCCACTCCTGTTGTTTCTAATGGGCTAGCCTGTCATTTGTTTTAGTACATCCCATGTCAATGAGTCTCTCTTTGTCTGGCCCGTTCTTCTTCTTCGTTAGGAATTTGAGTCTTCTGGTTCGGGGGGGCTGTTCTGCTGGAGGGGGCTTGATTGCCTCTGTGGAGTGTGATTTGGGGGGGGGGTTACCTGTCCTGGGGGGGGGCTTGATCTCCTCTTTGCAAGTGTGATTGTTGCTGTGGAAGATTTGAATCCAGCAGCATGAAATCTATCAATACTGAAGTTATGCAATTTGCGCAGGTCGCACTTATGCTAGTAGCCTTATAAGATGCACTTTGGCTGTGTTGAAATGAAAGGATACATTACCCATGCTAGTTACGCTGTTTACTTATGCTTTCAGCGTTGTTGGATGTACTTTCGGCATAGTTACATAGGCTCTTAGAAGCCACGGACTGGCTTCTACTGTGTGTGTGTGGGGAGGGGAGGGGGAAGCCAAAGGGGGGGTGACCTGTCCTGGTGGGGGGGAGCTTGATCTCCTCTTTGTGAGTGTGATTGTTGCTGTTTTCACTGGTTGCCACCTTCGCCTGGAGGTCAGTGTGGGTCGGTGAGTGTCTCTCTGGGTGCCCCAGAAACAATGGGAGGTTTTGCCTTGGATTTGCCGCTCTCTAGATGCACGTTAAGGATTGCCGGCTCCCATTCATTCCAATGGGCGGATGGGGGGGATCCCTTCCAGACCCCATAACTTGGGACCCCCTGACCCAATCTGCACCAAACTTGGGGTTCTTGCAGGTAGGGTCCCTCCAAGCTACCATGAATGTTTCGGACCTCTACCTCAAAAAATGCCCCCCCCAGAGCCACAGAAAGCCGCAAATGTGCTTTAAATGGCTTTATTCGGCCGAATTTATTCAGGAACACCGAATTTCAAGCCGAATTCCATGAATCCGAATAGGGGGAGTTCGGACTTCGGCATTTCCCGAATAAAAACGGGCCAAATTTTGACGAATCAGAATTTTACCGAATTTTTTTTTTCAACAGCCCTACTTGACCACTAGGGTTTTTAACCCCAAGGTACTAGCTGGAGATCTCCTGCTATTACAACTGATCTCCAGCTAACACTTGGAGAAAATGGCTGCTTCAGCGATTGGACTTTATGGCACTGAAGTCCCTCCCTTCCCCAAACCCCACCCTTCTCAGGCTCCGCCCCAAAAATCTCCAGGTATTTCCCAACCCAGAGCTGGCAACCCTATTGACCACTGAGGAATGAGTCTGAAAAACAGTCTTTCGGAATAACATATTTCTGGAGCCCAGGGCACATTCTGCTTTTTCGACCAAGTTTTCTTTGAACCCTTGAATTTCTTAAGCAGCCCTGAAGGGTTCTTCGAAATGTTTCCAGCTTCACAGTCACTTCACTTTCCCCTCTTCTTTGCCATTGTAATTTGAAATTGCTGAATTACGTATTACCACTTTTTGGTTTTCTGCAGGATATCACAGATTGCCGTCAACCAAATAAAAGTAGATAGCCACTGGCTTCGAGACAGAACAGGCTGCAGGCCTTGAGCAGTTGCATGGCCTGGCAATATGAACCTCTGCCTAGCCTTGTCCAAAGGAGGTGAGGGGCTTTGGGGTTTCAAGCAGATACCTGTAGATAGTTATGGTTACAAATAAGAGTGAAAAATTATATTATTTGTTACCCATCTGGTTGCCAGCCTTGTACAGGAGACTCGCTGTTAGGGGGCCCCTCACTGGTGACACAATAACATTGCCAGAAACACACTGACATCAGTTCCAAAGTGACAGGAATTAATCGAATGATAGAGCCGGCGACTTCCGGGTCAGACGGCCCCACCGCTGAAAGCGCGGAAGCCGTGCTCCAGCTGCCCGCTGCCCGGGGGCAACAAACCTGCCCCTGAAAAAATTGGCAAGCAGCACCCCTCGGTGGAAGAGGGGATGCGGACTCGGGAGCCGGTGGCTGCCCCGTCATCCGAGCGATAGCCGCCAAGAAATCGGCGGCGGTTGCTCTGACAGGAGCCGCTGAAGAGCCGGCGCCATCTTTAAAGGGACAGCTGGAGAGACGCGGTGGAGGGCTCCGATTTTAAAAAGCAAGTTTCTCACAGACGTTTTTTTAAAAAACAATTTAAACTGGGGTGTTTGGCAGTGGTGTGAACTAAGGAAACAATTTTGGACCGTCTATAACTTCATTACGTTGATCTTAATGACTTGGCTTTTTGCCAGTGGGCTGACGCAGTTTAAAAATCTACTTTCGGTATTGAATGATAGAGCCGGCAATGCTCTAGCATTCAGCCAAACCTCTATGGTTTAACCATGGGGTTTTGATTGAATTGCTGATGACATGATGACATCACTTCCAGTTGTGCCAGAAGTGACATTAGTGCCTCAGGATGTCAGTGTTCATTCCCCCCATCCCCCCCAGACAATAAAGATCAGTTCCCGTGGAGAAAATGGCAGCTTTGGAGGGCGAACTCCATGGCATCACATCCCTGCTGAGGTCCTTCTCCCCCACAAACTCCACCCTCCTCAGGCTCTGCCCCAAATCTTCAGGAACTTCCCAAGCCAAAGTTGGCAGCCCTAGAAGCCCCAGTGAATAAAAGGGGATTTACTTCCATGGAGTCCTGTTTGGGCTTGCTCCCTATAATCCCTACTAAGCCAGGCAGCACTTTGAACAGGGGAAACGATGAATGCTTAAGCCAGGATGCAAAGTGCCTTGTGATCCATCTGTTCAGAAAATCCTACTTTTGTGAAAATTAACATATTCTCTTTGGTTGATTAATGACTCAAAATGATGTAATGACAAACATTAGGGAGCCAGAAATATCCGGAGAAATCACTGTTGGAATTAGCAATGCCTCGCGTTCGGACCCAGCAGGGACCGAACAAGTGGTCAGTTACATAGGAATATTAGGTTAGAGGCCTTCCACAATGGCTGCCAGCTCTGGGTTGGGAAATACTTGGAGATTTTTGGGGCAGAGCCTGAGGAGGGCGGGGTTTTGGGGAGGGGAGGGACTTCAATGCCATAGAGTCCAATTGCCAAAGCGTCTGCTTTCTCCAGGTGAACTGATCTCTATCGGCTGGAGATCAGTTGTAACAGCAGGAGATCTCCAGCTAGTACTATAAGAGTTACCCCGTTTCTATACCTGTATGTGTTGCTGAAGAGTGCTTGCAAGAGTGTGTGTTTGCAATTATAATTCTTGTGATATATTTGTTTATTGCACTACATGTTTATACACTTGTTCGTAGTTTCACTAATACATTGCATTTTTGATACAACTCTGTGAGCCTGGTACTGTTCTTTTATACTTACTTAGTACCTGGAGGTTGGCAAACCTACCTTTCCACCCTTTTATGGCACCTCTTGACTGTCCTTAGACTGATATTCTTAGGTCTAGTTTCCTCCTTCTTCTCGTAAGTTCCTCTTTCGCTATCTTTAGTCAGTTAGACAGGTATAGGCTACCTCTGTCTCTCAGCTTGTCTATCTGAAATGTAGTTTCCTAATAAACATTTAACTTTATCTTTAATCAGTGATTCTGCAGTTTCTAGAACTCTGCCAACATTAATAGGGGAAGGTTTTGTATGCTGCTACAGACAATGTTCCTCCAGAGGTCTAGTTGGAAAGGCCCGCAGGGGCAGAGCAAAGGTCTTGGTCCCAGACCAAGTAGGGAGGGGAAGGGTCAGTATTGACTAACGGCTGCATTCTCCGCCAGCTTCTATGCTCGGGCTTCTTCAACACATGTTCCGCTCTGTTTGAAACACAAATGTCAGTCAGCGCTGCAGGGAAGTGCTTCTCCACCTGCCTTTATTACTGCCATAAATCTCTCCCTCGCAGTGTCCCCATGTCCGAACATGATGCTCCAGGCTTTGTCAATGTGCAGCTCTTCCTGTGTCACACTCAGAAGACAGGGTCTTGCTGCTTGCCCTCATTCAGCTGGATAACAAGGCCCCTTGCCTACATCGATACGGTTGCCAGGTCCCTCTTCTCAACCGGCAGCAGATTTTGGGGGCGGAGCCTGAAGAGGGCAGAGTTTGGGGAGGGTCTTCAATGCCATAGAGTTCAATTGCCGAAGTGGCCATTTTTCTCCAGGTGATCTGATCTCTATAGGCTGGAGATCAGTTGAATTAGCAGGAGATCTCCTGCTACTACCTGACAGTTGGCAACCCTACTGCATCGATGGCTACTGCAGAATGGAAAGAGAAACCGAGACAATCACAGGCTTCCTGGGGTTCCCATCTAGGGTTGCCAATCTCCAGGTGTGGGCTGGAGATTTCCTGGAATTACAACTGATCCCCAGACTACATACAGCATGTATTTATTTATTTGTGTGTGTTTGTGTTTGTTTGTAACATTCCACTTCTCTTGGAGAAAATGGCTGCTTTGGAAGGTGGACCACATGCCATTATACCCTACAGAGGTCTCTCCTAGGGTTGCTAGGTCTCTCTTTGCCACCGGCGGGAGGTTTTTGGGGTGGAGCTGGAGGACGGTGGGGTTTGGGGAGGACTTCTATTTTATAGAGTCCAATTGCCCAAGTGGCCATTTTCTCCAGGTGAACTGATCTCTATAGGCTGGAGATCAGTTGTAATAGCAGGAGATCTCCAGCTAGTACCTGGAGGTTGGCAACCCTACTCAAGGTAGACTGTACTACAAAGAGAATCTCTTCCTCCATTACCACAATCTTAGGTGGCATGCTATCCAACAGAAATGCTCCATTATTGGGCAAAATAGGCCCTTAAAAAGGTAAAGGTCCCCTATGCAAGCACCGGGTCATTCCTGACCCATTGGGGGACGTCACATCCCAACATTTCCAAGGCAGACTTTGTTTGTGGGGTGGTTTGCCAGTGCCTTCCCCAGTCATCTTCCCTTTACCCCCAGCAAACTGGGTACTCATTTCACCAATCTCGGAAGGATGGAAGGCTGAGTCAACCTTGAGCCGGCTACCTGAAACCGACTTCTGTCGGGATCGAACTCAGGTCGTGAGCAGAGCTTTTGACTGCAGTACTGCAGCTTAACACTCTGTGCCACGGGGCTCCTAGGGCCTTAACTGAGTTGAATTATCCCACCTAATCAGTGGCCCTCAACCTAAAAGCCTGTTCTCCAATGGGAAGCTGTGCCCCTTGTGCTCTTCAGACACTCTTAGCCATGGCAGTATTATTTTAATCTCTCTGCAGCCTTCGTAGATCAAGATGTTTAAAAACCAGAGCCCTCTAGAGGCTTCATCTTTGCAGAGCTGTTTTTCAGCCTGCTTGATAGGCTTCATAAAATATGAAGAACTTTATAAATTTATTTGCGTGCTGCAAAGCGGCTATGCACACTAGAGTCGGAAGTCATCCTGCCCTTCAAAACAAGAATGAATATAGGGAGGATGCCCTTTCTGCTGGGATAAATCTTGCCCCACACAAGTACAGCCCTCAAGGTCAGCCTACAGCAAAAGTTCAACCTGAATGTGGACTCTCATGCTGGGTTGCAACAACCCGGGAAGTTCAAGGGGAGCAAAAAGATTTTTGACCATGCTGTCTCCCTTTCTCACGAGCCCCCACACATGCCCTAGCTGAGCTCCAAAAACATGAATGCACCTTGTGTTCGTCAAGCTATCTCTCAGCAGAACAGGAGGTCGTGATGAAGGAAATCTGCATGCAATAAGTGAAGCAGTTAAGAAATGGGAATAAGACTGACACTGAATTCCAAAGTAGTTCTAGAGGTTCCTGGTAGAGTTGCCAGGTACCCCCTGGTCACCAGTGAGGGATGGGGGGGGTAGGGTTGGCAGATCGAGGTTGGGGAACTCCTGGAGATTTGTGGGGGGGTGGAGCCTTGGGAGGACAGGGACCTCAGTGGGGTACCATTAGGGTTACCAACCTCCAGGTACTAGCTGGAGATCTCCTGCTATTACAACTGATCTCCAGCTGATAAAGATCAGTTCACCTGGAGATAGGGTTGCCAGGTCTCTCTTTGCCAATGGTGGGAGGTTTTGGGGGCAGAGCCTGAGGAGGGCAGAGTTTGTGGAGGCGAGGGACTTCAATGGCATACAGTCCAATTGCCAAAGCGGCCATTTTCTCCATGTAAACTGATTTCTATTGGCTGGAGATCAGTTGTAATAGCAGGAGATCTCCAGCTGGTACCTGGAGGTTAGCAACCCTACCTAGAGAAAATGGCCACTTTGGCAATTGGACTCTGTGGCATTGAACTCTCTCCCCTCCCCAAACCCCGCCTTCCTCAGGCTCCTCCCCAAAAATCTCCAGGTACTTCTCAATTCAGAGCTGGCATTCCTAGGTACCATGCCATACAGTCTACCCTCCAAAGCATCCATTTTCTCCAGGAGAACTGATCTCTTTAGTCTGGAGAAGGGATGTGATTCCGGGGGATCCCCAGGTCCTACCTGGAAGCTGGCATCCCTACTTCCTGGTAGGACTTTCAAACACATTTTCATCCCACCCTTCCTCCAAGAAACTCACAGCAGCATGAATGATTCCACCCCCACCCCCATTTCATCTTTACAGTACCACTGAGGTGTTTCTTAGACTGAGAGAGAGAACGACTGGTCCAAAGACATTGACCGGGCCATCCTAAGCAGAGCTACACCGTTCTAAGTCAGTTGAAGTAAATGGGCTTAGAAGGTGTAACTCTGCACATGATGTAACTGAGACTTATGGCTGAGCGGGGATTTGAACCCAGTTCTCCTCATCCTACCTTGATACTCTAACCACTACACCACACAGTACTGTGGCCTAAGCCAAAAGCAGAGATTTGTGCAAATTGTTTCGTCAGCATCAAAAAGCCATTTGACAGTTTGTGGAGGGGGGATTGGTTCATGTAGAAGCCTTGCCCTTACTCTGAATAGGCTTTGCTTACTTTCAGTGATATCAACATAGCCAAGTCTGTTTGGCTACATAGCATGTTATTTCCATCCTGTTCCATAGGTGACCCTTGATTGGCTGGAATTGATCTAGGAAGGAAAAAGGAGCAGCATGAATGATTCCACCCCCACCCCCATTTCATCTTTACAGTACCACTGAGGTGTTTCTTAGACTGAGAGAGAGAACGACTGGTCCAAAGACATTGACCGGGCCATCCTAAGCAGAGCTACACCGTTCTAAGTCAGTTGAAGTAAATGGGCTTAGAAGGTGTAACTCTGCACATGATGTAACTGAGACTTATGGCTGAGCGGGGATTTGAACCCAGTTCTCCTCATCCTACCTTGATACTCTAACCACTACACCACACAGTACTGTGGCCTAAGCCAAAAGCAGAGATTTGTGCAAATTGTTTCGTCAGCATCAAAAAGCCATTTGACAGTTTGTGGAGGGGGGATTGGTTCATGTAGAAGCCTTGCCCTTACTCTGAATAGGCTTTGCTTACTTTCAGTGATATCAACATAGCCAAGTCTGTTTGGCTACATAGCATGTTATTTCCATCCTGTTCCATAGGTGACCCTTGATTGGCTGGAATTGATCTAGGAAGGAAAAAGGAGCAGCATGAATGATTCCACCCCCACCCCCATTTCATCTTTACAGTACCACTGAGGTGTTTCTTAGACTGAGAGAGAGAACGACTGGTCCAAAGACATTGACCGGGCCATCCTAAGCAGAGCTACACCGTTCTAAGTCAGTTGAAGTAAATGGGCTTAGAAGGTGTAACTCTGCACATGATGTAACTGAGACTTATGGCTGAGCGGGGATTTGAACCCAGTTCTCCTCATCCTACCTTGATACTCTAACCACTACACCACACAGTACTGTGGCCTAAGCCAAAAGCAGAGATTTGTGCAAATTGTTTCGTCAGCATCAAAAAGCCATTTGACAGTTTGTGGAGGGGGGATTGGTTCATGTAGAAGCCTTGCCCTTACTCTGAATAGGCTTTGCTTACTTTCAGTGATATCAACATAGCCAAGTCTGTTTGGCTACATAGCATGTTATTTCCATCCTGTTCCATAGGTGACCCTTGATTGGCTGGAATTGATCTAGGAAGGAAAAAGGAGCTCTCACCAGGGTGGGGGAGCAAGGGGCACAGAAGCAGGGCACAAGGGGGAATCAAGGGCAGCAAATAGCTTTGAAAAGGTTTTAACATGTGCACTTTTAAAATGTGATTTTGGAAATATTCCTGCCCCCTCTTCAAAGTACAATTACTGATGCTCCAAATCAAAATGGCTGAAGATTTAGTGTTGCCCCTTGTTCCTCTTGTGAAGATCATGCTGCTAAGCATGCCCAGAGTTCCTTTTGTCCCAGACTCCTGCTCTGCTTTCCAGTTTTCTGTTGACCCAGGCAAGAGTCCAAACCTTATAAAAACTGACATCATTCAGGTATCCAAAATACCTTTCTTTGGTTCTTCAACAGACCAGAACATCTTATTAAAAGTCTCTTATCTAAAAAGCAAAGTAAACCCCAATATTAATGGGGAACAAACCTTGTACCATGAGTAAAGCAATAATGTGGATAAGCAAAGGTATTAGGAAAATCCTTGACATTATAATAAAAAAGGAAAGGATTGATTATACAAGGCAATCAGAACTTGCTTGGCATTTAACCGATAGAAAAGCATAAAACCTCTAAAAAAGGCAAATATAAAAGCAGAAAAATACAAACATCCCCACACTAACAGGTGCTAGGGTTGTGTGTATGTTAAGAGCTGTCAAGTCGCTTCCGACTCATGGCGACCCTATGAATCAATGTCCTCCAAAATGTCCTATCTTTGACAGCCTTGCTCAGGTCTTGCAAACTGAGGGCTGTGGCATCATTTATTGAGTCAATCCATCTCTTGTTGGGTCCTCCTCTTTTCCTGCTGCCCTCAAGTTTTCCTAGTATGATTGTCCTCTCCAGTGACTCTTGTCTTCTCATGATGTGACCAAAATACGATAGCCTCAGTTTAATCATTTTAGCTTCTAGGGTCAGTTCAGGCTTGATTTGATCTAAAACCCACTGATTTGTTTTTTTGGCGGTCCAGGGTATCCGTAACACTCTCCTCCAACACCACATTTCAAAGGAATCTACTTTCTTCCTATCAGCCTTCTTCAATGTCCAGCTTTCACACCCATACATAGTAATAGGGAATACGATGGCATGAATAACCTAATCTTGGTGGCCAGTGACACATCCTTACACTTCAGAATCTTTTCTAGCTCCTTCATGGCTGCCCTTCCCAGACTCAATCTCCTTCTGATTTCTTGGCTGCAGTCTCTCTTTTGGTTGATGATGGAGCCAAGGAATAGAAAGTCTTGAACAATTTCAATTTTCTCAATGTCAAGCTTAAAGTGGAGTAGTCTAGAGTTCTCAACTCTTAAATGGCTCAAATCTGGCAGAGTGTGGGGCACACTTGGGATGTGGGCAGGGCACATCTTGTGACCCACGTATCATGTACATGTGGCAAAGGAAGGGAGCGGGGAAGGGAGAATCCAAGCCAGCCGGAGAAGGAAAGTGGCAGGGAAAGAGATTTCTAAAAGGCTACCTAAGCACCCTTCCCTCCCTGCTCACTCCCATCATGGTCAGAACATTCAGACAGATTACTTTGGATGAGATTGGAGGGGACTCTCTGATCTCACCTGCAGTCACCTGGGATCTTCAGAGATCCCAACAGTTCCAGGCTAATCATTTCCATTGCAGTAAATATAACTGCAGTTCTTTGGACCCTGTTGGTTTCTGCTGCTGGGTTTCAAGGACCGGATTGCCTATTTGTTCAATAGCAATAAACTTCCGAAGTTTTATAGGGTCATAAAAACACTGCAACTCCTTCCATTTACGGCCTGCGTATAATTTACTTGGGAAGGTTTGCTCTCTAATGGTGCAGTGCAAGTGATTTGAGTTCTATTAGCTAGAAACATTACATCTACATTTTCAGAATTCTCATAAATAATTCTGCAGCGTGGAAAAACGCCCCAGCCTGAATTGCTCTGTTAGAAAGAGAACAGAGGAAGGGATCCTCTGTTGCATAAATAGACATGGCAGGCATCATGGGGACGTCACTGAAATCAAGGCTATGGCTTTCTGGGTTGTTTCATTCATTTGTCTAACTCTAAACTGATGCCGGTAGAAATGTGAATAATAGATTGTAGCAACTTGGAGATTAACTCATCGTGATCACTGCCAATTCATTCATTTGCTCACATGGTTTTCTCCCACTGCAGGGAACTCCCTGGCTCAAAAAACCTTCACCATGCATTGTTTTGAAAGTATGCACAGTGAATGATACATCACTATCAGGAGGCACAATCCACCAAGAAAAGCTGAATGTTCTCTGGGAGTTTACCATGCCGACTGACTGCACCAAAAAGCATCGTATGGCAGCAAATGTTGTATGATATCATTGCAATATGAATGTATTGGTCAACTCTCCAAGGGAAAATTAGCAACATTCAAAGGATAACATAAAAGGATACAAAAGAAAAAGAAGACAAATGGAAGATTCATAGCACCATCTTAAGCAGAGTTACACCCTCCTAAATCAATTGACGTCAGTGGGCATAGAAGGGTATAACTTTATTTAGGATTGCACTGTTCAAATGTGGGCCATCAACTGATTGCTGACTCAGCAGCTGCCTCACAATGGATTAATTAATTGATGTTAAATAGATGCATATTTTCCCCAGACTCAGCAGATGTACCCTTTTGACATAGGGTTGGAAGTGTGAGAAAAATGCCAAAACTACAGACAAAAAGAGCCATTGCCATCTTTAATATGTTCTTTAAACCCCCAACCGCAGCTTCCACAGGTCAACAAGTATGCCCTTTACTCTCAGGCCGACCAATTAAAATTTGCCCTCAGGAACTACAGTTGCTGTCACCACTAATTAATCAGCTAAAGATGTAGTAGATTAATTTATCAGTTAAAGCCTGCAGACTTGTTTAGGGGCAGAGATCAGGTGATGTGCATGCCTTGAGAGCCAAGCCCAACTTGGTCATCATATGTGTGAACTGGCCTTATGTAGAAATTGGGACACATGGCTGATAGTTTTCTCTCCTTTGCCAGAGGTTGCTCCAGGTTTCCTGCCTGTTCCAAATCTTACAATATTATAAGGGCCACATGAATCAGTGTTGGGGCTGTGTTAAATATTCAGATTGAAAATACTGAGTGATGTGGATAAAATGTTTCCTAAAAAATGCTTTGGTTGTGGGAGCATTCCCTTTTTCCATCCTGCTCAGAGCCATTGTTTTCTTTAGCCAGTGTGGTATAGTGGTTAGAGCATCAGAATAGGGCTCCCCCTCGACCATGTATAGGGTTGCCAGCTCCGGGTTGGGAAATACTTGGAGGCTTTTGGGGTGGAGCCTGAGGAGGGCAGGGCTTGCGGAGAGACTTCAATGCCATAGAGTGCTATTGCCAAAGTGTCGATTTTCTTCAGGTGAACTGATCTCTATTGGCTGGAGATCAGTTGTAATAGCGGGAGATTTCCAGCTAGTACCTGGAGGTTGGCAACCCTAAACATGTAGCATGCCGCTAGGTGACCTTGAGACAGTCATTCTATTTTTACCCAGCCTCTTTCACAGGGTTATGGTAAGACTAAAATGGAGATGAAAATGATGTTCACCACGAGTTCCTTTACAGAAAGGTAGGATAAAAGCATAACAAATAAAACCTGCTGCTGCTTTGATAACATTTTTTATTTCAGGTTACTTCTTCCATCTCCTTCCTAGGTTTAGTTACATGGCGATCCCAGCCAGTAAGGGATGACATGCTACAACACTCCACAACTGATCTAGCTGCATGAAAATGTCAACTGTTAATAAGTACAATGCTTCCTGGATTGGTAGGATTGCCAACCTCCAGGTACTAGCTGGAGATCTCCAGCTATTACAACTGATCTCCAGCCGATAGAGATCAGTTCCCTATAGAGAAAACGGCCGCTTTGGCAATTGGACTCTATGGCATTGAAGTCCCTCCCCTCCCCAAACCCCACCCTCCTCAGGCTCCACCCCCAGTGGAGAAGAGGGACCTGGCAAGCCTGTGGATTGGTCACATGGATTGGTCCAGCCAATCAGGGATCATGCAATGTCATCATATTACTTAATCATTTGGTATGTGATGACATGGGGGACAAAACAAAAAGTGGGGAGAGGAGATCACCTGCAAGAAAGGACCTGGGCAATTGAACATCTCTGCAAGCAGTCTTCAAAGTCAGCAGAAGATTATGATGTTTTGTGATACTAATGAGAACTCCCTCCCCCACCCCCCCCAAAAAAAACTCCCAATGAGAAGAACCTTCAACTTAACTCCATTCAGTACTGATTTTATGCAGAAAAAAAGAGAGTTCAGTATTCCAGGAGAAAAACAAACTGAAAGGGGGAGGGGGGAAGCGGCATAGCAACACAAACATTCCCATCAAACAGATGATTATATTTCAAAGGTAATTATGAATGCTTCCAAAGGGTGAGGATGTATTGAGTCTCACAAAGCAGAGATAATTTATTCATGAGCGGCAGATCTGCAAGGCTGTCCAGGCAAAAGAAGCCTCTCCATATTCATGGGGGATTATTAAGTTGGGAGTGGGAACACTGGGAAGGGTTTGTTTTGCAGCAGGCCTTGGGTGCAAGAGCTGGGGTAGCCAGCTCCGGGTTGGGAAATACCTGGAGATTTTTGGGGGGCGGAGCCTGAGGAGGGTGGGATTTCAGGAGGGGAAGGGTTTCAATGCCATAGTCCAATTATCAAAGCGGCCATTTTCTCCAAGGGAATTGATCTCTATCGGCTGGAGATCAGTTGTAATAGCGGGAGATTTCCAGCTAGTACCTGGATGCTGGCAACCCTAAGAAGAGCTCAAGTAAGAGCAGATGGGAATATCAGTGGTTTGCATTACAAAAAGGCACAAGATGGTGTTTGGGGGAGGGGAGAAATCTTCAGAAGCTAAACTACAAACATCCCCCCCACCCAAAAAAATTCTGCAGACAGAAGAACGGGAGCTTGGGGAGGATGTAGTTTGGGAAGGGGAGAGACCTTGGTGGGGCATAATGCTATAGAGTTAGGGTTGCCAACTCGGGGTTGGGAAATACCTGGAGATTTTTGGGGTGGAAACTGACGAGGGCAGGGTTTGGGGAGGGGAAGGGAGGGACTTCAATGCCATAGAGACCAATTGCCAAAGTGGCCCTTTTCTCCAGGTGAACTGATCTCTATCAGCTGGAGATCAGTTGTAATAGCAGGAGAACTCCAGCTACCACCTGGAGGTTGGCAACCCATTATAGAGTCCACCCTTCAAAGTAACCAATTTCTCCAGAGGACCTGTTTTCTGTAGTCTAGAGCCAGGTTGGCAAGCTGAAATCCTAAGCATTTATGCCCTTTTAAGCCAATTGACTGAAACGGATTTAGAAGGGTGTAACTCCATGGCGCAGAGTGGAAAGCTGCAGTACTGCAGTCAAAAGCTCTGCTCACAACCTGAGTTTGATCCTGACAGAAGTCAGTTTCAGGTAGCCAGCTCAAGATTGACTTAGCCTTCTATCCTTCTAAGGTCAGTAAAGTGAGTACCCAGCCTGCTGTGGGGGAGAAGTGTAGATGACTGGCAAACCACCCCGTAAAACAGTCTGCCTAGTAAATGTGGGGATGTGATGTCACCCCATGGGTCAGTAATGACCCGGTGCTTACCTTTAACTCCGTAAGCAGCAAAACTCAGGAGATTAACTGAGCCCTTGGTGGAGCTCCGTGTCTAGGCTGGTGGGCTGTATTTGTGGGTGATTCACTGTTCAGGCCCAAGATGAGAAAGAAAAAAATGCATTCCCACTTGTCACACCCTACGTAGCAGCAACAACAGAAGAACAACTCCTTTCTATCTTCTTTATAAAAGCCATTTTAAATATTTAACAACGATTATGCCTCCCCACACAACTGGTTTTTCCCCTCACCAAGGTGAACATAACTCTTGTTCTTTGAAATCTGGCTCTGTCAAAGCCTATAGCCTTTACTTTCCTCTAAATCTACTCCAGAGGTTTTCAAACAGTCTTCTTTAGAAGCTGATGAGAGAGCTTTTCAGTGGGAAGATGGGGGAGGAACCTCCCTTGAAGGCCCTTTGCCTACCCACTACCAAGTTTCCTCCTGCACATGCATGGAGGTGGGTGTTGGGTTTTTTTTTTTTTGGGGGGGGGGCGTTTTCATTTTACGTGAATCCCTTTCATTATGCATCTAAACATGCCCAGAATCCTCCGCAACACACTGACATGGTATGGAAGGCAACTGCCATGAAAAGTGTTCCTTCAAAGTTCAAATCCGCTCATCTCAGGGTCAGATTTAGGTTTGATGAGGAACTAAGCTATTGAAGGTAATGGGGCCCTTTATATGTCCAGATAACAGGTACAACAGCTTGACCTACATTCAACTGTGCTGCACTGCGGTCTGCAGCTGCATGCTACATGTTGCCATGCAACCAGTCCATGCAGAATGTAGGCACCCTATATATAGAAATGAGCAAACCAGTGATATTTTAGGGAGCAGGCTAGCAGGCGGGGCCCATTACTTACATCATAGGAGCCTACACAACACAAAACACTGTTGCTGTATGTAGGTTTTATTTTATTTGTTTTGATCTTATATTTTGGAAATGTACATCGGGTTTTTTCCTTTAAATTTTTTTGGGGGGCCCACTCTCTTGGGGCCCTAAGCTATAGCTTGTTTAGCTTATATGTAAACCCGGCACTGGCTCATCTCCACCAGTTCGGTCAGTTTCCTGAAAAAGTAACAGTGCAATAATGCTCAGGAGTTTGGGAGTTATAAATTATTGCTTTAAAACTAGTGGTTTTATTGTACTTTGTATATTTTATTGTACTTTGTTGTTGTTTTCATTGTAAGCCGTCTTTGAGTTCCTGTAAGGTGGAAAGACAGCTAATTAGGGTTGCCAGGTCCCTCTTTGCCACCAGCGGGAGGTTTTTGGGGTGGAGCCTAAGGGGGGCGGGGTTTGGGGAGGGGAGGGACTTCAATGTCATAGAGTCCAATTGTGAAAGCGGCCATTTTCTCCAGGTGAACTGATCTCTATTGGCTGGAGATCAGTTGTAATAGCAGGAGAACTTCTGCTATTACCTGGAGGTTATAAATAGCAAATACCTGCGCTGAATTAGTATAGACTTAAATAACCCACAGCGCGATTGGCTCACTTAGTGTCAAAATCATAAAGAAAAATAACACTTGTTTTGCATTTATAATGTATTTTCTTAGACTAGCATTGAGTCTCAAACATTCATAAAATAAATTTACAATTTTTTTCCCTCACAAGAATAGAGATCCCAGAAAAACAGAAATAGTTGATAAGATCTCAACTTAACAGATTGGCAACCCTACAGCTAATAAGTGTTTAAAATAATATTAACCTTCATACTGGCTCCTGTCTTGGGGTGGGGTGAGGGACAGACATGACATTTTGACTTCTTCTTTTTTTGCATCTGTCTGATATTGCTGAGTCATACCAGGTGAGTCATCATTTCCCCCAGCCTTTACTTGGGAAGGCTCCTGTCTAGCCAATTAACCTCCCTTTTACATTGAAGCAATTGATTTTCTTCTCTTCCTGTTTGTGATATTTGATGCCAGGCTTCACTGAAATTCAATTTAAAGATGCTTGCACTGCACATACAACTCTCCTTCTCCTTCAACCCATCCAGGAAGAACAAATTCACATGGCCCCTCTGACCACAAGAACCTAAGAACTGCTTGCTGGGTCAGATCAGGAATCCATCTAGTTCAGTCTCCTATATCTAATCAGTAGGGTTGTCAGCTCTGGGTTGGGAAATACCTGGAGATTTTGAGGGTGGAGCCTGAAGAGGGTGGGGTTTGGAGAGGGGAGGGACTTCAAAGCCTAGAGTCCAATTGCCAAAGCAGCCATTTTCTCCAGGGGAACTGATCTCTATCGGCTGGAGATCAGTTGTAATAGCGGGAGATTTCCAGCTACCACCTGGAGGTTGGCCACCCTACCAATCAGTGACCCTGATACACTGGCTCAGGGGAAGAGGCTGTTACCTCCCCAGCTCAGGACACAAAATCACACCCTGACCTGGAAGGCATCAGATTACAGAGCTACGTGTCAATACTTGGACTTGAAACCCTGCCTGAGATTTAGCTGAGAACACACTCTTGTCCAGAATGAACCTCTGCCTCACTTGGCAGGGGACTGAGTGGGTACCAGCAGCCTAGGTCTCTTGAACAGACAGCCCTCTGAGACCTCTGAGAAACTGCCTTATCCATTGCCCAAGACCACTTCCCCATTGTTCCTCACCTGATCTGCCAATAATCCCTTTAGGACCAAATACTAAATGAGACCCTCGGCCACATGCCCTTCAAGAGATGAGGAGGGGAGCAAGACTTGAGGTGGCCTACAGGTTCTATACCACTACTCAGAACTCAGTTCTGCCCTGCAGGGTGTTGGATCACAGTGTATGGCTGATGCCTCACTTCACCTGCTGAACTTCAGCAGCTCTGAGCCATACCTTTTTGGCCCTGAGTGACCACAACCTGTTGCTTCCAGTTTGCGGCAATATGGCTGCTCTGAGCTCTAGGTCTTCAGCAACCTAAGAGATGGCAGTCATACAGGTGACAGGCAACCCCGGTTGTCTCCAGCATCTGGTATAGTGCCTCTGAACATCGCAGTTCTCTTTGAAAACAGTATTCTTGTACAGGTCACATGGATTTCGAAGAAGCTTGCACAAAAGTGCTTCCACGTGGCTTGTGTCTGGAGATGGGTCAGATTTGTCTGCAGAGATTAAAGTAACCTGCTAGAGGCCAGTGCACTCAGTGAAGCCTCGTGAAGACTTGGCCAGCCGTGATTTGCAGCCAGGAGCCCGCACTGGCTCGGCAGACTTTCTTTGGCTTTTGGGGCCCAGGCAGGCTCAGCTGAGTGCCACCAACAGAAGGAAGAGCAGCAGGCGGTACCAGCATGGTGGTTTGGAGTGGTGGACTCTGATCTGGAGAACCGGGTTTGATTCCCCACTCCTCCACAAGAGTAGCAGATAGGGTTGCCAACCTCCAGGTAATTGGAGGAGGAAAAAAGACACCTCTGTACAAATATCCAGGGGATAAGAAAATCAGTACTGGAGCAAATATTATTAGAAATCAACAAATTCTTATTGTGACTACACACATATATATTACAAAAATAGTCACGTTGACCATCAACATACAAAACGCAACATGCATCAGACACAAAAGGTGGGTAATAAATAGGGTGAGTACACTTCAGTCAATAATTTTTCTATGTTTCTTTTTCCACAGGAGCAGGTTTGTATGGACGAAAGGATGTCAATGGACACAAGTTCATCAAGAGGATATGATCGTATTGCAGTATTGCAATATCAAAATATCCCAAGCAGGATAAAATTAAAAGTTTACCCTGCTTGGAATATTTTGATATTGCAATACTTTGGCAACCTTACCCTAAGGGGATTGTGCAATATGGATGATAACATAGGAATTTATGAGACTTCTGTTATGAAGGACTGATGAAGATTTGAATTTTGAGACTTCGAAACGATCGTATCCTCTTGATGAACTTGCGTCCATTGACATCCTTTCGTCCATACAAACCTGCTCCTGTGGAAAAAGAAACATAGAAAGATTATTGACTGAAGTGTACTCACCCTATTTATTACCCACCTTTCGTATCTGATGCATGTTGTGTTTTGTATGTTGATGGTCAACGTGACTATTTTTGTAATATATATGTGTGAAGTCACAATAAGAATTTGTAGATTTCTAATAATATTCGCTCCTGTACTGATTTTCTAACCTCCAGGTAATAGATGGAGATTGCCTGCTATTACAACTGATCTTCAGCCAATACAACTGATCTATCAGCCAACAGAGGAAAATCTTCACCTGGAGGAAATGGCCGCTTTGGCCATTGGACTCTATGGCATTGAAGTCCCTCCCCAAACCCCACCCTCCACAGGCTCCATCCCCAAAATCTCCCACCGGTGGCAAACAGGGACCTGGCAACCCTAGTGGCGGATGCTAATCTGGTGAACTGGGTTTGTTTCCCCACTCCTACACATTAAGCCAGCTGGGTGACCTTGGGCTAGTCACCCTCTCAGCCCTACCTAACTCACAGGGTTTCTGTTGCAGGGAGGGGAAGGGAAGGTGATTGTAAGCCGGTTTGATTCTTCCTTAAAACAGTAGAAAAAGTCACCATATAAAAACCAACTCTTCTTTTTGACCAAGCCAGTCCACAGCTCAGAGGCTGGATTTAGCTACACATTTGCTTGGCTGAACTACCAGGGTAAAAAGTTCCTTGGGAAAATAGAGCTTTCTCTTAAGTCATTAGAGTAATTAGAATGATTATTTGCCTGCACTTAGCAGGGGCTGTGCACTGGAAATGTGTCTACATCTTCATTATCTGCGCAGATTGCTCAGTTCAGGGAACAAAAGTCGATTCCTGACTCTGATGATAGCTCAGAGAGCCATCTTGTGAGACTCCCCAAAACAGCAAACAGGAAGTATGGAATGTGAAGGGAGGTCTTATTCTAGGCAGGAGCACCTGTCTATGAGCTGCAGCTCTCAACAGGACCCACACAAGTGCCTGACATTAGTCCCTTTGCTAGGGTTGCCAGCCTCCAGGTGGGGCCTGGAAATCTCCCCCCCCCAAATTACAGCTGATCTCCAGACGGCAGAGGTCACTTCCCCTGGAGAAAATAGCTGCTTTGAAGGGTGGACTCTATGGCATTATGCCCTGGAGAGGTCCTTCCCCTCCCCAAGCCCCAAAGGAGCATAATTTGAAAACTGCAAATTATGCTCCGTTGGTGGAGGAATAGACTTGTTACAGTCTCTGTCCATCTCCCTCTTGCAGCTGGGGCTTGGATTGGGGGGGAGTCGGGGGCCACTGCTTGATTCATCTGGATCTCCTTGGGAGGAGAGCAGGTTTGTCAGCTGGGCTACAAAATCATGCTCCTCCCACATCTCCACCCTCTTTCCATTCCAGTCCAACCTCTGCTGCACACTATTCTGGCATTCCACCACACGCACACCCTCAGCCATATTTATTTCTGGTTTGCACACATGAGTACTACAGTCAAGTTGCATGAGAGAGTTTAACTTGTAGAGAAGGGGACTGAAGGTTGAAGAATGATAACTGTAATCCCTTTATGTGCAATACAAAACTTTAAAAAAGATACCTTCCCAATCTTCTCCGAGGCAAAACAGAGGCGGTGAGTGCTTGTTACCGTATATAACCTTGGATGTCTGGAATCTTCATACTCTTATGGTTAGGGAACCTCCTCAGCCACTTTGAAGGGGGTTGCTGAAGCAGCCCTTCCATAGCAGCCCTTTTCCTTGGGTGACTCTTTCTTTTACCTCCTTTCCCTGTCTCTCCGTGTCTCTGGAAGTACAGGTATCATATGCTTTTGGTTGTCTCAGTGCCTGGATGTTCCTTGGAGCTGATTTTTATGCCTCCATTAGGTACAGCTGACACAAGGCATGGTGGCATTAAACCACTGGTAGCCCAATATTAGAGGACTCTATCACAATCAAGCACAGTACTTTCTCTCGGGTGCCTTCCATTCCTTTGAGATCCATCCTCCAGGGAGCATGGCTGAACCCTGTTCCTGATCTTAGGCAAGCAGCATGAGCTGGAAGATTATGAGCTGGAAGATTATGGTGAACAAAACTCACCGGTATTTCTGCGTTTGGCATGCTTACCTTGAAGTTTGGGTGTGGATCTAAGGGGGATATGGATCCTAACCAACCCCACGATCACAACGAGGAAGAAAGGAGAGGGGCCTTCAGGAGGTGGGGCGTTCAGAGATGCCCCAACCCAGAATACACATCTCAGTCCTCTTCAAAGGTGCATCGATTCAGCCCTGCTGGAGAAGAGATGACTGGCACGGTTTCTAGACTTGAAGTAGTTGTGTCTGCTGCTCAACCCCCTCCCCACTTCCTTGGCCCCGCCTGTCTCCCAGGCAGGAGATGAAAATAATATTCCCTTCCAGTTTGATCTCACTGACTGCTAATTGATTTGGGAGCTCTGTCCCTTCGCTCTCCTTCAGCTGTTAACCAACCAAATGGAGCCTGGGCTGCCAGTTGCAGGTGACTTGCTGGGGATAATTACATTAATGTGACTGTCAGGTTAAGAAAGGCAGAAGGCACAGATTAGAGGGAAAGAGCTGAAAGTGGAGTTGAGGCGAACTTCCTCCCCAAATCATTCTCCTCTGTGAATTTTGATGTCAAAGACGCTCCCAGAAATTTTCTGAACTGGCCAACTGTTTGTAATGCAGAATTCAAAACTGTGTGTGTGTGGGGGGGTAATTTGTGTGTGTATACCTAAACACTTCTGCAGATAAGAGTTGTGATACAACACACACATATCACAAGCCCAAGTCCCACTGTTCGAACCACTGGATCCAGAATTGCCCATACCAGTGGCCTTGGGGAGCCAAGGACAGCCAAAAGGCAGGGGGGCTGGTGGAGTACTCAGACTTGTTCAAGTTAGCCAACCCCATCTTGCCCCACCCATTCCTGCTACCCACTGGTATCTGCCAATTATTGACAATAGAAAGCCCTTCCCCTGGTGCACTTTTGGGTTCAGTGGAGCTTCAGTCAGATCCTGCATGGCAATTCTTCCATTCTTCCACACTCATTAGAAAAGAGTAGGGTTGCCAGGTCCCTCTTCGCCACCGGTGGGAGATTTTTGGGGTGGAGCCTGAGGAGGGTGGGGTTTGGGGAGGGGAGGGACTTCAATGCCATAGAGTCCAATGGCCAAAGTGGCCATTTCCTCCAGGTGAAGTGATCTCTATCGGCTGGAGATCAGTTGTAATAGCAGGAGATCTTCTGCTACTACCTGGAGGTTGGCAACCCTAGAAAAGAGCAAGAGTCCAGTAGCACCTTAAAGACCAACAAAACTTCTGGCAGGGTATGATCTTTTGTGAGTCACAGCTCACTTCTTGAAGAAGTGAGCTGTGACACACGAAAGCTCAAATCCTGCCAGAAATTGTGTTAGTCTTTAAGGTGCTACTGGACTCTTGCTCTTTTCTACTGCTACAAACTGACTAAAATGGCTACCCATTGTGATCTATCTTCCATTCTCAGGTCATCTCAGTTTCTCTTCCACGTAGTGAGAGCCTTCAGTGTTCCAAGGTGAACCTTTCTGAAGGCACTGGGCACAGTCTTGGAACTGGGCAGTCCCGGAATTTTGTGTGGTTCCTTTCCCGAGCTGCTGATAGGGGAGAAAACCCATTTGAGCTAAATCTTCCTGAGGCAACAGGGAAGTGGGATCTCTTTTATGAGCCTATCTTGGCAGAATACTTAGCTTCCTGCTGCTAACCCTTGCAATATTTTTGGCAGATTGTGAGCAATGGCGATTTGCTGCAGTCCCAGAGCTCCAGTAACTGGGAGGGGAGGGGGGTGCAGCTGGAGGGGTCTCTCTGGGACACTTCCTTTTGCATCAGGATGCTTTTTATAAGATGTGCAAGGGTTGGTATTGCCCCCCATACACACTAAGAAGCCCCATGGTCTCCACTGTGCATTGCTGGATCCTCAGTAGTTTTGTGTTAAAATGTGCAGGAAACCCTCATTAAGAACTGCACCTCACATGGCCACAGCATTCCCAAAGCACTGTTTCTAACTCATATAAGGCTTTGTCTTCACATTTAGGAACTGTAGATTGTACAACTTCAAAGTGCATATGGGGGAATGCCATTTTTAATGCACTTTCTCTGCAAGTTGAAAAAACCCCTACTACAGCAGGAAGAAATGTTCTAGGCCACCCTACTTCCTGTTGTGATAGTTTTCTACATTCGGGGGGGTGTTGTTGTTTGAATGCGTGGAAGTGTACAGACATGTGGTTCCTCACAAATAGTCTGAAAGGGTTCTGTTCATTCCTACATGTTCAGGACTCAACCTCCTCCTCCAGGGATAACACTGGAATGGAAATCAAATTTGCCACCCCAAACGTCTCTTCTGCAAATTTCACAATGAATATTCTCCAGATCCTCAGAATGTACTAACAGAGTGGATATATTTAATATATGTCATTAAAAGATTTGACAGTAGCAGGCAATCTTTGACGTTTTCTGCCATGTGACCCTCCGTATTTGGCAGATGACGTCCAGCAGAAGCAAGGTTGTCTTCCGGATTTGGGGAGGCACTCAGTGGACCCCTTCAACTTGGAAGAGCTGGGGTACAAGTGTGAACCAAGAATTCCCTCCTGCTACCGTTGATGTTATGTGCTTTCCACAAAGTGTTGTCAGCACTGGCCTCTTACCAATGGGTTCTTTGGGGTCCCAACAAATCCATGACCTCCCAGCCCTGAGTAACAAGTAGCGTTGCCAGGCCTTCACCCATGAATCCTTCCTGGGAGCACTTGAGGGGGTCGATCCTAGGAGGAGGAAGCGGTGCAGATGCTGTGATCACCCAAAAATGATGGTACACATATGCACAATGTTCTACATATTCCCCTGATCTCCATGGTAAAGACCATAGAGATATGGGGAATTCCTAAAACATTGGGGGGCAGGGACTCCATTGTCTGTAAGTGACATCACAATGTGCATGCCATTGCCACCTCACCCCCCCCCCCATTTTTCTTGTGCTGCTCACTTGGATCCAGTGCAGACAATTTAGGGCATAGGCAGAAATTTGCAACCCTAGCAACCCTATCAGCAAGCAGCCAATGGGAAATTGTCTAGAAGTCAAGGGGCCGGAAATCTGCCTGATATCACTGGGCTTGATAAACTGATTCTGTTCTAGCTGAAATGTTCTAGCTGATTCTGGTTCTGTGGGCTCCTGATTGTTGGAAGTGAAGGACTGGGCAATGCCTCTTTGTACAGAGCATGCCAGCAACCCACAGGGGGCAGCAGAGCTAGTGATCAGTGAGGTCAGTTTCCATTGTAGCCATCCTCTTGTAGGCTCTGCTGCGGTTTCTTCATTTACCCAAATTGCTACTCTCAGGAATTTCCTTCCAGCTAACCTCCATCTCCTCTCTCTTGTCTAACCTCCATGAAAGCCAGATTGCAGACAGCAATCTCTCTCCATCTTGGCTTAGTCAGCTACACTGCTCATTCTGACTTTTCTCCCCTAGTATGTAGTTCCTTAACAATAAAGGACTTTCATTTTTTTCCCTAAAGCAGCACGCCTCATGTGGATTTTATTCCTAAAACAGCACTCTGACCTTTCGTTGTGCACGAACAAGCTGTAAGATTACACTAATAAGCCACAACACAGAAGAAAATCCTTAAATAAATTATTTTTCATTCTGGCAATTCAACAGCAACTTTGATGTTTTTATACCAAAAAGAACCTGGCCAAAAGGACCTGTCATGGCGAGAATTACTGAGTAATCAGAAGTATTTCCAGTTTGAATTTAGGCTTGTTAAAATCATTGAGATTTATCTTGCTGAACCCATATGCACTTTTAGAATGCTGAGGACAGGCCGTTGGCCTAGGTTTGCCAGTCTCCAGGTAGCAGCTGCAGATCTCCTGCTATTACAACTGATCTTCAGCCGATAGAAATCAGTTCACCTGGAGAAAATGGCCGCTTTGGCAATTAGACTCTATGGCATTGAAGTCCCTCCCCTCCCCAAACCCCGTCTTCCTCAGGTTCTGCCCCCAAAACCTCCCGCGGGTAGCAAAGAGGGACCTGGCAACCCTAAGTTGGCCTCACAGTAAAGTGGCTGCCATGGGTGGATAATAATAAAAATGGCTGCTATAGGCTCTTGGTCCAGCCACAAAACATTGGGAGGTTCAACAAAATGCCAGAAGGTTCCAAACCAAGCGTCCTTCTGTGATAGAGGCAGCTGCTTCCTAATGGGTACTCTGTACCGACACAAAGGTAACACATCTTGGACTCTTTTGAACCACTTCACACTCCAATGAGACAGAAGAAAGCTGTTTACCTGGGGGAAAGATGCTTTGGGGAAGAAGGAAGTGGGTCCCAGGAAACAATGGTGGCCACAGGATGGGAACCACATTTGAGGATCACTGATCTAAACCAAAGGTGGCCAGCATCTTTGACCCAGAACATTGCATGCTTGCACACACCTAGATCCAGTTCTTTAAAGGTGGCAATACTCATGAAAAAAATCCAAGGGCTTTCAAGGGAAGCCAAAAGAATATCAGCAGGAGCAGTGACATTTCTCAGGCTCCAACCATCCACCGGCTGTTGCCTCAGTTGAACCCTGAATCTTCCTTGGGGAGATATCAGAGGAATTTCAAGGAAAGAGCTCCAATGTTTCTCAAGTCTGTGCTTCTGCTCAGTCCTTATTTTAGATCAGTTCAGCTCAGTATATGTGGAATAAAGAACACACACACCATTTTTGTAAAAAAATAAATACCGCTGGAAAATAGAAGCAGTTGATTGTATTGCTGGTGGCGCTGGTCATACCCAACACCCACTTCATCTCGATCAGTAATTGCTTTGAGTTTCACCCCACCATCTAGAAATCTCTTACTACTCACATTCATTGCACAGCATCAATTTTCAGCAGCAGCACTAATCCTGACATTGGGTGCCAGCTGGAGGAGACGCCCATGGGTCAAGCAGGGCAGCAGAAATGACTGATAAAAGGAAGAGAGCATAGGGGTGTGTTCACACAGCCAGAAGAGAGGGCAGTATTGCGACTTGGTTCCTGAGTTGTATGTAGCATATACTGTGATCAGTAGCAGCAAAGGCAATGCCATTTGGAATAGTCCCAGAGTAGCTGTAGCAAGGTAACTTTAAAAAGTGCTCAGATAAGGACTTTATACACCCTGAGCAAGAGGATTTAAACTTGGGGCAATGCTCTTGGTATGCCATTGGATGGCTAGAAGTTATGCTTCTTTTCTCCTATACCAGAGATCTCAAGCAAAGCAGACAGCCTTAGATGGTAGGGGACGTTCTGGAGCCCACTCTTGAAAGATCAGAATCTGACTGTTCTCCCACAAGAGAGGTCTTCAAGACATTCCTTCTCATGGACTTTTCCAGGTAGCTTTGGGCACCTCTGGAATTATGATGTGGGGTACCTCCAGTTCAGAGTTACTATCAGAGGGGTCCAAGGACTGTTTCATGACCTTTTTGACATGTTGGGGCATTCGTAACATGATGTCCCCTGCAGTTCAAACACAGTGGGACTCGATTCATGGTGGTTTCGCCATGTGAGAAAAAAAAAAGATTGTGACAATTATCCAAAGAAGAAGAAGAGTTGTTTTTTATATGCCAACTTTCTCTTCCACTTAAAGAACAATCAAACCAGCTTACAATCACCTTCCCCTCCTCACAACAGACACCCTGTGAGGTAGGTGGGACTGAGAGAGCTCTAAGAGAGCTGTGACTAGCCCAAGGTCACCCAGCTGGCTTAATGTGTAGGAGTGGGGAAACCAACCCGGTTCACCAGATTAGCATCTGCCACTCATGTGGAGGAGTGGGGAATCAAACCCAGTTATCCAGATCAGAGTCCACCACTCCAAACCACTGCTCTTAACCACTACAGCATGCTGGCTCCTAGCTGAGTTGAGCTGGTGAGATTGCAAGCATTACAAGCACCACTTTGCAGGATGCTTGTAAAAGAAGGGAGGCCATTGGATGTCGCAAGCTGCCAGGGATTTTGTACCTCGCTGGTGGGATAAAGGCACCATATGGGGCTTCCGTTCCACTGTGGTTTTGCAGAGCTTAATTGGATCATCCATTTTTGCTATATTAACATACTGGGGACGGTGGCTAATCCCCAGGGAAACCCTGTACACTGCAGATTAAAGCACTTTCCATGATCTGCATGACAAAGTTGGCTAAATAATATAAAGCAGCCCAGTCCCCTGGCATTTAGCTGCTTATCTGATACCGCAGCGCAAAGCTTCAGCTCCATTTTCTCCCTCCTAGAAGGTGCTGTCAAGGTGCTTGGAACCACCCTTCACATTTGTCACAATAATCTCTCCCAAAGAATGGAAATGTACCCATAGAACACCTGCTTGGGACTGATGTGTGGCTTCCTTAGAAAGATTTAAGGATAAGATTTTTTCCAAAAGAGGAATGAGAGGGAAACAAATCACTGCTGAATTCAGGCCCCATACCTGGTTTCCAGGTGCAAAAAACCCACACCTTCCCTGCCCCCCCAGGCGTCACATCTGTATTTCTTTGCATAATTATCTTTGTTTTTGAGATTCAGGTTACTTTCAGGCACAAGATGAAGCTGGGGGATCTGATAGCCAAATCTAGAATTGGACAATGGCTCTCCACCCAGGGTCTCTGAGGTCAATTGAATGAATGGATAAATTTATTTGTATAGGGCCGTAGCCCATTACAAAACACCATCAGCAAATATAACACATTATAACATAAACATACTCAATAAAAGTCAGGCTATAAAATTGGAATTACAATAATATAAACAACCTTAAACTAATTAATTCTGATAAAACAGTACGAACAACAATCGCAAACAAAATCAGTTTTATGTAACTGCCCCGGCCCTTATTTTCTTTGCTGCCAGGGTGTACAGTGTCATTCTGTAAGATATGTGATCATCAGTGTCTGATAGCAGAAAGTGAGTTCCGTTGAAGGAGCTGAAGGGGCACCCCAGATGGGACCTGGGCAATGCAGATTAGGATCTTTCAGTGAGGGTGGGAGGGCTGCAGCTTAGTTCACAGCGTGCACATGCTCCGAGTCAGCCTCCTGGGCACCATGTGCCTCTTTGCAGCTTACTGCCTTGCTCTCCTGGCAGCAGTCACGCGGGCCCCGGAGGCAGGTCAAGGGCATGTGTTCTGCATACAGCATGTGTAGCAGCTGGGCGGGCAGCCACCCTTGCAGCCTCTGGCTGCTGCAGCACCAGGATGTACAAATATGTGTCTTTTCATTACAAGCATACCTCGGCGATATTGCACATTCAGTTCCAGGCCACCGCAATAAAGTGAATATTGCAATAAAGCGAATCACACAAAGTCCCCCCCCCGTGCATATAAAAGTTAGGTTTACACTATACTGTAGTCTATTAAGTGTGCAATCGCATTATGTCTAAAAAAATGTACTGTGATGATAAAACTTTTGAAATATTGTGAGAATTACCAAAATGTGACACAGAGACATGAAGTGAGTTCATGCTGTTGGAAAAATGGCTCTGATAGACTTGCTTGACAACACAATATCTGCAGAACGCAATAAAGAGAAGCGCAATAAAACAAGGCATGCCTGTATTTTTTATTTCCCTACTTAATCAGGAAAGCCAATGTAACATCACCTATTTTCTTTGGCACAATTCTCAGCTTCATTTGTTTCTGTGAAGTCATTTGTACACCACTTTTACGCAATCAGTGCAAAAAGAGGTGTCCATTCTCATAGCAACGTTCCTATCAAATTTCATTAATATGACTGGGAGAAATGACAGCTTCTGTTTTGGAGAAACCGTGCAAGAAAGTGTACCTTCCCAGTTGAACCAGAGCGGTCACAAATCTCAGGAACATCCCTTTGGAAAACTGCACCAGTTTTTCATGGTCATTCCCTCCACCCGCAGCCACAACAGCTACTTCTACAGCAATATGTTGATGCATCAGACTCCAGGCAGGTACAGAGACTCCAGAAGAATCTCCATTTGTCAGAGACATTGATTCCTGCCTGTACCTTCTGATTTACTTCTTTAATCAAGCCAAGCTAGCCAGGCAAGGGGCCAGAAAGAGCTTCCTTCGCCTGTGCTCCAGGTCTTCTCTCGCAACCGCACAGTTTACTATTACCCACCAGACGGCAGACTGCTGAAGCAGCAAGACCACTGCCATTAAAAAATCATGAGAGCACCATTAACCCTCCCTGCCAGGGCAGCAGACAACAGAGGTTTTGAGCTGGGAAGTGATGCCAGCTTGGACTCAGTCCACAGTCTGTCTGTCTGGCAGGTTCCTACAGAACACAGACAGTGCCATGGAAGCCAGCAGGGCAGGGCACGAGCATGGAATGCTGCTTAAGTCCTTCCTGATTTTCTCAGCTTTGCAACCTGTGCCCATCTGAGGGAGAAAGGCTGGACATGAAGGATGGAAGGATGGAATGGGTCTCTTCGGTGCAAGTGGTTGCTAGCGGAGGCACTGAGCTCTGGGAAAGTTGAGTTTGTGTGAGCTTCAGAATTGTGTGAGAACTTCAACCCCCACCCCTAGGGTTGCCAACCTCCAGGTAATAGCTGGAGATCTCCTGCTATTACAACGGATCTCCAGCCGATAGAGATCACCTGGAGAAAATGGCCACTTTGGCCATTGGACTCTATGGCATTGAAGTCCCTTCCCTCCCTAAACCCCACCCTCTTCAGTTCCACTCCCAAACCCTCCTGCCGGTGGCAAAGAGGTACCTGGCAACCCTACCCACCCCCAGTCCAGGTATTTTACCAGGTTTGGGCACGTCCACATACAAACATGGGGAAAGCCTTGCTGGGTCAGCAGAAGTTTTCTGCTCCAGCAACTTGTTTCATGCAGAAGCTAGCCAGATTATTCCCACGGACAAGGCATGAAGGCAACAGCTCTCTCTCATTTGCTCCCCACATCTGGCATCCAGAAACATACACTGCCTCTGAACATGGCGATTCTGTCTAGACATAATAGCCAATACGTACTGATAAACCTATACTATCCTATGAATTTGGTATGACTTTTTTTTAAAATCACCAATTCTAGTGTCCACTCTGACTACATATTCCATGTTCATTCTGGATCAGACTTAAGAACATCCAGGATATCGAGAGAGAGAGAGAGAGAGGTACCACTTGCTCCTCCACAATACCTGGCACAGGAATTTCAAGCCATTTTGTCACAAAGTCAGCATTCACTATTGCAGAAAAAGATGCACCCAGTTTTGGCCTGATGCCCAGGGCAACTGAGGAGCTGAGCCTTTTTGTACCAGGGCAGTGCCAGCCATAGTTACGCAAAGGCATTTATGGGAAACGGGCAGTTCTGAGTGATTACGAAGTTATTCCTGGGCTACTTAAAAGAGCAAAAAAGGTCTTATGATCCACACACAGTCACGCAAAGGAGTTCGTGAAAAATGGGCTGCTCTGAGTGATTATGAAGTTATTCTTGTGCTACTCAAAAGAGCAAAAAAGGTCTTATCCACTGGCAAATGCTAGATTAAAAGACCTCCACAGCTGCCCGTTCCCCCCCAGAGCTGTCCCCAGCAGGCCACATGCTGGGATTGGAAGGGCTGGACAAAGACAGAACAGGTTTTTGCAGTAAGTTAAGGTGAAAAATCACTCTCTAAATGAGGGCAGATCCTTCTCAGCACTATTGGAAGTGATTAGAGAAGCCACCGCTTAGCCTTTAATTCAGCAAGCTCCCGATTTGCTGTTTATTTGCAAAGATAGCATCCGGCCTCTCTTCACCCCAAATGCGAAGTTGTAAATCAAGCTTGCTAGGAACAGCTCTCAGGGCCCTGCCAGTCTGCAAAAGCATCCTGACACCAGAACTGGGGACTTCACCCTGATTAACAACTCAGGGAGAGGGAACAGAGGCGGGCCCAGGCGGGTGGTTCGACCATTGTAAGGGTTGCCAACCTCCAGGTACTACCAATAAACAACAGCACATGGCTCTGAGATTACAAATAACTCAAATACAATGATATAAGATACCTTATTACCTAATAAATCTCAATTATATTTCAATAATTAATTCCATAACATAGTGTTAAGTATAACAAACATGGTCAAAATATCACATAGAATCATACAACAGACAGTAGCATGACAATTTTCACATACAGTGATTACAGGTGAGTATACAAGTATACAATTTTCTACCTCTAGTATATATGTCTAATAATATTTCTTTTCTCCCAAAACAGGGTAGCCAATCATCTGTTGTCAGACAGGCGAGGAAGATGGTCATTTCTGTTCTTCCTCAGTTCCTCTACCTTAATTTCTTCAGTTGTTGTATATTTCCTTTGTTTTACACTTTATATGTACAAACTCCCCAACGGTAGTAACTGGTCCTTCTGCCTGGATAAGCTAGTTAAATCAGTAAGAATTCAGGGGTTCCGATTTAACTAGCCTAAAGCAAAGGAAATATACAACAAGATGATTGGTTACCCTGTTTTGAGAGAAAAGAAATACTATTCGACATATATACTAGAAGTAGATAATTGTATACTTACCTGTATACTCACCTGTAATCACTGTATGTGAAAACTGTCATGCTACTATCTTAGTTGTATAATTAATTATTGAAATATAATAGAGATTTATTAGATAATAAGGTTTCTGTGTGAAATAGAGTAGTACCTGGAGGTTGACAGCCCTAAGAAAATGGCTGCCCTGGATTCTGTGTCTGTATATCCTGCTGAGGTCCCTCCTTCTCCAGGCCCCACCCCGCAAATTGCCAGGAATTTCCAGAATTGGCAACCTTAACTCAAAGAAAGCATGGGAGGTAGCACTTCATCCACTTTCTTAGGGCTTGTTGACCTAAATTGACCTATAGAGATCAGTTCTTCTGGAGGAAATGATAATTTTGAAGGGTTGACTCTATGGCATTATACCCCACTAAGGTCTCCCCAAACCTGCCCTCCCCAGGCTCCACCGCCAAATCTACAGGAATTTCCCAACCAGAAACTGGCAACTCTACCCACCACACAAAGCAAGGATGCCAGGCCTCATCTCAAGAAATGGAGGGGGGGATATGTGCTGGTATTGTGCCAGTGCGCCTATATCACTTCTAGTTAAAACGTTCTAGCCTTTTGCAAAAACAGTGCACCATGGTGCCAGGCCCTGCCCCCATTTCCTCCCAGGGGTTTCCAGGGGGTTTCCAGGCTACACTTGGCAACCCTAACTTGAAGTCAATATTCTAGAGCACCCTCTGTGGATACCACAATACTCTCTCTGTTTCTCCAGTATGGTTGCCAAATCTGGGTTGGCAAATTCATGGAGAATTGAGGGTGGAGCCTTTAGAGTGTGGGGTTTGGAGAAGGGAGGGATCTCAGCAGGGCATCTGGCCACCCTCCAAAGAAGCCATTTTGCCCAGGGAAATGGTCTGGAGAACAGTTGTAATTCCAGGAGCTCTCCAGCCCCCTCCTGGAATCTGACAGCCCTATTCTCCAGCCACCCTTATTTGGCCAAGGCAGCTGCTGGCTAATATTCCTGGATTGCCTCCTCCACCCTGAGGCCTAGTCTGCTAAGCAAAGCTTTTCGTCCTGAAGGGAAACGTGGAGGGATTTTGCTTTATTAAAGGAGGGATTTAGGTTAAAATAAGCCAAATGCCTAATTCCCAAAGCTTCCTATCTGCTTACTGGACATTTGTGTTTAATGTCATTTCACTCACCACCAGTCCTCCTGTTTTAGATGTGGCAGCCTTCAGCCACATTACCCAGCTAGAGAAGGGCTCAGGCCTTGCCCGCACAAAGGGGAGAGATTTGAAAGAAAATCATTTGCCGGCCATGCAGAGTTGCCACCTCTTTTCCCCGGCCTTTAATAGCAGCATGACACACACAAAAGGAGGAGTTCTCCATCATGCATTCATTACATGACTAGAAAAGATTTGCCTAATAAATTTGAGCATATCTGGTAGTAGCTAGGACTGGAAAAAAGCTGTCAACCCCACAGTTTTTTTTTTCCGGGGGTGGGGGGGGGGAGAGAGAGAAGAATTGAAACAACTACTGATAAAGGTTAAAGCAGAAAGTACCAAAGCAGGATTACTGCTGAGCATCAAATAGACAAAAGTAATGACTACTGAGAAATTACACAACTTTAAGGCTGCTGATGAAGACAT
Source organism: Euleptes europaea (assembly GCF_029931775.1). NCBI lineage: Eukaryota > Metazoa > Chordata > Lepidosauria > Squamata > Sphaerodactylidae > Euleptes > Euleptes europaea. Next base: position 43,217,308 of record NC_079324.1, read on the forward strand.
TTAAATTGTTAAAGATGTTCTATTCCTTGGCTCAATCATCAACCCAAAGGGAGACTGTTATGTATGTAAATAGTTAGGTGGGTAAGCAGGGGGAAACCTAGGAGCTTGAGTCCCAGGCGAAGGCTCCTAAACCCTGCTTGTGCTATTGGCCCAAGCCAGCGCGCCCCACTGGCCCTAAGCCGGGTCGCGCCATTGGTGACCCGGGGGTTGTTCCCCCCCTATCACAGATCATGGGGGGAGTGGCCGCAAGCGGCCAGGGGGAAATATAAGCGGGGCCGGTTCACACAGTTCTCGGTTCTGTACTACAATAAAGCGTTGTGTTGGAACTCCGTCTCGACCACGTGTGTCCTCCCCACTCGGACTTAACAGAGACTTCAGCCAAGAAATCAGGAGGAGATTGGGACGGGGGGGTGGGGTGGACAGCCATGAAGGGGCTAGAAAAGATCCTTAACTGTAAGGATGTGTCACTAGCAACCACATCAGCTTTAGCCTGTGTCTCCAGCGATGTCACTATTCCGAATCCTCATCAGTTCCCCATCCAAACTGGGCTAGCTGTTTCACAGTCTGCTGAGCCATTGCTCATCAGTTCACTATTCAAAGCAAGTATACAGGTTGCTGTTTGACATTCATTCTCCATTCATAAGCTATTTCTCATGTTTTTCTTGTGAAGGCAGCTGGAAAAGTAGATTGGCTTTTAAACTGGCGATTGGATATCTTGTGAGGGCCACTTTAGGAGCAAATCACTGAAAAGTGCTCTATGCACACAGTTCAAAAAATAAACCTCTTCATTGTTCGGGACACATTTGCCAACGCAAATGTGCTATAAAGCCGAGCCCAATATTCTCTAGGTAAAATGTTTGCCTCCAGAATAATAACTAGGGGTCAGCCCGCCCCAACCAGTTTTCATGGTTCTTTGCAACTATTCTCACCCTCTATTTTTAACTGTTCTCCCCATCTGCTGCTACTTCTGTGGTTATTTTCTCCCCAATTTCACTCCTCCTCGAGGGGTCCCAGCCAATCACATATTGGGTGTGATGATAGCACAACGCTATGTAGCAAATCAGATTCAGCATGGTGCTGGGCAATCCTAGCCGGCCAGGGGTCACTATAAGATTAAAATGACTTCTCTGCCCTTTCAAAACAATCCTTGAGCAGCATTCCCTGAAAAGAGGTGAGGGCCTTTTTCTCTTTCTGACACGGCTTTCACAAAACTGGCCTCCATTTCAGCTCAGCAGTAATAAGCAGCTTTCACTGCGGCGATCCTCCAAGTCCAAATATTCAGAGGACCTTTCTTCAGCAGATATCCAGCCCCGGACAAGCCGCCATGGGGCAACCACCCAGTTCCTTTTGTGTGCAGGTAGCCAGCCCGGCAAAGGTTAGTAAAGATGTGCCCATCTACCATGACCTCCTTTTCACCTTGGCACTTCCTTTTTCTTGAGGGCTTATTTTAAAACCGCGCCGGTCTCTCCCTCTAAACCTTGAGCCATAACCAGGGCTGTGCCCGCAGCGACAATCTCTCCACGCGACGAGGAAAACCGTTCACCGATGGAGGCTTTCTTTCACAGAATCAGCTTCTCTCTTCCTGCCCCCCTCCCACCGTCACCAAAAACAGTCATTCTCCTGGAAAGAATAACTGCTTATCTTGTAATTCCGTTTGTTATAGCAACGGTTTGCGACTCGGTACAATGGCGTATTGAAGGTTCCCTTCCTCCTGCGTTCCCCCTCCTCCCTCTTTATTATATTGCATTGCCTGCTCATCTGCTTAATGCTTTATGGAATCAGCTGGATTCTGGAAGCTAATTGGCCCAGTGACACGGTGTTTGCAGCTCACATAGCAAAACTGTATGATTTTGGCATTTGCAAGAATAACATAAATCCCTCTACACATTTCATCCTAAAGGCCTGTGAAATCTGCTTGTGGAGGTTTTTATCTGGGCGGATTAGTGCCTTATCAGCCAGCCTTGCTATCATGTGAATGGAGATAAGGTACAGCTAATCCTTCCCTTCTGCTCCCTGACACGCAATATCGGTGCCAACTAGGAAGCCTAGCAGAAGAGATAAATCACCAGTCCTCAGCCCCCCACCCCCCCAAAAAAAACAAAATAGGAATACATTAAAGGTTCATTGTGATCCCCACTCCAAAGGCGAACAGTTGTTCCTCCATTCCTTTGTAAGGCAGACATTACGTGCTGGGTATTAAGCTATTAGTTGTCAGAAAGGTGGCTGTTTAAGGCAAATGTGTCGGCTCCGTACGGGAGATGTTGCCTAAGAACGATCCTCCACAAATACCTCTCCTGCACCAGGTATCATCACGATTTGCAGGGAAGGAAAGTTATTTTAGCAGCATCGCAACTGTGGCAAGGTGGCCTACCCAGCTAGGGTTGCCAACTCCAGGTTAGGAAATTCCTGGAGATTTGGAGGTGGTGCCTGGGGAGGGCAGGGTTTAGGGAGAGGAGGAGCTCAGTGGGGACATGATACGATGGATCCTGAAGCTGCCAGTTCCTCCAAGGGGGTTGATTTGTGTAGTCTGGAGGTCAGGTCCAAGAGTACTCCAGGCCTCCTCCCCACCTTGAAGTTGGTAAGGCAAAGCAAACCCCAAGAAGGGCTTTTGCAGTGCTGGCCTTGGCCCTTGCTGGTGAAAAGTGCTGTCAAGTGGCAGATGACTCATGGCAATCCCGTAGGGTTTTCAAGGCAAGAGACCAACAGAGGTGGTTTACCATTGACTGCCTCTATATAGCACCCATGGACTTCTTGGTGGTCTCCCATCCACGTTAGTACTTGGCGGTCTCCCATCTGAGTACTAACCAGGGTTGACCTTGCTTAGCTTCCGAGATCTGATGAGATCAGGCTAGGCTGGGCTATCCACGGGGTTGCCAGCTTTAGGATGGGAAATACCTGGAGATTTTGGGAGTGGAGCCTGAGGAGGGAGGGGTTTGGAGAGGGGAGGGATTCCAATGCCATAAAGTCCAATTGCCAAAGCGGCCATTTTCTCCAGGGGAACTGATCTCTGTCACCTGAAGATCAGTTGTAATCCCAAGAGATCTCCAGCTACCACCTGGAGGTTGGCAACCATTACAAGTAGGTTGTATATGAATTCACTGTAACGTGATCAGGGCTAAAAGTTAAGAGGAAAGCAGTTATGCCATGTCTTAGCCAGGTATGTGGATGTCCAAGAGCATTGCAAACCAATTCTGGCACAGCTGAAACTCCCATGATGGATAGGATTGCCAGGTCCCTCTTTGCCACTGGTGGGAGATTTTTGGTGTGGAGCCTGAGGAAGGCAGGGTTTGGGGAGGCACTTCAATGCCATAGAGCCCAATTGCCAAAACGACCATTTTCTCCAGGTGAACTGATCTCAATCGGCTGGAGATTAGTTGTAATAGCAGGAGATCTCCAGCTAGTACCTAGAGGTTGGCAACCCTAATGATGGACCTTTCTAGACTAAGTCTTTCCTGATTCTGGAACTGAGGCAGATCTGCCACCACCTGGACCTCCTGGGTTCTCCAGTGCTACTGTCACGGCTTCGTCAGTGTGCTGGCTATGGTGGGAGTGCACTGGAGGTTGGCAAATTAAGGGGGGGAAGGCATCAAAGGAACAAATTAGGAACACTACTAGCATTGGAAGGGGGCAAAACGAGAGGATCACAAAAGCAATGCAAGAGTACAAAAAGAAACATACAAATACTGTAACAAAGGTGAACTGCAAATCTGGCAAACAGCATTATATACTAAAGGAACAAAGCCAAAGGGCAAGTATTGAAGAGGACCTACGTAATGGCATCACTGTAGATTTCTTCATCTATCTTTTCCAAGTCCCTGTTGTTCAGAAGGACCTGCCAATTCTGTTATTTTCCATGTGGTGAACATTGATTTTCTCCCCCTTATTGCTAGCAGAGCTTGAAATTAATATTTTTCTGATCCCATCGTTTGTGCTGTAGCATCATCAATATCAGTAAGGACTGGAGCACACCAAATAATTCACAGGAATAACAGCGACGAAGAGGCAGCGCACTCTGCCTCACGTGACATGATAGGGGCCACTTTCTTTCACCTCCACAAGCAAACCACTTTTACAAACAATGCAACATGCTGTCTGGAGAGTTATTTGTTGCATTTCACCTAGACATTGGTCGTCTATCTCATCCCCTTATCTCTCTTGAAACTTCAAGATCGTGACATTAATTTCTCAGAGAGGGGCCTTCAGTGACTAGGCCCCAAAGCCCAAACCAAAATTTGAAAGGCCCCCAAATGGCTTGACGACGCCAGTTTCTTGACAACCACTGCATCTGTGTTTGCTGTGGGCAGTGCTGGATTTACGTATAAGCTAAACAAGCTATAGCTTAGGGCCCCACTCCCTTGGGCTCCCCAAAAAAATTTAAAGGAAAAAAAACTGGATGTACATTTCCAAAATATAAGATAAAAAACAAATAAAATAAAACCTACATTCAGCAACAGTGTTTTGTGTTGTGTAGGCTCCTATGATGTAAGTAATGGGCCCCGCCTGCATAGTTTGTTATATGCAAATGGCTTTAGATACCTGTTAGGTCCATAAATTACCATATAGCATATATTCAACACAAAAAACAGCGACAATTTGTTGTTGACAAAAGACAGCTGGACATATAAAGGGCCCCGTTACCTTCAATAGCTTAGGGCCTCATCAAACCTAAATCTGGCCCTGGCTGTGGGTCCCAGGGAGAGCCAATCTCTTACCCAAACTTATTCTGATTCCCTGGAAATGTCTTGGTTCCCTTTCCTAAGCAGGAAAATGCAAATGCACTTCAAAAAATGTGCTTTAAGTAGAATTCAATAGCTACTTTAGTTTTGTAGGTTTAGGGGATGCTGCAAAACTCTGAACAGAGACGAAAGTGGGATGGATCTTCATACCACAGGAAATGATCCGTGCCTCTCTCCTTCCCTTTCCCAGTCTCTGAAAAGCCCAGCTGCCTCTTACCTTAGTTAAATCACACAGCGTTGGGTACCAATTTCCAAACCTCAAATTGGACATTTTTTAAAAAGCTACCTGCAGAGAACTGAAGGGGAGGGGGAACTTTGTAGATGGGTAATATCTACAGAAAATGAAAGAATTGGGGGGAAAAGGAAATAACTAAGTCTAGATAATTGATGACTTTGCTGAGCACGCAAAATGAAATTCAAATAGATGAAAAGAAAATGATACCATTATGTATTGCTAGATACTATTTCACAGATGGTAACTTTTTTATAATTAAATGTTATGATGAAGTATTGAACAGCTGAGATAGCATGTTTAATTTATACCAGCGTGTTCACTAAAATCTGAGGAGAGTGTTCCCTCCACCCATCCCCAGCCAATATTCGCAGCTTCCCTCAGAATTCCTTGGATATTTTGCTCTACCAGGAACAAAAAAAAAATCACTTTAGTCTCAAGTGAAACTTACACAAGGAGAGCTCAGAGTTAATTGAGAGATTACATGATCTGCCGTGCTCACAAAAGGTCCCAGACTACAAGAACGCTGGTCCCAGAGATGTGTGGACTAGTCAGTGAACGTTTTTCCCACGGAAGGAACTAGTAAAGAATGAGTCCTAGTTCAGTGGTTCTCGGATGGTGGGACACAGAGGTAGCCTAGATGAGACACAGGGTTTTCATAACAATTACTAAGAGTTTGCTCTCCCTCATTTCCAATAGGGTTGGCCACAGTAGGGTTGCCAACCTCCAGGTAGTAGCTGGAGATCTCCAGCTGATAGAGATCAGTTCACCTGGAGAAAATGGCCGCTTTGGCAATTGGACTCTATGGCATTGAAGTCTTTCCCCTCCCCAAACCCTGCCCTCCTCAGGCTCCACCCCAAAAACCTCCTGCTGGTGGCGAAGAGGAACCTGGCAACCCTAATGCCACAGTGATCCATGCTCTAGTTTCAGGTTAGATGACTGTAACGTGTTCTATTCGGGCTGCCTTTGAAAACAGTTCAGAAGCGTCAACTGGTTCAAAACCTCACCTTTCTCAGGCTCTACTCCCAAAATCTCCAGGTATTTCCCAACCCAGAGCTCACAACACTAAGGCAAGAGATGGGGCTTTTTCAGCTGCGGCACCTCACTTGCGGAATACCCTTCCCCTTGAGGCTCACCTGGCAGCTATGTAACTCTATGCAACAGGCCAAAACATTTCTGTTTTAGATGTTTTATCACCATTTTAATAGTGCGTTTTAGTCTGAAAACTTGTATTCATTTTAAGCTGCCTAGTTATCTATGTTTTATTCTGTTTCATTGTTTTATGCTGGGTTTTAATTAAGAATGCTTAATTTTGTATGTTTTTATTATGTTTTATTTTGTAAGCCGCCTCAGGCAAGTTCCCTGGAGTGGCAGCATAAAATTCTCAACTCTATTATTACAATTTTCAACTGCGAATGGAATTATTATTTTTGCTTGTTTGTGTATTAAAGCCATAGCAGTGAAATTTAGTCCCAACCAACCAGCCCCTAGAACCTTACAGCTGCAGTAAAGGAGGAAGGAAGAATCTGATGCCTGTGCAGTCCAACATCGCCACCTGGGCTGAAGGTGAGGCATCACCTGACTGAGCCTCAGCACATGACACCTGGGACCAATCAGAGTAGTTCAGGCTCTATAAAGCTTTGGATTGCAGCCCACCTCTTCTGTCTGAACAATCTGTCAAACTGTGAACAGATCTGATCTAGACTGAGCTTATGGTTGCCTCTTCTACCTATTGCTTCCACGGATATGGGAGCTTGTTTACCTGTGACTATGCCTGTTGCTGGTAGCCTTCAGAACTTCATCAGACTCCTCATCAGACTGCCAGCTGTTGCCTGAACCCCCTTGTATCCATGGACTGAACTCTGACACCAGGATACATATCTGCCCCACCCACCACCCACCCACCCCCTGCTTAAACTCCTGCTATGCATCTCCATCGTTTTTCCGTTATCCAATAAAAGGGCCATTCTCACCTAAAACTTGATAATACTGCCACTGCATTGGATGTTGAAGATGTAAAGACCAGGCCCAAAAAAACCTTCTGCTCTTTGAGAACCAGCTCTTAAACTCTTTGGGGGATCAACTGGCTGAGGTCTGTCCATAGAAAGAATTGCAAGGACAAGGAATATTCATAGCAGGTTGCAAACAACATAGAATCATAGAGTTGGAAGGTACCACCAGGGTCATCTAGTCCAACCCCCTGCATAATGCAGGAAATTAACAACTACCTCCCCCCACATCCCCAGTGACCCCAACCCTCCCCCCGCCATGCAGGATCCCACAATCAAAGCACTCCCGATAGATGGCCATCCAGCCTCTGCTTAAAGACCTCCAAAGACGAGGAGTTGGGACTCCACCACCCTTCAAGGCAGCACATACCACCGTCGAACAGCCCTCACTGTCAGAAAGTTCTTCCTAATGTTTAGGTGGAATCGCTTTTCTATTATGGTAGTTTAAATCCATTACTCCGTGTCCTAATCTCTGGAGCAACAGAGAACAAGTTGCATGAACGTGTAAGGCAAAGATCATGATGGGTAGCCTTGTTAGTCTGTCGGTACCAGTAGAAAAGAGCAAGAGTCCAGTAGCACCATAAAGACTAACAAAATTTCTGTCAAGGTATGAGCTTTCTTGAGTCACAACTCACTTCTTCAAATGTAGGGCAAAGATTGCCTCACCTTTTGAGGCCCGATCAGATTGGGGGGCGGGGTTAGCAGAACACATCTCTGCACAGAACACATCTGCGCAGCTGAGGTCAGTCTGCTTCAGGGAAATTATTGCTGCACTGAAAGCAAAGAGCCAGTTTGGACATATGCACCAAAATGAAAGTAATAAACTATGCTATCAAACACAAAACAAAAGCAGAACTCTGTTATTGCCAGACAAATTGTTATAAGAAATTGTGACAAAAATATGGGTTCAGATTGCAGTACTGTTATAACCGTCCCATCCAGCTATTTCCAGCCTATTACATAATTGGTAGCCAATTCATTTCCTATAATTTGACGTATGGAATGTCCAGATTGGATTGATAATGACAAAGTTAAGAACATAAACAGGAGATGCTGCCAAATTCATTCAGTCAAGTACAAAATGAAAACCACATGGCATAAATAGCATGCAGATACAAATTGAGAAACAGCAATATGTGTTTGGTACCAACAATCACGTTCAGTGATGCAAAGGTCCAAGGTTGACAGAATAAATCACCATTTTATTATGACTTGGATATAAAACTTAAGAAAGTTGATAAGCAATAGGGCTGTAACAGTTGAGGACTTCGCAGCCACAAGCCACACAGCATTACGATCATTTTTTTTAAACTGGTGTGTCTTGTGGTGCTATCTTTTTGTTTTTGCTTTGCACCCACATAGCAGTACTCCCATACAGGCATTGGATACAGGAGATTACATTGTTCAGACAACCGATAAAGTATCAGGCAAGCAGATGTATGTTCAGGCAGAACAGCAACCGATGTTCTTGCAGCCAGATTTCTGCATGGTGGTGAGCATGTGCAACGAGGAACCCAACAGCATCATTTATTGCATCTGCAAATCCCTCTTGCCTTTGGTAAACAAATGCAGGTTGGCAAGGTCAACATTTTGGCATTTGGAGTGCCACATCTGGGGCACACAAAACTCTTGACATCTGAGTAACACCCATCTCATCCAATGCGACTGACAAGGTGGGTTGGTTGGTTGGGGGGGGGGGAATCTTCCTGCAGAAATTATTCCCATGCCCATTGAAGAATGTTAATGCATAGAATCTTAGCAAGTTTATTTTGGAGATGTTAGTTATTTAGGAGATTTTTTTGCCACCTTTCCAGAGTCCTGCTTGGATTTTTTTTTACAGGTTTTAAAAGCCTCATGCTAATACCATGTAATTGATCATATCTTCATTTTCTAACTTTGCCAGAGTCCATCCATGTTTCAGTTCCTTTTGCGCAGCAGCAGAATCATAACCTTTGTATTTGTCAAGGTGACCACTAGGGCTGTCAGTTCGGTTCCATTCGACAAGAAAAACAGCCGAATTTCCCCTGATTCGGCGGTTTCTACTTCAGATAGAACTGAAGTCAAAAAAAGGCGGGAAAACGACAAACCGAACTTGGCGAGTTCGGGTGGACGCCAGATAAATTCGTCAAGTTCAGCGCCCCCAAAGCAGCATTCTCCCGCAGCCAATCGGTGGCCAAGCTGGGTCTTCTACTGGCCAATCAGTTGTGGATGAGTGCATGACCCCAGCCGCTGTGTGGCCTGGGGAGAGAAAGAGAGACTGGGAGTGTCTGTTTGTGTGAGAGATCCCCGTGGGGGTGCATGTGCACATTTGCGGCGTTCCACGGCTCTGGGGGGGCATTTTTGGAGGGAGAGGTCCCGAACTTTCAGTGTAGCTTGAGGGGACCCTTCTTGCAAGAACCCCCAAGTTTTGTAAAGATTGGGTCAGGGGGTCCCAAGATATGGGGCCCGGAAGGCCCCCCCCAATCGCCCATTGGAATAAAGCCATGAAAAACACATTCTTGGCTTTCCACGGCTCCGGGGGAGGGCATTTTTGGAGGTAGAGGTCCCAAACTTTCAGTGTAGCTTGAGGGGACCCATCTTGCAAGAACCCCCAAGTTTTGTAAATATTGGGTGAGGGGGTCCCGAGATATGGGGCCCAGAAGGGGTCCCCCCAAATCGCCCATTGGAATAAAGCCACAAAAAACACATGGCCGATTTTGGGGGGAACCCCTTCCGGGCCCCATATCTTGGGACCCCCTCACCCAATCTTTACAAAACCTGGGGGTTCTCGCAAGAAGGGTCCCCTCAAGCTACACTGAACGTTTGGGACCTCTACCTCCAAACATGGCCCCCCCCCGGAGCCGCGGAAAGACGCAATTGTGTTTTTAATGGCTTTAAATGGCCAAATTTATTTGTGAACTCCGAATTGCGTGCCGAATTCCACGGATCCGAACCGGGGGAGTTCGGACTTTGGCATTTCCCGAATAAAAACAGTCCTAATTTTGTCAGATCCTAATTTTTCTGAATTTTTTTCTCAACAGCCCTAGTGACCACAACTTGTTCATGACCTTTTTGAACTGCCTCACAAGCATGAAGGGTGTCTCTTGTGTCAGCCTCCTTGGGGATTCCCTGAAGACTAGGGCAGTATTACTTAGTTGATCATCAGCACTCATCAATTCACTATCAGCACTCATTAATTCACATTGCTGTTGTAAGCATACCTTCTCGTCCTGAGGGACAGCGGGCTAAATGAGCTTCTCTGTAATCTGCGGCAATGAATTAAATCCACAATGGTGGTACATGCGCATCAGGCCCATCAATAAGTCTTCAATCTGGTAAGTCATGGCCTTTGTTGAATACACTCCAGTGTACCAGTCAAAGGAGATAAGGACAAAGGAAGAAGAAGAAGAGTTGGTTTTTATATGCCGACTTTCTCTAACATTGAAGGAAGAATCAAACCTGCTTACAATCACCTTTCCTTTCTCTCCCCACAACAGACACCCTGTGAGGTAGGTGGGGCTGAGAGAGCTCTAACAGAGTTGTGACTAGCCCAAGGTCACCCAGCTGGCTTAATGTGTAGGAATGGGGAAACCAACCTGGTTCACCAGATTAGTGTCCACCGCTTATGTGGAGGAGTGAGGAATCGAACCCGGTTCTCCAGAGTCCACCACTCCAAACCACCGCTCATAACCACTACACCATGCTAGATTAGACCAGTGGCCCATCAAGCCCAACATTCTGTTTTACACAGCAGCCAATCAGTTGTCCTGGAAGACTGACAAATGGCACCGAAGCCAAGGCATTCTCCTGATGTTGCTGCCTAGCACAAGTACTCAAAGGTTTACTGCCTCTGGATGCAAACTCTCCCTTTAGGTACCATGGACCTCATCCATGAATCTGTCTTTTAAAGCCATGTTTGCTCATTGACTTCAGTGCTCCCACTGACAGTTAATTCCATAATGTAATTACAGACTGAGTAAAGAACAATTTCATTTTATCCAATCGGAATCTATTGCCCATCAGCTTCTGTTCTAGTGTTATGGGAAAGGAAGAAAAAGTTCTCTGATGTTCGCTGGAGACCATGCTGTATGAGGAAAGGCTCTGGGACTTGGGAATGTTCAGTATGGAGACGAGGAGGTTGAGGGGGGACATGATTGCTCTATGTATTTGAAGGTCTGTCACTTAGAGGAGGGCAGGGAGCTGTTCCTGTTGGCAGCAGAGGATAAGACTTGCAATAATGGGCATAATTTACAGGCAGAAAGGTACCAGCTGGACATTAGGGAAAACATTTTACAGTAAGAGTAGTCCAGCAGTGGAATTGGCTGCCTAGAGAAGTGGTGAGCTCCCCCTCACTGGCAGTCTTCGAGCAGTGGTTGGACCATCACTTGTCAGGGATGTTTTAGGCTGATCCTGTGTCGAGCAGGGGTTTGGACTAGATGGCCTGTATGGCCCCTTCAAACTCCACGGTTCTATGTCCACTCTGGTTGTGTGCTCACCAACAGCCATACCACAGATGGAATGAATCCGTCAGTTTACTCACCAAAGGTTTTCCTATGGCTTCAGTTGGTGGCTGGAGGACATCTATACACTTGCATATTTTCAGATCAGAGTGTAGAATCCCATGTGGAGTGTGGTAAGAATGTGGATTCCATCTTCCTTTGGCATTGTGCTCCTCTGTCCGGCAGCCTTTGCAAGTGACAATGGCACAGGGGATGCCTTGTGTGTTAGGACATCAGACATCTATATAATTGACCAGACCCCTGCAGCATTAAGCTGTCTCTGCATGAGCTTACCACCACCTTTGATCAGATCCTTTATGTTCTGCTGTGCGCTAACATTTGATTTGTACAATGAAGCAGAAGTTTTTGATATATGTTTTCTTTCAGTGGATCATGAAATTACAGGCTGCAATTGGTATTCCTTGCTCACTGGTCACATCATACGGTGCCGTATCTTTTATTGTCAGGAGGACCGGAGGTATAATTAGTTTTTGTGATTTCTTCCCTCTGTACCCTTAAGACATCTGTTCCTCCCAAGAGCAAACACAGAGATTATCTTCATGAATAATTATTATCACTGTTAATGTACTATAGATTTTGACAATGTGACTCCGAAAGGGTTAATACAAAATCTACCTGATATTTATACCGTTTTCTTTTAGGGGTTTGGCAGTGTCTCCTGTTTACAATCGTAACTTTGTAAGTATCAATCCAATCTGGACATTCCATATATCAAATTATAGAAAATGAGTTGGCTACCAAATATGTAATAGGTTTGAAACAGCTGAAATGTTTAAAAGGGTACAGCCAGCTGAAGCAATATTTCAATCATAATTTTCCATGTGTTTGTTGCTTGAGCCCTTGCAGCAATTTACCCAACAAAAATAGAGTTCCACTCTTGTTGGCACGTGTGGTAGCACAGCCCCTTACCTTCATGTTGTGGTGTAGTATTGGTACTTTACTGTCAGAGCGGCAACACTTTCCCCAAAAATGGCCTAAGCCATGTTGCACAATGATGTGTGACCTTGAGAATGGAGTTTAGGGTCATTTTCAAGGGTGGCATGATCCTCATCTTTCTAACCCTACAGACAATTGATCCAGCAAAGGTGGCTGCTTTTAACATACCAATACTGGTACAAGTCAAAAATAACATTTTGAATGGTCTAGCAGGGCTCCTATTTCGAAGAAGAAGAGGAGGAAGAGGAAGAGGAACAACAACAACAACAACAACAGGTTTTTATACACTGATTTTCTCTACCTTTAAGGAGTCTCAAAGCAGCTTACCTTCCTCTCCCCACAACAGACACCTTGTGAGGTAGGGTGGGCTGAGAGTTCGGAGAGAACTGTGACTGGCCCAAGGTCATCCAGCAGGCTTCATGTGGAGGAGTGGGGAATCAAACCTGGTTCTCCAGATTAGAGTCTGCCACTCATGTGGATGAGTGGGGAATCAAACCCAGTTCTCCAGATTAAAGTCCATGGCTCATGTGGATGAGTGGGGAATCAAACCCGGTTCACCAGATTAGAGTCTGCAGCTCAAGTGGAGGAGTGGGGAATGAAATCCAGCTCTCCAGATTAGTCGCCGTTCATGTGGAAGACTGGGGAATCAAACCTGGTTCTCCAGATTAGAGTCCACCACTCATGTGGAGGACTGGGGAATCAAACCCAGTTCTCCAGATTAGACTCCACTGCTCTTAACCCCACGCTTGCACAGTGATGACCTCTAGGCAGCCCACAAGCAAGGCCAGGAGAACAACAGCTGTCCTTTGCTGTTTGCCTCCCAAAACCCAGTTCATTGCTTCTCTGCCTGGATCTTCCATTTAGCTATTATGTCTAACAGCCATTGGGAGATGTATCCATCAGTGTATATAATCCCTTTGAAAAGCCGATTAAACTAGTGGCCTTCACCACTTCTTGGGGCAATGAATTTTCATTGCTCTGCGTTATACAATAAAAGGTTTCTTTTTTTACCTGTTCTGAGCCTGTCAATTTCATGGGGCAACCCCAAGATCTTTTAAAAAGACAACTGTCTTCATACCATTCATAGTTTTATAAACTGCCCTCCAGTTATTCCTAACTGGATAAAAAAGAAGATGATCTTAAATGATTTGTTGGCATTTCTGGGGAATTTTCCATTCACGTGTCTGTTGAATTTGATTGTGGTGTGGTCGTTGCTCCCGAGTGTTTGGAAACAATTATGTCTCTAACCAGAGGTGGCATCTCTCAGTATGAAAAGGGCCAGCTCCTTATCACTCCATTGCTGACTATTCTAAGGCTATTCATCTTATCGCATGTAGAAATCTTGTCTCTTTGTCTTGGTCTGAATGTATGATCCATGTCAGGATAATTGATGCTGTTACAATGTTTTCTGTCCTCTGACTGCCTCCCTGCTTTCTTTCTCCAGATTAAGATTGCCCTCAGAGCTTTGGCTGAGGGAGCAGGGGCAATAGCATCTCTCCAGTGCTATGAGCCACACTGAGTCTAAGGCTGAATATGGTCTTCCTAAGATTTCTACTCCATTGTACTCGTTGACCTCTTTGACATAAAAGGCATCGGCTCCATTGGCATGATGTACGCTGCCCTTCATAGATGGTATCTCCAAAGATAATTATCATTATATTGTCGAAGGCTTTCACGGTCAGAGTTCATTGGTTCTTGTAGGTTATCCGGGCTGTGTGACCGTGGTCTTGGTATTTTCTTTCCTGACATTTTGCCAGCAGCTGTGGCAGGCATCTTCAGAGGAGTAACACTGAAGGACAGTGTCTCTCAGTGTCAAGTGTGTAGGAAGAGTAATATATAGTCAGAAAGGGGTTGGGTTTGAGCTGAATCATTGTCCTGCAAAAAGTATCAAAGGTAATGTGCTAATCATTGTCCTGTAAGTATCAAGATAATGTGCTAATGAGGGTGTGGTATGTTAATATGGAACCAGTGATCTGTTAATGTGTGAAATCCAAAGCTAATCTGCATGGCTATTGTGAACTGTAGTCTTTGTTAGTCTGGAGGTTTTCAGGACAGGAAGCCAAGCCTTATTCATTTTAAACTCTCTTCTTTTCTGTTAAAGTTGTGCTGATGTTTATGAATTTCAATGGCTTCTCTGTGTAATCTGACAAAATAGTTGGTAGAATTGTCCAGTCTTTCAATGTCTTGGAATAAGACCCTGTGTCCTGTTTGTGTCAGTCCATGTTCAGCCACTGCTGATTTCTCAGGTTGGCCCAGTCTGCAGTATCTTTCATGTTCTTTTATCCTTGTTTGTATGCTGCGTTTTGTGGTCCCGATGTAAACTTGTCCACAACTGCAAGGTATACGGTATACTCCTGCAGAGGTGAGGGGGTCTCTTTTGTCTTTTGCTGATCGTAGCATCTGTTGTATTTTCTTGGTGGGTTTAAACACTGTTTGTAGGTTATGTTTTTTTCAAAAGTTTCTCCATCCTATCAGTGACTCCTTTAATAAATGGAAAGAATACCTTTCCTATGGGAGACTGTTTTTCCTGAGTTTTCTGATTTTTGTTTGGTTTAATGGCCCTTCTGATTTTATTTCTGGAATAGCCATTTGCTAGTAGTGCGTGATTTAGATGATTAATTTCTTCCTTGAGAAACTGTGGTTCACAGATCCGTCTTGCACAGTCCATTAATGTTTTGATTATTCCTCTTTTCTGTCGGGGGTGGTGGTTGGAGTTTTTGTGTAAGTAGCGATCTGTGTGAGTTGGTTTCCGGTAGACCTTGTGACCTAACTGAAAGTTTGTTTTACCGATGACAAGGGTATCAAGAAATGGGAGTTGACCCTCAATTTCCTTTTCCATGGTAAACTGAATGTTTGGATGGATATTATTAAGATGGTTTAGAAAGTCCATTAATTTTTCTTCACCATGGCTCCAAATAGTAAATGCATCATCTACGAACCTGAACCAGACGTAGGTTTGTAAGGTGCCGATTCGAATGCTGTCTTTTCAAAATATTCCATGTAAAGGTTTGCTATTACTGGACTGAGTGGACTTCCCATAGCTATTCCATCAATCTGTTCGTAAAATTCTTTATCCTATAGGAAATAACTTGTTGTCAAACAATGGTGAAATAAGGCTGTTATATCTTCTGGAAAAATCTGGTTAATCAATGAGATTGTGTCTTTTACTGGAATGATTAGCAGGACAATGATTAGCACATTACCTTTGGTACTTTTTGCAGGACAATGATTCAGCTCAAACCCAACCCCTTTCTGACTATATATTACTCTTCCTACACACTTGACACTGAGAGACACTGTTCTTCAGTGTTACTCCTCTGAAGATGCCTGCCACAGCTGCTGGCGAAACGTCAGGAAAGAAAATACCAAGACCATGGTAACACAGCCCGGATAACCTACAAGAACCAATAATTATCATTGATTCCACTCTGTCTATGCTCACTTCTATTATCAGGCATTCCAACATGCAATTTGGGTTTGAGGTTTGTAGCCTTAGCATTCAATACTTACATATTCCTCCCTTCTTCAGGTATGTGGTTCTTTTGCTACGAAGCCTGTGACTGTTTCGCACTCTGTTTCTGTCCTCTCTACAGGGCCAAACGACATAACATTCGTTAGAGCGGTTCATTGGTGGAACAGGCTTCCTTGGCAGGTGGTAAGCGCTCCTTCCCTGGAGGTTTTTAAGCAGAGGCTAGATGGCCATCTGTCAGCAATGCTGATTCTATGACCTTAGGCAGAGCATGAGAGGGAGGGCATCTTGGCCCTCTTCTGGCCATGGAGTAGGAGTCACTGGGGGTGTGGGGGGAAGGTAGTTGTTAATTTCTTGCATTGTGCAGGGGTTGGATTAGATAAACCAGGTGGTCCCTTCCAACTCTATGATTATAGGAAAAGTAGAAATTAAGGAAGGGAGGGATGATGTTTCTTTTTCCCCAGCAGGGGAAAAACATGTTTCCCCCTCCTCACAGGCCTTCCTCCACTCCTAGTTGCTGCCTCCAGTGGCTGCTTTTCATAAACCAAAAGTTGGGACTAGGTTGAGATGACAAAGGCCTCGCCAGCGCTTGTTACTGCACCATGGGGAATGAGGAAGTACTCAGCCAGCTCAGGTCCCTCCCCAGCCACTGGTCCCCAATATGGCTCCTCCTCTTCCTCCACTCCCCATTTTTATCAGGATATACCACCATCACCAGCAGATCAGTTCTCAGAGGCTTGTTTCACCCAATGGTCTACACCCAGGCTCCTCTTTCATGTAGAAGAAGTGTTGGTTTTTATATGGTTTTCTCTACCACTTAAGGAAGAATCAAACCAGTTTACAATCCCCTTTCCTTCCTCTTCCCACAACAGAAACTTTGTGAGGTAGGTGGGGCTGAGAGAACTCAAAGAAACTGACTAGTCCAAGGTCACCCAGCTGGCTTTGTGTGTAGGAGTGGAGAAACCAACCTGCTCCTAACCACTGCTCTTAACCAGTGTACCACACTGGCTGTCACCCAACGGAGCTGATGTAGTCTCTTAAAAGACCCGAGCACCAGTTCTAAGTCTTCCTCTCTCTCTCAAAAGTTGCTGCAGTAGAGGCCAATCACTCTTATGTGATCTCTCTAGGTGAGTAGAACGTAGCATATCCCCCTTCTTCATGCTCCTGATTAAGTGTGGACTGAACTGGACTTACAGCGCACTGGACTTACACTGGCATATCTCGGGGGGAGGGGGCTTTCCCGAGCCAAAATGGCTCAGGAGGACGCCTAACGGCAGCCCCACCCCCAACCAGCGCCATGATAGCCCAAGAACGCCTCCTGGGACACCGGGACACCCCGGGAACGCCTCCCAGGACACCGCTGCTGGGACCACAAATGCCAGTGTGCGCCACCCAGATGCAGGCATTGTGGATCCTTGCGCCAGCGTAGGCCTTCAACAGCCTCCAAAGGCCTTTGGTTGCGGCTGCCTGCACTTCTCTGGAATGCGCTGTTAATGTGCTTCACAGAGATCAGATTGACTGCATTTAAAATGAAATGTAATATAGGCACACATAGCATCAGTAAACACAACAGACTGAGCAAAGGTAAAGGAAAGTAGAGTAAACATACATCCTCAGTCCCTGGCACTATGCCTATCTCTTAAGATGGCAATAAGAGATAGGCTATCTACATTTTCGAGTTGTATTCATTGGCTCATCCATGATCTTGGTTTTAGAATTTGGGGAGCATCCCTTCCTTTTGCAGGACTCTATGTTCATGACTGCTTTCCTGACTTGGTTGCTCTAGCAAAGCCAGGAATAACAGACTCACTCTCAGATTCAATCTATAGCATAAATTTAAAATTTAGCCTAAAGACTCAAATGAAAATTGAATCAAAGGCCTTTTATGTATGGGCAGTTTCTGCTGGATATGCTGCTCTCTCAATGCACAGCATTTGAACTCGAATTCTCAAATCACTATGCTCAGGGGCGTCTCCCCCTAAAGAAATTTCTGGAGTACTTGGGGTTAAATTTATGCATCACCAGGGGAAAATGTGGAGCTTCAGAACTAATGGCATAGGCATTATTCCCCTCCCCCTTGAAACACTGCTTTGTGATTGGCTGTAGTCTCTTCTTTAAAAATATGTCACCAGCCCCCAACAGCCAAATTCTTTAATTTTAACTGAACAGTGCAATTCACTGCAAACCCTCCCCCACCCCCACTTTTCCCCTGTTTTCTTTTTATTGCTATATAACAGCCAAGGCAGTTTCTGATTTGGTTTGGGACTCCCCACCCTTGCCTGTTCCTGACCTTAACCCCCGCCCCCAGCTGCTCCTTTCCTCATTGGAGGGAAAATACAGGATTCCAGCATGTTGGCTGTATGTCCCCCCTCCAATGGGGCAGATAGTTTGAGATCAAGAGAAGAACGCATAGTTAGGGAGACCATCTCTCTTGCATACAGCAGCCTACATCTGAAAGGAGAACCACTATTGCTGATATTTAATAATACAAAATGAATTGCTAGATTCAAGCCTAGTAGCTTGTATCCTGAAATGCATGTTGGTCTCAAAGGTGCTACTGCACTCAGATCTAACTGTTCTACTGCAGACCAACATGGCTACCCACTGAAAAAAATGAACTGGTGATCTATTCATGGATCTCCTTGTATCTCACCAGTTTGTCCTTCAGAAATTGTTATTAGGACTCTCCGCTCACTCTGGTGAACTAAACGTCCAAGGAATTTTGAGGGGAACGAAAGAGTTACAAAAAGATGATCCACATTCCTCAGCCTATCCCAGCCAAGTTAGATGTATTTGTCTAATTTGCTTCCAACTTCACTCTCCTGCTCAATGCGTCCCTGGTTATCTGAGGCTCGGAAAATGCATTTGACATTGAAACCAGAATGAGGGCATTTCAACAGTGGCTGGGCAGTTCATGAAGCAATGGCCAAATCTCTCTCTCTCTCTTTCTCTCTGTCAGCCACACTGCAGAAGCATGAGCCTCCAGTGTCTTTCTTCCTTGTTACCAGGGCTGAAAAGGGATGTCGGAGGAGCCATCAGTGAGAATGGAAGAGGTCATTTTTGAGCAGTGCGGAAGGCAACCACCGATTTATGACTTTTTCTTCCAAGTGGAGCCAATTCTGCTAGGTACACAGAAAAGAAGGACGAAGCTGTGGAACAACAATATGTCATTGCACTGTCCAAACACCTTGAAATTACCTCACATTTCCAGAGTCTATCATGTGAGAACTTGGGATGGTATTATAAATTATGAAGTGTTTGCTATTTCGTTTTTGTTTGACTGCAGACTGATTTCCTTCCAAAACACACAGAAGGTTAACAATCCCTGAAGAGTTTTAGTTTTATCTGATAGGTTTTTTTTTTCCATGACTAAATGCCAATGTGTTTAGATATGGGCAGCATGGGGAATTCACCCAAACAGATTAGCTAGGTAATCAAACTCCAGTTTCCTTTCTTCCTTATAGGATACAGTGGAAGATTTGGTCAGGTATACTTTGTTAAAGTTTCCCATCAAGTGGGCCTGCTCACCTCCGTTCCCTGAGGATTATCTCATCCAAGTGTTGTGCCAATTGCAAACCTCCAGATATTGTTAGTAGTGTCAATGCAAAGAAAATCATAAGAAAAGTCCTACTAGATAAGACCAAAGCTCCGTTTCCAGCAGTGACCAGTGAGATGCTGCCAGGAAGGTCAGGGAGATCACCTTCTGTCATTAGCAACTGGTATTAAGATATAATGCCTTGGATATTGAAATTCTATTTAACTGCTGTGGCTTATTGCCAGAGATAGGCCTGTCCTCTGTGAAAATATGTCTTTATCAAGCCATGAACTTCCAGCAGCTCTCCACGGTCTCTTGGTGAGATCTTCAGCAGCTGAGGTTTGTATTTAAACTGGAGATACCAGAGTTTGCAACTGGGATTTGTTTGCAAGGCACGAGCTCTACCATGGACCCATCCCACTTTGATGGAGATTTTTTGTTTCCAAAATCTAAGTTTCAGTTGCTGAGATTTGATACTGGAATCTGCAGTTTTGCATGAACCTTCAGCACTTCATGATGACAAGAGGAATGTTTCAGGAGAATGCAGCATCCCACTTGGGTGATAATGCTCTGTTTTCAGCCAAACAAGAGCACTGGAAATTCCATCATTGATACTCACATGGTATGGAGCCACACAGAGATATTCCAGGTGTTACTGGGATTGCTGTGGACACCAGGACCGAAAAGCACCAACCAATCATGCTAGGAAAAGTTGGAGGCAGCAGGAAAAGAGGAAGACCCAACAAGAGATGGATTGACGCTATAAAGGAAGCCACTGCCCTCAATTTGCAAGGCTGTTAAAGGGAGGACGTTTTGGAGGACATTGATTCATAGGGTCGCCATGAGTCGGAAGCGACTTGACGGCACTTAACACACGCACCACATTTGCTCAATGGAGACCCAGAGCATGGGCTAGTGCAGGGGTGGGGAACCTTTTTTCCGCCAAGGGCCATTTGGATATTCATAACATCATTCGCGGGCCATACAAAATTATCAACTTAAAAATTAGCTGACCAATACATTTCTCCATGGCCCGGATGGGAAAGGGTTAACACAGTTTCTTGGGTGGTCCTAGCAGCTCCATAGCTAATGACTCTTCTGCAAGGGGGGAAAAGGTTCCTTTTCTCGGCAAAACAAACTCACATCTGCCTTGAATAAAGACTATTCCTGTCCGCGGGAGGGTGCGGATCACCAGTCTTAGATCCTTCTGAGCTAGAGATCTGCCAGGACCCACGAAGGGCCAGACCAAATGATTTTGGGGGCCTTAAACAGCCCCCGGGCCTGATGTTCCCCATCCCTGGGCTAGTGGGATCTGGCACTGTGAGGGGAATTGCTAAATTATTCTTTCATCTTCCAGCATCACATGCAGGTGTTATTCTCACTACCTACTTGCTACACTGGAGTATGTGGAGTGGTATCGTAGAATGTCCCAGGGATGTCTAGTGTACCTTGATATGGACCTGGTTCCATTCTAAAATGTTCTCATGCCAATGAGCAACCACAGCTTCTGAGCCTGACCAAGTTGCCAGCTGGAGCTGAATTTGCTACCATCGTAACCACCAGAAGTAGGGCTTTTTCTGTGACAGCCCCCTGCTTTAGAAATTCTCCTCTGTTGAAACCGTACCAACTCTGTTCCCTCAGTCCTTTTAAGAGGTCTGTAAAAAAAAAAAAATCATTTTGCTATAAACCATTGGGTTATGTATGAACTACGGCTATCTGCTTGTATATGTCTTTCTTTTGATATATTTAATTTGTTTAAATTTGGGGACTCCTAGGATGACAAGCAGGGTGCAAATTAAAACCAGCAAATAAACAGAGGTGTGGGGGAGGGTCCTTGCCCCCGTGCTGTGTAAGCTCTGGTGAAAAGGGAGCCGCTTCCCTGCATCAAGCCAGGCAGCCCAGGCTGCCTCAGAATAAATTCAGTGTTACAATCCCAGCGGAGGAATAGACAGCAATTCCATTTCATTCAAAGCCCAGGGGATAGGAAGTGGTATTTCTTCCTGCCTGCCAATACAATGCCTGTTTAAAAACAAATTTACCTTTCTGCTTAGCCTGATACAGAAACATTTCCATTTGCAAACAAAGATGAATAATAACCGCTTTGTGAATAATTCTGTAAAGATTTAGAATCAATACGGAGGAGAGAGCCCCTGCCAACAACTCTCAGGAATGGCGGAGAAGAGACGCTGCTGGGAGAAAGGACGGAGGAGACGCAGAGAGCATTCTGTGGGAAACTGGACACTTTTGCAGGAGGAGGAGGAGGAGGAGGAGATGGTTTTTATATGCCGATGTTCTCTACCGCTTAAGGGAGAATCAAACTGGCTTACAATCACCTTCCCTTCCCCTCCCCACAACAGACACTCTGTGAGGTAGGTGGGGCTGAGAAAGTGTGACTAGCCCAAGGTCACCCAGCAGGCTTCATGTGCAGGAGTGGGGAAACCAAACCTGTTCACCAGATTAGCGTCCACCACTCATGTGGAGGAATAGGGAATCAAACCTGGCTCTCCAGATTAGAGTCCACTGCTCCAAAACCACCGTTCTTAACCACTACACCCTGCTGGCTCTCCGAAGTTCATCCTGCTGGCATGAGGGGGACTGTTTGCAAATAAAAGATACCACATACATTTGATGCTGTTTAATATTTTAATTTAAATTGAATTTTACTGGTTGTTAGCTGCCTTGGGCCCGACCTTGGTTGGGAAAAGCAGGGTACAAGTCTAATGAATAGATAGATAGGTGACAGCAGCCCTGGAAAAGGGCAGTGGCTCAACTTAACCCCTAAGCCCACTTCTGAGGGCACAGTTAATTTAAGTCTTTCTTGCACTTTTTCTTACAGCAGCTTTCTTCTTCCCATTGTGCAGAAGGGGAAGTGAGACTGAGAGACAAACCATACGCATCACTAAGGAAAAGACAATAATGGTAGGAAAAGTGGAAAGCAGCAGGAAAAGAGGAAGACCCAATATGAGATGGATTGACTGTATAAAGGAAGCCACAGCCCTCAGTTTGCAAGACCTGAGCATGGCTGTTAATGGTGGGTTATTTAGGGGGACATTGGTTTGTAAGGTCGCCATGATTCAGAAGCAACTTGACGGCACTTAACACACGCACAAGGATCTATGATCAGGAAGCTTAATGTAGCAGCAGAAAGCAGCCAGGGAGGGAACAAATGCAACTCTGGGCCATGGTGCTGCAAAAGAGAGGTTTGAACTCTTCTAGCCACACCACTTCTCTGAGCTGGGATATGTCCCTGACATGTCCCCTCCCCCAGTGCATTTAAGCCCTAAGAGGAAAAAAAGACAGCACTTCTCTCCTTCCCCCATCACTTGTATCATTACTTCACACAATTGGGCAATGGCTTGTGGAACTCGCTGCCACAAGAAGTGGAGAACGTCAATGGCTTAGATGAATTTAAAGAGGGAGGTCCTTACTTGTCCATAGGACCTTCTTCTTCTCTCACCCCCAAACATGTTTGCTTCAGGCACCATCAAAAACATGCTGCTTGTGGTGTTGGTAGGGTAGAGGAAGGAAAGGAGGGAAATGAGACCATGTGAGCCAACCGAACATGACTCGCAGCTGAGCATCATTCTGCCCCTTCTGTTTCTGTAAGCAACGTAAGCCTGGAGGATGCATCTAAAGGCACAAAGCAGGGAGGGAATTATAAGGCAAGGTGTCAAGTAAGCTCAGAGGAGGCAGCGTCTGTCAACTCAGAAGGATGGAGCACCCCACTGGGAAATGCCACCCCAGAAGCCAAAGCTCGCCTTTGCAGGACATGCTGGCAAAGCTAGAATTTTTAAATAAATTTCATTACAAAGTAAGAATGATGGTTTTGTATTGAGAACAGCTAAACACAGAGAAAACTAGATTAAATGTTTGCTTACCAAAATCCATAAGTGGCTAGCTATGCTGGTCCCCCCATCCCTTCCTTCCTCTCTCCCTCCCTCCCTTCAGTCTGCTGCATAATTTCAGTAATCTTGGGAAGCTCCGCAACTCTCTGTGCCCCATACTTGCATCAATAATGTTTCAGAGGAGTTCCACTGGGAAGTCTTCATCAATCTTGTCAACAGATGGCCACTCAGATACTGTAGATGTTTAGCAATCCTCTCCAGATATCCCAGAAATACAAGGAAGGGATCACACAGGAAGATCCACGGTGGTCATTTCCTTGGGGAGATGAAAACATCTGCTTCCAAAACAGTGTAATTTCAGGCAGGGCTAGTTCGAGGTGTTTTACTACCCCAAACAAGGCAGGCCCATCTCCTCCTGGACCAGCACCACTGCCAGAGAGGTCCAAGCCAAGCCCCAAGCTTGCCAGTCACCTCCCCTGCTACTAATGGCTTGGATCCAGCCAAGTCCGGCAGTGCCTCAGTGGCCTTCTTACTGGACCATGGGGAGGGGCCATGGCTAAGTGGCAGAGCATCTGCTTGGCACACAGAAGGTCCCAGGTTCAATCCCCGGCATCTCCACTTAAAGAGACTAGGCAAGTAGGTGATGTGAAAGACCTCTGCCTGAGACCCTGGAGAGCCGCTGCCGGTCTGAGTAGACAATACTGACTTTGATGGACCAAGGGTCTGGTTTAGTATAAGGCAGCTTCATGTGTTCATGTGACCACCCCAGGCAGCTCCTCTGATAGCTGGAGAACTGCCCCCCCCCCCCCCGATTTCATGGCAACGCCGCCATATCTGGATAAATACATTTAGGTTATTGCATCTCCAATATACGAATTGTCGGTGATATATCTGGTTCAATTTAGATGGTGCTGACAACACAATATTTCACAGCAGTCCTCTTTAAAGCTCACACCCGGGAATATTGAAGGACCATTAAAAAAAATGGGATGCCAGATACAAATAGGAATTCCTTCACTGATCATTTTTTCCATTTAGTTTTGAAGTTTTACCATTTGTTATTTTCCAGATATAATGAATACTTATAGATTTTAGATAAGAAGCCTTTGGAAATGTTAAAGTGGAGATATGGTGGAAACACCCCTACACACACACACAGAGCAGTGACACAGCTCCTGGCATCTCCATTTCTGTGTGCCACTCCAGGTACAGCCGTGCCACCCCATGCTAACAAGTTGGATAAATGTGGCTTCTTTGCCCTAGATTATATACGCCTGGTTTCACATTGTGATTGGTTTCTGGATTGAATCAATATGGGTGGATGGGGAGGGGGGGTCAGGCATTCTGGCCTTTCCATTGACTCCTTACAGGCTCAGTTCAGACATAACATGAAACCATGGTTTATTTTTACCTAGATGCTAGCAAGCAGCTTTATCTGAACAGGTTAAAAAAAAAAAACATTAGCAGCTGGGAACCAAACCGGTTGTGTCTGAATTGACACCAAAAATCTGTTAGCAACCCACTGCTCAACTGGATTATAAGGGCAGTTTGAAAAGGGCCAAAGTATGTGTGTTGGGGGGGGGGGATCAAAGATCTCACCCCAAAAGCTGGGAGCATAAATAGGTCTTCACCTGGCACTAGAAAGACAACAAATCTAGCACCAGACAAACATCCATGCGGAGGGTGCTCCAAAGCTGAGCACCACCACTAAAAAGGCCCTGCTCTGAGCTTCTACTTACCTCACCTCTGAAAAAGGGCTTCCAATGATGATCACTCTAAATCAACTTCTGTGATGGTGAGCACTGAGGATCACATGATACAGTGCGACCTTGTTCGGATTTGCAGGCATAATAACAATACAGAGGGTGTGAACTTCAGATCCCAAGGTGCTGCATGTCTGTGATGTGCACCATATGCGTCACAGTCTGCAGTTCTTTATTCCTAAAAAAGATACTGCCTAAAAGGATATCACAAAGGAAATTGAGGCCTGTGTGCATTAATTTGAAGCAGCATCAGTCCCAAGACTCTCTGATTCTGGGTACTTTGCCAGTTTTGAAGGAGTCCCTATCTTATTGATTGATTGAAGCTCTTTGTTTTCTCATCACTCAAAGAAGGTCAAACCTAATCCAGATTTATTGTGTTTGGTGATAGTGCCAGCTTCAAACATGAAATGCGGAACCTTTGACACATTTACAAATGTTTCTGCTGACCTCAGGGAGAAAAGTATATGAAAAGAGACATTATAGAGTTGGAAAAGGGCAACTAATATGATCAAAGTTAAGACACTATCCCTCCAAGGGAAGGCTAAAGTATTTGGGGTGGGGTTCTTTCGAAAAGATAACTAAAGGGAAACATGATCAATACATATAAAACTACAAATGGTATGGGGACAGGGAATTTTTCCTCCTTCCCTGAAAACACTAGAAATTGGGAATTATCCAAGAAAATGATTAGCAGGTGCACTCACAAAAGGAGGCTCACACAAAGGGTAACTAACACACAAAGAACTCACATACAGAGGATATGATGATGGCCATCTGGTTTAAATGACTTTCTAAAAGGCTTAGATAAATGCATAGAGATGTATAGGTCCACCAGTGGTTGACAACCATAATAGAAAGATAGAACCTTCATGGGCGGCTCTCCTCCATCACAAACACCAATGTTGTTCTTGAGGATACCATTACACATTCAAATAAGCACTATTCATAAAACCATAGAATCATAGAGTTGTAAGGGGCCATACAGGCCATCTAGTCCACCCCCTGCTCAATGCAGGATCAGCAGAGCATCCCTGACAAATGCTTGACAAGCATCTGCTTAAAGACCACCTGTGAGGGGGAGGCTCACCACCTCCCTAGGTAGCTGATTCTACTGTCAAACAACTCTTACAGTAAAAATAAATAAATCCTAATGTCCAGCAGGTACCTTTCCTCCCACAATTTAAACCCATTATTGCGAGTCCTATCCTCTGCTGCCAACAGGAACAGCTCCCTGACCTCCTCTAAGTGTCAGCCCTTCAAACACTTAAAGAGAACAATCATGTTCGCACCCCCCTCCTCTTCTCCAGAATAAACATTCCCAACTCCCTCAGCCTTTCCTCATTGGGCTTGGTCTCCAGGCCCTATTATTGAAGGGATTGCATTTTCTTGGGAGCAGCTGGAGGCAGGGTCTATGCAGGCTTCCCAAGAGGCCTCCCAGAAGGCTGTGGCTAAAACCTAGACTTCTTGACTTTATCAAGGTGCCTACATCCCCATAGCAGCCATCTGTCCTGTTATTTCCTAGGAAATCTCCCCCTCTGTAATGAGAATTCCCCTATTGCCTCCTCCCTTCCAACTAAGAATGTTTCCCCTTGCCAAGAAGAATTTCCCTTCCTCTACCAACCTCAAACAAGTAATGCCGTGGGAGCCCAATGGGTTTTGTGGCAGGGGAGCAGCCATTTTATGCCCTGTGAGCCCCAAACACTAGAGACCAGCAGAGATCTGACCAAGGAGCCTCAGCCGTCATCATTGGGCAGTCCCTGCGCTTCATAAAATGGAGTTAAAAGTATCAGTTAGGTTTCAAAATAACTCATATATTGGAATCACTATGAATTGTCCTTTTTTCTTATGTAACTTGTGTTATAAGCATGAAAAAGGTTCACCTTAACTCAGCGTGGGATGGTCTGGTTTATGCACACAGATTTCCCCACAGCCTCATGAGCTAGTCCTATGGGGGTGATCCCACAGTCCACACTGAGCACAGGTCTAGGCTCAGTCCAGAAATCCACCCAAGGCTGCAAGTTCCCTGCTGCGCATTTCTTATAAAGGGATACTCAGGTGCAAACATTTCAGGCATGTTCATCTACAGCAGTAGAATAAAATTCAAGCCCAGTAGCATCTTAAAGACTGTGTTTGTGTGCTTTGTCGTCAAGTTATAACGGACTTATGGTGACCCCATAGGGTTTTTAAGGAAAGAGACGTTCAGAGGTGCAAGACCATTGACTGCCTCTGCAACACACCCCTGGTATTCCTTGGAGGTCTCCTATCAAAATACTTGCCAGGGTCAAGGCTGAGTGTGTGTGACTGGCCCAAGGTCACCCAGCAAGTTTCCATGGAAAAGTGGGTGTTCAAACCTGGGTTTTCCAGATCTTAGTCCGACACCTTAACCACTACACCACGCTGGCTTTCAGCATCTTAAAGACCCACACAATTTTCCAAGATGTGTCAAAGCTCACTTCCAGCATGGTGAAGTGGTTTGGAGCCGTGGACTCTGATCTGGAAACTGGGGTTTGATTCCCCACCCCTCCATATGAGAGGTGGAGGCTAATCTGGTGAACTGGATTTGTTTCCCTGCTCCAACACATGAAGCCAGCTGGGTGACCATGGGCTAGTCACACTCTCTCAGCCCACCTACCACAAAGGGTGTCTGTTGTGGGGAGGGGAAGGGAAGGTGATTGTAAGCTGGTTTGATTCTTGCTTAAGCAGTAGAGGAAGTCGACATATAAAATCCAACTCTTCTTCTTTTTCAGTCATGTCATGTGCAAAAGCACACGATGGAAAGGGATGGATAGTACGGCACTGAAAATGATGCCCGTTGCTGCCAAAATCGATCTTCCCTGCGGCCAAGGGTACCAGTTTGGAAATGGGCTGCACAACATTGGTTGGAGGAGGCCTGGCAAAGCCACAGGAGGCAAGGGTCCCATGAGTTTTAAGCATTAAGGAGGATGTTTATTTTCTTTCCACCACTTTGGAGCCGGAGAGGGAGAATCTACCCAAGTTCCGCGGCGTGTTTGAGTTCCCCTTTTTAATTGCACGCCCGAATCCATCTGCTAAGACAATGTAAATCTTTCCTTTCCCCTCCAGCAGGCCTAATTGGCTACCTTGGCGGGCTCCGCTGAGCATTGTTAAAGAGGAGGTCCGCGCTCGGCTCATTACCGGCATTTACCTGTGTCAGCTCTTTGCGCAGAACGGGCCCCCTCCCTCCGAGTCAATGTAACATTTTCAAGCTGTGTAAATGGAAGTCAGCAAAAGTGGGGAAGCGCTCCCGAGAGAGGGGCCCGAAATCCAGGGGTAAGCCAAGCGTCCGGCGTGCACGAAAACGAGCGAGCGAGCGCACTGGAGGTTTTGCCTTGCATTTGCCGCTCCCTAGATGCCCATTTTGCCCTGACCTGGATGGCCCAGGCTAGCCTGATCTCGTCGGATCTCAGAAGCTAAGCAGGGTCGGCCCTGGTTAGTATTTGGATGGGAGACCACCGAGGAAGTCCAGGGTTGCTGTGCAGAGGAAGGCACCGGCAAACCACCTCTGTTAGTCTCCTGCCATGAAAACCCCAAAAGGGATCGCCATAAGTCGGCTGCGACTTGAAGGCACTTTACACACACACAGAGAGAGAGATGCCCATTTTCCCCATCTGAATTCTCAAAACTCTGCATGGGGGCTTATTTTGGAGTTTTGAGAATTTGGCTGGGGGATACGGGCATCTAGAGAGCGGCAAGCCCTGACCTGGATGCCCCAGGCTAGCCAGATCTCGTCAGATCTCAGAAGCTAAGCAGGGTCGGCCCTGGTTAGTATTTGGATGGGAGACCACCGAGGAAGTCCAGGGTTGCTGTGCAGAGGAAGGCACCGGCAAATCACCTCTGTTAGTCTCCTGCCATGAAAACCCCAAAAGGGATCGCCATAAGTCGGCTGCGACTTGAAGGCACTTTACACAGAGAGAGAGATGCCCATTTTCCCCATCTGAATTCTCAAAACTCTGCATGGGGGCTTATTTTGGGGCTTATTTTGGAGTTTTGAGAATTTGGCTGGGGGATACGGGCATCTAGAGAGCGGCAAGCCCTGACCTAGATGCCCCAGGCTAGCCAGATCTCGTCAGATCTCAGAAGCTAAGCAGGGTCAGCCCTAGTTAGTATTTGGATGGGAGACCACCAAGGAAGATCAGGGTTGCTGTACAGAGGAAGGCACTGGCAAACCACCTCTGTTAGTCTCTTGCCATGAAAACCCCAAAAGGGGTCGCCATAAGTCGGCTGCGACTTGATGGCACTTTACTCACTCACTCACAGAGAGCGGCAAATCCAAGGCAAAACCTCCCGTGCGTTTTGGCCTGCCACGGAGAGCTCCAGGTCAAAAGCGCCTCTCTCCGCTCGCAAACGCCACGAAAGCACACCTCCTCCAAGGGCAGCTGCGGGTCTCCCTGAAAAGGGGCCGTCGATTGGCACGCCTGCAGCGGCGCCGCTCCCTTCGCTGCCCGGACTCCCTGGCGGATGGTAAGGGCCCTTCGTGTACCTGCCAGCATTTCACAGATGAAAACCAGGACATTCTTGCGTGCTTGCAAGACCTCTGTTGGCGCAAGAAGGGTCGCTGCCCAACTCCCCCCCCCCAAATGCTCACTTAGAGAGCTAGCGTGGTGTAGTGGTTAAGAGCAGTGGTTTGGAGCGGTGGACTCTGACCTGGAGAACCGGGATTGATCCCCCCACTCCTCCACATGAGCGGCGGAGGCTAATCTGGTGAACTGGGTTTGTTTCCCCACTCCTGCACACGAAGCCAGCTGGGTGACTTTGGGCTAGTCACAGCTCTCTCAGCCCCACCTACCTCACAGGGTGTCTGTTGTGAGGGAGGGAAGGTGATTGTAAGCCGGGTTGAGTCTCCCTTAAATGGTAGAGAAAGTTGGCATATAAAAACCAACTCTTCTTCTTCTTCAAGAGAAAATAACAGGGTTGCAAAATTGGCTGGACCCCTACATTTTCTCCTGCCTGGCTCAGTTCCAGTATCAGAACCAGGTAGGGGAGAAGCTCCAACAACTGACAGTAGAGTGTCCATGTGTCCGTGGGGAGGGGTATAAGGCAAGTAGGAAGAAGGTTCTACCACCTGTCCCTTTGGGTGTTAAAGCAAAATGCTTGCTTCCTGTGTAAATGGGGCAGGCTCGTGATTAAACCAAGAGGGCTGCTACAATCACCGAGAGTCTGGCTTTTAATAAAACTGGCCAAGGACAGTTTCAAACTTGTTTCATATAATTTTAATCTCAAAGTAGATCTAGGTGTACTTATTACATAACAGTGCCAACTCGGACACACTATTCAGCAACATTTCATATTGGGATAGAAAGTTAAGAGAAGACCAATAGGTAGCTAGAGCTCAGGAAGGTGCAGGAATATTTTTATTTACGTACTATATTTCTGTACTGTTTTTCCTCATTGCTCAAAGTAGTTTGCAATAAAACAAACAAATGGTATCTCCCTCCTCTTTCCCCCCTCCTGTTGCCAACATTAGTCCCCACTGCCAAGAGAATGTTTTAGCCCCTCATCCAGGATCTTTAAAGTTCATAGAGCCATGAAGGGAGGATCCAGGGGCTGCCCCATCTCTAATGGTAGGCTTTGATGGGGGAGCTCTTTAGCGCCTCTTCCGAGGCCTGGGGGTCTTTAATGTCCCCAGAGCCAAGCAGGGAGGAGATGGCACAAAAACGTTATCCCAAAAATCTCCCACAAATGGGACCATGATTCAATGGGGACTGAAAAAAGTCTGACCTCTCCCTGATAAATGGGGTAAAGAAAGGCAGGTGTGATACTTAGCAAGAAAACCGAGTCATTTTGTTCCCTCAGCGATGGCCTGGGGGGAAGTTGAAAAAGGACAGCAGGAGTTTGGGGAGGGGCTGTGGCTCAGTGGTAGAGCATCTGCTTGGCACGCAGAAGGTCCCAGGTTCAATTCCCAGCATCTCCAGTTAAAGGGACTAGGCAAATAGGTGGTGTGAAAGACCCCTGCCTGAGACCCTGGAGAGCCACTGCCGGTCTGAGTAGACAATACTGACTTTGATGGACCAAGGGTCTGATTCAGTAGAAGGCAGCTTCATGTGTTCATGTGACAGGGTATGCTGTGGAAGATCACATTTTGCAGAAGGTTCAGAAAATGCAACTATGGGGGGGGGGAGGATCCCAGAAAATAAACGACTTTCCCAAAAAGCTGCAAAGAAACTGTAACTATTGGAAACTGTTATTTAAAGATAATTCAGAATTGACTAAGTTGTGTCAAGGAGCCCCGTGGCGCAGAGTGGTAAACTGCAGTACTGCAGTCCAAGCTCTGCTCACTACCTGAGTTCGATCCCAACGGAAGTTGGTTTCAGGTAGCCCGCTCAAGGTTGACTCAGCCTTCCATCCTTCCGAGGTCGGTAAAATGAGTACCCAGCTTGCTGGGGGTAAAGAGAAGATGACTGGGGAAGGCACTGGCAAACCACCCCGTAAACAAAGTATGCCTAGTAAACGTCAGGATGCGATATCACCCCATGGGTCAGGAATGACCCGGTGCTTGCACAGGGGACCTTTACCTTTAAGTTGTGTCCCCGATGACTTAATTTATCCTGAGGAAGCTGCAGCTTATATGAGTCAACTACAAGGCAACCTACAGGTGGAGAAAGAAATCAGACACCATGCCTCAGTCCAGTGCAGAGATCTGGCATGGTACAGTGGTTACAGTGTTAGACTAGGATCCGAGAGAGCCAGATTAAAATCTCTACTCTGTCATGGAAGTTCACTGGGTGATCTCAAGAAAGTCACTGTCTCTTAGCCTAACCAACCTCAGAGGGTTGTTGTTGAGAAGATAAAATGTAGGAGGACATAACGGTGTTTTACAATGCCTTGGGGAGAGAAAAAGGCTATCTGTCTATCTATCTATTTATCTATCGGGAAAGTCTTTCAGGACAGCTGAAGTAGTTTGGTGAGTTCCAAATGGCTTGTTCACAAAAGAGAAAACGAGATGCCACAAGGCAAAAGATAGAAAGAGCTGCAAAAGGAGGCTGGTGTTTCCACAAGGAAGAGGCACAAGAAGAGAACAGGCAAAGCAGGAGATGCCAAATTAGGGCTGAGCAAAGACAGAAGGAAACCAGCATTTCAATGATTGAAGAAATCACATCATACATCAGTTAAAGCCTCAGAGATGTACCAGCGAGTGGTCCAGGAGCCTCTGCCATGAAGGAGAGGGGAGAACTGCATCGCAGCCTTCCAGTCCTCTTGAGCCAAGCAAAAGAGTGGGAGGCTGAGAAATCTCTCCAGCAGCCCATGACAGACAAACAATTGAAGGCACCGAAAAGACTCTTTGAAAAGAAGAGCAGAATCCAGGGAGGTAGCCAGACTTCTGGATGATGCTAAAAACTGGACTTGAAAGCCCACAAGCAAACAATAAGTCTGCCATTCCGAAATACAACAGCAATATCAAGCAGTGCTTTTCTCGGACACAGCGAGAAGCTGAGCATGGACGCCACTGCCTCGCTGAGGGTTCAAGACATAGTTCAAGAAGAATGGTGGCCCACTCTGGAAAGTGCTGCTGGGCATTCTGGGGATCTTCTCCCTGTGGCACAATGGGCTATGGCTTTCAAGACGACTACCACCCTTGGTAGCCAACAAGACCCAACAAGAGATGGATTGACTCTATAAAGGAGCCACAGCCCTCAGTTTGCAAGACCTGAGCAAGGCTGTTAAAGACAGGACATTTTGAGGGACATTGATTTATAGGGTTGCTATGAGTCAGAAGTGACTTGACGGCACTTAATACTCACTCACACACACACACACACACACACCTTGGGAAGACAAGAACTACTCCAGAACAGGGACTCCAGAATTGCACCTAGGCATTCAAAAAGCAAATGGGGGGTCCCTAAAGATATCGTGGGGAGAGAGAAACCAGAGCATTTACATGGTAGGAGAAATGCATGATGTGTTTCAAAAAGAAGGAATGTCAATTATGACAATTTTAATTAAAGGTACATATTGTACTGCATTCCCACTTGTTTATCATGCTATACATATTGTGGGGGGGGGAACAAAGCTGGGGGGAGATATGGTAAACCCCACTGGGATGGATTGCTAGGGCAGGAGATGTCATGGCAGTTTTACAAGAGGGCAGAGATAAAGAGGAACGGGGGGAGGGGAACGAAGAGAGCAATAGGAAGTAGGACACAGAGGAAGAAACAGGGGGGGGGGGGGGAAACAACATAATTTCAACTAGTACAGCTCTAGACAAGCCAAAGGCAGCGTGATCCCCAAGGGGAAGACGGCAGATTACCACTGTGGCCAGACTGCAGGATAGCATCCTGAGAGCAAGCAGCTGAAGAGAAATTAATTGGACAGCAGGCCCATACTTTTGGTATTAACTGCTTGCTTGCTTTCTTGTTAGTTCAGTAAGCCTGTTGTTATTATTAGTATGCTGTGGAGATCTGTCTAATTTCTGCCTGTAACCAATTCTTTCATAAGCTATAGTTAATGTTAGAAACACTATGTATTCCGAGGCTTGTAAAATAAGCTATTCAGGATCCTCTGAGAATACTCATCTCTGCAGAAAGAGATGAAACACTTGCTTGGATATTCTCTGGGCTTGTATATAAATGTGCCTTCACCACCTCATAAAAGCTATGAACAATTCAAAAGCAGATGCAAAACTGCTATCAGTGTTGGAGAGGAAGCATGGGTGCTAGCCAATCAGTGCTCTTCGTAGCCTGCTTCTGGAGAAGTTACAACACTCAGCCCTGGTGAGAAAAGGGATACTTGAATTGGATTAAACACATCATTAGCATTTCCAAATCGTTCCCCTGCTGTAAAAAAGAATGTTGTTATCTCTTTTACACAGCTGTCTCCAAGATTCAAAACTGGGCACAGGATAAAACTGAGCAATTTGCCAATATTTGGCAAAATAGCTGAGTTTACTGTGCCCAATTAGTAATCAAGCGGGGGGGGGGGGGGAAGAGTTGGTCCATCTTCTAAACTGTGGCCCACCCAGATGCACCTTGGGTTGTATGCCAAGTTTTCCACTTGGCTAGCAGATAACCCCCCTCCCAAATATTCAGCTGATGTCATAATGTGTTTCTTAGCAAATACGATTTAATTGATATAATTATTTTTAATACTTATGCTGTTGATTTCATGCTTGATTTCCTTTCCCATTGCCAATACATAATATGGCTGTGAATTTGCCAGTTGGATCCAGATCACAATGGCCCCTGAGGCCTTGAGCAGCACTTGCCAGTAGCATCTGAGCCCCTTTGAGTTGTTATATTTTGTGCTCCTAATTGCCTGCTAGAACATCCACCCAGTCCACGTAGTGTGAACAGGGCAACGTCCATATTTTTAGGCTTTGGCTCACACGACTGGAAACCCAGGTTTGTTGCAGGTGTGCACTTGCATGTATCAAAACTTGAAAATATTCACATTACCCTGGTTACCCAAAATGGCAATTGCACGTACAGTATCAGGAGGATTATACATTTTGGCGCTTTGCAACTATATGAGGTATGAGTGCGAAAAACTGCTGAAGAGGGCTCTGGTTGAGCACTCTTGGGAACGTGTGCTGAATGCAATCCTCCTTGGACTGATTCAGCAGGGCTCTTCTCATGTTCTCTTCCACCAGCTGCTATAAAAACACATAACAAAAAGCCTGTAATTGTCTCTGGGTTGGTCCAGGAGAAAAAAAATCATTTTTAAGATTATTATTTTATGAAGTGACTTTTAAAGTTTGTAGCCAGCTCCACTTATCATATGTGGGAAGGAATGAGAATGTGAGAAAGCCAATGTATTGCAACCTTAAAATGCCCCACGCAGCTGTTCAGCAATTACAAGCATCTGTTGCAACTGCCTCCCTAGAATGGCAAAGAGGAGATGAGAAATGACTGGAAGATTGAGGGGGAAAAGATCCCATTTGTTCAGGGCCTAGCACAGGGAAATGCCTAATTGAACCCAAGGCACAGCAAGACCTATGAATCCAGGGAGGAAACTGTTTGGCATGTTAGCCAGCAGTGCCTACTCTAGGCATTGTGCTATACTGAGTTGTTCCCGCCTCCTGGCATGCTGCCTACCTCCTCCTCTGTCTTGCTGTGACAGAGCCCCTAGGAAAAGTCCCAAGAGCACAGGATGGATGTGGTACTTTCCCACCAAAGTCACCATGACAGAGCCTGCAGTTTGTTGTGCAGCAGAGTAAATAATTATAGCAAGAAAGGGGAAGTCCAGCATCCTTTCTGAATCTATCCCAAGACCATGTTTCTGAGCATGTGCAGTGTGCATTTTCTTCCATCATAGTCTTGCATCTCTCTCTATTTCTCCACGTACCTTTTTACAGCCAGAATTCATTGTGTTACCCCAAAATCATTATGTTTAATAGAAAAGTGTCTTAGGGCACATACATGAGTCTCTCTCTCTCTCTCTCACACACACACACACACGCACACACACACACACACACACACACACCGCCAGCCAGCTGCGTGGTTTGGAGCAGTGGACTCTAATCTGGAGAACCAGGTTTGATTCCCCACTCCTCCACAGGAGTGGCTGATGTAAATCTGGTGAACTGGGTTGGTTTCCCCACTCCTACACACGAAGCCAGCTGGGTGACCTTGGGCTAGCCACAGCTCTCTTAGAGCTCTCTCAGCACCACCTACCTCACAGGGTGTCTGTTGTGGGGAGGGGAAGGGAAGGTGATTGTAAGCCAGTGTGAGTCTTCCTCAAGTGGTAGAGAAAGTCAGCATATAAAAACCATCTCCTCCTCCTCTTCTTCTTTCAATGTTATAATGCTGATGAAGTCACAGCTAGGGCAGTTAAGTGGGAAGGGGAGAGGTTCCCCCATTCCATTATGCTTGCTTATGGGTAGAAGGTGGGTGTTCCATTCTGCAAAACTGAGTACAGAACTGGAGGTAGCAATTATTCCAGATTACTAAATGCAAATGAAATCTGCCTCCCACCCTATACTGGAGGTTCCTTAGGGCAAAACAAGATATTATGCAGATGTGCGAACCACCGTCTACCTTTTTTATTTTGATGAAATGCAGCTGCAACAGGCTGCCTGTTGGAGTGGAGGAACAGGTTCCTGCAGCTCCCCTGCCATTTCTCAGGAAGACAATTGCCCTTTCCAAACAGCCTTTCTCCCATCAGGAGGTAAGATTAAGACACCCCATATCTTTTTTGTGCACAGTTGGGAAAGCAGCTTTGGGGTGATTTTGAGTGGGGAATTGGCAGAGAAAGAAAGGATCAAGCGGCCTTTCCTCCTGGCTTCTCATCTGATCATGCTCACAGCCTCTAGTACTGCTTTTAAAGACCCCGCTGTTAATATTATTGTTATAACTATTCAGAATCAGAAAATTTATGACCATCAATATTATTGGAAACTATTCAGATCTAGCTGTTATTCTCGTGCTTGGCCATCTGGTTTAGAGTGAAAGAAGAACAGAGGGAGGAGAAAAACTACACAAAATATGAAGGTCACAGAAGCATTTACCATTCAGCAGAGACACATACAGATCTTGTCACCAAAGAAGATTATGCTGATAGAACTCTCTTTCCAAAATGTTGCTTCCACCATTTGCATCACTGGCTTGGGGAGAGGTTTCGGTTGGATCCCATGGAAAATCTCCACCAATGAAAGGGGTTTATACCAGCAGAACGCCCCACCCCGCACCTCCCTCTCTTGACACAGCCTAAAATTCCCCTGACAGTGCTGCTTCTATGGAGCTGGGGGTCCCTGGGAACAGGAACAGCAGGGGATCTAAGGTCTGCAGCGGGGAGAGGAAACTGGCAAAAATTGCCTCTCCCATTAGGAAAAAATTGGCTGGATCCCACCCTTTGATTCGATTCTACACAAACACAGAGGATCTGTCCTCCTCGCTCACTATTCTGTTCTCTTTCATACTCTGCCTTCTAGGCATGGGGCAATCATTTGGCTGGCATACATTGGCATGCTGGCAGGCAGTGCAGCAGACGGGGGTGGGAGCATGGAATCAAATGCTACATTTCCTCAGCCTTGACACTTTAATGTGCGTGCACTGCAGTGTGTGTGTCCATGTGTGTGTGCACGCATGAAAGAGAAAGAGAGGAGGGTAGGACAAATCAGATGAGAGAGGAGGGTGGATTTGAGGTATTACAGTGTCTTTAATTTCAATGAAATGCGGCTGCACCATTTCTTTGAAGGAACTCCCCACATACACACTTTTTCTCCCCCACACACACACTTATTAGCCCAAGGAGGGGGAAATGACAGGCAAAATTTAAAATGAAAACAAAAACGAAAATGAAAACTCTTTGATGCACAACCTACTATTTAAAAAATAGAAGAAATATCAGAAGGATTTAGAATAATCGTGCCACTGAAGTCCACCCAATCAATAAAATATTTTATGAGAACCAAAAATAATTGCTGCATCCGAGCTGCCGAGGATGCACACTTCAGGCCATCTTGCAAACCGCTTTTACAGCCCACGCCGTTGTTTCAGGAATGGGCTGTTGGTCTCTTACATTGATATCAAACTTCACTGATGCCATGCCAGTGCAAATCCAGCACCACAGCTACTGCACCAGCCTACAGGGGAGGGGCCGTGGCTCAGTGGTAGAGCTTCTGCTTAGCATGCAGAAGGTCCCGGGTTCAGCCCCTGGCATCTCCAGTTAAAGGGACTAGGCAAGTAGGAGATGTGAAAGACCCCTGCCTGAGACCCTGGAGAGCCGCAGCCGGTCTGAGCAGACAATACTGACTTTGATGGACCAAGGGTCTGATTCAGTATAAGGCAGCTTCATGTGTTCATGTGTACAGGGCTTAACTGGCATCCTAAGCCCATTCAGCTCACCTCCCACCTCCAGCACCAACCTAATGTTGCACCTGAAAAAGAGGCAGTATAAGTTATAAACTCCAACAGGCTTAAAATTCCCAACCCCTGAATGGTGCTGCTGTTATACTTCAACCTGATGCAGCTTGCTTTACTGTCCTTTGTGGAAGGATTCCCGTTAGGAAAAGGAAGAAGTTATTGGCAGCTGTGTGGGTGCCAAAATATCCCCCCCCCCCAAAAAAAAAATCACAGCACAATCTCCATAATACGGATGTGTCATTTGGTTGGTCCTAATAAAAGGCTTGACCGAAAATAAGCCAAGGGATACCGTTTCAGCACTGTGGACAGCGCACAGTTGATTTTTCTCTGGCGCTTCCTTATAGCTTGAAAGAAAAGCAAACAAAGAACAGCATCAGCTCCCGTTGTGATGGTGCATGGCAAAAAAGAGATCTCTCACCATGACAAAAATATTGACAGGTCATCGGTAGCTGTATGGTTTGTTTGTTTTTTAAGATTTGCTCTTCTGCCACTGTCTACATACTAGCTCCAAACTGGCTTGCTGGGTCTCTGCACACACAGGCACAACATTGGTTTCAGCCCTCATCTAGCTAGGCGGGTTGGCGTAGCTATTAGCCACCTGACCATCAGAGACCACGGAAGACATGCCTTGTAGCTATTACTGTCTTCTGAGGAAACGATCCTAGCTATTAACTAAACAAAAGACTAGAGAAAATATCATCTCCCCTCTCACCAGCCATTGCAGTATTTTATCTGTCTCCTATTGTCTTTCTTTCTAGATTGAAGTCTTGTACACATTTTCATTTGTTTTTCAAATTAATTCATTCTGTCCTTGAAACAAAATGTATAGATTTTTTTTGGGGAAAACCTTTCTTAAAGGTACAAGGAGCCCTGTGGCAGAGTGGTTAAGCTGCAGTACTGCAGTCAAAGCTCTGCTCATGACTGAGTTCGATCCTGACGGAAGTCGGTTTCAAGTAGCCGGCTCAAGGTTGACTCAGCCTTCCATCCTTCTGAGGTCAGTAAAATGAGTACTCATTTTGCTGGGGGTAAAGTGTAAACAACTTGGGAAGGCAATGGCAAACCACCCTGTAAGCATAGTCTGCCTAGTAAATGTCGTGATATGACATCACCCCATGGGTCAGAATTGACCCGGTGCTTGCACCTTTACCTAAAGGTACAAGTCTTCTCATTTTTAAGAATTTAAAATTACAAGAAATTATCCTATGATGGGACATCCATCTGTACTAAGTTCAACACTTTTAAGTCAACAGGAGAGATTAATCCATGTGCTTAATCATGGAAATCAATGAGATTAAAAAAAAAAACTTTGTTGGGACCATGACTTGTGCATTCACTGGAGAGCCAACTCTCAATTTTTGAGGTTAAGAGTGCTGCAGTGCAAAAGGAAGAATGCATCACTTTCAAAAATTTGTAGTCCTGCAAAATTTTAACACACTGTCAAGAAAACAATGTGGAGTATTATGACCAAATTTAATGTGTATTAGGAAAACATTTTCTATGGATGCATCTAGCACTCTTTGTGAACCTTGGGGCCATATTTTTAAATTCAGAGTCTTCCATCAGTCATATGAACTTCTGTAGGGTTTTTTTTTCTGAACGGCTGAAACAACATATATATTTTTCTATAAAGCCCCTGGATACTACAGATCTTTTAGCATATTTTTCCCATTACGCTTATCAAAGATGCAGAGTTTTTTCTCCCACTAGAAGTTTAAATCATCCTTGTGCCATAAATGCAAAACAACCAAGTCAATTGTTTTGCAGTGCAGCTTTCAATGCATTATGATACCAATAACTCAGAACACAGTGAAATTTCCTTCTCAGTAAATTCACTTTACTGGTTATAGCTCGCTCTACCCCTGTGCAAAGTAAGCACATTTCTACCAGTGAGTGCAAGCAGGTTGTTGTTGTTTTTTTAAAAAAGCAACCCCACTTTGTAAGACAAATTGTTCTTCTATGGATAACCAGAGTTGGTCTGTTTCAGGGTAGATGGGTGTCCAAGCAATTGCTATTCGTGCAAGGACAGCCATCTGGATGAGTAGATGTGGTGTAGTGGTTAAGAGTGGTGGTTTGGAGCGGTGGACTCTGATCTGGAGAACCGGATTTGATTCCCCACTCCTCCACATGAGTGGCAGAGGCTAGTCACACTCTCTCAGCCTCACCTACCTTACAGGGTGTCTGTTGTGGGGAGGGGAAGGGAAGATGATTGTAAGCCAGTTTGAGTCTTCCTTAAGTGGTGGAGAAAGTCATTATATAAAAGCCAACTCTTTCTCTTCCTCTTCCTCCTCTTCCTCCTCCTCCTCCTCCTCCTCCTCTTCTTCTTCTGCTACTGCTGCTGCAATAAATTGTTTAGGAGAACCTGGAAGCTTGCACACTTTTGTGTCTTATTTTGGTTGCTCCTAATAAAAGCTATAACATATTTATTTATTTATTATTTTGCTGCTGGCATGGCAACCTGCAATGTAAGTTGCCATGCCAGCAATTTACTCTCTAATCCAAATATTCCACAGCTACCTGTCTAATGGTGATAGTATGAAATGGGGATGAATTAATATGAAAAAAAAGAAAAAGACCAGGGATAGAAAGAAGGGAAACTGCCATTGAGAGGACATGAGTAGCTGTTGTTGAAGAGGGAGCAGAAAGACACACAGAGAGATGGGGGAAGCGGAGCCATGGTGTACTCATAGCTCCAACCATGGCTTTGTGCTCTTTCTGAGCTAGCAGTCCTCAGCACCCTTCCTAGAACAGAAGGAGGTATTTATCTGGCCTTATCAGTGCCAATCCAAGTGGGCCTACTGCTACTTCCACTTAAAAATTTTAATGTTTATTTATAGAACCCAAGATGGCACGTATTTTGTAGGAAATGCTCCTTATTCCTGACTAGCAGGTTCGGATGATGTGTCATTTTATAGGTGACTCAAGAGACCAGAGCCATATCTTCACTTGGTTGGACATTGTACATCATTGTGAAACAGCAATCATTTGCATCATGATTGGCTCATGCACACAGGACAATACAGTTGTAAATGTTTGTCAGAGAGTAACCACATGCGGGGATACAACCCAGATCTTATACTACTGGAAGTAGGATCCTAGCAGAGTCAGTTTCACTCAACAGATAGCTGCCTAATGTGGCAGAATTCCAAGGACACCATCAAGAAAACACATTTCTTCTCTCCCAACTCCTTCCCTTTGGACAATGTGTACCACAGTAAAATTATTAATTTACTTTTACAGGGCAGGGAAGAAGGGCTACACAATCATGAAAACTCTAGAGAAAATATTTTCCACCTATAAATAGCCTTGATTGGCAGGGCAGCAAAATGAAGTTTCCTCTTGGGCAGCGAAATAGCTTGAGCTGACCTTGCATCTTGGTGACCGGGGTAAGGGGTGGAGGAGGGACATTGCTCGGGAAAGGCATCTGACTCTGTTCCAGTTCCTCACATGTAGCTCCCCAATTGATGAGCGCAGAGTCAAAGCAAGGATTCATTAAACGCCAGCCACTTTTCATTCTAGAAAGACCAGTAATATCCTCAAGTGACGAATCTGCAAGGCCTACAGGCAACAGCCCCTGATGTGAAGGAGGAAGCCTTATTACTGGCTTCTTTAGCCAGATTTTGGCCCAAGGAAGCTGTTACCGATGAATAAACAAACAAACAAAAACAATTTCATCTCACTGGAGGCTAATGGCTGGCAAAGGGTGTATGCAGCCCAGGCCTCTCATTTGCTCAGTATTTTGGGAATTCCAGGGGCAGACTCCCCTCCTTCTGCCCCTTCCCAATACCCTCTCCCATGTATCTTTCATGGAGAAAATGACATGTTGCTACTGAACAAGCAAAAAGAATACAGTCAGGATCCTAGGAATTACACATACCTGACAGGGCCAATCTAGAAGTCATTTACCACCTACCAATCACAGAATCAGAAATTGCACAGCCCTGTTCCCTTCTGTGCCTAAAGAGTGTTTTGGGCACACTTCCTGGAAGTTCCCTAGGCCAAGTACTGGCTGTAACCCCTGAAAGCCTCAAAAGAAAATACTGTACACTGCAGTAGAAGGTATTGGAACCCCAGGTAAATGTTAAAACTACCAGCCCCTTTCAAAGAAATAGGGAAGAGCTGTGACGGGGGGTGAGAATGGGGCATGATGGGAGCTGCAGGGTTTTCATTTTGCTTTGCATGAACCAAAGAGCAGAAACAAGGGAAAAATAGTGACAAACGTGGCCTGAAAGAAAGAAGTTGGAGCAGGGTCCCTCCGAAGACATCTTGTGCACTGAGTCTGAAATGCCAAACTGCTAGCTGGTATCTGATCGCAACAGAATTCAGTCTTTATTAATCCACCACTTGCAAAGCATGTGATATCCTCAAGCTTTCAATGTCCCTTAATTTTTAAATGAAAGCACCAATCTGCTGATCACAGCCCATGGCTTTAATTAAGCAACAGCGCTATGACAGAACAGCCACCACCAAAGTAGGTGACATCTTTCAGGGGGCGGGGGTGGGGGTCACTTATGCCCTTTAGAAAATGCCTAGGCTGGGCACATCACAGAGATATCAAACATGAACTAAATTTGCAACCCAATCAATATGTTCTCTCTGCTGGCTCATTCATTAACACTACAAAGACTTGCCGATCGGTAATGGCCATGGATCAATTCAGGGCCCTGCTAATTGTTTTGGAAGAGAGAAGGTCATTAAAGGGCAGGCAGGCATTGCTGGATGTAAGAGGAAAGACTCGTGCCATGCCCCAAGTCACGTGAGTCTAGGTCGCCATTTTGTTTCAGAGTTGTTGCTCACATAGGACGCCACAACACCCATATGAGTAAAGGTTTTTTTAAAAATTATTTAAAATATGTATAAGCCCATCTTTCTCCCAGATAACTGGGAGTCAAGATGGAAAACAGGGAAAGTACAGCCTGATCTCATCAGATCTTGGTAGCTAAGCAGAGTTGGTAATTGGGTGAGAGACTACCAAGAAAGTCTCTGTAGGAAGGCAATGGCAAACCACCTCTGCTTCTCACTTACCTTGAAAGCCTTTGCTGGGGTTGCCATAAGTCATTTGTGAATTGACGGCAGTTAACGTACGTAAGATGGATAACATCAGCAAAAGTAGCACAAAAATGATTCTAGAAACAACAAAATGAAAACAACTGTGTGTGGAGGGGGAGGGAAGCCTTACATTTCAAGGCACCCACAAATTGCCCCTATTCTGTTCTAACAAGCCCTCTGAAACTGCAAGAGAGATCTCCCAATTTCCTCTGGAAGGTTGTTCCATTACATCGAAGCAGCCACAGAAAAAAACTTGCAAGTGACCAGTAGGGGAACGTTCCTTTGTAAGGGTCAGAATGACTAAAAGGCACTGCTGCCTTGAGTGAAGCTGCTGTACCAGGAGAGGCTCCTTCTAAGTCTCCCAGCTCCTTGATGTGGCTCCTGGATAGTACACAAAAGACAAACCCACATCACTTTCAAGGGTTAGCACTAGAGCATACTTGGCATGCAGATATCCCAGCATCTCCAGCTAAAAGGGATCAAGAAGCAGGGGATATGAAAGACTTCTGCCTGCTGCCAGTCAGAGGAGACAGCACTGACTTTGATAAACCCATCGTCTGAATCAGTGTATGGCATCTCTAAGTGTTCGTGAGTGCCTTCCAAAGGGGAAAATCTTCCCCTTCCCTCCATCCTCAGTTGCCACCACTCACTTCCTGGTGAGGATTCTGCCCACCATTGCCAAGCATTTGAGAGCATAGGTATCAGGGAGAAAGAGGGGAAGTAGGAAGCATGAATGTGGAGGGGAGGTGTTTGCTTGTGCAGAGAGGGAGAGACCCAGGATCGCCATGTGAGCAGAAAGAATGGATGGATGGGTCCTGACACAGAGGGCTGGTAGAGGCACCTTGCAGGGAGGGTTGAAACAGCCAGGGCAGGAGAGGTCTGGAAAGGCACGCAGACCAAGGAGGCCAAGACCACTGGAGGAGACGCCTGTGGCTTCCTGGTGGCAAAGCACCAAGCCCTGGCAGACTACAGCAGTGTTGCTACAACTGGATTGGTTAGTTGCTTTGTCACCTGTTCTCATTTAGGATGATAGCATTGAGCAAGAGCCAAGGGGACATAAACTCTAAGGTAACTGGTTAATTGGGAATAGGTTGACCTTTGAGAGCTACTGCTAAGAACCTCATAGCTAAACCTAACTGGATATCTTCTCTCCCCAGTCCATTAAAAATAAACCAAATTCCTTTTTTTAAAAATTTCTATGGCTTTAGACGAATCTTGCTGCTGAGGATGTTGCTCAACCTGATGATATCTCAGCCCGAGATCCTACCCAAGGGGAGACTTGTACACTGGGAGTCATCAGCCAAGCCCTTCTCATTTCCCTGTTGGGCTTTCTCTACTGCTTTCGG
Source organism: Euleptes europaea (assembly GCF_029931775.1). Taxonomy (NCBI): domain Eukaryota; kingdom Metazoa; phylum Chordata; class Lepidosauria; order Squamata; family Sphaerodactylidae; genus Euleptes; species Euleptes europaea. The sequence continues at coordinate 43,261,545 of NC_079324.1, forward strand.
GCTTCTTCCTTTCCTAGGAAAGCAGAAAGTTATTCAGTAAATAGCTTATTAATAATACGGACAGCCACAGACAGACTCTGCCCTGCATAACGGGTCACGCACTCAGCCGCTATTCTTAGCCGTAACTCTCTGGCTCATTCCCTTCTGAACGTCTCCAAAGTGCCCCACAATCAGGCTTACAGAATGCACCTCTTTTTATATAACAAGGAAGATGGACTCTGGAGCCCAGTGGAGCCTGCTGCCCCCACCCCTTCCTAAGTGCCACATCCGCACTTTCTCCCCTCTGCAAAAAGCAGGCAGGCATTTCCTTTCAGTGCCCCCTTTTGTGCTGTTGCTTCGGAGCAGAGAGTGAGGATGTCGCGGGGAATTCTGAGGCAATCTGAGTCGCACAAGCCCAAACACAAGAAAATTTTAAAGCTCTCAGCAGACTCGGTCCGTCGCAGCAAGAGAATTCGGAGCCTCTCCCCAAACCTTGGGGAGGTACAAGTTAGAGCCAGCGTGGTGTAGTGGTTAAGAACAGTGGTTTGGAGCCGTGGAGTCTGATCTGGAGAACCGGGTTTGATTCCCCACTCCTCCACATGAGCGGCGGAGGCTACTCTGGTGAACTGGATTTGTTTCCCCACTCCTACACACGAAGCCAGCTAGGTGACCTTGGGCAAGTCATTCTCTCTCAGCCTCACCTACCTCACAGGGTGTCTGTTGTGGGGAGGGGAAGGGAAGGTGATTGTAAGCCGGTTTGATTCTCCCTTAAGTGGCGGAGAAAGTCGGCATATAAAAACTAACTCTTCTTCTTCCTCTTCTTAGTGAGTCTGGCACCACAACATTACCAAGACAAGGCCTGCCTGCCTCTTCCGCTCCTTGTGGGTCCTTCTCACCCTCCCCTAAGAGAAGAAAAGGCATATGTAACATGTTGTGGTGATTTAATTTGCATCCTTCCCATTAGGCTGTTCAGACCATTTCTAGCCTCCCCTCTCTGAGCCACTTCAGATACCCAGACATTCCGGCTGTGAATGGACTGCCCATTTCAACCCTATAGGAAATGGAAGGGGATGTTGAAAGCAAGGGAAGTAGGGGAGAACCCCTGGGGTACTGATTGTCGTGAGTCAGCCTGAACTCTCCTCGGAAGAAGAGGAGGGAGGGGTGGCAGAGCAGGGTGATGCACCGGTGGCAGTCTTACCAGGGCGACTGGACCATAGGTCTGAACCAGCAAGGACAACAGATGCAGAAGAAGGTGGTGCATATTGGGAAGGAGCAGAGGAACAGAGAAGGTTATCACCTCCGGACCCACCCAGCCCAGTTAGCAGGCAAAGATCAAAGGTTTGGCTCAATTTGCAGGAGAGGCGTCGCAGCGCAAGATTGCAGGCAATTGGTTGTAGGTGTTTGCAGGAGCCGACACCAGCGAGTGATGCAGAACAGCTGGCCTGGGATTACTACAAGCTCTGCTGCTCGTGCTGAGAAGCTCTGCTGCTTGTGCTGAGATCTCTGCGCACAGTATTGGCTTACTTAGGTGCCAGCTACCAGCTCCTGCCCTTCTGGCATCCCTGCAGAACAGAGCCTAGACCTTGACGCAAAGGAACTCGTACTGGTGAGTGAACCTGTTCCTTGTTTAGAGGGCTGCCTGGGTTACGCACTCAGTCCACCCACACTACCGGGAAGAGTAAACTGCGACAGGCTCTGCTCCCCCCCAGTACCCTCCATTGCTGGGAGTGGAGTCAGAGGCCAAGCACCTCAGCCTGGACCCTGCCTGTACGCAACACTGATATGCCTCACAGTGATACGCAGAGCCCATGCTGCCAGGTTCCTCCCTCTCCTTGGCTAGCACCCCCATCATTTCCAGCATGGTGAAGTGGTTAAGAGCAGTGGTTTCGAGTGGTGGACTCTGATCTGGAGAACCAGGTTTGATTCCCCGCTCCTCCATATGAGCGGCGGAGGCTAATTGGTGAACTGGATTTGTTTCCCCACTCCTAGGTGTGAAGCTAGCTGGGTGACCTTGGGCTAGCCACATTCTCAGCCCCACCTACCTCACAGGGTGTCTGTTGTGAGGAGGGGGAGGGAAGGTGATTGTAAGCCGGTTTGATTCTTCCTTAAGTGGTAGAGAAAGTTGGCATATAAAAACCATCTCTTCTTCTTCTTCCAGTCTCTTTCCCCCACCTCCATTGTTATTACTCAGCCTCATCATACAGAATAAACACATGCTGGTGACTCTCAGGGCACTTACAAATTGCTCCCTCTTCTGCTCCGTCTGTTAAATTTAATCCTTAGAGACCCTGGAAATATCCTACTATTATTCAAGGCTGTCCGGTGGACATTTGTGCAGACAAAAGTTTGGATGCCGTGTAATGCATTCCGAACAGAAACAGCAATTGGCCGATCTGGTAAGAACTCCCCCAAGATTCTGCTGGAGATGGCCGGCTTAAACTGCAAATAGATGTGAGGCACCAAAGATAGGAAAACTCACTGCTGCCCAATGAGAATTTCTTCAGTCTCTGCCTCCCACCCAAGAAATCTGCTGGGAGTTCCACCCATCCTGGGGACGAGAGCCATAGCTCAGAGGTAGAGCCTCTGCAAAGAGCCTGTGCTTTGCATGCAGAAGGTCCCAGGTTCAATCCGCAGCATCTCCAGTTAAAAGGGCCAGGCGGGCAGTAGATGATGTGAAAGACCTCAGCATGAGACCCTGGAGAGCAGCTGCCAGTCTCAGCAGACAATTCCGATTTTGACAGGCCAATGGTCTGACTCAGTATAAGGCAGCTTCATGTGCACATGGCACAGAGTTCCTCCAGAAATATTTAGGTCTGTGTGGGAATCTGGCAGTTCCTTTACTGCTCATGCACACAGAATTGCACATCAGTATTTTGCGTCTCCCAGTTCCATGTAACGCAATTCACAATGCTACCCCCTAAAAGGCTGCATGAGAGGGGAATGTGCCACATCCTCGCCACCATACCAGGTCTCTTATGGAAGCTTTCAACCTGCTTCAATTGACGGCAGACACTGGAAGCTCTTTTCCAAACCAGCCTGCAGGTTTGTAATGATGTCCTCCCAAATGTGTGCTAAAAGCAATGGCATTAATGGGAATTCGCATTGTAGAATTATAGAATCATAGCGATGGAAGGGGACATACAGGCCATCTAGTCCAACCCCCTGCTTAATGTAGGATCAGCCTAGAGCATCCCTGGCAAGTGCTTGTCCAGCCTCTGCTTAAAGACTGCCAGTGAGGGGGAGCTCACCACCTCTCTAGGTAGATGATTCCACTGTCAAACAACTCCTACTGTAAAAAAGTTTTTTTTTTCATGTGCTAGTTTAGGAGAGACCTTGGTTCAAATCCACACTGACGGCATAAACACAGGAGGCAAAGATCACTCATCTCCATCTGCTTGTAATATGCATATTCATGCCTCGCTTTCACTTTTGAAACTGGCTCCCACTACCACCACCCACTCGAATGTCAAAGGAAAAACTGTGTCTTTTAAAAACATGTCTTTTCTCCTTCAAAATGCTAATAACAGAAGGGGGGGTTGAATTTAAAAAGCTAGTGGATGTTGAACTTTAAACCCTTTCTCCCTTCCCTGCCTGGCAAACCGAAGCTGGAGGATCTGCCACCACAATCTTTATTTCATTTGTCTGAACCATGAAGTCTATGGGAGGATCTTGGGCCAGTCACTCTTTTTTTAGCTTAACCTACTTCAGGGTTGCCGTGAGGATGACAGAACTACATGTGCTATAATATAGAACCTTCGTAGACTTCACATCTGAATTCACAGCTGGCAACACAGAGTAAATATTATGATGGGCCTTCATGACCTGGTGGCAGGTGGGGCCTGGGGTTCTCCTGGAATTACAACTGACCTCCAGACTACAGAAATCAGTTCCCTTAGAGGAGATGACTGCTTTGGAGGGTGGACTCAATGGCATTGTACCCCAATGAAGCCCCCCAAAAACTCCACTTTCTGCAGGAACTCCCCCCCCCCATCTCCAGGAATTTCCCCAGCCAGCGTTGGCAGCCCTACCTACTGGTAAGCATGGTGTAGTGGATAAGAGCGGTGGTTTGGAGCGGTGGACTCTGATCTGGAGAACCAGGTTTGATTCCACTCCCCACAAGAGCGGCGGAGGCTAATCTGGTGAGCTGGATTTGTTTCCACACTCCTACACACGAAGTCAGCTGGGTGACCTTGGGTAAGTTATAGCTCTGTTAGAGCTCTCTCAGCTCCACCTACCTCCCAGGGTGTCTGTTGTTGGGAGGGGAAGGGAAGGTGATTGGAAGCTGGGTTGAGTCTCCCTTAAGCAGTAGAGAAAATCGGCATATAAAAACCAGTTCTTCTTCGAGCTGTCTGGTGGGAAGCTGCTTGGAACAGGATTCTAGACCCCGGTGTCATCCATCCAGGCAACTGAGTCTAGTCTTTGTAGCACCCAGAAGGATATCTGCAGAATTATCCTCTCTTTGTTTTCATTTTTAAATGGCTTGCAGAAGCCTTCCTACCTTGCTCACCTAGCTTTTGGGAGCCTCTCCTCTCCAACCTGATCTTTCTTTTAAAAATGGCTTCTAGCATTTTAAGTTGTTTTTATTATGTTTTGTCTTGTTTTTATTGATTATTTTAGAAGAATGTTTCTCTGTCTCTCTTTTTTTTGGCTGGGGTAAGCCGTTCTGAACACAGGCTGCAAAAGCAGCCTTCTATACCTGCTCGGCTCGATCGATGGCTTGGCCCCTGCGCCGTCCGTGCCCCCTCCATGTTCTTCTTCCCTCTCGCTCCACGCTGCCTCTTCGTGCAGGATCGCTGAGTGTGCCACATGATCAGCCATTGCTATGGAGACAAATGGGATGCTACTAAAAGGATTATGGTTATGATCCAGGCAAGAGACAGCAAGAACAGATGGACTCTTAATAGCCATGCAAATGTTCTCGGTAATAAAAAAAAAGTGCTGGGAGTAGGTGGAGTGGGAAAGGTCCCAAATATATGACCATGAAGCAAGCCATCATTTCCAAAGCATTTCTGCCGTCAATTATCTCAGTGCACTGAAGTCATCATCATCACCTTCCAAGGGGCTAGCGCTTGCCCATAAATGGTGCACACACTCCCCTTCTGTGTGCCCATTAAGTGGCACTTACGCTTTTAACTGGTTCCCTGCACAGGAATTAAATTCCACCACAATCATTTTGCTTTATTTGACCCATATGCTCAAATAGTATCCTTGTTTTTGTTTTTTTTCCAGGAGGAGACAGTGACTGGCTAATGGCAATATTTTGACGGGGCTCACACTCGCCACAGGACGAATGCTCCAAAGAGGGGAGCGATCCACTCGGATGTGTGGCTGAACAAGCCTATCCCTTCTGAATCAATGTGATAGTGCTCAGGACCAGAAGGGGGTGCTGGGTTGGACCAGCAAACTCTGGGTTGAAGTTTCCTCTTGGCCATCAAAGTCTTTGGGTGACTTTGGGGCAACTGCCATCTCTCACCCTATTACAGGGTGATTATGAAGATAATATGGACAGAGTCCCAAGTATATCACTCAGACTTCCTTGGGAGAAAGGAGGGACTCCAGTGAAATAGCACAAAATTTCCAATGACTGCAAGTATGTGACGATGTTTCAGATTCCAGTTTATCATAGAATCATAGAGTTGGGCCATACAGGCCATCTGTGTGTGTGTGTGTGTGTGAAGTGCCATCACATTGCAGCCGACTTATGGCGACCTCTTTTGGGGTTTTCATGGCAAGAGACTAACAGGTGGTTTCCCAGTGCCTTCCTCTGCACAGCAACCCTGGTATTCCTTGGTGGTCTCCCATCCAAATACTAACCAGGGCTGACCCTGCTTAGCTTCTGAGATCTGACGAGATCAGGCTAGCCTGGGGATACAGGCCATCTTGTCCTACTTAATGTAGGATCAGTAGAGCTGCCAACCAACAGGTACTAGCTGGAGATCTCCTGCTATTACAACTGATCTCCAGCCGATAGAGATCAGTTCACCTGGAGAAAATGGCCGCTTTGACCATTGGACTCTATGGCATTGAAGTTTCTCCCCTCCCCAAAACCTGCTCTCCTCAGGCTCCACCCCAAAAACCTCCTGCCGGTTATGAAGAGGGACCTGGCAATCCTAAGGATCAGCCTAGAGCATCCCTGGCAAGTGTTTGTCCAGCCTCTGCTTAGAGACTGCCAGTAAGTCCACCTCCCTAAGTAGCTGATTCCACTGTCAAACAACTCTTACTGTAAAAAAAATCCCCCCCAATATCCAGCCAGTACCTTTCCACCCACAATTTAAACCCATTATTGTGAGTCCTATCCTCTGCTGCCAACAGGAACAGCTCCCTGCCCTTCAAATAATTAAAGAGAGCAATCATGTCCCCCCTCAACCTCCTCTTCTCCAGACTAAACATTCCCAACTCCCTCAACCTTTCCTCATAGGACTTGGTCTCCAGGCCCCTGATAACCTCGTCACTCTCCTCTGAACCCACTCCATTCTGTCCTCATCTTTTTGAACTGAGGCCTCCAGAACAGCACACAATACTCCTGTTCTAGCCTGATCAATGCAGTGTACAGCGGAACTACAACATCTTGCGATTTGGATGTTATGCCTCTGTTGATGCACCCCAAGATTGCATTCGCTTTTTTTGTCATTGCATCACACTGGCTGCTCATATTTAACTTACGGTCCACCCATACCCCAAGATCTCAGTTTGCCCACTTCCCTTCACTGATGTGGTCAGGAGAGAAACTGACAAGAAATTGGGGGTGGGGGCTGGATTATGAATTGGAGAATTTATGACTAGGGATACAACAAAAATCTACAGTTACTATATACTGACATGACCCATGTTGAATAATAAGTCCACCAATTAGCCCTAAGGATCTGAAAGGGATCATAGATCTTGGGGGGGGGGGGGTTAGCTGGGCATGAACATAGCATCATGGGAAATGCAGCTCTTATTTGTGGAGAAGCACCCAGGCCCGGGGAGAAAAGTGTGGCATAAAGGGAAGAAATCAGGGCCTTCCTGCCACTGTTCTGCAAAGTCCAATCAGATAGGTAAAGGGTAAGGTAGTTCCCTGTGCAAGCACCAGGTCATTACTGACCCATGGGGTGACGTCGCATCATGACATTTACTAGGCAGACTTTGCTTACAGGGTGGTTTGCCATTGCCTCCCCCAGTCATCTACACTTTACCCCCAGTAAGCTGGGTACTCATTTCACCAACCTCAGAAGGATGGAAGGCTGAGTCAACCTTGAGCTGGCTACCTGAAACCAACTTCCGTCAGGATCGAACTCAGGTTGTGAGCAGAGTTTTTGACTGCAGTACATCCAGTTTCAGGACTAGAGGTGCTGCTGATCATATGTAGCCTGCCTTGGAGCTGCTTGCAGCTTGCATGACGAGGATCACCATGATGGTACAATGGCAGGCAGGAAGGGGATCTCTGCCATTCAGACCGGACCCTGCTCCAAGGCCAGAGGTGCATCTCACCATATGGGAACAATGATGGCAAGAGGACCAACCATGCCTGGAGGTTGATAGACATGTTGTTCGTGTCATCAGAAAGCCAAGAGCTATTTGCAACTGGGATGGACTTTAGTCTAATTAAATTGCAAATGTGAAAAGCAATCAAGTGAAAAGAAATCACCCTGTTTTTCCTGGGATAGAGCCCGCCCACTAGCAGTAAGGAAAAGACTCTCTCAACGCAGGGTTAAGGGCCATTATGACATTAGCAACCAACAGACCAATCCTCACTTACTGGCATCACCCCTATTTACACATCTGAAAATGTCCCTGGAAGGCATGTTGACCCACGCTGCAAATTTCAAACTCTCTCACTATTTGATGCACAATCCACTATTCAATAAATAATGTCAACAGCATGTATGTCATCCAGAGTTCCTTGGGAAAGATCGTGCAGTTACCTATTCGCATACATCTGTATTGCTTTGCAGAAGGCATTTTGTATGCAGGTTTTGCACCCACTTGGCATATAATTTTATTACCTGATGCAGGGGGTATCATTATCTGAGGATACAAATTAGTGATTTGATGTGCACGCTTGAGGGTAACCTATAGAGTTTTGCTGCTTAAATAAAAGACCTGGCATTGTCCCCTTACTTTACATGACATGCTGTGCCATTAACCCTTTCAGTGATTTAAAATCCAGAAAACAACTTATTTTTCCCCCTTCTGCCCTCCACAAAGGGGCAGATGGCCAACACACAGACTTGAAAAAGTCCTCCTAGTTTGACAAAGTTCCAAAGGTCAAGCTGTGGAAGCACTTGGGAGATGCATTAATGCAATTTTTGAGAGACTGGACAAGGTAAAATGAGGGACTTTTTTTTTACCAAAATAAATTGGCAGGAGGACTTCCAAAGAAAGTTGCCTACATTTTGCAGACAACAGCTGGGGGCAGGGGAAAACGACCATCAGGTGTGCTAAAAATGGGCATTAAAATTTTTAACACAAGGCTTGATTATGACACCTTGTTAAAGCTAATTATGCCTAAGAACAGAGCTGCAAACTTTTATGGTGAGCAAGGTGATGAATTCTGGATGTGTGTTGTAAGGGGAAGGATTTCAGAAGCATGGTCTTGTCCTCAGGAAGCTCTTATAGGAACACTGAGCTTCCCACATAAGTTATCATAAAGACTGCAGCCAAAGGACCCCCCAGCAATGTTCTGAATATGTCCCCAAGGAGCTACCAAAAAGGTGGCTCTCCGGTTGCATTCCAGGACATGGGTTATTGTTTGTTTTGCATTGCTGTTAAAGGCACACAAGAGGGTCCTCCCTCTTCAAGAACTACCTCAGTCCACATTCTTTTGCTGCTCACAAACGATAGTAAATAAGGGAAGGACAGGAAACGAGTATGCCAAGAAGCTCAACAGTGTCACAGCTGTGGGCGACCAGTTGACAGCCGAGCAACGATGGCCGTCAGCTGAGTCCTGGGACCAGCAGCTGGGGGCATACTGAGAAAATTCAAGGGGCTCATTAGAGTTGTTCATAGCCCAGAACCCGTCTATCTGAAGGACCATCTCTCTTCTTATTTTCCCAGGCATCAACTATGTCTTCTGGTTCCCCTCTGCTAGTTGTTCCCCCACTTAAGGTGGTCTGCTTCTAGGGTTGCCAGGTCCCTCTTCACCACCGGTGGGAGGTTTTTGGGGTGGAGCCTGAGGAGGGCAGGGTTTGGGGAGGGGAGTGACTTCAATGCCATAGAGCCCAATTGCCAAAGCGGCCATTTTCTTCAGGTGATCTGATCTCTATCGGCTGGAGATCAGTTGTAATAGCAGGAGATCTCTAGCTAGTACCTGAAGGTTGGCAACCCTACTTGCTTCAGAGCCCACTCCTTCTCCACAGTGGCTCCCTTGTGAAACAGGCTCCTTGAGAAGGGGGGTGGGTCACCACCTTCAGAGGTTTTTAGGAGCTGCTCGAAGCCTGGTTTATTTGCAAGGGTTTTTAATGGGGTTGAAGCTGCAGGCATTTCCTTGGGCAGGGCGGTTAATGGGGGTTGGTATTTTTGTATGTTTTTAGCCTTGGAATTGTAAGCTGCCTTGAGCCACAAGGGAAAGCCGGGGTCTAAAGATGTAAAGAAATAAATAAATGTAAAAATGGCATGATGCAATATGGCAGGGGACACCGGCACGTGTGACAGGGCTGCCAAGTCTGCTAAGTCTGTGAGCTGGCATCCCAAAACCTCCGTCAAGGCCAATTGTGGAAATCACTGAGGAGAGACAGTGAAGGGGGGGTCAAGGAAAAGAAAAAAGAATCTTTCCTTGAGTGTCGTGAGAACAGCCAGTCCTTCCCCATCATACTTTTAAAAAATGCACCTGCATCTCATTTGCCAATGTATAATTCATTTTTATGTGTCATTTTAAAGCCTTCCACACAGCTCTGCTGCTTTTGCAGGCTGAGGGGGGGGGATCTTTTTTTTTAACTCAGTCCCGGAGGTCTTTGAATGTCAACTTTGGTCAGGCCTGACAATAACTCACTTTACGGTCTCCCTCTGGAACGTTCCCACTTGCCTCTTAAATCTTCTCTCTGTCGTTCCATTTGGCCTCATTTAAATATCTCCTCCCAATTATAAGAGTTAATGACGGAGCAGACGGAAGATAGGAGCTCAAGATGCAGCGCTCAGGAAGCTCCGAACAAAGGGTTCCTGCAGGGGGCCTCATTGTAGTACCACTCTGGAGCAGAAGTGGAAAGAAAGGTCCCAGGACTGGGCTTTTGATGGCTGCAGGATAGGGGCAAACAGGCACAGAACACGTTGTCATCCAGGCAAGGTCCCAACATGACCGGGAATCTTTTCTAATCCTTGCAGGTCAATGGGTTGCCAGAGGGGATGGTAGGGTTACCATGAACACATGAAGCTGCCTTATATTGAATCAGACCCTCAGTCCATCAAAGTCAGTATTATCTACTCAGACTGGCAGCGGCTCTCCAGGGTCTCAGGTAGAGGTCGTTCACATCACCTACTTGCCTATTCCTTTTAACTGGAGATGCCAGGGATTGAACCTGGGACCTTCTGCATGCCAAGCAGATGCTCTACCACTGAGCCACAACCCCTCCCCAACTCCGGGTTGGGGAATTCCTGGATATTTGGGGGTGGAGCCCAGGGACGGCAGAGTTTGGGAAGGACCTCAGCAGGGTAGAATGCCGTACAGTCCATTCTCCAAAGCAACCATTTTCTCCAAGGAAATTGGACTCTGTTGTCTGGAGATCAGTTGTCATTCAAGGAGATCTCCAGGCCCCATCTGGAGGTTAGACACACTATAGTCAAATAGTACCTCCTAAAATAAAATATTACAACATTAATAGATTATAGGCATATAATCATTTTTAAATACAACATAAGTAGGTTATGACTCACCATGAGATATACATCAAAATGCTTCAACACAGCAAATATACAGAAATACAAATTGATGTGGATGTAACATACAATATCCGCTTATATAACAGAATATAATCTTACAGGTAGATATTCAACAGGTGATTCAATTCAACGTCAATTCAAATTGTTGATTCAACAGGTAGTGTTCACCAGATAGTGTTCCATCAAGTCATATTAACAGGTCAATTAGTGTAAATTTTGAATTAACAAATGATGTAGTCCTATTGGATCAAACTGTTGGTTCAACAGGTAGTATTCAACAGGCAGTGTTCCAACAGGTAGCGCTGAGACAAGTTCCCGAGTGTAAGCTGTTTCGTATTAATACTTCTTCAGTTATATTTTTCTATGACCTTATCAATTGTGGCTCTTTCTTGATGTTGCCTTCCAAGGTAGCCTTTATGAAGCAATATTTCTCATTCTCTCTTCCTTCTTGGCACGTAATCATTCCCCCCTGTTTTTTTCTTGGTTACATAGCCATCTGGAGGTTGGCAACCCTAGGGGGGTGGGGTTACCCTGCAGCCTATACACGCACTGTAGCCCAGGGACCCCTCCAGTTACTCCTATAACTGTCCCCTAAAACTCTCTTGTCCTAGCCCCAGCAGCTGCACTGCAGTTACAGAGCGATCCTAAGCAGAGCTGCGATCTTCTAAGGCCATTGACTCAACCGGTGTACCTCTCCTTGGGACTGCGGTGCTAGCTTCTTACCTCCTGAATCAACCACACCACACCACAGCAAGAGCCCACCAGAGCAAACACCAGTTCTGACTGCAGTCAGATGCTGGCACAGTCATAATGAAAGGGATTGTCCTTGTGAGGGCAATGTGCCATCTGAAAGGTGCTGGTCAATATGCATTTATTTATTCGATGTACCTTTATGCAACACAAATAAAGGATTTGCTGCCTCCACCGTTGGTAAACACACAGGCAGATGCATGAACCAAACTGGATAAGATGCCAGAGATCAATCATGTGGAAAAGTCAGACCGTCTCTCTAGGCAAGGGAGAACCACAGAGGCAAGATCTGAGACCTCTCTGCATCTATGATTTCATTTTCACTGCCCCTCCACCCTCAGCCTTGCTGCTATTCTCACTTGTAGGGCAGGCCGAGGCCACCCATTTATGTATAAACACTGAGCAAAATGGAGTGCAGCAAGCTATGGAGCTCATGGTGTGTGTAAAGTGCCGTCAAGTCTCAGACGACTTATAGCGACCCCAGCAAGGACTTTCAAGGCAAGTAAGAAGCAGAGGGGGTTTGTAATCACCTTCCTCTGCAGAGTATTCCTTGCTGGTCTCCCATTCTCCAAGTACTGACCCGCTTAGCTTCCAAGATCTGACAGGATCAGGTTGTGCCATGCCTCCTTCCCTCCTATGGGGCTCCTTACCCATGCATTTTAGTTTTTGCAACAACCCCCCTCCCCAAACCTCAGGATTCTTGGGAAAGCTCCCTCACATGTGAATACACACCTGCTTCTGTCCACACTGCAAGTGTGACCTTTAATTTCCTACAGGAGGAGGAGGAGGAGGAGGATTTGGTTTTTATATGCCGACTTCCTCTACCACTTAAGGAAGAATCAATCCGGCTTACAATCATCTTCCCTTCCTCTCCCCACAACAGACACCCTGTGAGGTAGGTGAGGCTGAGAGAGCTCTTAATAGAACTGTAACTTGCCCAAGGTCACCCAGCTGGCTTTGTGTGTTGGAGTGGGGAAACAAATCCACCAGATTAGCCTCCACCACTCATGTGGAGGAGTGGGGAATCAAACCCAGTTCTCCAGATCAGAGTCCACGGCTCCAAACCACTGTTCTTAACCACTACACCACGCTGGCTCTCAGAATGGGGATGCTACCTGCCTGAAATTTGGAAAGGAGGCACCCTTGGGCAAGGGCTGCAGTCCCGGGGTGGGTGGGATTCTGCACTGTTACCTGTAGCCTCTGGGATGGATCAGGCTATAAACTTAAAGGCAACAGATGCGAGGCATTTTGAAAAATAATTTAAGCATCTCTAGTTGTGAAAGGAGCCCAAGTCACATGATGTGTGGTAGGGAGGAAGGTGTGTTTTTTGCAGCGGAGGGGAGAAGAGAGGTAGAAGCAAGCAGAGAGGTAGAAGCAAGCATTGTTCTGTATCAAGGGACAAGAGATGTGGGGGTCTCCCAGGAACACCCTCCCTAGAATAAGAACGAAGAGGCTCCTGAGAGTGCTTCATGATCCATGGGACAGTATAGATGAGTGCAGGAAGGAGGATTCCTGGGGGACTTACGTTTTAATTATAAAAACTCATCCAGCTCAAGCTACTCTTCATCTCGTTAAATGATACTGTTGATTGTATGCCTGGCTGCTGGTTTTTGGCCTGAGAGAGGAGAAATGAGCATATTTTACAGTTGAAATTCAATTATAACAAAAAGCAATCTGCAATTATTGCTGAGGAAGAGCGCCCCTGCCCCTCCACCCCCGGGGGTGGGGGGGATGAACACTGCAGTGGCAAAGAGGGATGGTGGCCCTGTGTTAACTGTTGCACTGCTGGTCAGCTTTTCTCTGGATGTTTTGGGATCCAGGAGAGTCAGACTGATCTAGGAGGCCAATAGCAATAGCACAGGAAGCTATGCTAAGATGCATTCATGGGGGTGAGAAAGGAGCATTGTTCCTTTGTTGAGGCTCCAAAAAAAAAGCATTCTCTGACAATCCATCAAAATTTAGTTAGCTCCATTCAAATGAACGAGATTTCATTGGGTTCCAGCTAACATCCAGTCCTCAGCAAGTTAAGCCTAATGAGGTTCCCAGCAAGTTTGCATGGATGGAAACTTGTGTCCCAGGATATGGTTTTCATGAAACCCAGGGACCGTGGCTCAGTGGTAGAGCATCTGCTTGGCATGCAGAAGGTCCCGGGTTCAGTCCCCAGCATCTCCAGTTAAGGGATTAGGCAAGTCTTGTTTGTGGCTTCCTAGAGGCACCTGGTTGGCCACTGTGTGAACAGACTGCTGGACTTGATGGTCCTTGCCTTGGTCTGATCCAGCAGGGCCTTTCTTTTGTTCTTATGTTCTTAAGTAGGTGATGTGAAAGACCTCAGTCTGAGACCTTGGAGAGCAGCTGCCGGTCTGAGTAGAAAATAGTGACTTTGATGGACCAAAGGTTTGATTTAGTATAAGGCAGCTTCATGTGTTCATATGACACATGAACAAATAAATGGCCTTAACTTCACCAGAATTCAAAACAGCTGAAAAAGAACCTTTGCATGCCTGCCATTCCAAAAGTCTGGCTGATGCTGGGAGTGATGTTCCAGATGTGGGTTGAGAGAAGCTGGCAACAGAAAGAGACGGTAGCACTGGGATGCTGGAGCCCAAAGTATACCAGACAGAAGGCAATTGCTCTTTTGACCAGAGACCTCCAAGGAATACCAGGGATGCTATGCAGAGGAAGGCAAACCATTTCTGTAAGTCTCTTGCCTTGAAAACCCCATAAGGGGTCGCCAACCTGTAAGTTGGCTGTGACTTGATGGCACTTTACACATACACACACAAAAGACTAGATGGCCAGGATCCTAGAACTTTTACCTTGTTTGACCAATCCAAAGGCTTCATACTGGCACATCAAAAGGAGGGTGACATTGGAAAGTCTCTTCCATGCCTGGAGCTGGTCATACTGCGTGGATATGTATACTTACAGGTAGCTCATGGGGCTGGCATGCCTCAAGCCATGAAACATCTACTTTGCACTTAAGGAATGAATTCATCTTCCCATTCTGGCACAAGGCATGTGCTGGCGGTTTACTGGCCTTTTCTTGTGTCCTGAAATCTCCAGATGTTGTGCTTTTAAAAATACAGAGCTGACAATCCTCCAACACCAATCAATTCTGCCACCCGCCTTAGGCAGATGAGTTTGCAAAAACAAGTACAAAAATGCCAAGCATCTGGCATAGATTATCCCATTTCTATCCATCTTTTTCATTTAGTCATTGAGGTTCTGGCCCCCCTGGTTTAATAATCCTAAGCACTTCTAACTCTTTATAACCCTTTGAGATGTAATCTGCACACACTCTGCTCCATCCTTTCATGCCCCATGAAATCATACTTGGGACTTAGGCAAAAGTAAAATCTGGTCTGTGACCAGCTGGTCAGTCCCAGCTCAGAAAACCATGTGCATGCACAGAGAGGGAAATCTCTTCCTTTATCACTGAAAGAACTAGCCTCATGCTTAAAACTTCCTGCTTCCTATTAGAGCAGGTCAAATGCTCAGGAAGGCAGGGAGCTGATCCAGCCAGGCACTGGACAGAGAGAAACTGATACTTTGGGGAGTGTCCATGGCTCAGTTGAAGAGCATTTGCTTAGCATGCAGAAGGTCCCAAATTCAATCCCCAGCATCTCCAGTAAAAAAAAAAAAAAAAAAGGATCAGATGGTAGGAGTGGTGGACTAATGGTCTGACTTGGCTTAAGGCTGCTTCATGTGTTCGTGCAACAGAACTAGTGATGAGGTAAGCCCTCTGGTGCTCATTTGGGGGCTCACGGCACCCCACAGGCTCACTCTGCAGGTGAGGCTATGCCTTCTGAGTAGGGCTGTGCATACTGGATTTACCAAACCAAAAATAAACCCCCAAAAAAGTTTACAATGGTTTCCTATGGGGAAGTGGAGGACCCCTTCACGGCCCATAAAATTGGGCCCCTGTCCCAAACTTTACCAAACTACGGTGTCCTTTCAAGGAGAGTCCCTTGCAGCCACCCTGAAAATTTGGTGACTCTACCTTGAGAAATGCCCCCCAGAGCCTAAAATATATATATATATCCATAGGATAAAATGGATCTGAATTTTTTCAGGGGGAAATTGAAAAAAGCCGAAATACCCATTTACCAGTATGGGTATTTGGCTTATTTTGGTTTTCCTGGAAAAAATTGGGATCAGTGTACCCGAACCCGAAATTTACTGGGGGGGAAATGCACATTCCTATTTCTGAGGCGCCTACTTTCCTCTGGCCATGACACATCTGGGTATTACAAGCTGGGTCACTTGGTCCTCCGGGGTTTGTGGACATTGGCGGTATCACTGCTCAGATGGCTTTGCCTTGGATGTCTCTGCTTCTTCCGCTCTCCCTCCTTGCTTCCCCAGCCTGGCCCCTGTGTCTTCCTCTGCACCGCTGCCTCCACACCCAGGCCCCATGCCTGGCATCGCTACTGCCCAGGCAAAACTAATAAAGCCAGAACCCCCTGCGGAACAAAAGGAGTCATTATGACTTCTGTGTTTCCAGCCCTAGAAGGGGATAATTTAGGAGCCATTAAAAACTAATTCTCTATAATATGACATTGAAGCACGGTGATAAAATGGAGTTTAAGCAGTCTGCGCTGGAGGAGCCAAGGTGATTAAGGTTTCAATCCATCTTGGCAGGTCTGCTTCCCGGAGTGGCATGCGAACCAGGGTAGCGGGCGAGGAAAGAGAAAAAGGGGCTGCAGCAAAAGAGGAGGAGGACTTGAAGGAGGAGAAGGATGCCCTCTCTGTGCATCAGTGCAATTCTCCCATCTGAGAATTGACGCAGCAGGCCCAGGACAGAGCTCCGAGTCAAATGGGATGTTGGAAAAGAAGAGACAACAGCAGAACAGTTGGGGATAAACTATTTCTTAGTTGGTTTAATATATATGACCTTTACTACTATTGAGCGGCTGTCCGGTAAAGGATTTTATTAAGAAGAAGAGTTGGTTTTTATATGCCAACTTTCTCACCCACTTAAGGCAGAATCAAACCGGCTTACAATTGCCTTCCCTTCCCCTCCCCACAACAGACACCCTGTGAGGTAGGTAGGGTTGCCAACTGCCAGGCAGTAGCGGGAGATCTCCTGCTAATTCAACTGATCTCCAGCCGATAGAGATCAGATCACCTGGAGAAAAAATGGCTGCTTTGGCAATTGAACTCTATGGCATTGAAGTCCTTCCCCTCCCCAAACCCCGCCCTCTTCAGGCTCCGCCCCCAAAACCTCCCGCCGGTGGCAAAGAGGGACCTGGCAAGCCTAGAGGTAGGTAAGGCTGAGAGAGCGTGACTTGCCCAAGGTCACCCAGCTGGCTTTGTGTGTAGGAGTGGGGAAATGAATCCACCAGATTAGCCTCCACTGCTCATGTGGAGGAGTGGGGAATCAAACCCAGTTCTCCAGATCAGACTCCACCGCTCCAAACTGCTGTTCTTAACCACTACACCACACTGGCTCTCATGACCTGATCATGTGACCCGAAAACACCATGCAAGTTTTCCACTTCTCCAGGACTGTAGAAGTATTCTGGTTTCTTTATTGTTGTTTTAATTTAGTCGTCACTGGCAGTGTAAGATGCCAATGGTATGGCATTCTCAGTGTTCTTGGGGCATTTGCTGAAGCATTCCAGAACTAAAAATTTACACTAATAACTAAAGTGTTTAAAGATCACCCAAAGCCTTTTTATAAAAAGAAATATTTCCTCACCCATGAGCTGGGACTAAAGCTCATGCCACTCTGGTTTGTTATACTTTACCCTGCCCCCCATTCAAGAGTTTGCATTTGGCAAGCATGGAGGGACAGCTATGACAATTGAATGGAGCCTCCATGTACTGATGCAGTATACCTCCCAATATAAAATTGCTGGGACAAACACCCTCTTTGTGAGCTTCCCAAAGGCAAGGGTGGCGAAATAAAGTTGGAAGGCTGGATTAGATATTTGGTCTGATCCAGCAAGGCTGTTTCTATATGGCTAGAGCTCCCTCTATAGATTATTATAATTTAGCACCTTCTGTAGCATGTTTTTTATAAGAACATCCCACTGAATTCAACAGGTTTTTGCTCCCAACTCAGCATGCGTTGGACCACAGCCTTAGGGCCCCAAAAGAGGGTGCTAACAGACCTTCTCTTCCCCTCAATCCTGGCTTTTTAAAGACTGTTTTGCATCCTTACCTATTAAAAAGTGGGATGCTGGAGCAGGAAGAGACGCCCGACTGATAAACTTTTATAAGCACCTTGCAATGCCCTTTTGCATGAATAAATCTGCTCTGTTCATCTCCCTGCTTTAATGGAGGTGAAAGGCACTGGAGATAAATACCCAGGAAGAGAAGAAATACGTGGTGGGGGAACCAAGGTTATGTTTATCATAAATTCCTCCACATTCCTCTCAAAGGAAGGAGGTTCAGGTGACAGGAAGATGAGGATGGGGGAGAGAAGATCCATTGTTTTTGTGCTCCAGGCATGATTTACTAGCAGCAGACACAGGGAGCCTTTAGCATTATCTACCGATATCCTAGCAGAAGCTGAAGGCCATGGAGGAGCCCTCGACAGGATTGCCAACCAAGGGGGGGGGGGGAAACAAACAATTGACCTCCACTACTTTCCAGAATACCTTGTACGAAGCTGGATTTGTTTTAAATCAGCATTTCCACTGAACAGTACATGTCTGAATGGCTCATCCCAGGCAGGCACACCGAGGAGACGGGCTGTCCAGCGCAGCCCCAGCCTCTTGTTTTGCATGCTGCTGCAGAGGAGACCGGAGAAAGGGCCATCATGGTTCAGTGGCACAGCGTCTGCTTGGCAAACAGACGTTTCCGGTTTCAATCCCAGGCATCTCCAGTGGTGGTGGAAAGTGCTGTCAAGTCACGACCGACCTATGGTGACCCTGTTGGGTTTTCAAGGTAAGATATGAACCGAGGTGGTTTGCCATTGCCTGCCTCTGCGTAGCAACCTTGGGCATCCTTGGTGAGAGCCAGCGTGGTGTAATGGTTAAGAGCAGTGGTTTGGAGCAGTGGACTCTGACCTGGAGAACCAGGTTTGATTCCCCTCTCCTCCACCTGAGTGGCGGACGCTAATCTGGTGAACTGGATTTGTTTCCCCACTCCTACACATGAAGCCAGCCGGGTGACCTTGGGCCAGCCACACTCTCTCAGACCCACCTACTTCACAGGGTGTCTGTTGCGGGGAGGGGAAGGGAAGGTGATTGTAAGCTGGTTTGAGTCTCCCTTAAGTGGTAGAGAAAGTCGGCATATAAAAACCAACTCTTTTTCTTCTGGTGGTCTCTCATTCAAGTAGTAACCAGGGCCAGCTCTGCTTAGCTTTCAAGATCTGATGAGATCAGGCTAGCCTGGGCCATCCAGGTCAGGATGCATCACCAGTAGGTGATGAGAATCTACAGAGATCAGTTCACCTGGTGAAAATGGCCGCTTTGGCAATTGGACTCTATGGCATTGAAGTCCCTCCCCTCTCCAAACCCCATCCTCCTCAGGCCCTACCCCAAAAACCTCCCGCCAGTGGCGAAGAGGGACCTGGCAACCCTATTCCCAACCAAGGTTAGGCTCAAAGTGGTGGTAGCAGCCACTGGGGTTGTTTCAAATAGCCTTCTGCTTCCCTTTTAAGTTCCCCTTCTCTGCAGTAGAACAAGCCATTGGAGCAAACAGCAAGCTGGGCTCCATCCCCTAACCCCACCCAAGTATCAGCATTTATTTTTAAAAAATCAAGATCACAGAGCTAGTAGCCACCAGTTCTCAAAGACCAGGAAGCTTTGAAAGAAGATCCTTTTGTGCATCCCAAAAGAATGATTTTAGCACTCGACTGCTGAGGTCATACAAATGAGTCAAAGACTTTGAAGTGAAATCCTGCAGCTTGGTTAAACAGCAGAGAGAGATGACATGAGCAACAACAAAAATAGCCGTAGATCAAACTATATGGTTACTATGCTCAAATCTCATGATCTGTTGTGCCTCTTCTTTCCCTGCCTGGTCTAGGGGGCGGGGTAGGGATGGTTGCCAGTTCTGGGTTGGAAAATTCCTGGGGATTTGGGGGATGGAGCCTGGGGAGGAACCTCAGCAGGGTATAATGCTACATTGTCCACTCTTCCAAAGCAGCCATTTTTTTCCATAGGAACTGATCACTGTAGTCTGGAGACCAGTTGTAATTCCGGGAGATCTATAGGACCCACCTGGAGATTGACAACCCAAGACCCATAGAATCATAGAGTTGGAAGGGACCACCAGGGTCATCAAGTCCAACCCCCAACATGCTTCCATAACAGATTGGGGATTTGAAGCCACCTTTCCCTGGTCCTAGACTGACACTCTAGCTACTAGACCAGAATGTATATCATATCATGGGTGTTCCATTTGCTGTGTCCCCAAAGCTCAAGAAAAGAAATCCCACATGCACAGTGCTGCAGAGGAGAGCAAGAAAACTGCCCGATTTATTTCTGCCAAGGTTTGCTCATTGTATAAAGGCCTTGAATAGTTGGGGACACTTAAGTGCCCTAGTAGGTGTGCAGTGTTTCTCAGTGGTTGGGTTTCTTCAGTCTTGGTTTAGTAGGACCTTCAATTACTCTTTGAGTACCTTGTAAAAGCACCTTCTGTTGTTGTTCTGGTTGCATCTTGCCAACACAAAAGAGGCGGTCTACCCGGAGGGCCCTGAAGAAGCTTCATTTCAGGAGGACAATGGACAAGCAACCACAGAAGTGGTATTTTTGTTACTGTTGTTAACAGTAAGGGGGGGGGGAACCCACAACTGATTGAAAGAGCCCAGATTAAAGAACAGAAGGGCAGGAGGGAGCAGATAAGAAGGCAGGAAAGAGCAATTGAAAGCAAAGCAGGGTAGCAGAGCTCAGGAAGAGTAGGAAGCTATTTGTGAGGAAAAGCCAACTGACCCCTCCCCCCTTTAGAGTCCTTTTTAATATCCCTCCCCAAAGCAATGGTGGTGTGTGGGGAAAATTACGCATTTACTGTTTACCACAGCTGCTTTGCTACTACTTCTGGAAGCAGGACACAGGGAATGAGGGGGGCTTCAATGGGGCAGTTCCACTGGGGTTGCCAGCTCTAGATTGGGAAATACCTGGAGATTTTGGGGGTGGAGCCTGAGTAGGGCAGGGTTTGGGGACTTCAATGGGATATAATGTCATAGAATCCACCTTCTTAAGTGGCCATTTTTCTCCAGGTAAACTGATAGTCGCCTGAAGATCAGTTGCAATAGTGGGAGATCACCAGCCACCACCAAGAGGTTGGCAACCCTAAGTTCCATTTAAGGCATTGTCATGTGCGTCAATGTCAATGCAAAAAAAAATTTTTTTTTTAGCTTTTTCAAAAAAAAAAAAAAGGACATTGGAGAGACCGGCAGTTTCCCACTTCACATATCAGTTTCACCGCACTAAGAGAGAACGGAATTTCAAAAAATAGTGGAGAAGTGGAAGGGGATGAAGGAGAGTCAGGACACCAATTCTTCCTCGGTACCAGATGAGCAAAGGTGCTATGATATTGTATGCAAGAAAGGGTAATGTAGCAACTGCATTCGAAGCTAAATAAATCATCATAAATCATCACTTTAAAAAACAGGAGGACAGCAGGGAAAATACTGAAATGAGATGCTTTGGGAAGAACTGGCGTCTGGATTCTACGAACAAACAAATAGTATCAATAACAGAGACGGAGTCATGTAGATTACCCCCCACCCCACCCCCAGCGTGGGAGAGTTAGCCCCAGCCTAAATCCTCAGGTGCCTCAGCAGTGAAAACTGTCTACTCACTCTTCAATCATGGACAGCGCTGAGCAGAAATTCATGCCCCAAAATTACTTAATTTGTGATGGTTTCTCCTCAGAACAGGTTTTCAGATCCCACTTGTTGCTCTGGAGTATGTAACCAATACACAGGATGACCCTCTGAACATGGGCAGGGTGAAGTTCCCCAGGTAGGGCTGTCAATTCGGTTCGGCCCGAACTGAAAATCAACCGAATTTTCCCTGATTCGGTGCTTTTCTGTTCGGACGGATCCGAACTCAAAACTGGCGGACAACCTGGGGGGGCGAATTCAGCGAGTTCGGGAGTTCGCGAATAAATTCGGCCAATTCGGCCGTCAGTAAGCAGCATAACCGTCAGTAAGCAGCATTCTCCTCCCCTGGCCAATCGGTGGGCAAGCTGGGTCTTCTTCTGGCCAATCAGTCAGGATTGAGTACTGGAGGAATCAGCTGATGTGCGGCCCAGCCAGGGAGAGAGAGAGAGAGAGCGAAATCCTCATGTGTGTGTGTGGGGTGCTTGTGCACATTCACTCTCTGTGGCTGCAGGGGGCGCATTTTTTGGGGTACAGACACAAAACTTTTACTGGAACTTCAGATGAACCTTCTTAAGGTACCCCCCAAGTTTTGTAAACATTGGGTCAGGGGGTCCCGAGATATGGGCTCCCCCTTTTTTCTTTCCATGGCTGCAGGGGGCGCATTTTTGGGGGTACAGATCCCAAACTTTGAGCGGAGTTTCAGACCAGTGTTCTTAAGATACCCCCCAAGTTTTGTGAACATTGGGTCAGGGGGTCTTGAGATATGGGCTCTCCCCCTTTTCCCTCCCCCCCTTTTTCCATTTATGTGGCTGCAGGGGGCGCTTTTTTGGGGATATAGCCCCCAAACCTTTAGCATAGCTTCAGTGAATTATTTTTAAGATACTACCCAAGTTTTGTAAAGATGGGGTTCAGTGGGGGCAGAAATATCGCCTCCCCCCTTTTCTCTTTCCATGGCTGCAGGGGGCGCATTTTTGGGGGTACAGATCCCAAACTTTGAGCAGAGTTTCAGACCAGTGTTCTTAAGATACCCCCCACGTTTTGTGAACATTGGGTCAGGGGGTCCCGAGATTATGGGCTCCCCCCTTTTCTTTCCATGGCTGCAGGGGGCGCATTTTTGGGGGTACAGATCCCAAACTTTGAGCGGAGTTTCAGACCAGTGTTCTTAAGATACCCCCCAAGTTTTGTAAACATTGGGCCAGGGGGTCTCGAGATATGGGCTCTCCCCCTTTTCCCTCCCCCCTTTTTCCATTTATGTGGCTGCAGGGGGCGCTTTTTTGGGGATATAGCCCCCAAACTTTTAGCATAGCTTCAGTGAATTATTCTTAAGATACTACCCAAGTTTTGTAAAGATGGGTTCAGTGGGGGCAGAAATATCGCCTCCCCCCTTTTCTCTTTCCATGGCTGCAGGGGGCGCATTTTTGGGGATGCAGATCCCAAACTTTGAGCGGAGTTTCAGACCAGTGTTCTTAAGATACCCCCCAAGTTTTGTGAACATTGGGTCAGCGGGTCCCAAGATATGGGCTTTCCCCTTTCCCCTTTCCCCTTTTCCCTATTGGGATGAATGGAGCAGCCGATCCTGTGAGCATCTCCTCTCCAGAGCAAAACGTTCCGTGTCTAATTGGAATCATCTTGGATTACAGCCCCTCTTGATGGAACAGAAGACAGCCACAGTAAGACCCCTTTGGGGGCTTTAATCTATAATTTTTCTCGTGTGTATGTGTGTGTGTGTGGGGGAAAGCAGAGTCTGTGTGTGTGTGGGGAGGGAGCAGTTTCTGTGGGTGGGGGGGAAGCCAAAGGGGGCTTTCGTTGGTTCTGCCTGGGGTGTGTGTTCCCCCTCGAGTCTCTCGCTCCCTGGTTTGAGGGGGGAAGTTTCAGTTGTGTGTTGCAAAGGTGTTGTTTAACAAGGTTGTGTTTGCAGTTGTTTTGCTAATTTCTCCGCTGTTGTCGGGGCTGGGAGCTTTGTGCGTGGGCGGCAAGCTCTGCTGAGAGATGCACATTAAGGGTGGGGGGGACCCCTTTCAGGGCCCATATCTCAGCCCCCCCTGACCCAATCTTTACAAAACTTGGGGAGTCTTTCAATAAACGTCCTTTGAAGCTCTGCCAAAAGTTTGGGACCTCTAAGCCCAAAAATGCCCCCCCCAGAGCCGCGGAAAGGCGCGGTTGTGTTTTTAATGGCTTTATTCGGCCGAACTTGTTTCCGAACTTTGAATTCCCGCCGAATTAAACGGATCCGAAGTGGGGGAGTTCGGACTTCGGCACGTACCGAACCCACAAGGGCCAAATTCGGCCAAATCCGAACTGTACCGAATTTTTTTTTTGTTGACAGCCCTATCCCCAGGTGTGAATAAGCAGCTGGCCTCAGAGGGAGCAGCTTTCGGTGCCTTGAGGGGAGGGGAACTGTTGAAAATTAGCCTGGAGGAAGAAAACTGTTTGCGGCTCCAATTGTGGGGTCTGTGCTGGGAAGGAGGCAGGATTCTTAAACTATAGGCTTCATATTTAGATAGTTGTTGTGACTGCCAAGAGGCCTTCATCTCCCACTTTAGAAATTACGCACTACTGAACTCCTTTCTGCTGGCAAAATGTTGTGGTGATCTTCTGCAGTCCCCACAGCGAAGTCAAAACACAAGAACAGCAATAGAACTACGCGCTAACAAGGCAACCCTGGGAGCTATTCCCCAGTGCCCCCGGCAAGTCCCCACAAATCACAATATTGTGCATCAGTTATGCCGCCGCATTACTCAGTTGCAGAAGGTGCAGATCAAGGCAAGGGGGTTGAGAAAGACACACGTGCTGTCTCTCCAGGTGCTGTTCTTAAACAAAGCTCATCCTCTCTAACCTTGGGCAAGTCACGCTCTCTCAGCCTCACCTACCTCACAGGATGTCTGTTGTGGGGAGGGGAAGGGAAGGTGATTGGAAGCCGGCTCGATTCTGCCTTAAGTGGTAGAGAAAGTCGGCATATAAAAACCAACTCTTCTTCTTCTTCCCCCAACTTTTCCTTGGTGCACCAACAGGGCTGGATCCTGCCACAAGATAGCAGAAGAGACTTATCCCAGTTCCACCTGTGCAAGAGATCTACTGTAAGAGCAAGTGCTGATTTTTCATTTCAGAATTTTATATCTGCTTTATCATCCACCTTACTCTATGTCTAGCACAAATGGATATACAAGACACAATCATTTCAAGCTGACTTAGTGCAAGGGCTGCTTGCGACAACTGCATTGTGCTTTCTGCTTGCACCAGAGCTCTTGCGCTTCATGCACAAGCATCGAAACACATGCTCCATTAGAGCC
This sequence comes from Euleptes europaea, assembly GCF_029931775.1. Classification (NCBI taxonomy): domain Eukaryota; kingdom Metazoa; phylum Chordata; class Lepidosauria; order Squamata; family Sphaerodactylidae; genus Euleptes; species Euleptes europaea. The sequence goes on from NC_079324.1 coordinate 43,286,196, forward strand.
ATCCCACACTTGATGGCTTCAGCAACCAACTGATTAAAAGCAAGAAAGACTGTAACTTTCTTATGCCATCTATACCATTTGTCAACCTCATTCTGCACTATCTAACCAGAGTGGCCACCGGCAGACCTCCGGCAGGAGCAGTTTCCATTGGAGATACCAGAGATCAACCTGGGCCATTCCGCAAGCAAAACATTAGCTCAAATACTGAACTAGGGCCCTTCCCATTAGGGACTACTTCCAAATCTCAAGCTCTGTGCTGTACTGGAATAGACCCAATGAACAAATGCTCTGGGTTTTCCTGGTTTTTCTGCTTCCCCATCTGGAGTGGCAGAAGCATAGAAACACATTGCTTTATTTCGCCTCGTGTGGTTAATGAAACAATGCTGGTGTGGAGTGCTTTGGGAAGCCCAGACCCCACATTTTCCTGCACCTGGTCCAGAGAACCAGGTAGAACCTCAGGTGTGCAGTCTGGCTTTGTGCCCGTTTGGGGTTGAAAATTAGCCTGCAATTAGCTGCTAAAGTGGCACCACACATGTCATTTTTGAAAACTACATACAAGCAAGAGAGCTCTGAAATGAAGCAATGTCAATGTCCAGTACCTGTCTAAGAAGAAGAAGAAGAGTTGGTTTTTATATGCCGACTTTCTCTACCATTTAAGGAAGAATCAAACCGGCTTACAATCACCTTCCCTTCCCCTCCCCACAACAGACACCCTGTGAGGTAGGTGGGGCTGAGAGAGCTCTAAGAGAGCTGTGACTAGCTCAAGGTCACCCAGCGGACTTCATGGGCAAAAACGCATGGTCGCTTTAGCCTCCTTTATTCCCTGTTTCAGCCAGGATTCAGCCAAGATCGAACGCACGTTCGGCGAAAACACAGGAGTTCGATCCTGGCTGAATCCTGGCTAAAATAGGGAATAAAGGAGGCTAAAGCAACCATGCGTTTTCGCCCCATGTGTAGGAGTGGGGAAACCAACCCGGTTCACCAGATTAGCCTCTGCCGCTGATGTGGAGGAGGTGGGGAATCAAACCCGGTTCTCCAGATCAGAGTCCACCACTCCAATCCACTGCTCTTAACCACTACACCACACTGGAGTTGTGTGCACACTTGCACAATAAGTTCCACTGAAGAGGGCGAGACTGATTTCTAAGAGGGACTTGCAAGGGAACAAGCAGATTAGATCGGAGGAGCCCATCTGCCGCCAACACTTCATAACCCCCTTTCCCTGTCTAGTTCATCTCTGGAGCAGGCCTTCCTTGAAAACACAAACATGGATTCTAACTGGGTACAAATGCTCACACCAGCCTCTGGGGAATACAAGAAGCAATAGATGGGAAAGATTTTGCTTCTTCTGCCTTGGGCTACAATCCCCGCATTAATTCTGTAATGTCTGCAAAATGCTTTGATATCCTCACATGAAAGGCGTCAGATCAATGCAAATGTTTTGATTATGATTTTTTTATTACGATGCAGCCCTGGGGGCTTCTGAATGCTGAGCTGGTATTCCCCAGTGTAATAAATGTAGCAATTTTCACACTTCGGTGGAGTTCGGCATGCACAGATCCACATGCAAAAACATCGTTTTGTGCAAGTGGACTGGTTGAAGGTTCACTCTCATGCCCATCACTGCCAGTGCTCTGGAGCCTTGGAGGAAAGAGGAGGCTCCTGGCAGAAGGAGGGCAGAATCCAGGGGCATCTAATAGAGGCAGATCCTGGCATGTGAAGGAGCAAAGCCTTGCTACAGGTTATCTCTGGAGGAGAGCTAATGGCAAAAGCTCTCAACAAGTTCAGCAGACCATGGCTTTCCCCCTTTAATTCTGGCTCCTAATCCTGAGAATTTACTCCTTTTTCTGAAGACCTTGAGAAGAAAGCTAAAACCTGGAGGACAAATATCAAAGCTCCTTGCAGGGTTACCAGGTCCCTCTTCACCACTGGCAGGAGATTTTGGGGGCAGAGCCTGAGGAGGGCAGGGTTTGGGGAGGGGAGGGACTTCAATGCCATAGAGTCCAATTGCAGAAGTGGCCATTTTCTCCAGGTGAATTGATCTCTAGCGACTGGAGATCAGATGTAATAGCAGGAGATCTCTCCTCAGGTTCCGCCCCAAAAACCTTCTGCCAATGTCAAAGAGGGACCTGGAAACCCTACCAGGTACTAGCTGGAGATCTCCTACTATTACAACTGATCTCCAGCCAATAGAGATCAGTTCACCTGGAGAAAATGGCCTCTTTGGCCATTGGACTCTATGGCATTGAAGTCCCTCTCCTTCCCAAACCCTGCCCTCCTCAGGCTCAGCCCCAAAAACCTCCTGCCGATGGCGAAGAGGGACCTGGCAACCCTAATAAATACAGATTAAAATAAAGAGGGGTAGGGAGGCCAGCTTTTATGGAAAACCACAGCTGGCCTCAACCATAGGCCTGGTGGAATAACTCCAACTTGCAGGCCCTGAGGAACTCCTTGAGGTCCCGGAGGGCCCTGGTCTCATTAGAGAGACTATTCCACCAGAAAGGTGTAGGGAGGGTTTGAGGCTGAGGGTCAGTGGTAGAGATCCGCTTTGCATGCAGAAGGTCACAGTTTCAATACCTGGCATTTCCAAAGGATTGGGCAGGAGATGATATGAAAGTCCTCTATTTGAGACCCTGGAGAGCCACTGCCAGTCAGAGCAGACAGTAATGACCTTGGTAGACCAATGGTCTCTGTAAGGCAGCTTCATATGTTGTTGATTTCATTCTAAATCTACCTTATTTTGTTTAACATCAAAAGATCTTACAGAAAAGGGTGACATAGAATCATAGAGTTCGAAGGGGGCATTTGGTCACCTTGTTCAACTCCCTGCTCAGTGCAGAAAATGCAAAGCTGGAAAATCCTTGACAGATTTCTATCTTGCCTCCACTTGGAAACCCTCTGTGAAGGACAGTGGTCCTCCTTCCAGGTACTTGGTTCGCTATACTCATTTGCAAGTATAGCAGTGGTTCAGTTGTATAGATGCTGAGGTCTTGCACAGAGCCCTGTTTTTGCAGCACAGGTTTTGCAAAGTTTCTTTCATGGCTGAAGTCTTTAAATGGAGGTTGCTTTGAGCCAGCAAACTGCTGAAGTAGAGCTTATGGCTTTAAAGCATTGGCAGGTTTGCATTTCCCTACAAATCCTTCATATAAATTACTTGTTGTTGTTTTTTAAAAAAACCACACACACACACAAAAAATATCCAACACAACACACTGGACACTTCTCACTCCAGCACAGGCTAGGTTAGGAAAGGAGAGAATCCAGGTGGCTTGGCCCCAATACAACTCACCAGCAACATTTAATGTGAGCCAAACTTCAAAGTTCTACATTTGGGAATACTGAATTATGCATTTTCTGCACGGAGCTGACTAAAATTATGCACGTGTTACATGATTAAGCAAATATTATTTGATTGTTTGATATATTCGATGCATCAAATTTTATTCCTTCTGCTCAGCCATCCTTCTGCATCAGCAGAAAAGGAGACAATTTCTTCAAGACAGCCCTGCCTAGGCAAGCAAGGATACGAGCCTGCTCCTCAGTTATTGCAGAAGATGCTGTAATAAAGGCTACTGAGAACTGGGAATCAAGGATAAAGGCAGGCAGGCAGGAGGAAGAAAGGATGTGAGGGCCATGGGAAAATCAGAGGGAGGGGCCACTGGGCTCTGAAAAGGGCCTGCCTGTGAGCCAGCATGATGTAGTGGCTGAATGCCAGACTAGGATCTGGGAGCCCTAGGTTCGAATCCCCACTTTTGTCATGGGAGCTCACTGGGTGACTCCAAGCCATTTTCTCCTCCCCTTCCCCCCTGGTCTCAACCTAACCTACCACACAGGGCTGTTGTTGTGAAGCCAAAATGGAGGAGGAGATAATGGTGTTGTAAGTCACTTTAGGTCCCCATTGGGGAGAGAGCAGCAGGGTCTAAATAAATAAACGTTATCTCAGAGCTTGCAAGGGCACATAAGGGAGAACTGAAGAAATGCTGGTGTGGCCACTTTCACCCCTAAACTGTTTGTCTCAGGCTGCAGACTATGGGAGGAGAAGCTCATTCTTCTCCTTGCATAAGTCACTTGCTTCTCCTGCCTTGTAGCCCACTCTGTGAAGGAGGGATAACAATCTCTGCCTTCTGCAGCTGCTTTGAGAATGAATGAATGAATTAAAGGAGCATTGATAGGCCTTTGGCCCCCAGCATTGCTACATAAGTGGGGAATAACAGCGATCCAAAGCAGCCACACACTCTTGATTATCCCCTTTTGTAAATGCAGTGATTTCCTGTGCTTAAGAGAAAAAGCCTTGCTTAATCATCAGTCCTTGTATTGGGAGACACTTGGGATGTAAAAGTGCGTGACAAAGAAAAAGGGAAACCGAGCACTAATTGTAGATATGCAGAGATAATAATCGTGTGTCTTCATCAGAAAGAAGGAAAGCAAAAATATCACAGGTATTCTTCAAGAAGCAAAACACATTCCCCAAAATGAAGAATGACAGCCCCAAAGTTGACAAGAACCCGAGCCAGCAAGGGCAATCCAGCTAGCCTCTCTAGTCATGGCCCACGAGGCTGTGGAGTAGGTTTACCAACCTCAAGGTGGGCCTGTAGTTCTCCTGGGATTACAGTTGATCTCCAGACTAGAGATTAGATCACTTGGAGGGAGGAAATGGCAGCTTCAGTAGGTGGACTCTATGATATCTCATCACTGCTGAGTAAAGTTGCCAACCTCCAGGTACTAGCTGGAGATCTCCTACTATTACAACTGATCCCCAGCTGATAGAGATCAGTTCACCTGGAGAAAATGGCCGCTTCTGCAATTGGACTCTATGGCATTGAAGTCCCTCCCCTCCCCAAACCCTGCCCTCCTCAGGCTCTGCCCCCAAAAACCTCCCACCGGTGGCAAAGAGAGACCTGGCAACCCTACTGCTGAGGTCCCTCCCCTCCCCAAACTCTACCTTCCCAAGACAATACCCCAGATTTTCAGGAATTTCCCAAGGCAGAGCTGGTAACCTTACTGGGGCGAAGATAAGAAAATCCTACAATACTCCAGAGTGGAACAATCCACAGTAGTTGAATGAAGTGTATAAATATGTTCTCAGTTCTCATTAGCATTTGCTACCAAGTGTTGTCCAAAGCGAAATTCGAAGACATTTCCCCCTTGGGTAGAAACATGAACATGGAAAGCTGAATCAGACCATCAGTCCATCAAGGTCAGTATTGTCTACTCAGAATGGCAGTGGCTCTCCTAGGTCCCAGGAAGAGGTCTTTCATATCACCTACTACTTTATCCTTTTTCTTACTGGATATGCTGGGGATTGAACCTAGGACCTTCTCCATGTAAAACAGATGCTTTGCTACTGAGCCACAGCACCTCTTCTGCATGAACACTATCAGGAGTCTTGACATAATGAGCAGAACCTCTTTAGGATTAATACACATCCTGAGGTGACTGCAGGATTTTACCTAAAGCAAAGCTCAAATCAAATTTAGAAGCTTCTTCTCATTTAAAACAGCAAAAGAATTTCAAAGGATCCCAAAACACCAGAATTATTGAGGAAGGCACAACTCCTAACTCCAACCCTTTTTGAAGGAAGACTAATTCAAGCAGCTTTTCCCTCTCCCATCTCAACAACAACTGATCAGCAATGGCAAAAAAGGATCATGTGATTTATCTGTTTAATAGCCTCAGGCGCAACAGCACTGTGCTACAGCAAATCAGGAGAAAAGAGATGCTGGAGGCAGAGATGGTGGGACAGATCTCACAAAGTTCAGTGTGGTAGATTTTGAAATGAACAGATGGGAGTGGTAGCCCACCAGAGTCTAAAGGAAGGCACTTGTCAGGGATGCTTTAGGCTGATCCTGCATTGAACAGGAGGTTGGACTAGATGGCCTATATAGTCTCTTACAACTCCATGATTCTATGATGGCAGTTGGGTGCAGACTGGAGTGGAAATGAGTGAGTATGGTCAAACATCAGATTCAGAAACTGTACATATTTCCAAATTTTGCTATTTAAACTTTAAACGCAAATGGGTTTGAAATGCCCATTGCTCTTATTTTAAACATTTTCTTTATTAAACTCCAACCCCCTTTCTCCACCAAAGTTCTTTGAAATGTTTAGAGCTTCATATACTTCTTGACTGTTTTGATTTGGGGCCAGGTGCCCCTTAAGAATCTCAGAAGTGGTCATCTATCCCTATGGTATCATTTCCTATTGACCATTACTTGTTACCCATTAAATACTATTAAATATCCAGTTCTGGAATCAAATGCCTTCTCGTGTCAAATACTAATATTACATATTTAGGGGGTCGTCAACATCACTCTTCACAGAGGAGAGTGTCGCGCTGCGCCTTGGGCGTGGCCGTTACGAGGGTCTCTGGTCTGGAGGATGTTGAGGCTGAGACAATCTCTTCCGCCTCAGACCAATCCGAGGGGGAGTCAGAGCTCGACTCTCCCTCAGCCGTCGCCAGGTTGCCACAGGACACACCTTGCAGCACAACCTGGGCACCAGTATCCTCCCCGGCAGGCAGACTTCTCTGGCCTTATATAGCCTCCAGGCCAGAGAAGCCCCTCCCCAGCTCCGCCCCTAGCCCTCCCCCCGGAAATCCATATAAGGGCGAGGAGGGCTGGTTTCCACGCCATATGCAGTCAGGCGTGGTCCCCGCCGCTTCCCCGCCCTCGCCCGCCCGCCGATCAGCTGGGCCGCGGGTGGGGCCGCTCCAGCCGCGGCCCTCTCTGCACCCCTCCCGGGCGTTTCTACTCTGGCCGCCGGCCCTGTAGGCTGGCGGCCCACAGCTGTCCCGGCCTCGCAGGCACAGGGGCGGCTGGCTGCGCCTCCGGCTGGGGCGTCTGAGCTGGCGCCTGTTGGGGTCCCGGCTCCCCCGGCGGCTGCTGGGTTGGCGCGGCGTCGGCCCGCGGCTCCTGCCGCGGCTTGGGTCGGGCTGGCGGGTCGTTGGCCGGCGGCTCCCGCGGCGGCTCCCGCTGGGTTTCCTCCCCGCCGGCTGGCTTGAAGGGCTGTTGGGGGGAGAGGGAGCCTCGGTGACGCCGCCCTCCGAGGACACTCGGTGAGTGTGGGCCCCTCCCCTAGGCCCGGGAAGGGGGTTTGGGGGCCCCTCCTGGGACACACCTCCCCCCTTAAGACCCCGGAAACCCCGCCGTCTCCATCCTCAAATACCCAGGACAGGTAGTCGGCAGGGATATGCTGCGCCCCGGGACGATGTTGGATATCAAAGGAGAAGGGTAGGAGCGACAGGTACCACCGGAGCACACGGGGGTTGTGGTCTTTGGTCCCATGCATGGTCTGTTACTAAGGTGAAGTGGTTGTTGTCCAAGTAATACTGGAGGGCTCCCACCGCCCATTTTACTGCTAATGCTTCTTTTTCTATTGTGGCTTAATTTTTCTCTGCCTGTCTCAATTTGCGACTTAAAAAGAGGACGGGGTGTTCCTGGCCGTCGACATCCTGAGTAAGCACGGTGCCTAGGCCGGACTCCGATGCTTCCGTATGGACCGAAAAAGGGCGAGAGAAATTGGGATTGCCGAGTACCGGCTCTTGTGAGAGCGCATGCTGGAGGTCTAGGAATGCCTTGGAGACTGCTGGGGTCCATCGGATCGTGTTTGGGCGGGTCTTCTGTAGGCAATCCGTCAGTGTACTTGCTCGACTAGCGAAATGAGGAATAAACTTGCTATAATAGCCGACCAATCCTAAAAATTTCCTGAGTTGTTTCTTAGTGCGGGGTGGGGGAGTTTGTTCCAGGGACGTAACTTTGTCAGGTAGTGGTCGTAAAGACCCCTGGCCCACGATGTATCCGAGATATCTAATTTCACGGAACCCCAGGTGGCTTTTGGTGGGGTTTACTCGGAGCCCGGCGGCATGAAGAGCCTGGAGCACTTTCCCCAGGTGCCGTAGGTGGTCCTCCCATGTAGCACTAAAGATAACTATGTCGTCTGTATAGGCCAGGGCGAAACCCCGACACTGGCTTAACACTTGATCTACCATCCATTGGAACGTGGCTGCGGCCCCATGTAGGCCAAAAGGCATCATGGTGAATTGATAGAGTCCTGAGGGGGTGGCGAAGGCGGTCTTTTCCTTGTCTTCAGGGGCCATGGGGATCTGCCAGTAGCCCTTGGTCAAGTCGAGGGCTGACAAGTACTGGGCTTCTCCTAGCTGATCTATCAACAAGTCGGCCCTTGGCATCGGGTACGCATCAAACTGGGCCAGTTTGTTAACAGCTCTATAGTCCACACAGAAGCGGGTGCTCCCATCAGGTTTGGGCACTAGCACGATGGGGCTTCGCCATGCGCTTTTAGAGGGCTCTATCACGCCTAGGTCTAACATTTTGACCACTTCCTGCTCTATGGCTTGCCATCGTTGATGAGGTACGGGTCGCCAGGGGACCCGTGCTACTTTTCCTGCCGGGGTTCGAATGGCATGTTGCACTCCTTGGATACGCCCGGGGGTCAACGAAAAAACTGGTGGTAAGGAGCTCACCAAGTGCCGTAATTGCTTTTGTTGGTCCACGGATAGAGCTGAGTCAATCGTGGGGAGGACTTTGGTTGTCGAGGTGGGCTCCCAGGGTAGCTCACCCACCGGTAAATCCAAGGGTTCTTCCCCCAAGCGACACTCGGCTTGTACCTCTTGCCTGGCTACCCATTTCTTCAGGTCGTTGATGTGGAGCCGTTTACAGTGTCGACGCGAGTCGCCACATTGCACCTCATAAGAACACGGTCCCAATACCCGGAGTACCTTGAACGGCCCTCTCCACGGGTTTTTCTCACTGGGCCCAAAGATCCGTCCTTTCACCAGAACTTGGGTACCTGCCGCTAGCTGGCGCTCCTTGGTCCCCACATCATACCGCTCTTTGTCCGTGGCTTGGGCTCGCTCCAAGTTTCTCCTGGCCAACTCTTGGGCGATTCGTAGTCGCTCCTGCAGTTGACGCACATACTCCTGCGGTTCCTGTCCCGTCTCGGGCCCTGAGGCCCCCGCCCATTGACCTGCCATGAGCTGCAAAATACCCCGGGGCTTCCGCCCATATAAAAGCTCGAAGGGCGCATACCCCATCGAGGTCTGTGGCGTCTCCCGGATAGCAAACAATACAGGGTCTAGGAACAAATCCAATTGATTTGGGTGGTCTCCTGCTAATTTGCGCAGCATTGCTTTGAGAGTCTGGTTCAGCCTCTCTACCAGCCCATCAGTCTGGGGGTGGGCCACTGCTGCAAACACCTAGCCTGCTTGGTGACAGCCGCTGTGAAGGATCCCCCCCTGTCCGTGACGATTTCCCGGGGAATCCCGACTTGGGCGAAGAACCTGATCAACGACCTACATACCCCTGGGGCTTGCATGGTCCGTAAAGGAATCGCCTCTGGGTAGCGGGTGGCATAATCGATGATCACCAGAATAAACCGGAACCCTCGTGGAGTTTTTGGGAGTGGTCCCACAAAGTCCATGGCAATGCGGTCGAAAGGGGTGTGGATTATCGGTAGAGGCTGCAGAGGGGCTTTGGGGGCCCCTCTCCCTCCCCACATCTGACACCGAGGGCAAGATCGGCAGAATTGTTTCACTTCCCTGGAGATTGTGGGCCAGAAATATTCTGCTTGTAGGTGAGGCGTGGCTCAGTTCCAACAATCGAGCGCGATAAGCCGAGGGGACTAACAACTGCCGGGTTTCGCCCGTACCCCCATGCACCACCTGATACCAGACTCCCCCCTCCTTCTGGATTTGAGGCCACCGGTTGGCCCGGCGGTCATCCAGGATTTGTCCTTCACTCACCGCTACCAGCTTTCGCAATCCGGCCAGTGAGGGGTCCTGGCTTTGGGCTTCCTGGAAGGTAGGGTCGCCTTGCCACTGGGTCGTCCCTCCGGGTAGGTGTCCAGGTGGGTCGTCTCTGTCCGGGGAACCTCTTCTCTCAACTCGTGACGGGCCTGGTTGGGCGTCATCCGTGGCCTCAATGACCCAACCTTCATTCGGCCCGGTCCGGAGTTGAGTCCCTTTTAACATGTCAGCAAAGAACGGGGCATCCCGTCCAGCCAGCAGAGGATACGGTAGCTGAGACACCCACGCCACCTCCATCTGGTAGGGCCTGTTGCGCCATCTCACGTGGATGCTAACTACGGGATAACGCTCGACATGACGATGGAAACAAGCGATGGTGGCTATCCGCAGTACCGGGAGGCCCTTAGGCAGTAGGGTTGTTCGTACCATGGAAATCGAGGAACCACTGTCAATTAGCGCGGCCCGGGGGTGTCCATCTAACATGAGCGTATCGATCAGTGCCTCGGGGTGAGGGTCTACCGGCTCCGCATGCCACACGTTGTCTATGCCCAGATCGCATTCCATGGTGGGGCAATCGCGGCGGAGGTGGCCCCACTGTCCGCAAGTGAAGCAGGGTCCCAGCCCCTTAGGCTCGGGCTTGTGTGATTCTTCTCCCGTATTTCGATTTCCTTCACCTGCGAGCAAAGGCCGCGACGCCGCGCCTGGTGCGGGCGCCCCTTGAGGACGAAGACCCCGTTGGAGGGGATCCGAGCCGTCAGGCGAGCCCGCCCACCCCTGTTACCTCCTTCAGGGCCTCAGGGTCGTACGTCGCCTCGCCCGGGGTCCCGAGGGAGTTCTCTCTGGTCTAACCCCAACACATTTTCTAGGAGGACCATGGCCTCCGTCAGGGTTTTGGGCCTATTGCATATGATCCAATCTCGAGCTTTCGGAGGTACCACCTGTACCAGTTGCTCTAACACTATACGGTCCACTATGTCCTTGCTCTCCCCTGACTTAGGCTGGAGCCACCGGTAGGCTGCGTCTCGCAGAGCATTCACGAAGGCTCGAGGGGCCTCTCCCTTCTTCCAACTGAGTGACCAGAATTTGTGGCGATAGGTCTCGTCCGAGGACACCCGGTGAGTGTGGGCCCCTCCCCTAGGCCCGGGAAGGGGGTTTGGGGGCCCCTCCCGGGACAGAGAGTTATAAAGGGTGAGCAGGAGAAGGGAGATTTGGTGCTTCTGAGTTTGCACAGAGCAGTATGTTGCCCTTTGCCCAGGGACAACCATTGCTGGTATATTAACAATACTTCAGCATATAGCCAGATTGCGTATCTTTCCTGAATTGCTATCCTATGCTTCCCTTCCATGCCGTCAGCTACCAGCAGTGATGGGCAGGAATCTGAATCAAATATGCTAGGCCAGTGGTTTCTCAACTGTGTTCTGGGAAAACTTGTTTTTTGGAAGCTTCTCAGGGATTTATCTACATTAATTAAATGAAGCACAATTACCATGATTTGTACACACAGTTATAATGGTTGTTCCGGGCACTGCCATAAACAATCCACTGTTCTTCTTTTCTTTCCTTGTAATGGTCCCATTTTTTCTAGATGATTTGTTGGGGGTTTTTTTGCTTTCGAGAAAAAAAGAAAAACAGCCCCCTGCTATTGCACTACTGTTTCACCATGAACTTAGGATCACATGTGTTTTGACACCATAATTCAGACTGTCAGCTTCCAAACGGCTTGTCGTGGTCACTATTTTTTAAAAAATATTGAAAATAATGCCATTACCCCATTACACTATTGTGCATTGGCACCATTTCTGTTTCTACCATTAGGTGATATTCCTGTTGACGTGAAGTAACAGAGCTAATTGGCTCAAACAGAAAATAAATTAGAGAGGTATCCTTGTGCCATTGTCAGTAAACAGAGGGGGAAATAGATTCATGTTCATAAGGGAATATAACTGTTGGTGCGGTTGGGAAAATCCATGAAGTAAATTATTTCTAAAGCATAATATCCACCAACATATGGACCTTCCATTGTAACTCCATGTGCTGCAAATGCTGGAACAACAACAACTTGATTATGAAAAGCAGCTGCCCCAGAGTGGAGCCCTTCCCATGAGAAGATTAGTGATTGTCCCCAAAAGATATGTTTGCTCACCCACTATGGTTATTCCCATGACATACACAGTTGTGAGGAATGTTGTGCATGCAGTTCATACAGGGCAATAATGAGGCTCAAGAGCCTGGCCACCGTGTGTGCGCTCCCCAGAATCAGCCCCAACTCCTCTGCACAGGGGTACCTCGAAGACAAATTGACTTGGAAAGGGTTCCCTGATGGAAGAATGCTAGAAAATCACAGGGCTCCACTAAAGTGGTGTGCACCTTATTTAAAGCCAACCCAATGATTAGGAACCTATCATGGCAGGGCCAGAAAACTCTGTGCAAGGAATATTTCCAACCTAAGGGATAAAAGCTAGAGCCCCATTAATTCTCTGTGAAATTGGCAAGCCCAGTGCAAGCTGACCCTCAGCAACTCCCAGAAGAAATCAGTAGCATTCTAATATACTTCTCTTCTACTTCTTATTCCAGGTGATCCCCCAAGGTATCCAGGGTTTTTTCATCATTTCCCCCTGCTTGCTTTGCCCCACACACACCTACCTTGTTCTCATGGCACAGGCTGAGGCTGGACGTTAAATATTACACAGGAAGGAATAAAAATGTATCACTGAGCCTTGCCTTATTTTGTGTCCTTTATATCTGTCACAAAGCATCTCCTCTTTCCAGGAGCATTAAGCATTCTCTGTGAGCACCTTCTCATTATATCAACACTGATCTTCAGCACCATTTTCCTTCTTTGCCCTCACAGACGTCAGCCTCATTTGCCCACACTGCTATTTAATCTGATTGGCTGTGATGGTTTTGTCAATGATGTCAAGATATTAGGCTGAGTGGTGTGATGATATCACAAACGCTGAAAACACAAAAATCAGGCAGGTTGTCACAACCAGTAGGATTAAAGGGCAGTGTGGGCTAAGAAAAGGAAGGAAAATTATGCTAAAAAAACCACATCAACTAGAAGAACAAAAGGGCTCTGAACTGCATCAAACCAAAGCAGATATTAAGTGAGATGAACATTTTTGTGCTCATTTCCAAGTGAAATTACAGAATATTCAGTATACATCAATTTTTAAAAATTGGCACAACTGAGTTTTAGAAACAAAGGTCCAGGAAGGAGAATATTTGAACAATACTATCATGTATGAAACCAGTGCAATGCCATGACCAGTAAGGAAAATCAGTGCAAATGTTAGAATAAAGAATCCTAGGAATTGTGCTGTAGGAGGGTTGAGAATTCTTTGTCAAAGATCCCTAAGGAACTACACTTCCCAGGTTCTTTCACCTGACAAATAGCCAAAAAGAAACCAGTTTAAATGTGTTGTGTAAACATTTTTAGGATATGCCACAGGGTGGAGATAACTTTAAGGTCCTTGCACTATCCAGACAAGTTCACTTGCTGGGTGGCTCTCACGGCAATTTAAAACCGAGCAAATGTTGGTTGTGTTGCAATGCTCCGGTGGATGCTTTATGGTTTTAATTTATGCTTGAATGTTCTGATGTGAATCATTGTACTTTACAACAACATCATCATAAAGCAGTCATTCAGAAGGGATGGGAGCACAGGGGGAGAGCCATTCTGAACATCTAAGGGTCACTGCAATCTGAGCACTTTCCTTAAGATATTGACAGCATTTGTTATGAGACTGTACCCAGAGTTTGATACATGCATGGAGTCTGTAAGGCCATTGGAATGTCCCCTAGTCACAGTCTGAAGAGAGAGAACCATCTTTGCCTTCAGCACTTCCAGCGATGGGAGCATGAAGCATGAGAGAGAACCAGAGGCAGGAGTGGCAGGCCCATTTCGCATGGTCTGGCCAACCAATGGTTGCTGCAGATATGAAAGTGGCTGTAATCTCTCAATCTCTCAAGACATGACATCTCTCCCACCCAGTTTGACAGCACATCATGGAATTGGGTGGTTGAATTTCAGAGACCAGGTAGGAAGGAACTGTCTTTCTTGACTGTGCTTGGAATAGGGCTTTTCCCACATGCATTATGGCTTAACTGATGCAGTCTGTTTGCCATTGACCCCAATTCCTGCCTAAATGGTCACAACTGGGAGGTTAGAGGTTCCAAAGGAACATAGGACATGCTAGTTAGCACCTCAAGGCATTGGAGTGGAGAGATTCAGCCCAAAGCAGTCTTCACAGTTTTACTGTATCAAGGGAGTCTTGCACAAAGCATCACCCTTATTTACAATAAGTCTTAGAGGAGCACACTGATAGGAGCTTCTCATCACACCTTCAGGTCTGCTGTTTTATCCTGGGTAGTCAGGGGGCATATGTACTTGTCCGTGTGAATGTGGCGCACTCTCCAGTATGGCCTAAATTCCCACTGAATAATAATCTGAACATAAGGAAGAAAACCCTTGTTCTATTGCCTGTGCTGAACTGGTTTATGTTCTTCGCTCAAGAAACACCCCCAATCTGGGCAGTGCTGTACACAAACAGTAAAACAGATCTGCATAAATCTTGAAAGGAATACTGGGAATCTGGATAGAGTGAAACCAGAAATAAAAATGATTGAGGGGAAGAGTACCTGGAGAATTAGCAAAGAATTAGCAAAATGTTACCCCCCCCTTTGACCCTTGTTGCAGCACTAGCAAAATGGAGGATGCAGAATAATGAACCAAAATGCAATCCTTATGCACAGCTTAAAAGTCTGTCTCAACCAGCTCACAAAATTCCCCTTTCTAAGGGAAGTTTAAATTGAGAAGCCTTTTCACACCCTCACAATTACTAAATTATCAATACCAACTATTTAAAAACTAAAAAGCAAACATACCAATTAGCCACTGTAAATTGAAACATTTCTTGAGGGAGGGGAGTTCTGAAGCTTGCACCTTCTCTGAAATTAATTGTTTTCACCAGAGCAACAATCTTGCTATATTGCCTTTCAATGGACAGTGAAGCTTCCCATTAGGATTCCATGTGCCTAGAATAGAATTGGGGCATGCTATGCTCCTGGAGGGGCAATACAATATTTATTAAACAGTTATCTTCAAACTCAATCTCAGGCAGATTGGTGCAGTGAAAGATACTACTATGAATTTGTAGATTCCCTTCTCAATTGGTCAAGCTACTCCAATACTTCTGCTCGTTGGAGAATTACGTTACCTCTAGGACACATGCAGGAGAGAAGTAAGATAATTTATGGTTTGCAGGAAGATGTCAAGTGAAGAATAAACCTCATACTAGGCTCCGTTTGTCATTCCCCCTGCATTGTCTTAGTCTGATTTTGGTTGCATTCTAGCTCTGAATAAGATGTCCTTATCTTGGATTTGACAGGTGACCTTGGTTGCTGAGCAAGTGATTTTACAGGCTTGGATATTGATAACTGCGCAACAGAACTCTTAAGAGTTGCCATCTTGGGAGTGTGTAATGCTTATGCGAAGGAATAGCTCATATAAATTTAATGGCGAGTGGGATGCCTTTCAGGATTGCTTTGATGACAACTATCTCGCACGGCAGCAACAGACACCTTGTCCTATTCTCCCATCGGGCTGCTTGGACAGTTGACATGCACTAACCACTCCCCGCCCCCTCCTTTTCCAGTGCTTGTTCTCTCTTTCATTTTCTCCCCCAGCCCTTTCTCTTGCTTCTTCAGGCTTATCTGGATGAAGACAGAAAGGTAGCTTGTCAATTCAAACAGATCAAATAGTTAAAAATCCCACACATGACTATTAAAGGTAAAGGTTCCCTGTGCAAGCACCGGGTCATTCCTGACCCATGGAGCAACATCACATCCCGACGTTTACTAGCCAGACTTTGTTCATGGGGTGGTTTGCCAGTGCCTTCCCCAGTCATCTTCCCTTTACTCCCAGCAAGCTGGGTACTCATTTTACCAACCTCGGAAAGATGGAAGGCTGAGTCAACCTTGAGCTGGCTACCTGAAACCGACTTCCGTCGGGATCGAACTCAAGTCGTGAGCAAAGCTTGGACTGCAGTACTGCAGCTTTACCACTCTGCGCCATGGGGCTCCTTACATGACTATTAGGAACTTATTTTTTTCAATTATTTTGTATCACCTACAAAGATGCATTTGGCTTTTTTGTGTGTTTGTTTAAAGGGTTCTCATATAACTCTTTTATTATTGTTGTTAAGGATATTGGAAAATTTCAGTAAAGGCCCCTTACGATGCAGCACTTCTGGGCGCGCGCAACCCCCCCCCCCCCCACCTCCACTCCAAAAACCTCCAGCTGGAGGAGAAGGGGGACCTGGTAAGCCTAGGTGGTGCTGCATACTTAGCAGGCTCATCATGAGATGGATCTTGCCCAGGGCCCCCCAAAACCTGGAGCCAGTGTTTTGCTTACACTTTAAAAGCAAATCCTCACAACCACAGGACTAGGAACTCTCTGGGAAAATAGTTTCTGCAGGAGTTTGAGTGGTAAAAGGCCCGTTGTGATGTGGTACTTCCAGGTGTAAAATGCATCACAAGGGGCCGTTTACCACTCAAACTCCCAGTGTGCAAATTTGCTCAACTTGTGTCATTTATACCCAAAATCTTTAGGCACCATTATTTCATTTTATTTTATTTTAGTTGTATTCTTGCTTATGTTTTATACTTTTGTGATCGTCGTTACTGAAATTTGGGTTAATTTTGTTGTAAACTGCCCTGAGCCCTGCTTTGGCAAGGGGAGGACAGAATATCATCATCATCATCAACATCATTAATTTTTAAGGGCAGGTGCTGCCCTGACTATCCCTCCCTGATGAGGCTATGCTACAGTACCTGCCTTGAGAGCCCAGCCATGCCTCTGACGGCCCTGGGGATGAGTGTTTCATTTTGCAGAGTGATGGATGACAAGTGGGAATTCTAATAGCAAGTCAACAGCTCTTCTTTAAGAGCAAATGATGAGCTTTTAATGAATTGACCTTGTGTTCATATCATCCTTTTATTATTCAATGGGCTGAAGATTGATCTTTTTCCATCTCCACTCAGCCAGGAAGAAACAAATGTCTTTTAAAGCTGTAATAATCATGTCCTCTTGGATCCTTTTTCCTTGGGACAGCATTGGCTGATGGGCTGAGGAATAGGATGGGCAGGAGAGAGGGAGGAATTGATGCTTCTTTTCATTCACTTTCCAATCATCCCAGAAGGCTGCAGATGCTTATGAGGAAGTCGAGCAGTGCAAGAGGAACTGTCTCGTGCAATCCGCAGAACAATATGAATGCAAGGGGAGGCATCCCTTAAGCACCAGTTTCGGAAATTGCAGCAGGCCCAGAAGGAGGAGGATGAAGCTTCAATAAAATGGGTTTTCATTGCCGCCCATATGACTGTAAATGGAGAAGACAATTATGAGGCAACCAATTCATATGGATCGGATCAAATTTCATTAGACTGAAACTGGGCTTCACCTTGCCGGGAGCCATGCATCTGTTTCTAAGCCAGTTCTGAAAGCAGTGCCTGCCATCTTTGAGTTTCACTGAATAAAGTGCAAAAGGCCATGGATCTAGAAGCTCAGGGTTCAAACCCCACCATTCTTTCAAGTTCAGACTCTAAAGCAGGGGTGGGGAACCTCAGGCCCGGGGGCCGTATGCGGCCCCCGAGGACATTTTTTGTGGCCCTCAGGAGCTCCAGGAACCCTGCCGCGGAGGTGGGGCGCAGGGTGGCCCTCCCCGAGGGTGTTCCTTAGGCCACGGCTTACAGTGCCCTTGTAGCGCCCTTTGGACCTCCTCTCACTGACTGTTGGTTGTCTGTCGGCAAGAGGGGAGGGGGAGGGACTCTTCCCCCAAGGCTGCCCCCTACAGCTGCGGCATGCAGGAATGCTGCGGCACATTGTAAGCCCCTCTCGCTGCCTGTCGACTGTTGAGCAGCGGGGGGGGGGTTGAGGCTGGCGGCTCCCGGCGGCAGAGCATGCATGCAGAACCAATTGGGCTTGGGGAGGGCTTTTATGGACTCTGAGGGGGGAGTGCACGAAGACTGGGGCCCGGTTGCTTGGTGCTCCATGCGCCGCTGGGTGTGTGTGTGTGGGCGGGGGAGGTGGGGTGGCGGGGGCCTGGTCGCGCAGGCCGGCATGCATGTGTGTGTGTGGGGGGGGGGGGGAGGATTTTCTCTCTTCCTCTTTTTCTGTCACTCTTTCTCCTTTCTCTCCCTCTCTTCCTCCCTCTTTTTCTGTGTCTTTCTTTGTCTCCCTCCGTTCTTTTTTTCTTTCCCTGTCCTTTTCTTTCTTTCTCCCCCCCCTCTCCATTTCTTTCTCCCTTTCTCTCTCCCTCCCTTTTCCTCTTTCTCTGTTTTCCTTCCTCCCTTGCCAATCGACTGTGGGCTGTGCCCCCCTGGCGCCTCATTTTCTGGGGCCCACCGCTGGCTGCCCTCCCACCTGGGAGGGGGGAGGGGGGGCGCCCTGCAGGCCTTCTCTGGGTGGCCTCCCCTGGGGTTGCCAACCTCCAGGTGGTGGCTGGAGACCTGGCAACCCTAGCCTCTCCCCCCCCCACCGGGAGATCTACACCTGGTATGGCCCCCGAAAGATGTTATAAATGTGCGAATGGCCCTTGGCAGGAAAAAGGTTCCCCACCCCTGCTCTAAAGCAGGGACCAATAGCAAGCTTGTTTTGCAGACACTCAGTTCACACCAGACCCTCCTTCCAGGTTCAGAAGAGTCAAGCCTGGTTACTGAAATCTGCGACCAGAAAAAAAGTTTGAATTCTATTGAAGAATATGTGACACACATTAAATACATTTATGCAAATGTTGCCAATTTGCACTGCAGATTCAGATTTTTCCAGCTGCAGAACTGTACAGAGGTCCAGACTCTCTGCTTATAATTTGGTGATTATATATATTTATATACACAATAGAAGACTCTTTTATGAAGGACCCTCCACACACACACACACACACACACACACACACACACACACACAAACCTTTGTGAAAGACTCTTGATTCAGAAGATGGTATTTCTTCACAGGGAAGTCAATTTCCCTGATGTTTAAATGAGCGGGTCACATACTGAACAAACAACCAGGATAGAGGCTGGTCAATAGAACTTGCAGAGAGAAATCCAAAAGGGCAGACAGCACAAAGCCCAAGGAAGACATTTTAAGCTCTTTCAGTCTAGGAGACATCATCTGTTGAATTCTGCCGAGTGACAGGGAGCGTCCCACTTTAAACTCTACTAGCAGGAGTACGGCTTCCCCGCTCACCTTGGCACGGAGAGGAAAGTCTTGTTAGGCCTGTTGGAGTTTCTCGCCTGACCGTGCAAGCCTCGAGCCCACAGTTCTGCATCTGGGCTGAAATAATTAGCTCATTGCTGTGAATTATTGATTAAGGCAAGGCTTTCCCAAAGTCGTGAGAGCTGAGGCAGCCGCTTCTGCTTGGAATTAAAGAGGGAGGCAAACTTTGCTTGGTTGCCCCCAAAGGCTGACCTGTAACAGGGAGGATGATGAAAAGAGCAATTAGCAAGCGAGGGGATTTGTGAGCAAACGTTGACGAATGATATCCATAGCTGATGGAGTGAGGATTTTTCACCCTGGCTTATTATCTCCCACCTATAAACACACACAAACAAAAGAAAACTCTTTAAAAATATATTAAAATTGGAGTGACCTAATAACCAGACAGTCACAGAAAAGATAGGTCATTAGCTGTTGTATGATTGTCAAACTGGGAAGAACCGGCCATTTAACTTACAGGAAAAGTTCCTGGTAGGCCACTGCCTTAGTGGAGTGGTGGCAGACAGAAGCAAGCACAGTCCAGGGCCAATAGCACTGCTAGTGCTTCAGGGGCCATTCTGCTCAGGCCTGGCCAGGGGTGCCAACTGCCCATGATGAGCGTTGTGAAAAGGGCAAGCTCACCCATTACCTCTTCCTGCATTGGGACAGGAGGAGGCGATCGGTGAGCTGAAACCCATGGCAGGCACCACTGGTAGGGTTGCCAGCCTCCAGGTACTAGCTGGAGATCTCCCGCTATTACAACTGATCGCCAGCCGATAGAGATCAGTTCACCTGGAGAAAATGGCCGCTTTGGCAATTGGACCCTATGGCATTGAAGTCCCACCCCAAACCCCGCCCTCCTCAGGCTCCACCCCAAAAACCTCCCACTGGTGGTGAAGGGGGACCTGGCAACCCTACCACCAGCCAGATCTGTAGGGTTGCCAGCTCCAGGTTGGGAAACACCTGGAGATTTTTGGGGCAGAGCCTGAAGAGTGTGGGGTTTGGGGAGGGGAGGGACTTCAATGCCATAGAGTCCAATTGCCAAAGCGGCCATTTTCTCCAGGGCAACTGATCTCTATCGGCTGAAGATCCGTTGTAATAGCAGGAGATCTCCAGCTAGTACCTGGAGGTTGGCAACCCTGTAGATCTGTTCTGAGCAACCCAGCAGTGCTGGCTTGCTCCAAAGCCATTTTAAGTTCCCAGGGTACTGAGAATTTAAGTAATTCACTGTGATCCTTGAAAGTGCTCATTGTGCCTGGCTTTTATAGCACCGAGATGTTTAAGACTCTACTTTTTACCAACCGTCTCTTACTGCCCTAAAATTTGCTGCCTGTGCAGACGTATACACACACTCCATGTGTTTTATCACATGTTGAACAGTGTAATTGCAGGTGAAATTACCCAGATTGTGCCAGAATACTTATTTCTTATTTTCCTTTTAAATTTAAATGGTTTAACGAAGACACTGTTGTTCGTCATACTAGCAACTCTGGATTCCTGGGTTTGATAGATTAGAATCCTCACTTCACTTTTAAGACTACAGATATCACCACTACAGGCAAAGTCCATCTTGCTTCCCCAAGCATTGAAAACCAATTAATATTAAGAGACTACAACTGTTTTATCGGTATTTTATGCTGCCGTTTTAATGTTTATGCTTCTTAACTGCTTTTCGTGATTGTTGTTATATTATAAGCGGATGTGAAAAGCCGCTTTGCATGCTGTTTGTAGGATCTAAATCAGAATTTTAAATAAATAGGAAATTAATTGGGAAAGTGGATAAATCCAAAAGAGCAGGCAGCAGCCTTCTTGCCAAAGGATTTACAGAACTGTCACTGGGGCCTCTGGGATTGGAATCGATCAGGCAGTTGCCTGGATGAATTCTTGGACTCCTTGCCCAGACTGAGGGCCTAACTACGTTTTATGTTTTCCTCAGGGTCCTCCCCAGGTCCACAGAATCAATGTGTGCTTGCAAGTTCTCCATTGGGAATTCGGGTGTGCAAAGGGTTCCCAACATCCAGGTGGAGGCTGAAGATCTCCTGCTATTACAACTGATCTCAAGGTGACAGAGATCAGTTCACCAGGAGAAAATGGCAGTTTTGGCTGGTGGACTCTATGGCATTATACACAGTTGAAGTCCCTCCCCTCCACAAACCCTGCCCTCTTCAGGCTCCACCCCCAACATATTCAGGTACTTCCCAGTCCGGAGCTGGCAACCCTAGGTGTGCAGGTCTGGATTCAGATCAAGACCACAGCGTGCAAGCTATGAGATAGGCAGAGCTGGGAGCCGAGGCATGGGGGGCAACATTGGGTAATGGCATGCATCACTTCCAGGTAAAACCATAGAGTTTCCAGTGATTCCGAGAGCAGACTGATATCACATCTGGGTTCTCCCCAGAAGTAACATGACACCATTGCCCTACATCAGTGTTTTTACATTTTTCTCTCCCACTGGCCACAGGAACAGCGGGGGCGGGGAACGAGAGCCATTTCCCCCTGCCATTCTTGGGAAACAGGCAAGCCTTCCTGAAGAAGGGGCTTCAGCCTCCCCTCCCCATGTAGGGTTGCCAACCTCCAAGTACTAGCTGGAGATCTCCTGCTATTACAACTGATCTCCAGCCAACAGAGATCAGTTCACCTGGAGAAAATGGCTGCTTTGGCAATTGGACTCTATGGCATTGAAATCCCTCCCCTCCCCAAACCCCACCCTCCTCAGGCTCCGCCCCAAAAAATATCCAGGTATTTTCCAACCCGGTAGGGCTGTCGATTCGGTTCGGCCCGAACTGAAAATCAACCGAATTTTCCTCGATTCGGAGCTTTTCTGTTCGGATGGATCCGAACTATAAATGGGAGAAATCCGGGAGGCTGAACTCTTCATGTTCGGCGAGTTCGGCGAGTAAATTCAGCGAATTCGGTGGTTCGGCAGAGACACATGCGCAGGAGCTGATCCGCCCGTTGGCAATCTGCTTTCTCCAGCGGCCAATGGTAGCCCAGCAGATTCTTCTCATGGCCAATCAGAGCATTGATTTGAAGTTTTGAACTGGCCAAGAGAAAGTTTAAAACGCCCGCCCATCCCTCCCTTCCCCACTGTCTTCCATTTTTGTGGCGAGAGATCCAGCAATTCCAGCCAACAGAATTGGTGCGGTTGAGAGATCCACCCAAGTTCATCAGTTGGAACTGGTTTGAGGGTGTTTTGTGGTGTTTGTGTTGTGTGGGTGGTTGCTTTGCTTGGGGTTCCACGGTCTGGCCTAGCATCCCCTCCCCCAGGTTGGCTTGAGAAGGGCGAGCGGTCTCCGTGCGGAGGTGCGAGGAGGATCCTCTCGCCGCCGGGGCTCCCGCGTTCCCATCCCACCCCCCACCCCCCGGTGCTTGGGTGCCACTTGAGTTCATCCAGCGCTTTTGGCTTTTGGTTATCTTGTGGTCTTTGAGTTGTGCGGGTGGTTGCTTTGCTTGGGGTTCCATGGTCCGGCCTAGCCTTTCCCCCCCCCCCAGGTTGGCTTGAGAAGGGCGAGCGGTCTCCGTGCGGAGGTGCGAGGAGGACCCTCTCGCCGCCGGGGCTCCCGCGTTCCCATCCCACCCCCCACCCCCCGGTGCTTGGGTGCCACTTGAGTTCATCCAGCGCTTTTGGCTTTTGGTTGTCTTGTGGTCTTTGAGTTGTGCGGGTGGTTGCTTTGCTTGGGGTTCCACGGTCCGGCCTAGCCTCCCCCCCCCCGGTTGGCTTGAGAAGGGCGAGCGGTCTCCGTGCGGAGGTGTGAGGTAAGAGAGTTGGGTGGTCAATTAATTACTTCCTCCAGCCCGCGGAGCTGCCATGGGTGCAATGCTTATATTTCGCGCTTCACCCCGGCATGCAGTTTGTGAATTGTGTGGGCTCTCTCAGTCCAATGTATTGCATTGCATCATTTGCTTGAATGTGCAAATGCAGCCGAGCCGAGTCACGGACGGTCTATGCTTTGCGATGGGCAATTGGGAGAGGGCTTCCGGGATTCATATCTCGCCTCCCTAGGACCCCATCGTCACCGAAATTGGCGGTCCTTTCAATAAGGGTCACAAGAAGCAATGATGAAAGTTTTGAACGTCCAGCTCTAACCCCCCCCCCCCCCGCAGCCACGGGAGGCCAAGAGTGATTGTTTAAAATTTAAATGGCAATATTCGGCCGAATATTTTGCCGAACTTTAATTTCTTGCCGAATTTAACGGATCCGAATCGGGGGAGTTCGGACTTCGGCGTGTACCGAATCCAGACGGGCCGAATTCGGCCGAATCCGAACTATACCGAATTTTTTTATTTTAAACAGCCCTACAACCAGGAGCTGGCAACCCTATCCCCATGCCATTTTCTCAAAGTGAAGCATGTCCAGGAACTGCTATTTGTTCCACTAGTGGCTCCCCATGTATTAAGAAAGTACACATCGGTTTCCTCAACAGGGCAAACGGCAGCTCCCTAGGGGCATCTTAGATCAGAAAAAATGGCCTGAAGGAAAACGCTAAGTCTATTCACCAAATATACCACAGTTCTGATCCAAATTGGGTTCTTGCATGCCTGGGAACTGAATTAACAGCGGGGAACCGGCCTGACTCTCAGTTCTTGCAGTGTACCTGGACTTGACCCCAGGACTGTTTACTACGTAGTTAGGCCGCCAAGGTGCTCTCTGAAGTCCTTGGGCATCCTGCCCACATTGTTGGATGCTGCAATCTTTGCCTCTGATTAAAACCTAACAAGTGGAAACTGCTACTTGTAGCGGTTAATCAGACTAGGATCTGGGAGAGCCAGGTTTGAATCCCCAGTCTACCATGGAAGCTTGCTGAGTGACCTTGGGCCAGTCATGTACTTTCAGCCTAATCTACTTCCTAAAGTTGTTGTGAAGACAAAACGGAGGACAGGGAGGACAATGTAAGCTGCTTTGGAGAGAAAGGTGAGGTATACATGAAGCAAATAAACCCACACGAGACGCTAAACACAAGAGACCAGGAAGCCCGAAACAGAAGACTCTAACAGCTAAGGCAACAGATATGAAAAAGATGACCGGAGAATACAAGGCCAGGTTGCTACAGATATGAGAAATTCCACCAGTGGCGGCCTTTTCAACCCTGAACAAAGTACACACATGTCTTCTTTGTTCTAGACAGCAACCCTTGCTCTTCTGCTCCGCAGAAGATGGATTCCTCTTTCTGTCCGATGTAACCCTACCTGTGGGAGGGCGGCGTTTTCAAAGTGTTTTATGTCATAAGGGGGCTGCTGTCAGCTCGCAGCTCACCCATTCCTTCGCATTGGGGGTCTTGTCCCCTCATGTGGCAGAATATAAATTGAACTTTAACAGCCTCAGATGAATCTCGGCAGCACAGATACAGCAGAGGTATGCTGAAATCTCCGGAGCCAGCAGGGTGGCTGAATAAGATGTCCAGGGGTTGGGAGAGCCCTGCGGAGCTCCTTGTCCAGGAATGAATAATATATAAGTGATGCAGAGATGCAGAGAGAAAAGGCGGGAAGGAACGAGGGAGGCTGTGGCAGACTGGATATTAATGGAGCTGAGGGAGGCCGGAGGGTGTCCAGGAACCATAATTGCTGTGGTCTTTTCTTAGCAGAGCTGGGAATTTGTTGAAGGCCTTTGAGGAATCCTCAGGGAATAAAAACTAGAAAAATACATCTCCCCCAAAGAGGGTTGCCAACCTTCAGGCAATAGCTGGGGGTCTCCTGCTATTACAACTAATCTCCAGCCAATAGAGATCAGTTCACCTGGAAAAAATGGCCACTTTGGCCATTGGACTCTATGGCATTGAAGCCCCTCCCCTCCCCAAACCCCACCCTCCTCAGACTCTGCCCCAAAAAACCTCCCGCTGGTGGCGAAGAGGGACCTGGCAGCCCTACCCCAAAACGGAGTGTGCAAAAAAACAAAAAAACAAGCAGGATTCTGTTCTTTTGTCATTGTAAAAATTGGAATCAGGTGCTTTAATAATATTAAGGGATAAATTAGGCAGTTGTTTTCATTGTTTTGAACAGGAAACACATTTCCACTTTTAACTGTTTGGTCCCATCCAACTAGATGAAATTCACAAGAGTCTAGTGTCAAACGGGATTGGTTGAGACAACAGCGAGCGTGGCACCATAACGGAGAAAGCAGAGCATACTGGGGTAAGGTGTATTTCTAGCAGAGTTGCCAACCTCCAGGTGGGGCCTGGTGTTCTCTTGGAATTACAACTGGTCATCAGATTACAGAGATCAGTTCCCCTGCAGAAACTGACAGCTTCAGAAGGTAGACTGTAGAGCATCACATCTCTGATGAGCAACCTTCCCTCCCAAAGCTCTGCCCTCCACAGGCACACACACCCCAAATTTCCAGGAATTTCCCAAGCCAGAGATGGCAACCTTAATCCAATCATAAGAGCATGTCATTGTTTCAGCCCCATGACAACACAGTCATAGAATCATAGAATAGAATCATAGAATCGTAGAGTTGGAAGGGACCACCAGGGTCATCTAGTCCAACCCCCTGCACAATGCAGGAAATTCTGAATTACCTCCCCCCACACCCCCAGTGACCCCTACTCCAATGGACTGCAAAGGAAGAAGGGGCCACAGCTAGGGATGTACACACATTGAACTTTTATTTCTCAATTTATTTCTCCCTCCTGACATATTGGCATGTTGGAGATAGAGAAGGGCAGGAGGGTGGGGTATGGCTGAAAGACAGTTGTCCGTCAAGACATCCTGGCCCAAAACTCACCTTGGTGTGAATTCAGTAAGGTAGCTCTCAGCAATCCACTAGTTCTCATTGTCAATATCCCGTCTATAATTTTATATATTCATATTCTGCATGCATCTGATTCTGTCCTTCTGGCTTTTCACAACCTGCTCCTCAATTTCTTTGCTAGTATTGGTGGAAGAGTAAAAAGATGGATACTTGCCACATTTCACTTGGGAGAGAATTCAGTAACTGCTCCTTCTTCTTAAGAACTGTACAAGGGAACATCATCGCTCCTGCTTGAGATAGCTGTTGGTGCTTTGGAGACATCAGCAGCCTTAGACCAATCCATACCTTTATCTAAGACCTATTTGCATGCTTAGCAATCAACACACTTCAATTAAGAAAAAGAACAATGCCTGCTTTTCTTAAGGATACAGAAGCAAAGAACTACTAATGAAGGATGTGCATAGAGACATGAGCAACAACCAGCACTTTCCTGTTTACTCAGTAAAAAACCACCTTTATGATCACATTTTTTATACCAATATTTGCCACTTGGTGATAGGAGCCTACCTCACAGGGTTGGTGCAAGCATTGCTGAAATCACAAACGGGGCATGCTTTCAGCATTCTGAAGTGCTCTTTAAGTTCTGAGCATTATTGGTTCAGCTAGCTTGGAATGCTGCTGACATTTCCTTGTCAAACTAGCCATCTCTTTTCCTGTTGATTGCTCCACTTCTTATTCCTTATTCTTGGGCACACTGTGGCCCCACTGTGCCAGGAGCCTCCGGCATCCCTGTCTTTCTATCCTTCTCAGCCGCCTGTCACCCAGCCGCTCCGGGCCAGCACATGTTGTTAATTATGCTTCTGAAAGCCATCGGTAAACATTTCAACCGTTTGATAAAAACCTCTTCTTTAGCATAAAAATTATGGAGGAAGAATTAATAGAAGATTGAAATGAGAATTTTTGAAAAGGGCCTTCAGCGCCTAATACTTCGAGTAAGAGGAAGAAAAAAACCATGCTGAGACTTCTTCGCCAAGAAAGGTATTTTTTAAAAAATTTAAGATGCTAGAGAAAGCCTGCTTCTCGTGCCAGCAATAGCCCCTCCATCTGCATCGCTCCACTTAAACGCCTCTCTTTCAGAAATATGAATAAGCCCGACTTCTTTAAAGATGGATGAGACTGCTTCCCACTGGGCTGAAAGAGCAAAAAATAAAAAAATAAAAAAAAGGAGAGCTTTAGTAAAACAGTAGCTCCAGAGGGCACAATAAATACATCCATTACGCCAGTTGCCAAGTTTAGTCTCTGAGTGCCAAGTATGCCTCACAGAACAAAAGAAAAGATTCCCAGGCACGAGGAAATGTGTGAAATACGTAGGCACAGAGATGCCGAGAACTTCACAATGAACATGTGTTCAGCTGGTGAATATACTATTTTAGACAGCCGTGACCACTCATGACCTGAGCCTCGGATCTCCTTGCTTCTCCAAAGTCTGGCTCAAGCAGCGTGCTGAATAGGTTTGCGGCAGCGCAGCAGCTGCGACGGTGGAATTTAATTTCCTTGCAGCTACTTTGGCACCTACGCAGTGGGTGATTCCCCCTAATGGTCATGTATGGCTGGGTGAGGTAATCAGCAGGCAGGGTAGGGTTGCCAGGTCCCTCTTCGCCACCGGTGGAAGGTTTTTGGGGCAGAGCCTGAGGAGGGTGAGGTTTGGGGAGGGGAGGGACTTCAATGCCATAGAGTCCAATGGCCAAAGCAGCCATTTTCTCCAGGTGAACTGCTCTCTATTGGCTGGAGATCAGTTGTAATAGCAGGAGATCTCCAGCTAGTACCTGGGGGTTGGCAACCCTAGGGAAGGGGGGAACCACAACTTCCATTGTGTGTGTGTGTGTGTGTGTGTGTGTAAAGTGCTGTCAAGTCGCAGCCGACTTATGGCAACTCCTTTTGGGGGGTTTTCATGGCAAGAGACTAACAGAGGTGCTTTGCCAGTGCCTTCCTCTGCACAGCAACCCTGGTATTCCTTGGTGGTCTCCTATCCAAATACTAACCAGGCTAGCCTGGGCCATCCCATACTGAAATACATGAGGGGTCAATAAATCCTCCCCTTAACTGTCCTCCAATGTTTCTTCAGCTGTTTTTAGCTCCCATCAGACCAAACAGTGAAAGGATAGGCTTGAGGGCAGGGAACCAGCAGTTGCTAATGTGAAAAGACTGTCCAAATAAGCTCCAGAACGCTCCAATTGCTCAGCAATTCTATTTTACTCTGGGCTTCAATTCTTTCCTTTCTTTTCCTTTTATCCCTTAGAAGCTCCTTGATCAATTGATCTTGAGCAGCATATATCTAGTGTTGGAGGGCTATAAGGACTGAAACAAATCTTGCCACTGACAATGTAGCCTTGGGGTCCCCACCTATCGCTTAGTAAAAAAGGCATTATGTCAGTCACAGAGGCATTGGATTTGTATGTTAAAAGGGGGGAAATATAGTGCAATTGAAGTTCCTCGTAAAAGCGGCATTCCAAAAGGCCATGAGCTAATGAGTCAATAGAGCCGGAAGAGCAAGGGCAGATCCTGTTGAGTATGGTATATTCAGAATTCTGCCCTGCATTACCATAGAAGGGTTAGCATTCAATCTAGCCAAGCAAAAAGCTCTACAAAGGCGAGGAGTTGTCAGATAATATGTACAGGCAGGCAGACCATGTGGAAGGGGAATTCCGAAGAACTGGGATGAACAGATGCGACGAGCACGAAAAGTAGTGCTGTTATAATTGAGCTCTTTAATGCGCTTTTTAATTTTGGTAAAACTTCAGTTTTCCCAAGATCTAATAACATATCCTGCGAGAAGCCCAACAACAACAGTTTCTCATCTAAGACTTTTTGCCATGAGGATTTAAAAGGGTCATGCTTCAGAGAAGCTAGGAATCCCTCAGTGCTAAAGCACAGTTTAAGGTGTAGTTTAAAGGCGGCCAACCACTCCCTAGCTTCAAGTGACATTTGGCCAAACTCGGAATGAAGAGTAACGCCAGCAACACATCGAGGGGTATTTAGGAGTTTTCGTAAGAACTGAAGCAGTGGACGATCTATAGATTCATTGATGACTGTTATCCAGATGGCAACACCAAAGAGGATAATTGGGGTAATTTTCAGATTAAAAACCTGAATAGCCCCTGGAATATATTTGCCACCTTTGATGTGGAAAAAGTTGACAATAGCACCAACCCCAGGTTTAATTTTGTTGGACACTGCTTTTTGATGGGCATTCCAATTTAGGTTAAGGGGAAAAAGAATGCCAAGGTAAACAAACTCCTTGACTTGGTCAACCTCAAAGCCATCTAATACCCAGCGAAAAAGAGGCATTTTTCTCCTGTTAGTGAAGATCATAATCTTAGATTTATGATGGTTTATTTTAAGACCTTCCCTAGAGCAGTACTCAGAAAAAGTTTGCAAAGATCTTTTCAAACCAATTCTTGTGCGGGACAGGAGAACTGCATCGTCAGCATAGAGTAGAATTGGGGTGGGATGACTTGCAAGCTTTGGGGGGTGGCAAAACTCTGAGAAATTGGTTGCCATATCATTCAGGTATAGATTAAACAAGAGAGGAGCAAGGAGGCAACCTTGTCTAACTCCCTTGACCAGTTCAAAAAGCTCGGTTAGTTCTCCTTGTTTGCCACAGCGAACCTGAGCTGTGAGGTCAGTATGAAATTGCTGAATAAGCCATAGTAATCTCCTATCCATAGTAGAATTTGATAGTTTCAACCATAGCCTCTCCCTCGGGATGGTATCAAAAGCTCCCTGAAGATCCATAAAACCCGCATAAAGGGTGCCATTTCAAGGGGAGGAATATTTCTCCGCTAGATGGGAGAGCACTAAACAGTGGTCCATGACAGACCAACCCCTTCTAAAGCCAATCTGTTCCCAGCCAAGGATGTCATCACTCTCAACCCAGTCCAACAGCCTCTTTAAGAAGTAGGAGGAATACAATTTGCCTAAGCAAGACAAAAGGCTGATTGGACGATAACAGCTTGGGTCAGAGCGCTGACCCTTTTGGGCTTCAATCCTGCGTCTCCTCACTAATTACTCAGCTAGGATTGCCAACCTCAAGGTGGGACCTGGAGATCTCACAGAATTACAGCTGGTCTCCAGAGACCAGGTCCCCTGGAGAAAATGGCCACTTTGGAGGGTGGGCTGGGTCATCACATCCCTGCTAAAGTCCCTGTCCTAGCCAAACCCCACCCTCCCCAATCTCTAGGAATTTCCCAATCTGGAGCCAGCGACCCGATATAACTCCGCACTGAGACCATGAGAGTGTAGGCAAGGTGCAGCTTGCATAGCTAGGATTGTAAAAGCTGCCCCATTCCAGAGTCTGCTGTTCTAGACTAGCGTTTCTTGTCCCTGCTCTTTGCTTGCACCATACCTCATCAGGACCTGGTTTCCAGCTTGGTGTAGTGGTTAAGAGCGGTGGTTTGGAGTGGTGGAGTCTGACCTGGAGAACAGGGTTGGATTCCCCACTCCTCCACATGAGCATTGGAGGCCAATCTGGTGAACTGGATTTGTTTCCCCACTCCTACACACGAAGCCAGCTGGGTGACCTTGGGCTAGTCACACTCTCTCAGCCCCACCTACCTCACAGGGTGTCTGTTGTGGGGAGGGGAAAGGAAGGTGATTGTAAGCAGGTTTGATTCTGCCTTAAGTGGTAAAGAAAGTCCGCATATAAAAACCAACTCTTCTTTGTCTTCTTCCCCAGTGCTAGATCAAAAGGCAAAGAGCAATCCCTTGCAGGCACTCTTGGAGGGAAAAGAAGAATGGTCTCTGTGGACATCCGGCTTCCCGCAGCAATAGAGCCCAACTCCTTCTGGATTCTTGTCATATCCCTGGGGGAGGAGGTGCCTTCTTCCATTGTGCCTCATCTCTGAGATTTGTGGGAGGCCAGCTTGACATTTCCAAGGTATCCATTAGGTCTGATGTGACAATTATATTAGCTCCTTAATGCCACTGGCGCAAAGCAAGGAGTCAGCAGCTCCCAAATGTTACAGTTTCTAGGACGTTCAGCTCTCATTACCATCCCAGACTCCAGCTCATGCCTCCTAGAAAGCAGCATGGACTCCTCCAGTTTAGACTGGCCATGTGGCACTGCTATAGGTTGGGTGGGTGAGGAAGAAGGGGGAGATCCAGCTGTTGCAGGGTTGAGCTACTCAAGACAAGGCCTCCTACTGAGGGGCCCTCCAAGACATCACAGTGATTTGCTAGAGACAGGGACCAGAAAACGGAGTATCCCTGGCAAACAAGAACGCTTGCAGTGTATAACACGAAGAAGAAGAGTTGGTTTTTATATGCTGACTTTCTCTACCACTTAAGAAAGAATCAAACTGGCTTACAGTCACCTTCCCCCCCCCCACAACAGGCACCTTGTGAGGTAGGTGGGGCTGAGAGAGCTCTAAGAGAGCTGTGACTAGCCCAAGGTCCCCAGCTGGCTTCATGTGTAGGAGTGGGGAACCAACCTGGTTCACCAGATTAGTGTCTGCTGCTCCATGAAGGCAGTTTGTGTGTGTGTGTGTGTGTGTGTGTGTGTGTGTGTGTGTGTGTGGCAGCTACAGTCAGCTGCTCATTCGCTCCCTCCTCTGCCTGTCTGTCAAGGTCTGAGTGCTAGATTATTGGTGGAAAGAGAAAGAGAGAAGATAAAAGACCAGCTCAATCGTTGCACCGGCAACATCCAGAGTCTTTTCTCAGGTCCTCTGCTCCTTTCAGCCAATTCATTAGAGTCCATTAGAGTGCACATCCTGAAGCCACAATGCCTGGAACAGAGGTCTGGCTAGGAAAAAACAGCATGCATGCTACAGCACTGGGTGACCCTGCTCTACAAAAGAAGTTGTTTCAAAGTCTGGAGCCTCCCTAGGTTTGGATTCATTAACCAAATCTAAATCCTTAAATTAAAAGAAACTCACATTAATTCCTGTGCGTATTACACATACCTTATTCCAGACCAGTTAGTTAAAGATTTGCTGACTTTGCAGGCGCAGTTTTGGGAAGAAGAGTTTAAAGCAGTCTTTACGGCTGTGATGTGCCTTGTAGACTTACCTACCTGAAGTATATTAGTCCTCTTTCTGTGGGCCCAGCACACTAGACACATTTTTAATTATTTACTCACACAAACACATTATCTGCCCCTGGGGAACAGACTTCACTGCTGGACTCCTATTAAAACCTGAAATTTACAAGGAATCTTCCAGATGATTCATATGGCAAAGTTCTTTTAAACTTGTAAAGCTGCTTCCACACAGCGACCATTTCCCATGTAGCTTTCATTGCCACATGCTAGTTTTACCTGCATTTTCCTTTTCTCAAGCTCTTGCAGCTACATTCCCCCACCACACCACTGGAGGTCTTTTGCAGGCTTTTAAAAAAATCAGCAATTGACATATCACTATATGTTCTCAGTTGGCTGCCATTTAAAAAGAAAAGGAAGCCTTTAGCCACTTTCATTGTGGAGATAAAAGAGGATATGTATATCTCTGCAACTAAAAAAGTTACAGACTTTTATATATGGGGGGATGACATAGGGTTCAATTAAAAGGAGGGGGCCTCAAGTGAATATTCACCACCACCCTGTCCCCATTCTCCAGGACCTTACTTGGAGATATGAGACATTCATCTGCTTTTTGACTTGGTTCTGTCTTCTGCAAGTCCACTCTCATATGCTCTGTTGTGAAAAGACATTGGAACGCAGTCTTTGCATCCAGGAGGGTAATGTGGATAGGGACGCTTTGGGGTTTGTTTGTCTGTATTGGTCAAAGATCACCAATAATTTGAGATTTGTTGGTCTGGGTTCCACTTACAAATCATCAGACACCACCAACACAACATCCAAATGTAAGATACGTTTCGCATTCAGTAGCATGTTACATAATGACCAAGTTCTGCATTATAAATAGCAAAGTGCAGCATTTTGATTAATATAAGATTGTTGTATGCCTTTGTGTACAACTAATGTTTTATGTATATTCATTTACATTTCTCAATAAATAAAATTTTAAAACTCTGGAAGTGACTGGGAACATCTTTTGATGCTAATATTAATTATGATTTACAATCATCATTATTAATGTTCCTTTTGCCCTAGGAAACCAGCACTGTTGGGGATACGCCCATAGGAACATATCTTACATATTTTAAAACAGCTATATTGGCTGCCACTTGGCTTCGATAGAAAAAAGCAAGAATCCAATAGCACCTCAAAGACTAACAAAATTTCTGCCAGGATCTGAGCTTTTGTGAGTCACAGGTCACTTCTTCAGATACTCTGTTTTGAGTTCAGTTAATGGTACAGGTTATGACTTTTAAAGCCCTTCATGGTCTAGAAACCACAGGGGAGAGGCTGTGACAGGGAGGGGCTGTGGCTCAGTAGCAGAACATCCATTTTGCATGCAGAAGGTCCCAGGTTCAATCCCTGGCATCTCCAGTTAAAAGAATCAAGTAGTAGATGATATGAAAGATCTCTGCCAGAGACCCTGGAGAGCCACTGCCAGTCAGGGTAAACAATACTGACTTTGATAGACCGAAGGTCTGACTCAATGTAAGGCAGCTCCGTGTGTTTATATCTAAAAGACTGTCTCTTCCCACATTTCCCCATGTGTCATCTGCAGTCCTCAGACTGCCACCTACTGACTGATGCATGGCTTAAGGTAGTTCACAAGGCATCAACCAGAGCCTGTTCTTTATAGTAAATCCCTCTGAAGAGGTGGGAGAGGGCATTGTCTCTGCAAGTTTTTAGAAGGCACTGTAAGGCCATTTTATTTCCTGTGGCTTTTTATGGGGTGTGGGCTGCAGACATTTGGGAGGCATTATCTGGAGTTTTGTTGTATTTTGTGTGTTTCGGTTTTGTGAGCCTGCGTGAGCCATGGGGAAAGGTGTGTGTCTAAATATTTTAATAAACAAATGAATAAAGGATTGCATCCATCATCAGCACTACAGAATGTTCTGTTCCCCCCCCCCCTTCAGTTTGGCTCTGAGTCACTTGGTTCCCCCTTAGAGGAGGAGGAGGAGAGGAAGAAGAGTTGGTTTTTATATGCTGACTTTCTCTGCCTTTTAAGGAGAATCAAACCGGCTTACAATCTCCTTCCCTTCCTCTCCCCACAACCGATACCTTGTGAGGTAGGTGAGGCTGAGGGAGCTCGAGGAGAACTGTGACTAGCCCAAGATCACCCAGCTGGCTTCATGTGTAGGAGTAGGGAAACCAACTTGGTGTGCCCCCGATTAAAGTCTGTGGGGAATCAAACCTGGTTCTCCAGATTAGAGTCCACCGCTCTTTACCATTACACCATGTGAGATGACTAGTGAGATGATAGCTACCTAGGGTCACCCGCTTCCAGCTGGGGCCTGGAGATCTTTTAGAATTGCAAGTGATCTCCAGATGACAGAGATCAGTTGCCCTAGTGAAGATGGCTGCTTTGGACTACATGGAATCATACCTCACTGAGCTCCTCCCCCTCAAACTCTCCCACGGCTCCACCCTCAAATCTCCAGGAAGCTGCCAACCCAGAGTTAGCAATCTTATCTGAGCAGCCCCACTATTCCCCAGAGCTGGCGTGAATGCTGGGAAGAAGAAAAAACCACCAAGAGGATCTCGTATGCAAGCCCCTCTACAGCTAGAGGCACCCCTGCCCTGCTGGGTTTAGCCCAGCTGGTTCCAGGAAGCTTACAGAAGAGTAGCTTCCACTGGACTTTTGCAACACAGCGTCAGCCTTCCAGCAGTCACTCAATGAAGCTTCGTCAGGCTGCTTTTCTTCCCATTCGTATACACACACCCACACGCCATCCTTCTATTGTTGAGGCAACAGAGAGCCTTGCAAGCAGGAATCTGCTCCATCTCACACACGCTGCTGCGTACCTTGACAAGCAATTACAGACTCCAGGGACCACGTCCAGTCACATCGCTCCCTGCCCCTAATTTCTCTCTCTCTAAAGGAATCAGGTGGGGCCAAGGGAGCTGCGGGCCGACATGTCTTATTAGCTGAAATGTAATTGAACAGCAGTACTATCCCTGTGCATAAATAGGATTTATGCTAGTTAGACGGGTGCAGAGACTATTAAGGAAATGAGTTGGGTGCCTTCAGATAAGCTGCCACATTCATTACACGTCGGAGCACAACATGCAGTCATTCTGTGGCTGTGAACGTGGTTTCAAATGGGGAGGAGAGTATAAAGGACAGGCTGAGTTGCTATTGGTCTGGTTTTCTTTCCTTTTTAAAAAGTGTTGTTTGAATTTATATGAAGATTTAGCAGAAATGCAATTTATATCTGCTAGTTTATCAGGCCTAGAGGGAAAAGAAAACCACTTTTGTTAGAACTGCTGCTAAGTCAGCTGTGTGTAAAGTTCTGTCAAGTCACAGCTGACTTACGGCAACCCAGTAGGGTTTTCAAGGCTAGAGACGTTCAGAGATGGTTTGCTATTGCCTTTCCTCTGCACAGTGACCATGGTATTCTTTGGTGGTCTCCCATCCAAATACTATCCAGGACCAATCCTTTTTAGCTACTGAGATCTGACGAGATCAGTCTAGCCTGTGTCATCAAGTCAGCTAGCAATTCTTAAAGGGTTAAATTGAGATGGATGAATGAGCAGAAAAATAACACTGGAGTGTGCTATCATAACTTACCCTAGCTTTTAGAGACAGCAGGTAACAAAATAGTTCCTGTGTGGCTCTGGCAACAATTTTTGCAGAAATGTACAGCTGGTGCCAAATTACAAGATCTCTGCTACCCCCTTCCTTGCCATGACAGCTTTAGCATGTGTCATGATTTCATCCTATCATCACTTCTTCCCATCACTATCTCAG
Organism: Euleptes europaea; assembly: GCF_029931775.1. Taxonomy (NCBI): domain Eukaryota; kingdom Metazoa; phylum Chordata; class Lepidosauria; order Squamata; family Sphaerodactylidae; genus Euleptes; species Euleptes europaea. Next base: position 43,321,721 of record NC_079324.1, read on the forward strand.
TTATTCTCCTTCCCTATAGTTCCACCACACTGACCTGAATGTTCCAAGCTAGCATGATCTTGTCAGATCTCAGAAGCTAAGCAAGGTCAGCCCTGGTTAGTGCTTGGGTGGGAGACCAGCAAGAAAGTCAAGGGTCACTACACAGAAATAGACAATGGCAAACCAACTTTGTTTATCTCTTGCCTTGACAACCATACAGGGTCGCGACTCAACAGCACTTTACACAGACATTTAGTTCTAGCCATTGTTATCAATCCTTGTGCTGGTAAGGTAGGGACACGGGTTCTTTCTGCCTCGTCCTATTGCCTGCCAGTTTCCTTTGGAAGTGCCAAAGGCAGATATCCCTCCCCATCCAAGGCTTTCTGCTAACTCCCATACAACAAAGCTTCTCCCAGCTGCTGTGTAGCAACTTCAGCACCCTCATGTCCCCAAAATGTCAGAGAGGGGCAACCCAAAAAATTAAAAACTTGCATCTCCCACGCGTGCCTCAGCCTCTCAGCATGAAGCTTGGAAGGAAAAAGGATTTCATCTCTGACCTCTCATGCTTGCATTCAATCATCCTGCCACCGGCTGCCAACCATTACTCAAGATGACAGAGCAGCTGAAAAGAAATGACTGTCTCTGCCGACAGTGCAAAGATGGGGATGACATTTTATGGGACTTTCCTCCTTGGACACAAGGTTATTGTCATCATCAACAACAATGGCTGAACCTTGAAAAGTTCCCTCCTCAATTTGGGCTTGTACAAGAGGGCAGAAACATCAAGGTTCATTGGAACACAGTTACCTGGAGAAGTTGTTTTGCTGCTCTCAGGGAATCCTTTCCTCTTTGGCTCGTCTGCGCTGAGGAATCCCTGTCTATCTGCCACAGAACCCTGTGAGAATTGCTGAGAATTCTGGGGATACTTTAGGGCGGCTGCTCAGGTCATGTGGCCCATTCTGGGAACAAGTATCATTTCTCTGGAACAGGCTGATAGGTTTCTTTCTCTTAACCCATCCCATACAAATAGTTCCATGTTAAACGAGAGAGAAAAATCTCTTATTTTATTTCTGCCATGTCATATGTGAGTCATATATGCTGGGGTGGCAGCTGTGATCTGAGAGGTCACTGGTTCAAATCTCATCTCCCGCATTAATTTAAAAGGTGGCCTTGGCAAGCCACTTTTTCTCAGAAACCAATTGGCCGCTGGAATAAGAACATCAGCCTACCATACAGGGCTACTGCAAGGACTTTAAAACAGATAAGGCATGCAAAATTCTTTGAATGCTAAAAGGACTATATGCATTCTATCTGTTATTGTTGTATCATGGTTGTGGATAAAAGGCAAGATAGGCTGAGCTGGTTTGGGTCAATGCCCCCCCATACACACACGTGCATACTTGGCATATTGTCAGAGCTGTTGAGCACATAGGTGCCCATTGCATAGGAAGATAAATATATGGTCTAAATGCACATGATGCACTCCCTTTGGTGACTCCCAGTGCCTAGGTGGAAAGCCACCTATGTGTGCTGCCCTGAGTTCCATAACTCAAGAAATATGAGATAAAACATGTTTGTCAGTCTGCCTTTCAGGGAAGTATGTTCTGCAGGATCTTCTCATTGATGAATTCCTAATAAGGACGTTCACCAGCTCATCATTTGAAACTCCTGCCCAAGCGCAATGTTTTGTGCTATAGGAGAAGAAGGAAAGAAATGAACGTGGTCTTCTTTGGCACAATGAAGACCTTTGGCTGACCAGCTGGTAAAGGACACAAAAGGAGGCTCACACCACACAAGATGAATGGATTAAAGGCAAAGCCAGTATGTGTGAGAAGACTGATTGACAAATTGGTTACCAGAGTTCTCGTGGGGGCTTCAATATTTGTGTTCTGTCTTAGGTAAAACTGCTCAGCACCCAACCAGAAATAGAAGAGCTGAAATTCATTCCCTAATTCAGTTATCTAGCAAAGTCACTACCCAAACATGTCATCTTGTTAAACCTATTAAATGTGGAGCTAGTCATAAGAACTTGGTTCAGATACCAACATGAAACCATGGTTTATTTTAACTATGCTTGGTTTGGGAAACCAGGATTCAGTTAACAGACAACCACTTGAATACTGGTTTAATCTCCCTCTCTCTGTTGCCAGGGAGGGCATTGCCAGAAACAAGTTAGGATTAAACCGAGATTAAGTCAGGATGTCAGCATTCACACCTGCTCCTGTGACAATCAGTTGCTTGGTTTGCCAACATTAACAGATTATTGTGCTTCTTTGCATGCTATGAAAAGCTTCAGCTTCCAACTTTTGCAGATAAAGTTTCTGTTAACAGCAGGGAAGCATACTTGGCTGGCAATTCTACCTTTCTCAGAACTAGAATCCCTCTGGTTCCTTTGTAGAGGCAGTGAAATGTATTTGACACTGGCTTAAAGGTAAAGTATGTACATGGTTTTTATTCTAACCTGCCTTGCACAGTTGGAGAGGTGGGATAAAACCATTTTCAACAAATAAAAGAGATGAAAGCCCTGCTAACAGACCAACACAACTTGCAGTCTATCAATCCAAAACACAGCTCACCAGCCATGTGTGGGGCTTACTGAACTGAGTTTTGCTGCCTGCCTGCAAACTACGACCATGCTGCAAATATGGGAACAAAGCATAGGGGAAAGCACTCACAACCTTTATTTAAATGGAGCCATAGCATTCACTGAAGCAACACCTGAAGACCCCTGACATTCAAGGCAGTAGCCAGATTTTCTGCAGAAAATCTCCCCTCTAGGTTAGGATTTAGAACTTCAGAATAGAGGTTCTCCAGTGGGTTTTGAGTGAGTCATCTCCAAGTAGCTGCTAGTGCAGCTCAGGAGATGACACTTAACCTTAAAAAGGTAAAGGTAGTCCCCCGTGCAAGCTCCGGGTCATTACCGACCCATGGGGTGACATCACATCCCGATGTTTACTAGGCAGACTTTGTTTACGGGGTGGTTTGCCAGTGCCTTCCCCAGTCATCTACACCTTACCCCCAGCAAGCTGGGTACTTATTTTACCAACCTCAGAAGGATGGAAGGCTGAGTCAACCTTGAACCGGCCACCTGAAACCAACTTCCATCAGGATCGAACTCAGGTTGTGAGCAGAGTTTTTGACTGTAGTACTGCAGCTTACCACTCTACACCACAGTGCTCTTTCATTTATCCTTAGGGGCTACAAAAAGAGGGAAGGGAATCAAGCTCGTGGAAGTCCAGGATGCATGACTAATGTGCACCATTTGGGCCAGCAGGTTACACCATGTACATGGTGGGGTGGAGGGAAACTGCCCACAGTGCATCCCTCACACTGCTGCAACAGAAAATCCTGTGTTCCAGATGGAAGAGAAACCATTTTCTGGACCCTGAATACCACCTCTTGCCACCTGTTCTCCCTCCAGCCAGCATGGCAAGAGGGAAGTGTTAGGGATTGATTTGCTGCTTACACTGTAGATTACCTTTAAAATCCAATTTGGGGTTGATGTATTGTTAACTAAAGCCTGGAGTAACCGGCAGCTCCTGTGCAATCAGGGGCTAGCCGTTCTCTCGCCTGCCTCCCATACATCACCATTCCCTTCCAATTTGGTGTCACTTTGCCAGAGCGAGGCACCTGGGGCTCGTGGTAATTCCAGCTTCTTTGCCGGAGCCTCGGTAAGGCGGGCAGGATTTATAATCCATACACTGTCCTCGGGCAGAGGTAAAAGAAAATTGGTGCGTGGGGGGGGCCATTCCAGCTTCCCCCAATGCACACAGGGCCCCAGAGAGCAGTTCGTAGGGAGCCCACGAGCATCCATTGCAAAGATGGACAGTTTTAATACCTTCCAAGAGCCGGCAGACATTTGCCCATCAGAGCTTGCCTTCATCGGGACGTTTGATGGCAAGGCACACTGGTGCTCCCTTTCCTGATAGGTTTATTGTTTCCCTGACAGTTTCCAGACTCTTTTCATTTTGCTTAAAGCCCAGCAAGCATGAGGTAAGACTTAGGTCAAGGGATGTTGATGCAGCAGAGATCCTCAGCCCTACCTCGACATATAACACCACGCATTTGGCAAAAACGACAACAGGTGATTGGGAGTTTGGGGTTCCGGCTATCAGTTTCCCCTACTGAGATTCATTGGCCAATCCTTGCCAGACACCTTGGCAGATGGTATGTGGGAAGGGAGGTGCTGGCTGATTAAGCCCCCCTTTAGGCAGAAAGGGGCTTCCTTGTGGGTTTCATCAATAGCCCCAAACATTGCAAAGGCTTGGAACAGATAACATGTCAAAGGCATAAATTCCACAATGGTAGGACAGCAAGAGATACAAGTAATCATAAAAGCAAATATCAATAAATACAGGGATTACATTTAACTAAAATGTAACTCAGTGGCGCCAATGAGAGCAGTGAGACTTGGGTCTTTTATGCATGGGTTGGATCTCCCTGCTTGGACCTGGGTTCATTGCACATTAAAGTAACCCAGGTGGGGGGAAACTGTATGCATTGGCTTGAATGATCAGGGATGAAACTGTGTGCTAATCAAGCCATGAATACAGAAAAACAGTCTCCCAAGCTCAAATCAAATCCCACCCCTTTAAATGCTGCTCTGTAATTGGCTTACTTAGCAGTGCTCCCTGTGAGAGAAGATTTCCTTCCCCCAAAACCTAACTGCAGCATAAAAAAGCATTTTAAGAACAAAAAACAAAAAATGGAGCAATCTGAAAGAAGGAGGGGGGGTGGAGAAATCCAAGCCTCATTTTTAAGAAGCCTTTCTTTTGCTCATAAAGAGCTCCAAGAGAGCTGGAAGCAGGAAGCACTTGAATCCCTGCCTCTTCACACACTGCTTTGTGATTGGCTGTGAGAGAAGCCAATCTTCTGTTTTCCCCTGTTTAACCATCGGCATGCTGCTTTGAGGAGGGGGTTGGAAAAGGGTAGGGCATGATGGCACGGGGAAGCTCAACCCGAGAACGGAGTATGCATGCTCTGTTACTCAGGAATGAGCCAGGATGGACGGATTAATTCAGGCCAGAAGAGAAATGGGAAAAGCCAGGTTCTTTTTGCGTCGAAACAGTGTTGAGCTTCCAAGAAATGAGATATCGTGCATACTAAAAAATTTGATCCTGGCTGAAACGGGGAATAAAGGAGGTTAAAGTGACCATGCATAAAACACCATGCTTTATGAATCATTTTGTACAGTGCTATCCTTTTGCCCACGTAGAAAAGCCCTCTTGAATAGTTCAGTTTTGCATAGCTTGTGGAAAGCCGGTAGGGTGGGAGGCAGGCCATTCCACAAGATGGGGGCCACAACAGAGAAGGCACAGGTACAGGCAGTTGTTGATTTTGCAGGTTGGTACCTGCAGAAGGCCCTGTTCAGATAAGCAAGGCTGTCATGGCAGAGCATGAGGAGAGATGGTCTCACAAATATGAGGGTCCAGGGCCATGCAGGGCTTTGTAAGTGATGGCCAATAGCATAGTGTTACATCATCATCCAGACTGGGGTAATGGTCTGAGAAAGCTTTGGCTCTCAACGGCTACTCCCCAGCCAAACCCCCAACAATGCTCAACTCTGGCCTTTATGCAGAGAGCCTCAGTGCAGAGGGGGCATGATTGCTCTCGTCTTGTTAGTGGCTTCCTAGAGGCACCTGGTTGGCCACTGTGTGAACAGACTGCTGGACGATGGGCCTTGGTCTGATCCAGCAGGGCCTTTCTTATGTTCGTATGTTCTCTCTTCAAGTATTTGAAGGGCTGTCACTTAGAGGGGGCAGGGAGCTGTTCCTGTTGGCAGCAGAGGATAGGACTCGCAATAATGAGCTTAAATTATGGATGGAAAGGTACCAGCTGGATATTGGGGGGGGGGGGGATTCACAGTAAGAGTTGTTCAGCAGTGGCAACCCTAGGGTGGTGGTGAGCTCCCCCTCACTGGCAGTCTTTAAGCAGAGGCTGGACAAACACTTGTCATGGATTCTCTAGGCGGATCCTGCATTAAGCAGGGGGTTGGACCTGTATGGCCCCTTACAACTCTATGATTCTATGATTCTATACATTCACTCTCTCCTCTTGAATTGATAAATCCAGATGGGTAGCCTGTATTCCTCTGCAGCAACGCAATAAATCAGGAGTTCAGTGGCACCTTGAAGACAAAGAACATTTCTTATAGCATCAGCTTGAACTGAATTGGCAGCTGCAGAAAAAGTCAGAACCTTCTTGAGTTTAAACAGAAATTTCAGTCTCCAGAACTCCATACTGGTTACCTGTGATGATAATATCCCTTCCTCCTCTGGCTTCCTCCATGCCCATTTGGAATCGAACCACTGCTCAGTGGTTCCTCTTCAGCTCAGTTTCTTCTCCTAATGTCCCCTCAGCATCATTATTAGGACTTCATCATGTTCCGTGGTGATTCTTCTTCCTTCTGAGGCTCTTCTGAGGCATGAGATTATCTGATCAAACTACTGAGCACCAGCTCAGGGGCCATCCATCCCATTAACTTGCCAAAGGAAATCCGTCTTAATATTTCACAAACCACAGCAACACTATCTGGCCAGAATTTTTCTAGCTTAACTAGAATATTACCTTCTTGGCCAGTGGCTCAATTTAAAAAATAAAAAAAACTCCAGCAGAGGCACTCTTGGTGAGGGTGTGGATGGGCACATATAACGATGGTTGGCACGAGCAAGCAAGCATTTGCCCTCACATTAGAAGAAAGCTCTGCTCACGCTCAATGAAACTTCGATCTTGGGGCTTTTCGAAAGATGTTTCCTACTCTTGGAAGGCCATGGAACTCTGCACATGCTCAGTGCCCTAGGTGCCAGGCAGTTATAAACAAAAGGCAGCAACTATAACATCAATTCATTGTTGCCTATGTCCATCTCCTTTGGACGTAGGGTTGCCAATTACAAGTTGGGAAATTCCTGGAGATTTGGGAGTGGAGTCTGGGAAGGATGAAGTTTGGGGAGGGGCTTCAGTGTGGTATGATGCCTTAGAGCCCACTTTCCAAAGCTGCCATCTGCTCCAGGGGAACTGATCTCTGTAGACCAGAGATCAGTAGCAATTCCTGGAGATCTCCAGGTCCTACCTGGAGTCTGGCAACTCTATTTGGATGAGGAAACACATTCCTTACCAAGAACTCCCCACAATGCTCAACTGTTTTCTTCTTTAGGGCAAAGGAACGTCTGGTTCTAAAGTACTTGTTAATTAAGCAAGTCAAGGCAGAATGTGATTTAGAGGCTGGATGCTGACAATTGTGTGTGTGTAGGAATAATAAAGTATTAGTGTTGGTGAGACATAGAGATTAAGAGGCTATATGAGGAGCAACAATTCACTTGTTCAAATGCTACAAAAATGCCTTACATTGAGTCAGACAATTAGTCCATCTAGCCCAGTCCTCTGATGATCGCGGTGTAGTGTCAGAAGTCAGAAGCATTTATTGCGGCATTGCGCCAATAAAAATTAAGAACATAACAGCAATATTACAGCGGATACATTGATATTGTTTAAAAGTTGTGTCATGTTAATTTAAAAGAATATATATAAATTAAAATGTTTCACGATTTGGATAAGAAATAAACATTTTGACATAAATTCAAAAGAAGATTTTTAACTTCGTTATTTTTTTGACTTTTATTTTACTAAACTTTGACGAAGTTTGTAGATTGCTGCGCAGAATTTGGCGACCTCTCTAATTTGTAAGGGAATTTCATCTGAGAGGAGCTTCCTAACCTGAAGTTTTTCAGAATAACCTGAGATTTTCTCAAGCATGGACCGGGATAGCTTAGAGCGGTCATCCTTATAGAATGAGCATCTGAATCGCAGTGTAGTGGTTAGAGTGCTAGAATAGGATCTGGGAGACCTTGTTATGAATGGAAGTTTACTAGGTGGCTTTGGGCTGATCTCAACTTAGCCTACCTCACAGGGCTGTTATTATAAGGATAAATGGAGGAGGGGAGAATACTGTTGTAAGCCACTTTGGGTCCCAGTTGGGGTGCAAAAAAAGGTCTATAAATATCTAAAGAAAGAAATACAGCTCCAAGGGTCCAATGAATTTTCTCCTATCTGAGAAGAATAGATTTGATAGGTCAAGAGTTAATTTTGGGACTCGTACATCCAAAGTATGTGCTCAGCCAGCAAACTATGCCCCCTATGCCAATGTGGAGCACCAATGGCCTGGTTCTATATAGTATTGTCAATGTGCATGATGCACATGTTTTGGAAAACAGCATAATCCAAAAAGCACAGATCCCTGCCCTTAAGACTGTACAGGCTAAACTAACCAGCTCCTCCCACATGATCTTAACTGCTCATTTGATCATCCTCTGAGGTCCTGGTTTGTATTTGTAATTTGTCTGCCATGGGTGGTGGCAGATAGGGTTGCCAGTTCCCTCTTCACCACCAGCGAGAGGTTTTGGGGGCGGAGCCTGAGGAGGGTGGGATTTGGGGAGGGGAGGGACTTCAATACCATAGAGTCCAATGGTCAAAGCAGCCATTTTCTCCAGGTGAACTGATCTCTTTCGGCTGGAGATCAGTTGTAATAGCAGGAGATCTCCAGCTAGTACCTGGAGGTTGGCAACCCTAGTGGCAGATGACACCTAAACTCTGGAATTCCCTTCCACAGGAGGCCCAAATGGCTCCCTCCTTGCTTGGTTTCAAAGGTTCAGGGAACATACTACTCCTTCAGAGGGATTTAGGGATTAGTAATAATAAATTCTCTGGGCCTCTGGCTACAAGAAATTTTCACAGTAGAGTCAATAGCATCTCCACAGGGTCAAAAACAGAGCTGGAACAAGGCTGAAGCCGCTTCTTCTCTCACACCACAGTCACAAGCCGAAAAAAACCAGCATGCATCTAAGAGGCCCAAAACTCCCTTTAAACCACTGGTTCCCAACCAGGGGTCCATGGACCCCCAGGGGTCCGCGAGAACTAAATTAAGGTCTGCGAAACAAAGTTATAAACCCATAATAAATTAATATTTTCAATCAAAACTTCTCTATTATAAAAATATATATTCAAATATTATTCTAAGTTTAATGTTTAACTAACAGTTATGATTAAAGTTTATTTTCAAATTCTCAGAATTTTTATTTTGAACCTTGGGGTCCCTGCACCGAACAAAAAAGTCCTAGTGGTCCCTGGTCAAAAAAAGGTTGGGAACCACTGCTTTAAACGTTTGATAACGAAGAACAAGTGTCATCTTCCAACCACCACAAGGACCCTGTAACATGTAGACTGGCCCTCAAATGCATTCACAGCAATTCACCAGCACCACCATTTACTGTGCTGATTGACAGCAGATGATAGAGAAGTAGTGTATTCATATTTAGATGCCTAGAACGAAATTGGCTTAACCACAGCCTGGGTCGGGCCATGATTTGAAAGCAAAGATGGACAGTTTATTCCCCCAATTAGAGAGTTAATTAGAAGAGACTCCAGAGAAGAGGCTGAAGCCTAGGGTTGCCAGGTCCCTCTTCGCCACCAGCGAAAGGTTTTGGGGGCGGAGCCTGAGGAGGGTGGGGTTTGGGGAAGGGAGGGATTTCAATGCCATAGAGTCCAATTGCCCAAGTGGCCATTTTCTCCAAGTGAACTGATCTCTATCGGCTGGAGATCAGTTGTAATAGCAGGAGATCTCCAGCTAGTACCTGGAGGTCAGCAACCCTATTGAATCCTGAGGAATGGCCGCTGCAGAACATTTTTGTGCTGCCCATGTTATGGTCTCAGTGCAATTAATGTTTGCAGCAGCCGTAGAGCTGTGAGTCAGTGGATACATTCACCTTTGAGTTTTCGCTGCAATTTATCCAAGGGCATCAGGAAGACTGAGACCCAAATCTGGACAGAAATACTGATCTACTTTGCTCATTCTAAATATGCCGGGATCTTGTCAATAGTTTTCTTTGTTAATAATATGTCCTAGTTAACCAGCAAAGAGTCTGTCGTGCTGTTCTCATTCATGTTTTAAAAAGGCACTCCCCTGAAATATGCCTAAAAGACTAAATCAAGACAGAGATTTACTGGAGACAGAGACCATAAAAAGGGCTTGTTCCCGGTAAATAGGGCCAGTTGAGAAGTATGCCACATACACACACATATGCTTGCACACAGCTATCTCCCCCCCTCTCCCCCGGTCGCCTTCATTCTTCACCACTGTTCTCATCCATCACCTTTCTCTGGGACACAGTATACTTTGATAAAGAACTAAAATCAGCAACGGCAGGGCAATTGCTGGTTGCAGGTTGCGATAATGGCTGGTAATTTCGATATGGGAGCAACAACCACAGACTCCATCAATGTGACATTACGGTGGGGAAGGACTCCAATCCATGAACACACACAGAAATGGGCCACTCTTTTATCACTATGTTTACCCTACAAAGCAATCTACTTCAAATGAACACAGAGATTAAGCTTCCTCCCCTGCCTGTCTGACCAGGGGAAACAAAAGAAGGAAGCAGTAACGCACCACAGAACTGCATAGCAATTCTCTCGACATGCCAAGGCACATTCTCCAGCCCTGCCTTGCTGACTGGGAACCAGGTTCAGTTCGCACCCACAGCCCTGGCTAGAGCCACTCCTGCCAGGCAGGCGTCCTCAGACGACAGATTTCAAGCACCATTCGGGGTAACAGAGTGTGTGAACTGACTTCTTTGCATTACTGCCCCTGTGAACTCCCCCTTCCCTCCACTGGCTCTGTTTCTCCCTGCCACCACAGGATCTGCTCCCTTCTCCTCATGCCTTCTCTTGTCGCTGCAAATGTCTGCATGCCATTTGGGGGTAGGGTTGCATGGGGGAAACGAACAGCGTGGAAGGAAGTGTTTTCAAAAAGCAAACACACACGGCCCGTGCAGCGATCACGGGTGGGTTTTTTCCCCCAAAAGTCTCCACTATCATATCCAGTGAAAGAATCCCACGGCATGGCTGGTGACATAATTCTTAAAGAACCAACATCCAATCACAAGGTAGCATTTTCGGGGCCAGGAGGGGGGACGACTCAGATGTTTCCCTTCTTCCTGGCGATTTCTTCTTGGCGGACATTTACTTCTGGTACTCCTTGAATTTCGTTGGTGCAAGAAGCCCCCTTCCACAGGGCTTTTAAAATTTGGTTTAGAAAACGGTGCATCTAGTGAGCGGCAAAATCATCCCTGCATAAAGGGCCTTTGTGACATGCAGCAAGGCCCGGTTTTGTATGTGACTGGAAGCACACCATGTTCTGTCTCCATTCTCACATAACAATCATGAACGTTGCAGTCATCAAGATGAACATGAATCAGACCTAAGCTACCAGTTTAAGTTAGAGGCCAGAATGATGCAAATGCTGGAAACAAACACTGGTTTCAGGGTCTTAGTCTTGTGAATGCAGCTGACATATGTGGCCCTGGCTTGATTTATAAAGGGCAGATTTTTCAACATCGACGTTCCTCTACACTCCTGTTTCTATTCAGGGCCCTCCCTTACAGATCTCCCCTCACTAGGGTTGCCAGGTCCCTCTTCGCCACCAGCGGGAGATTTTTGGGGCGGAGTCGGAAAAGGGCGGGGTTTGGGAGGGGAGGGGTTTCAGTGCCATAGAGTTCAATTGCCAAAGTGGTCATTTTTCTCCAGGTGATCTGATCTCTATTGGCTGGAGATCAGTTGAATTAGCAGGAGATCTCCTGCTACTACCTGGCAGTTGGCAACCCTACCCATCACTCAGTTCAGCTCTGAATCTTCTCCTCTGTTTTCTTCCTTGCAGAAAACCATACCAGAGCAGGCAGGGTCTCCAGAGAGCCTTTCCCTGTCACTCACTCTAAAATCCCTTTTACTCCATTTCATCTCATCGGTCCTGGCAAATTATTTCTTTAAGATTATTTTGGTGACTGATGGGCTTTCGATGGACTGTCTCCCTGGCTGTGTGATGTGCGTTATGGGGCAGAAATGTGGTGTGCCGCACGGCTGGAAATCCTTTCATTGCTGACTGATTGGTAATTGTTTTACCTCTAAGCAGCCAGAGCGGTGGCTTCTCTGCGAAATAATTCAAGTCTCTCTCCTCCTCGTTGACATGTAATGACACCCTGTATAAAATGGAAACATAACAATTAACAGTCCATAAAGCACCCCTTGGTAAGGGAGACACTGGTGGCATAAAAAGGGAAAGAAGTGAAATTATACAAAGCAAGATAGATAGTTCTGCATAATCATTCAGTTGTACCACTCTCTCCCGTATGCTAATACACCCATTGAAGTCCAGATATGTAGCTGAAGCTTCGCTAATAAAGATTTTTCCTAAAACCTTACCCATTCATAAATATTGTAAATGCTTCAAATCTTTATTGGAATCATTTCTAACATCCATAAACAGATGGAAACCTTTTAGCACCTCACTGACTGCCTTATTTATGTTTCCCAAGTGTTGAGAGGCAGGAAGTGACTCGGAGAGGAGCAGAGAGAATGACTCAGCAGATATGTGCCTAAAAGAGATATTTTCCAACCAAAACCGTTAGCAGATATTCCTGCTGAACAGCATTGACTTGATTGTGATTTCTTCTGTCCAGCATTTCCACTTTCTAGCAATCACTGCATCACCAGTAGCTTTCTAATTTCTGGATCTCCCTGTTTGTGCGACGTATTTTGTCACCTGGGGCTGGTCCAGCTTGCTAGAAAGAGAGAGGCAAAGTTTTGTTTGTATTCACCGACAGGCTCTCTGTTTAAGGGAGACAGAGGCAAAGGGTCAGACTGTCGCGCACAGCTTGTCTGGACTTCAGGAGTTTACCTGGTAGCAACTTCACACCACGCAGTTCTGCTATGTACAGTTTATTTACAATATCTACACAGAGTCCTTTGGCTGTTAACATTCACAGCTCTGAGCATCAGCATGCTCCGCCAGCACGTATATTTCAGGCAAGAAGTAACTTACATTCACTACACAGACTTATATACACATTTATGACCAATCACAGTTCACTTGAGATGAGTCATTCTGGAAATCCCCATTCCTGGCTTTACAAACTGGATCAGACCAGCATCATCACATGACTTAGCTGTCACTCTGATCAGTATGATCTGTTTAGCAAACCGCAGACTAGCCATAACTTTGACATATGTTGACACAGACACCACTGTGTGGACAGACAACTTGCCTACCTTTTAGCCTAGACTTCAAGGAAGATAGAGACAGATGGAAGGAAGATAGAGACAGTACGTAACAAGCCACACTATACTGGGAATTTGGGAGGGAGAATTGAAGCAAGTTCTTCCCTCCTGGAAAATAGCAGCCCTGGGAGTGGCAGCTGATATTGCAAAAATGGCTGAGGGAAAAGATTAATCCCCACCCTGCCTTGTTGCACATGGGCCCTAACCTGAATCAGTGGCCCCTGCATCTGCTATTCATAGGGTTGCCAGGTCCCTCTTGGCAACCAGCGGGAGGTTTTTGGGGTGGAGCCTGAGGAGGACAAGGTTTGTGTGAGGGTTCCGAACCTCCCTGTGCAAACTCCATAAAATCACTTGCTCAGACGGTCATGCAGAAACAAGGAACTTTATTGGAAGCTTCAGGTTAGTATAGGCCCTACAATGGCAAAGTTGCAAGTGCTAGCAATTTCACAAAGACAGAATTATAACCCCTACAGGGAAGCAGATGTCAAATACATGTTATGGGAATCTACGAGATAATTGTGCATGGTACAGGAACATCAAAGATCTCAGGAAGCTCGTTACTGCTATCTACACACCAAGGCCATAGCTGGTGGGAGGGAGTCGGAGAGAGCAAGGGAGGTGGATGGAGGGAAGAGACATTCCAACCTGGGGCCTGCTGGACGCAGCGCCTAACCAAAGAAAGGCAAAAGGCCTGGACTGCTTTTATGAGCCCAGGGGGGGAGCACACAAAGCAAAAAGCTTACAGACCCTTACAGTTTGGGGAGGAGAGGGACTTCAATGCCATAGAGTCCAATTACCAAAGGGGCCATTTTCTCCAGGTGAACTGATCTCTATCGGCTGGAGATCAGTTGTAATAGCAGCAGCTCTCCAGCTGGTACCTTGAGGTTGGCAACCCTAGCTATTCATTGTTTTGTTTTGTTTTAAATAGCTGTTTATGGATCCTCCATCATCATCACATCTAGTAAACAGTGGCCATTTTCAGATCTTGGGGCAGGGAAAGCAATGAATTATGTATACAGAAGCATTTGTGTCTGTCATGAGCTTGCTTCCATTAGGTACTGCTGAATTCCTATATTATGAGTGAAGACGAAAAATACTCTCCCCATTCATTCTCTCCATATCAGTCATCCTATTATTTCCCCACCCCACACACACACATCCACATTCAAAGCACGGAAACAGTTTCCCATAATTGAATGAATGAATGTACAAGAGGACGTTGTAAGTATAACTTTCTATTGGACTGTTTTGACAATTTGGTATGTAAACAATTGTTTAGTATACGTTTTATATGAATTTTAGGAAGGACTGATGAAGACCTGTTCATTATGAACTCGAAACAATCGTCTCCTCATTGGGAGCCTCGTTGAAAATCCTTTGGATACCACTTCTCCTACAATTGAGAGAGACTCTATGAACATTGGCTGTGTCATTTTGACACTTTTTCCACCTTGTACAGCCACATTGTTTGTCTTAGCTGGTGTGTTTCAGCTTTGTAGAATATATAGTGTGTATAGCTGTATTGTTATGTCATTTTGGTAGCTTATAAAGTTTTTTGCACTGTGTATACACTTCGCTCCTGTACTGAGTTCCTCATCCTCCCGATATTAGTACAGTGGTGTCTATTTCTCCCCCAAAACCTGGAGATTGGCAACCCTAGTGGACTCTATGGCATTGTACCCCATTGAGACCCAGGTTCCAACCCTCAAATTTCTAGATGTATCCCAACCTGGATTTGGCAACCTCTCCCCATACCCCACCAGTGGCCAGGGAGGAGCTGGTGACCCAAGTGAAAGAAAGAACCAAGTGTGGATAGGGTTGCCAGGTCCCTCTTTGCCGCCAGCGGGAGGTTTTGGGGGCGGAGCCTGAGGAGGGTGGGTTTGGGGAGGGAGGGACTTCAATGCCATAGAGTCCAGTTGCCAAAGCGGCCATTTTCTCCAGGTGAACTGATATCTGTCGGCTGGAGATCAGTTGTAACAGCAGGAGATCTCCAGCTAGTACCTGGAGGTTGGCAACCCTAAGTGTGGAAGAGGAGTCTTAACAAATTACCTAAGTCCCTGCCTGCCTCTCCATTGGCACTGGTGTATTGTTACATGAGCATATATTACAAAAAAGCTATACATGTAATACAAAAGCTATAAATGAAGTAAAATCAATACATTAAAATATATTATCCTATTGGGAAAAGACTGTGGCTTTTGGGGGGGGGGGGAAATGTATACGTAAACGATCCCCTTTTGTCAACTGGAAAGGCCCCAAAGTACCCATCCCCAGCTGCCTGGGCTGCTTGCATTCCTGGAATGCCGGTGGTTTCCAAGTAATATTCTTTTTGCAAGAGCACGATGTGTGGAGAAAATATCCCTGTGGGACTCCATTCAGATTTGTTATTTTGTCTCTTTCTGTCTGTCTCTTTCTCTCCTTGAGTGTCCTGTTTCTTGAGATTCCGTTCACAGAACTCCTAGTGCCAGCTGGCAATAAGGAGCTAGTAGACCAGGGTCAGGGAAAGTGATGGTTCCCCCCCCCCTCTCAGCATTTTATCAATCCTTGAGAGATAAGAGGTGCTAGCTGACTGGATGTTGCAGGCTTTGTTGGGCATGTGAGACTCTCATTCTGCGAGGCTTTTCTATATGTTAGTCAATGGGACTGAACTAGGGTTGCCAGGTCCCTCTTCGCCACTGGTGGGAGGTTTTGGGATGGAGCTTGAGGAGGGCGGGGTTTGGGGCAGGGAGGGACTTCAAAGCCATAGAGTCCACTTGCCAACGCAGCCATTTTGTCCAGGTGAACTGATCTCTATCAGCCTGGAGATCAGTTGTAACAGCAGGAGATCTCCAGCTAGTCCCTGGAGGTTGGCAACCCTAGACTGAACCAGGAATAGTCACAGACCAGCAGTGGCGGTACTGTGTGACTCTTGACTATGGTCAATGCCATGCCAGTGTTCACAGATTCTTTTCTCTGCCCCCATCCCTAGCACTATGGCGTCTTTGAATCTGGACTGAGCTTCCAACACTACAACAAGCGAACCACAGTCACCCCCCAAAAAAGGGTTTTCTACCAACTGATTTTCCTAAATCACCATGGGGCTTAGGATACATGCCCAGCAGGTTCAATCTCTTTCAGGATAAAAATCAATCCATGCCACATTTGCAGGAAGATGCAGGTCATTAGACAAACATGTTTAATCTTAAACTAACACGTACATTACAATGATGATTCTTCATGGGGCCTGAAGTTTTCCCAGAATTACTACTGATCTCCAGAGATCAGTTCCCCTGGAGGAAATGGCAGTTTCAGAGGATAGACATTATGGTATACCATAGAGAAATGGAAATTATAGAGCGGCTACATAGGATGGATAATCTATGACCTCTGCTTCTCCTATGGTATACCATAGAGTCTAGGAAAAACTAATTGAATTTTGCCGATAAAGACACAAAATGCCAGAGGCCATTTGGGAATTCAGAGAGGGATGTGACTGCTGTTAGCTAGCATTTTTAGAGTGGATTTTTCTTCCTGGGAAATACATGAAGAGGATTTTCAGAGGTGTTTTAAAGTTGAATGGAATATAATCAGATCGAAGCCAGTTATACCAGCACAAATATTTAAGATCAAAGGGTTAGAATGAACACACAGGTCATTTATGCAGAGCTGTCTCCCTTGTGGTCACCTCGCCAACTGCTCCGGTGCTTCATTTTGATTATGCATGCCTTTTCTGACTGCCAGGGGTCAGACTCGCTCTGTTTCAGGGTCACTCAGGCATGATAAGGGCAACACTGATTGTCAAGAAATATCCACCTTCAGCCATGGAAAATTTGGGTGGGTAGGGCTGTCGACTCGGTTTGTCCTGAACTGAAAACCAGCCAAATTTCCCTCATTTCCGCAATTTTCAGTTCGGATGGAACCAAATTCAAAAAAAGGCAGGAAAACAATGAGCCAAATTCGGCGAGTTTGGGGCGCACCGAATAAATTCAGCAAATTCAGGGGCTCAGAACCATCAGTTAGTAAGCAGCATTCTCCTGCGGCCAATGGTGGCCAAGCTGGGTCTTCTCCTGGCCGATGCAAAAGGGAAAATTCCACCCCACCTGCCCCTTATGTATAGCTAGTGCGCCTCTGTCCCTTTCCATAGTTTGCAAACTCCCAAGGTCACGTCACGTGTTGCTTTGCATGGTTTTGCAAACTCCGAGTCCAAACGGTCTATTAATTTCTATTCATTCCAATGGGCGGAGGGGGGGACCCCTTCCAAGCCCCATAACTTGGGACCCCCTGACCCAATCTTCACCAAACCTGGGGGTTCTTGCAAGAAGGGCCCCCTCAAGCTACGCTGAATGTTTGGGGCCTCTACCTCCAAAAAGCCCCCCTCGGAGTCGCAGAAAGCCACGAATGTGTTTGTAATGGCTTTATTGCAATGGGCAGATTGGGGGGACCCCTTCCGGGCCCCATAACTTCGGACCCCCTGACCCAATCTTAACAAAACTTGGAGGTTCTTGCAATAAGGGTCCCCTCAAGCTACGCTGAAAGTTTGGGACCTATACCTCCAAACATCCCCCCCCCGGAGCCGCAGAAAGGCACAAATGTGTTTTTAATGGCTTTATTCAGCCGAATTTTTTTTCCCGAACTCCAAACTTAGTGCCGAATTCCACGGATCCGAATCGGGGGAGTTCGGACTTCGGCATTTCCTGAATCAAAACGGGCCGAATTTTGCCGAATCTGAATTTTACCGAATTTTTTTTCAACAGCCCTATGGATGGGCACAGCTGGATGGAGTTCTACTGGGGTGGGGGTGCCGGTAGCCACTAAGGTTTGTTCCGATAAGGAGCGATATTTCTATTCCAGGGCCAACCCAACTACTGGGCAAACCTTGGAGCCAAACCTTGAGTGGCACCAAAAATGTGGGGGAAACCTTCTCTACTGGCTTGAAAATATGTTTGGTGTTACCCAGCTTCTAGAATCTCCATGTCAGTTGACTTCTACAGCTGCGAGGATGGAGCATGAAGGGCTTTTGAAGAGCCTATTGTGTTTTAATGTTTACATTGTTCTTTTTTAATGCCAAGTAAGAAAAACATTTACTCTAGACATCTCACTTTGCTCAATATTGAATGGGGAGGAGGGAAAGGCATAGTTTGTTTAGGGTGTCAAAAAAACCTTGGGCCAGCCCTGCTGTATTCTAAGTATTCTTGTAACTTCAAAAAGGAAGCTGCCATTCTACAAAATTATAAGCCTGTTTGAAAAATAAGGATGAGCCAATCAGCACTCCAGATCTGAGGGTTGCATCCATCGATTTCACCCTGGCTGCAATTCTGAGTGGCCATATATCATCATCATACGTACTGTGTGAATTGTATTGATATCTCATGGCCAGCTCTTCTGTGTGGTTGTAGTATTATTTTACTTTTTAAGGAAAGCTCGCCTTTTTATTTTCCAGCTGGACTATAATAAGGTTTGCCTGGGCACTGAGCGGGGAGTCTCAATGTGTGTGTGTGTGTGTGATGTGCAGGGTGGGAGATTAGCATTGTTAATTTGATGCAGGACCTGGTAGTGGGATGTCTTCAAGAAATGCAACACAATTAATTAGCCTCTAGGAAAAAAACACGGCATTTGAAGTGTTTATTGCAGGATCAAGTTCCTGGTTTTATACGCAGATAGGGAAATAAAGCGCTGGGAATGACATAGAGGAAACAGCAGCACGGGGACCAGAAGCCTAATTCATAATTCAACAGACTAATCAGGGAACATCTTCTCTGGCTCCTCGGCTGTAATGAAAAAACGTGAGGTGACAAACGATGAGGCTGCTTTATTTCTTAAGGAGGCTGCTGGCAATTAGCTCCTCTCTGCCGGTGCCCATGTTACAAATCTAATGAGGTGGCCCATGCTATTAAAGAGACACAGAGAAAGTAGGGCAGCCTCAAATGATTGTTTTAATGATAAACACGGTGCAGCGACATTTCAAGGCAGTTGGCCTGGGAAAGAAAGAAAGAAAGAAAGAAAGAAAGAAAGAAAGAAAGAAAGAAAGAAAGAAAGAAAGAAAGAAAGAAAGAAAGAGAGAGAGAGAGAGAGAGAGAGAGAGAGAGAGAGAGAGAGAGAGAGAGAGAGAGAGAAAGAAAGAAAGAAAGAAAGAAAGAAAGAAAGAAAGAAAGAAAGAAAGAAAGAAAGAAAGAAAGAAAGAAAGAAAGAAAGAAAGAAAGAAAGAAAGAAAGAAATGTAAGGAAGGTTAGAAATATGTGTTTAGAAATATGTGTTGTTGAACAAGAATAACATTTTTCATAGAACAAGAGCACTTTTGGTCTCATATTTTTTACTTCCACAGGTATTATTGTTTGGGGCCATCTAAAAATATCAGGTCATTACTAAGTGTTATTGAGATATTTAGCCCTTTAGAGAACCAGTGTGTTGTAGTGGTTAAAGTGTTGGACTAGGATCTGAGAAATCCAGGTCTGAATTTCCACTTGTGCCATGGAAGCTTGCTGGGTAACCTTGGGCCAGTCATACATTCTCAGCCTAGCCTACCTCACATGGTTGTTGTGAGGATAAAGGGGATGAAAGGACAATGGTGCATCAGACTTGGCTATAAATTATACTGAGATCTGCCCAACCTCTCTATTTGTCCAGCGTGGGAGTCAGAGAAGTTTTTGATTGAAGTGCATTGTACTTGCTATGTTTTCTTTTTAATATAGACCTTTAATTAACATGCATCTTGAGTTCTTCTTTCTTTTTTAGTCTATATTCAGAGGTTCTAGGTTATAAACTAGTATTTCCTGTATCACACTAAAGAGTATGTTAGGTCCCCTATACCATGCTCATTATCATTTATTGTTTGTCTAAGTCCATGTTATCAACATTATTTTGGCCAATGTTCGTTTGACTTCTTCCCCATCACTTAATTATTTGACCCGATAATCCATGACCCTGGGAAAGAACCAATTTCACCTATTGCAAAGATGCAAAAGCTGCCATAAGGCACAAGAAAATGAAATGACCACATCTACTGCACAGCTGCACAGCTGTTCAGGAGTTGCCCAAGTTGGATGGCAGTGAGGTGAGAAGATCTGAGACTCAGTTCATGAGTAATCACACCTGTAAAGAATATTAAGTCTGCCTACTAGACATGTGCATCCCAGTGTTTGGAAAGTCTGTAGTTTAAGTCCACTCATAACTGATGTGGGCTGGACTTTTCCCAGGTCAGTCCCCAAGATAGGTCAAGAGATGTGATCTGGGAGTTCCATGCTTCCCAAGCATTCAGATTGGGACAATGGTGTTTGGGGAGAATGGGCTTTGACCTTCCCTCCTGTGCCCTTTTCCCAACCTGAAACTGCGCTAGGGAACTGGTATTTACTCCATTGGGGAAACCTAACATGTACTGATGGACTACATGTTAAGTTTACCCAGTGGGGCAAATAGTGGCTCAGATTGGGTAATGGTCCAGGTGGGGACAATGGCTTAAGTCCTTTCTCTTTGTGTAGCATGCTCCCAATCCAAACCATTGTGCACCAGAATCCTGAATGAAGCCTGCACTAATTTGGAAAGCATGGAACTATGGTGGTAGGTTTGCTAGCAGTGGGGTAGCAACCAGTAGGAGGCTCAGGGGGAAACAGATAAGTAGGAATGGCATTGCATAAAGCCACAACATGATTTCTGCCCCCCTAAAAAAACCTGTAAATGATATCACCATGTCATGTGATGCTCTGATGCACCATGCACCATGTCATGTGATGCCCTGATCTCTATGGTTTCTACCATCCCGACTGGGGGGATTCCTAGAGCATCATAGGACACAGTGATACCAATTCCACTTTCATATTCCACTTTTGCAGCTTTGAGCAAAACCATTCCCTTCTTCCTCTTTGCTCCATCTGCTCATAAGAACTGCAGCAGGAATGGGGGGGGGGTGAAGGGCAGGGAATTGCCCAAGCAGGCAACCTGGTGGCCCTTCATGCTAAGTTAACCTGATTAAGAGATGGACCCAGAAAAAATGTGCAATGTGGAATTAGCTCAAAAGCTTGCATAATGTTTTGTGTCATTTTGGTTGGTCCTAATAAAAGTTATTACACTGATTCCATCCCTATTACTGTTGCCTTACTACTTTGTTTCTATGGTACTACCATCTGCTTCTCTCAAACCCCCTCCCACCCAATTTATCCTTCTGAAATATGTAAGAGTATATAATGTTTCATGTACGCTTGTGTTAAAAAGACATTTAATCATTATTTCCAGTGTTGCAATTCAGGGGCTGATCAAAGCTTGCTGGGAACACCTCATTAAAAGCAAAGACTTTGTTTTTTCTCTGTTTGTTTACCTCATTTATTTGTACTGCCATGTATTCAGATACCATCAGCCCCTTTGGTCCAGTGTGGGGCTAGGAAAAGAGGCATGCGGTCATTTTGCCAAGTCAGATTTATAAAGCCCTAGATGGAAGGGATTGAAAATAAATTGAACATAAAAAATTTAAATACCTTTTATGAATCCGCTGCTTCTACAAGGACACAATGTTCAAAAATAATCGGGCGATGTAAAATATGCATGATGGAATGCTACTGATGGTAAAAATGCTCAGTACTGGCTTGGAATGCCTTTGAAGCCCCTGGGTGTGAAATTCATGCTTCTTTGGACACCAAGAGAGAAAGACCTGGTTGCTAGAAGGGACACTAAGGACTTCTGTTCATTGTATGCAATTAGCCAAGCCTTTGTGTAATCTGGAGAGGGTTTTAACACAGGAATAGTAGCGTTTTGTGTTTCTTTATTGCATCTTAAACGTTTCTTGCACCTCGGTGATGTCCTTTATAAAAACCCTGCAATGAGGTCAGTATTAGTTTCCTGCTTAGTGCAGCAGCTGAGAGACCAGAGCCATTTCCAGCCTGGGTTGATGACAGCTATAGCAGTGGGCAGCTCTGATCAACTCAGTAAAAATATGCTGGAGGCAGATACAAAATCTGAAAAGATCACATTAAAGTTTGTCCTCTGCGCAGTGCCTGTGGAGCTTGATGCTGACATTCAGGCTACCTCTAGCCTAAATGTTACCTCTACAAACACCTCACAGGCTCCATGGAAGTGGGTTGTGGATGGCCCCAAACGTTGTGGTTGTATGCAAGCGTTAAAAAACAACAACGCTTCCCTTGCAAAACCCTCCAAATATGTACTAGACAGCAAGAGAGCAACTCCATCAAGGGCATATAAACATCATTTGGTTATTGTGCTGGCTCTTCACTAGGCCCTGGGGATTTTTCCTGCTGGGAAGCTCTTACATTGGAACAATCAGTGCAAGATGGGTACAATTTCCCAGCAATCGCGTCTCATTTCTTCTCATTATTGGAGAGGGAACGAGGTCAATGTTCTCTTTCCCCACTACCTGCCTTCTCTTGCCTTCCAGCAACCAGCTTTGCTCGCAGATTAATCTCTTTATGGAAAACCAGGGCCCAATCCAAAATCTAAGGCAAGTCAATGGGGAGAAGGCATTGGACTCTGCCAAGAACAGGATCATGCCTAGCTGAACTGCTGATAGCTGTAAATCTCATCTACCCCCTACCATGGCCAGAGACAACTCTATAGCTCCACTGGCTGTGGCAATTTTAATTAATTCACAGCATGAGCCCCTTTGCTGCCTCTGGGAGACTAAACCACTGTTCCTTCCTTGTCATTAAAAAGGAAGATCCTCGGAGCTCCATTTTAGGCTGTTATCCTGTCATGTACAACCCTTCCTCATCCAAAATAAAGCTGGGGATTGGAACAGTAGTTCAGCGGTTGAGTATCTGCCTTGCGTGCAGAAGATCCCAGGTTCAGTCCCCAGCATCTGCAGATAAAAGAATCAGATATTAACTAATGTGGAAGACCTCCACCTGAGACCCTGGAGAGGTTATAGTAGACACTATTAACCTTGATAGAGCAATGGTCTGGCTCAGTATAAGGCAGCTTCATATGCATATAAAACCCTTTTCCTGTCATCTCACCTCTTAATCTGATGAAGCTGGGTGGAATGGTTGTGGACTGGTGTAACTTGTCACTTACAGGTGGGTGAGGAGGCTGGCTGTACTGGATGGGAAACAGGGTTGCCAACTAACAGTACATTCCTGAGGCCTTTGGAGGCTGGCAAAGGCCTACACCGGTGCAAGGGCCCACAGCACTGGGATGCAGGGCCGGATGCCGGTCGCTAGCCCCTGCCGCAGCAGCACCGGGCCCGAACTCCAACGGAGCCTGCCACTGGCATCCAGATGCCGGCAAAGGCCACAGCAGCATCCAGGAGGTGTTCCCAGGGCATCCTGGTGCTGGCTGGGGCCGCCATTAGGTGGCCTCCTGAGCAGTTACAGCTTGGGAATGCCCCCTTTTTTCTGGTCGATGAGGGTTGCACGGATTTTTGGTGCCAGGCAGAGGTTTCAGCCAGGCCAAAACCTCCTTAGCAGGCAGCGCCGCTGCGTTGCCTCCTAAGCCCGGCGCAGGCATTCCGGTCAGGAATGCACTGTAACCTCTATGGTGGGTGATCTCCCATCACCACCTCTCAGCCTATACCAGAATAAGAATAAGAACTGGTTTTTATATCCTGATTTTCTCTACCTTTAAGGAGTCTCGAAGCAGCTTACAATCGCCTTCCCTTCCTCTCCCCACAACAGACACCTTGTAAGGTAGATGGGGCTGAGAGAGTTCAGAGAGAACTGTGACTGGCCCAAGGTCACCCAGCAGGCTTCATGCGGAGGAGTGGGGAAACAAACCCAGTTCTCCAGATTAGAGTTCGCCATTCTTAACCACTACACCATGCTGGCTCACCACTGCTTGAATGAGCAACAGGGAGGATTGGGGGGGAGAGGTCACCAATGCACCTATAAAGATTGGTGAAATCACATGATGTCACTTCCAAGGTTTAGTTAGTAGTTATGACAATGTCTTTTCCCCCACACTCATACCCCAAAGTCCCCCCCCCAGGGTTCCAGGCACGCACCTGGAAGCTTCAATGGGAACTTTGATGCATGACCAGGGCAGTCATGGAGACACTGAAGAGGATGAAGATCAGAATCAGCCACATGGTCACACCAGTTTTATCTTTTTCATATTTGGATTCATGTCATGCTTTTTTGAACATTAAGTCTTCAAGACTCTTGGCCGCATTTTAAAGCCCAGTTTTAATTACTTCCTCCTTCCTCCCTTCACCCATTCCTAATAGCCTTCATTATGAGGCCACAATCTGCTCTTGTCCATTCCTTCCTAACATCTTATTAACCCACCCCTTCTCCATCATTTGGTAACTAATTAAAGAAAACCCACCCCATTACCCTCTTAGCTCTGAAGCACCAAATGGTTGGTACCCTTTGGCCTCACAGGCCAAGCTCTTTGAATATCTCAAGAGCCAAAGCAGGGCAAAGACAGCATTTGTTGTTCTCCTTTGTCAGGATGTCATTTATGCTTTTGCACTACGAAGACAGGCATCAGGACCTAAGGCTTTATTTATATACGAAACATTACAAACACCTGTATCCTACAGGTCTGGTGGGCAAAGCATGACACCTTCCTCCCACCTCAGGATCTCTCCTCCCAACTTAAGTTGGGGGATGGACCACTTCAGTTGGAGGAAGGGCTCATTAGGGATTTTAGAATTTCAGAGCTGTAAGATACAAGCTATCTGGGTTGTGAAGAAGAGGAAGAGGAGGAGGAGGAGGAGTAGGTTTTTATATGCCGACTTTCTCTACCACTTAAGGGAGACTCAAACCGGCTTACAATCACCTTCCCTTTCTCTCCCCACAACAGACACCCTGTGAGGTAGGTGGGACTGAGAGTGCTCTTAATAGAACTGTAATTTGCCTAAGGTCACCTAGCTGGCTTCGTGTGTGGGAGTGGGGAAACAAATCCAGTTCACCAGATAAGCCCCCGCTTATGTAGAGGAGTGGGGAATCAAACCCGGTTCTCCAGATCAGACTCCACCACTCCAAACCACCGCTCTTAACCACTACACCATGCTGGCATGCGATCATCCCATTCTTCCATTGTGATTCCATTGGTAGTTCCCAGTGGCAACTGCTTGGACGGTCCACTTGATGAAGCTCCCATCAAAAGACAAGCCACCTGTTGCAGAAGAAAATAGTCATGTTTTCACAAAGTCGGAAGCGACTTGACGGCACTTAACATACTTAACACACACACAAAGTAATATTTTAGAAGGTGAAGATTTTCATCCCTGTTTGTAAAAAAATGGACACTGAGATGGGAGAGATGTTTCCACCAGGGAGGGGGGGATTTCATAAAACAGTCATACGTCCCCAACTCTCTTTGGCCCTAGCACTACCCAAAACAGCTCTGCATGTGGCTGCAGCAACGCTTCAGCAACAAAGCCCCGCTCTCAGATGAGTTCTTATGCAATAGCTGAGCAGGAACAGAGAAGGTGAGAGCTCCTCCTGCTAAGGTGAGGCAAGAGATTTCCAGAGAGATTTAAAAGTATGGAACTCTGGTGTCATTGGATGGCCTCAATCCGTTCTGTCTGAGGGTCCTGTCCAACAAGGAACCTCCAGAAGAGTAGACAGATGCAGAGAGTGGGTACAATGACATCACATGACCTCCAGACATTTCACCTAACAGATCTGAACACCAGCTCCAACTTCAGCAGCTGGCCTCAGGGGTCTTTGGGAGGCGCTTCCTTTGAATGAGTCATTTATTTTGGTGCTGCATGACTACAAGAGGCAGAGATTGAGTGGGATGGGGTGAGGGTGATCAGGGCTTCACATTATCTTTAAAAAAATCAGGCCCTGCAGCAATGTAACTCAGAAAGTGAAATCCTGCAATTTGACCCAGTTATGTGAATCTGCATGTCATTTTGACTTTGCATCATTAATCCAACCTGCTAGTCTTGGTGGATGGAGGCTGGGTAGAGCAGGGAACTCCCATCTGCTTAACCAATTATGCTTTATGAACAGAGGATTAATTTAAAAATCAATGTGTTTATTTAGTAGACTTACAACTGGGATTATATTACCAGAGCACATCTAGAAACCTGGGTTGTTCCTTCTCCAGGAAGAAGAAGAGTGGGTTTTTATACCCTGCTTTTCTCTACCTTAAGGAGTCTTAAAGCAGCTTACAATTGCCTTCCCTTCCTCTCCTCACAACAGGCCCCTTGTGAAGTAGGTGGGGCTGAGAGTTTGGAGAGAATGTGACTGGCCCAAGATCACCCAGCAGGCTTCATGTGGAGCAGTGGGGAATCGAACCCAGTTCTCCAGATTAGAGTTCACCATTCTTAACCACTACACCACGCAATGCAGGGGAGAAGCAATGCAAAATTCTTTTAATTCTTCCCCACTGGCTGCTTTTTTTCTTTCCAAACCCCTCTTGACACATCCATCTACCTGGGGGTTCTCAGAGCTAGCATGGTAGAGTGCAGGACTAGGATGGTGGGAGACCCAGGTTGAAATCCCTGTTCCATCACAGAAGCTCACTGGTTGACTTTGGGCCAGTCACTCTCCTACAGCCTAACCTACCTCACAGGTTTGTTGTTGTGAACATAGACAGAGGAGATGATAATGATGTTGTAAGTGGCTTTGGGCTGCCATTGGGGAGTATAGTTTGATATCAATTAATGAATAAATTCTTGTTTTCCATGACAAGCGGGGGAAACCAGCCAAGGAATGAATGGCAGAGGGAAAGCTTACCCTGCAGACCCTTTTCCCTCATAGACAGCTTTTCAATGAAGAAGTTGCCACCAGGGTCCCAGGACACCCCCAGCTAAACTGCTTCCTTGCAGCATCTGAGTGGCTTTCATGGTGCTCTCAGTTTAGTCACCTATCCAGAAAATGACCAGTCTGAGTAGGGTTGCCAACAGTGAGTTGGAAAATCTCTGGGGATTTTGAGGGTGGAACCTGATGAGAGTGGGGTTTGAGGATGGAAGGGACTTCAGTAGGGTATGATGCCATAGAGTCCAGCCTCCAAAGCAGCTGTTTTCTCCAAGGGAACTGATCTCTGTTATCTGGAGAGCAGCCATAAATCTAGATCTCCAGGCACTGCCTGGAGGTTGGCAACCCTAAGCCTGAGAGTTGCTTAGCTTTAGCAGTGTGGTCCCCAAAGTGTGCTCACAGGTCTTAAAAAGATGTGCATGTGCCCTAGAAGTTGCAGTCATCGCTTTGACTCACCTACCTACCACCACCAGAAATGGTAAGGTACATTTCTAAAGCACATCTTAATGGGGCTTGGACTGGATACCATCCTATGGAATGGGTGTTTGGGTGTTCGTGATTTGCCTCTATTCTTGCCAGCCCTCAGCAAGTGAAAACTTAAGAGTCCAATTTAGGTCCTCCTTTGCCTGTATCAAAAGTTAGGACCTCAAGACCCAAATATGGGGATATGTGGGTGCAAACTTGATGGATCCTCTTCTTGTCCACCAGCGCTTTGTCACGCACCCCTGCTTAACTGCCCAGTCTCTGCCTGAGCTAATGAGCATCTCTGAGAAGCCCCTGGCCTCCCTGCACCACCTCACCTTCCTCCGCTCTGTTAATTGCCCACTCTGAGCTTTGCGAGTCCTGTTTTCTACCATTAATTGCTTGGCCAAGCCTCCAAACCCTCCTTCTGTCCCTTCCTCCTCCATTTCACTCCCTCTCTGCTGCCTCTCATGAACTCCCATCCTGGTGTTTCTGCTCCTCTGTGTTTGTTCTTCCCTTGCCCATGATTCTTAACAGGTTGCCTTTGTCTCAGCTCAGCTTTAGACTAGTTTATTTGGGCCCTTTAATTGCTCCCTCTGCCTTTCTTGTGGGTTTCTCTCCTTTCTTGTTAGTCTTCCTGGCTGCCTCGAGCTCCATCTTTAATCCATACTGCCATTTCCTCTTTTCCCTTGCAGCATTCTTTACTCTCTTGCGTGCTCTTTTGTTTTTTTAAAAAAGTCAACTCTTGTTATCTTTCATAATAACTGTCCAGCAGATTTAACAAGCACAACAGACTCGGTTTTGCCCTAAGAGGCTGGTTAGGAGCTTGTCACCGGGAGGAAGAGGGATGTTGGGGAGAGCGGTCCATAAACTTCCCCAGCAGGTACTCTGTATGACCCACCAGCGGAGTCTACAAATGTTACTGCCTTCATAATTAGCCATTAAGCCAAGGCCCAACCGCTCCGACCGCTCCGCCTATGACTCTTTCTAATGATGTTGTCATTGCTTCCGCCACATCTCAATGGGTGTATTTTCGGTGAGGATTTATTTATCAGTCCCTTCAAGACCAGCCCCGTTTGGCATTTGGAGACAGTTGCATTAGCTTTATCTAATAGGACATTTTAGCTATTGAGCATCCAACAATCCTAGTTTAATTAGACTTCAGAAAGTTAGACATTAATTATAGTAACAAGCTGAAGGGAATTAAGCGCAACTAATTACCAGGCTGCCGTCTCTGAAAGGGGGGAAATACTTCTAGTAGAAGGTGTAGGAACTGGGTTTCAACGACATTCAAATCCAGGCTGCAGCAGCTTCATCAGAACCTTGATATGATTTTTGCAACAGGCAAATGTCACAAGGAAGGGGAAGGACAAAGATTGACAGTGATTGATGCTTAGGCCGACCTGAATGGGTGACTTCCCGGGCTGTCTCATCCTGGACTGCCTCCTCACAGCTTCTATGGCCATTCTACTGCTTTGATATGCTGTTCCAGTGACCCATCCCCTGATAGGGTTGCCAACTTCCAGCTACTAGCTGGAGATCTCCTGCTACTACAACTGATCTCCAGGTAAGAGAAATCAGCTCACATGGAGAAAATGGCCACTTTGGCTATTGGACTCTATGGTATTGAAGTCCCTCCCCTCTCCAAACCACACCCTCCTCAGGCTCCGCCCCAAAAACCTCCCACCAGTGGCGGAGAGACCTGACAACCCTATCCCCTGATCATACTCAGAAGCAAACCCCCCCACTCAGTTACAGTTTATTACATGGTAGAGCATAATCAGAGATGGGTCCCTCCTAGAGTTGCCATCCTTCAGATTGCGGTTGGAGATCTCCTGCTATTACAACTGATCTCCAGCCGATAGAGATCAGTTCACCTGGAGAAAATGGCTGTTGTGGCAATTGGACTCTATGCCATTGAAGACCCTCCCCTCTCCAAACCCCGCCCTCCTCAGGCTCCACCTCCAAAATCTCCCACCAGAGGCGAAGAGGGACCTGGCAACCCTAGTTCCTGCCCACAAGGAGTGAACAGTCTAAATTTTGACAGTGAAAAGGGAGAAAGCATGCAAACATGCAGACACATTCCTACAGGCTGGGACTGAGTTGTGGATCAAGACTACGGATAAGCCAAAGGCCTTATGGAAAAGTGAAGGACTGAGCTAAATAGAGAGGAAGAGTGGATGAAGGAGACAGAGAGATGCTAGCACTTAAAAGCTGTGCTCGCATGTTTGTAACTAAACAAGTTCAGCGCCTATCTTGGACCCAAACTTTTTCATGTCAGGACAAGCATTCAAAATGGAACGGTTCTCCTTCTGCTTGTGAGATTAAAGCAGACACAGTCAAGATAATGGGGCTTTCTTTCTGTTTTGCCTATTTCAGCTGGCCAGCACCTCTTCCGAAGGGCAATATGCAAAATGAGGCATAGGAGCCAAAAAGAGGCAATGGATCCTTGAAAGGAGCAGGAGATCACCAAGTGACTTATGGAGGTGCATTCGTTTTAAAACCACTGGAAAATCCCCATTTGTTCCTCTCTCTTTAATAACAAAGCCAAATGTGAAGAGCAGCTAAAGGCCACAGAAGGGAATTATGATTATAAGTGTTTTCCACCAATCACATTGCATGTTCAATGGCTTGAGGAATACACTCTCGATCCCATAAAAGTATGCCCCCCCACACACACACACAAATTGCTTCTTTGCCTGAGTTAGTTCTGTTTTGCTTGAGATTAAGCATTGTCGGGTTCTTTTTTTCTTGGTTTCTCAAGAAGTTGAGAGATCACATGGAATTACTTTTCCCACTCTTTGTGCCTGCATATTAAGATGTGTTTATCATGAACTGATCATCACCAGAACTGATCATGAGATTAGCTAGGTTCTTGGGCAGACACTGAAGGCACAGAAACACCAGTAGTAAGTTTCAATTCAAAAATCTCAAACAGATCTTTTTCTTCTAACAATGCGCCTTTTGGCACACTGGAGGTGGTCTTCAGACAGGTAGCAGCGGGGGGGGGGGGGGAGCAGCAGCTGTAAGACAGTAATCTGATCATGCAAACCGACACATCTGAATTAATTTGGATGCATCCAAACAGCTCAGTGAATGATTGGATCTCTGATCACAACTGGCAAGCCGGACAGCAAGCCAGACTGGTGGATTATTGACCTCCTTGCTGACAAGCAATTACATTATGCTGTTTTCCCCCTGATGAATCAAGAAGGCATTACCCAAATGTCTGCCTAATTATTTTGCATTAATTTTTTTTGTCCCCTACATACTCACAAAACTTTTCTGTTTTTTTTTTAAGCAAGTGGTACCTCTTCACAGCTGATTGGTGCTTTTCAGAAACTAAAAACCCAAACAGGGGAGAAGCAGCCATTACCTTTTTGAGCTCCCAGGCAAAATGAAGTATCTCTTTCCAACCACTGACGTCTCGCTTGCTCAGTTTTATTTCTGCATCATTTATTAATTCAGGAGGCAAGTAATTACCCATGTGAACAGCAGCCTTCTCTCCCTCCCCCCTCCCCCCTCCCCCTTGGCAGATGTTGGTGGTTTTGCGCAGACAGCCGCCTGTGTTTGCTTCTTTCTGCAGCTGTCTGTAGTGCTTTTCACTTTGGAAGCTTTAATCATGTCATTACAGGGGATTTGGATGCTGCTGAGTCTCTCCAGTCTTCTCTCCGCTGGCTTGGAACAAGGCTGCACTTGCCCCAGGCCTGGGCCCAAGTCAGTTGTCCCCTGAGATCATTCAGCTCCGGAAGTGCTGAGCCTGCTGTGGACTGGAACTTCCACTTGTCAGGCACTCAAACATTTGTAAGGCCCCAGGTTACTGGGAGATTAGTCTAATCTCTTCATTAATTGAAATCCTTCACCAGGCACAGACACAGTTTCGTGTGCAGGGCAGGTGGAGTTGGGGAGTTGGAGTTGGTGGGGGGGGAACAGCGAGCTGACTTCACTGTGATCTCCTGCCTGGGTGCAATTACAGAAAGCCTTGTTGTACCAGGCAGGCAGTAATGTGCCAGTGAGGTAGGGTTGCCAACTTCCAGGCATGGGGGGGGGGGACACTGCTGCACCCAATTGCCTGCTGACAATCATCGCAACAGTGGAAGGGGGCCCCTGTCTTAAGCAAGTAGACAGCTTCTGTGCTGGGCTCCACCCCACCTCAAATCCTGCCCATTGGCCTCTCCCAGGAATCAGCTGTTTTAGATTTCAAGAACTGGTAGGGTTGCCAACCTCCAGGTGGCACCTGGAGATCCTGCTACTACAATTGATCTCCAGACGACCAAGATCAGTTACCCTGGAGAAAATGGCTGCTTTGGAGGGTAGACTGTATGAGGGTATATCCTGCTTAGGTCCCTCCCTCCCGAAACCTTCCTTCCCAGGCTCCACTCCCCAAATCTCCAGGTATTTCCCAACCCAAAGCTGGCAACCCTAAGAACTGGCCCTCTAGCCCTCCCCCATATTACTCCAAATAAGTAGTGGCTTTTGGGGGGGAGGGTCTGGCAAAATCTGACATGCCCCACTTGGACTCAGGTGGAGAGCAGAGCCCCCACCTCTCTGTAATCCATTTGGAGCGACGTTGGGAGCTTTCCCATTTACATCTCCCAAGGAACGCTTGTTTAGCATCAGCTTGGTAACGCTACATTAACTAACATTTTTGTATTTAATTGCATTAGCATGTGTTTATTTTTTTCCGGTGGCTCTTGAGATGCTTCAGGGAGCCATTAATAAAGGCAGCGATCAGACAAAGTTCTCGCGTTTTTCACGGTGCATCGGCTCCTGAGAGCCGCAAATAGCACGACTTGATCGCCGGATTGGGAGTGTCTTGCTTCTCAGAAATGATAATGTCTACATACAGCCAAACGTTTCTCCTCGGTCTACCTTCTTCTAATTTAAGCCTATTACAATGGAACTGATGAGCAAAGGGCTCTAATTTTCCTTGCTAACAACCTTGCAAGTATCTAAAAACTGTCAACTTCCCGTCTCTACATGCACGTGCACACACCAAGTGTCTGAGAATATGGACATAGAAACTTGTATCCAGACCTGAACTGGGTTCTCCATCCAAGAGACATAAGAGCATAAGAAGAGGCCTGCTGGATAAGACCAATGGTCCATCTAAATACTAGTCCATAGAAATATTTTAATGAGCTGGTGGAAATGAACTCATTTCCCAGCAACAAAAACTGCTACCCGGAGATCCTTGGAGGAAAGGCAGAATAAAAATCTGAAAGAAAGAAAAGAAAGAGTCTACTGATGTAGTTGCCTGTCTTTTAAAGATAATTAACTATGACACATATACTGTGAACTTTTGTTCACAGTATTGGAAGTCTGAGGGAAATATTTTTGGTGTAGGGAAATTTCATAGTACAAGCTGGTTCTATTAACATTTTTCTGTTCTGAGGAAAATTTCCCTCCATCTAAAAAAGCTGCCAGCCAAGAGCAGAAGGCCAGTATTTATACCAGACCTGTCCAATCCAGACACTCCATATTGTCTGCCAAAACCACACAACACCGTTACATAGGACCACGAAACCCCTAGTGGGGGGAGGGAATCCCCTGCCCCCAAGTCCCATTGCCCACCACCACTTCTAGAGCTATCTGCTTTACCATAAAGTCTCTGGTGATTCCTAGAACTACTTTTTATCACTTTGGAGTAGCTCTGGGAATCTTCAGGAACTCTGTGGCAAGAACTTTCTGTAAATAGATGAAGCCTTTCATTTTAATTTTTCTGCTGGGACACTGCCCCCGCCCCCAATAATGCTCCCACTGGTTGCCAGGCAGTGCTATGCTTACACCTGCTGTTATAATCCTACTATTAACACAACCCCATTACCTTCTGCTCAGGAAGAGAATGCTTTTGTTTGTCTGTTTATTATATAATTTTTAGAATACTGCCTTTTGTCCCAGGAGCTCAGAGCAGTGTGAATGGTGCCCTCCCTTTTTTATCCTCACGACAACCCTATGAAGTAGGTTAGGCTAAGTCTTAGTTGCTGATAGTTAGTAAGTGGGCCAATAAGGCCTGCGCACATATATTAGCAGCTAAATAATTGGAAATCACTCTTTTAACCTGCATTCCCTAGCTATTTTGAGGCGAGGAGCAAAACTTTCCCAGTCCACTTATCAAGTATTTATTTTCCTTCACAAAAACTCACACTTAAACACGTCTCTAAGACTATCAATGGGAAATCTGACATCATTGAATTTTGCCTCGTTTTGTTTGTTTAATGAACCTTGCCTTTGACTCTGATTAGTGCAACTAGTTCAGTTAGTTTAGCTCATCAAAGACCCATGTTAGCCGTCACTTCAAATTGGAAATCAACGCCTATGAAATCAATGTTGGCTAAATAAGCATAGGCTTGGGGATTTGGCACTGACCTCAGCAGAGTCTCCAGTGGAGAGTAAGAATAGCACAAGTGAGTATGAATGTGTGTGTGTTAAGTGCCATCAAGTCGCTTCCGACTCATGGCGACCCTATGAATCAACGTCCTCCAAAATGTCCTATCTTTGACAGCCTTGCTCAGGTCTTGCAAACTGAGGGCTGTGGCTTCCTTTATTGAGTCAATCCATCTCTTGTTGGGTCTTCCTCTTTTCCTGATGCCCTTAACTTTTCCTAGCATGACTGTCTTTTCCAATAGCATGGTACAATTCTAGGTATGGCTTGAGAACAAGTCCCAGTGAATAGACAAGATAAGCCCATTGCGTGGACCAGAAAGTGAAATTGTAACAGGAGATGAAGAGAGGGCAGAACTCCTCAATTCCTACTTTTCCTCAGTTTTTTCTCGTGAGGGAAGTGGTGCTCAACATGGCATAAACAGAACATGTGATGAGAGAAGGGATTTGCAGCCTAGAATTGGCATTGGGGTAGTGCACAAACACCTGGTTTCTTTAAATGAAACAAAATTCTCTGGGCCACACGAATTGCACCCAAGGGTACTCAAAGAACTTGCTGATGTAATTTCGGAACCTCTATCCATTATTTTTGAAAAGTCTTGGCAAATAGGTGAGGTGCCAGAAGATTGGAGGCGGGCAAATGTTGTCCCCATCTTCAAGAAGGGGAAAAAGGAGGATCCAGGTAACCACCGACCCATCAGCTTGACTTCTATACCAGGAAAAGTGTCCGAACAAATCATCAAACAGTCCGTCCCTGAGCATTTAGAAAGGATGGATCTGATCACTAAGAGCCAGCATGGGCTTCTCAAGAAAAAGTCATGTCAGACTAATCTTATCTCCTTTTTTGAGAAAGTTACTACCTTGCTGGATCAGGGGAATGCTGTAGACATAGTTTATCTAGATTTCAGTAAGGCTTTTGATAAGGTTCCACATAGTATTCTAGTTGACAAATTGGGAAAATGTGGGTTAGATCCTATTATTGTTAGATAGATCTGCAACTGGTTGACAGATCGTACCCAAAGAGTGCTAGTTAATGGTTCCTCATCCAATTGGAGAGAAGAGACTAGTGGAGTTCCTCAGGGATCTGTGCTGGGCCCTGTGTTGTTCAACATCTTTATAAATGATCTGGATGAAGGAATAGAGGGGATGCTTATTAAATTTGCAGATGATACTAAATTGGGAGGGGTAGCAAATACGGTAGAAGACAGAGCCAAGACGTAGGATGATCTTGACAGGCTGGAGAAATGGGCTAGAACTAATAAAATGCACTTCAACAAAGACAAATGTAAAGTTCTGCATTTAGGTAGGAAAAATCAAATGCATAATTATAGGATGGGGGAGACTTGTTTGAGCAGTAGTGTGTGTGAAAAGGATCTTGGGATCTTAGTAGACCAAACACTGAACATGAGTCAGCAGTGTGATGCTGTAACTAAAAAGGCAAATGCAGTCTTGGGCTGCATCAACAGAAGTATAGTGTCCAGATCATGCGAAGTGATGGTATCGCTTTACTCTGCTCTGGTTAGACCTCACCTAGAGTACTGTGTTCAGTTTTGGGCACCACAATTTAAGAAAGATGTAGACAAGCTGGAACGTGTCCAGAGAAGGGCAACAAAGATGGTGAGGGGTCTGGAGACCAAGTCCTATGAGGAAAGGTTGAAGGAGCTGGGTATGTTTAGCCTGAAGAGGATAAGACTGAGAGGGGATATGATAACCATGTTCAAGTACTTGAAGGGCTGTCATATAGAGGAGGGTGCCGAGTTGTTTTCTGTTGCTCAAGAAGGTCGGACCAGAACCAACGGGTTGAAATTAAATCAAAAGAGTTTCCGACTAGACATTAGGAAGAATTTTCTAACAGAGCAGTTCCTCAGTGGAACAGGCTTCCTCGGGAGGTGGTAAGCTCTCCTTCCCTGGAGGTTTTTAAGAAGAGGTTAGATGGCCATCTGTCAGCAATGCTGATTCTGTGACCTTAGGCAGATGATGAGAGGGAGGGCATCTTGGCCATCTTCTGGTCACTAGGAGTGTGGAGGGGGGAGGTAGTTGTGAATTTCCTGCATTGTGCAGGGAGTTGGACTTGATGGCCCTGGTGGTCCCTTCCAACTCTATGATTCTATGGCTTAGGGGTGCCAACCTTCAGGTGGGGCTTATGGATCCCCTGAAATGACACCTGATCTCCAGGCAACAGAGATTAGTTCACCTGGAGAAAATGGTCGCTTTGGAAGGTGGAATCTATAGCACTAAACCCCACCCTCCTCAGGCTCCACCCTCCTCAGGCTCCACCCAACCCAGAGCTGGCAACCCTGCTTGGAGTTCTCCTGGAGTTACAAATGATCTCCAGATGACAGTAATCAGTACTTCTGGAGGAAATGGAAGTTTCCTGGCCCTTCCCAAATTCCACCCTCCCCAGGCATTTCCCTCAAATGTCTTTTCATAATGTGACCAAAGTACAATAGCCTCAGTTAAGTCATTTTAGCTTCTAGGGAGAGTAGGGTTGCCAGGTCCCTCTTCGCCACCGGCTGGAGGTTTTTGGGGTGGAGCCTGAGGAGGGCGGGGTTCGGGGAGTGGAAGGATTTCAATGCCATAGAGTTCAATTGCCAAAGCAGCCATTTTCTCCAGGTGATCTAATCTCTATTGGCTGGAGATCAGTCGTAATAGCAGGAGATCTCCAGCTAGTACCTGGAGGTTGGCAACCCTAAGGGAGAGTTCAAGCTTTATTTGATCTAAAACCCACTGAATTGCCTTTTTGGGTGGTCCACAGTATCCGTAAAACTCTCCTCCAACACCACATTTCAAACCAATCAACTTTCTTCTTTGTCCAACTTTCACGCCCATACATAGTAATGGGGAATACTATGGCATGCGTTAATGTAATCTTGGTCACCAGCGACACATCCTTACACTTATTTAAAGCTATGAAATGTTGTGAAACCATTCAAAAAAAATTAAAATGTTTAAATTACCACTAAGCTGTATTACCCTTGTCTGTCTGGATGGTATTCCGAATAAGAACCCCATCACCGGGGAACGGGTCCATCAAAGCAACTCCCAAACTTATGGGTCGCGAAAGCTTAACCAGGGATAATCCAATCCTTCCTGGACAGATGCAACTGCAAGGCAAGATAAATGGAGGTCGGGAGAGTCTGGAGCAATCATTAGGGGGAGGGGGAGGGAGTGATGGATGAGGCCACATTAAGAGAGCTAAATATGTACAGCTCAGCTAAATGAGGACTAATGAGGGACGAAGGCATCAGCAAATATTTGTGAAGGATGTAAACAAGAGAGAAGGAAGACATTCTTCCCACTGCTATGGGGACCTGGGACTGGGGATAAAT
The DNA here is from genome assembly GCF_029931775.1 of Euleptes europaea. Lineage (NCBI taxonomy): Eukaryota > Metazoa > Chordata > Lepidosauria > Squamata > Sphaerodactylidae > Euleptes > Euleptes europaea. Next base: position 43,358,613 of record NC_079324.1, read on the forward strand.
TGAGATGGAGGAGACAGTGTTCAGTGACAGTGTAGTCACATATGGAGTTAGGAAACTCCCAGAGGCTCTTTACAGCCAGATTCTGGCCTTGTCCATATGGCTTTAAAAAACATTTTCCAGGTGCCTGTACTGTTCCTTTATTCCCCAGTCATTGTCTACCTCCTTATTCCAACCTAAGGCAAGATCTGCCACATCATTTCCCTCTGAGCTCCATAAGAACATAAGAAAAGCCATGCCGGATCAGACCAAGGCCCATCAAGTCCAGCAGTCTGTTCACACAGTGGCCAACCAAGTGCCTCTAGGAAGCCCCCAAACAAGACGACTGCAGCAGCACTGTCCTGCCTGTGTTCCACAGCACCTAACACAATAGGCATGCTCCTCTGATCCTGGAGAGAATAGGTATGCATCATGACTAGTCGCCATTTTTACTAGTAGCCATGAATACCCCTCTCTTCCATGAGCATGTCCACTCCCCTCTTAAAGCCTTCCAAATTGGCAGCCATCACCACATCCTGGGGCAGGGAGTTCCACAATTGAACTATGCGTTGAGTGAAGAAATACTACCTTTTATCTGTTTTGAATCTGTCACCCTCCACCTTCAGCAGAGATGACCCCGTGATGACCTCCAGATTCGATACAGCTCATGCCTCCAGTACTGGGTGGTTCTGACTGTCCATGCGCTACGGCTTGTCAGGGCTGGTTCACATATGACTGTATATCACTTGATTCCTCTCATTCCTTGATTCCTCAGCACCTGATGACTCACTGATGACTGTATGAGTATCATCTGAGGTGATATGGAAGTTCTTCCCTTCTGTGTAGTAACATCACCTCACTCAAACATGAAAATCTACCCCAAACACACTTGTGTGAACGAGTTTATGTACATTTTTTTAATCTGCTTGTAATTCACCTTGATGACTGATTAATTTGAAGGTAAGGTATAGTTTTTACAAACAAATCAGTAACAAAAAGGTACAAGCATCTGTAGTTCTCCTTCTGGGGTAAAAAACAATTTTTAGTGGGAAAGTGCAAGGGGGAAAGATTTACAGCCCATTCCTGAGGTTGGGGGCCAAATGGGCATAGGAGGCAGCGTGACCACCTAATCCAGTATCTGTGCCATTTGCGCCGGGCAAAGTGGTGTAGGGGCATTTATGCCGGCCCCCCAGGACTGCCGCAGGAGCACAGCCATAGGACTCCGGCACTGCCTCCCGCCGGTGTCCTCCTGGCGCAAATCCTTGTGCCGCTGCTGCAGTGTGGATTATGATTGTTGCTATGCTTTTGTGGTGTTTGTTCTTATTATTTCTATTGTTTGGTGGTATTTTTTGTGATCTACTCTGAATGTCATGATCAAGCGGCATATTTAAAAATACCTATAGTGTTTTAGTAGCGCTATAAATAATGGGAATAAATCAATTAAAATACTATTGAGACCCCCCCCCCAAATATGGATATGCCATAGCTATTGTCTTCTCCTGCCAGTGATAGGCATTCCCCACTCCAGTGTAGAAGGTCATCTTGCCAATGTTCCCGGGCTCATAGTGGCATCTGAGCATGATTTTCCTTCTATTGCTTCTCTCTGAAGGCTTTTACTTTTCCAGCGGAGGGCAGGCTGCTGATGCATGGGTGAAGCCTGAGCCGAGGAAGAAGGAATAGGTGGAAAAAGCATATTATAGAATACTGTCTTCTTCTTGGATTGTTTTCAGAGAGTGTTTTCAGAGAGCATTTTGCAGACTGCAGGGAGGCGGGAAGAGGAGGGGAGCCATTCTCTGTCCTCTGAAGTAATTGAGTTTTTGTGCCATCAGCAGTGAAATGCCAGAGTTGTGGAGAAGGGCAGCTATGATAATACAAAAGGGAATAGAAATGGAGGCAGACTGGCTCTAGATTTATATGGGCACTTGGTTAGTATTATTAATAGCAAGATTCGCAGGGGGATCCCATCCTCCATCCCTGCTTGCCCCTCCACCTTTGGTCTGGCCTCCCACTCCTCCCACTCAGAGGGGCCAGAGTGAAACTTGTGGCAGAGGGGGAATCATGCACACTCTGCTTTCCTCCCCACCCACCCCGGCCCGCCACTCTGGGTTCCCATGCTTCCCTGTCCCTATTGCTGTGCTCACCTTCCCTCCTGCTCCCTGTTGTTCTGCCCACCCACCCCCTCCCTACCGCTCTGGCCTCCTGTGCATCCCTCTCCCCTGCAGCTCTGCCAACGCAATGTGGAAAGCATCAGAGGCAGCCCCTGCTTTCCTTCCCTGGCTCACATGCAGCACTGCCTCCTCCAGTTCTCTTGGTGTAATGCCCTGTAATCATGATTGTATGCTTATGTGTTCAGTTTGCATAATTGCTCTTCTGGAAAAGCTAGGCCTAAAGTATAAAAGCAGGTTTGGAATACTGTGTATTCATAATGCACACATGGAAGCTTTGGGAAGGTTGGCATCGGGGGGCCATGAATCAGCCAGCTCACGCTGTCTGTGGCTGATACAGGCTTTCACCAGTAAGCAGCGTATCTTCGGAATTACCTTTCCGTTGAGGAATGTGGTATCTAGTTGCTTCCAAGATCACAAGACCTAGAGCTTGCCTAGAAACAACATCAGGCAAAATCTATAGGATAGTCTAATCAAAGTAAAGTATATCCCTAAAGTGTGATTGGGGCTTTTCTATGTCAATCTGCTTGTCAGCAGCCATGGGTCTGCCCCCAAGGGGAATGCATAAATAATACTGCCTTTCCTTTGTTTCTCTGGTGAGTACCCTGCATCTTAATTGTGGGCTATTTCACCCCAGCTCTGTTGTTTAGCTAAATAAAGAACTGATTGTAACCTCCTCCTAATTGTCTTTATTGGACTCTATGAGACATTAGGCTTTTCATTGGCAGGCCAATGGAGATTTATTGCGCATGCTTGAGCAAAAAAAAAAAAGTATATGCTTGTCCATTTGGGAGGATTTAACTTCCTGTCTTTTTTTTTTTAAAAAAAAATTAGATTATTCGAAAACTTTGGGGGAAACCACCTGAGTTTGCTGGGAAATCTCCCTTCTGTATGTAGTCCCAATCCACAGATTTAAGTATCTGCAATGGGACCGTGTTGACTATTAGCTATATTGATAAGAATAGTCATTATTTTTATTCTTCCCTTCTTCCAGAGGCTCAGAATTCTCGCCATTACCCTCCCAAAAGCCTTGTGGGGTGGATTAGGCTAAACTGAAAAATAATGAACGCTGGGAGTTCACAGAACCTGTTACACTTATAGCTATAACAGTATATCACGATAACGGTATGAAATTGCCAGTTTAAAAAAAGCCCCCGAGTGGGGGCATGGAGAAATGACTGCCACATGGACAGAGTCATGGGGAAAAGGCTACCATGTCGGAGGGAAAAAATCTAAACTTTCACACCCACACAGCAGCCATCCCCACTTTACTGTGCTATTTCCCCAAAAATTGCAACAAAGCAGGTTTGAGAAAAATCCAAGAAAAGCCGCGGAAACCTCAGGAGGTGGACTAAATTACCTCAATGCTGCGCAGAAGCAGGGGAAAAAAAAACATTTTACAACAGCATTGAACCTGGGGCGGATAATCTGGGAGGAAATGACCAAAGAGCTGTTTTTTCTATGGCAGCCAAGTGTTCTGAGTTGTTCATTAGAGCCAGTCGCCTTTTCACGATGTCACCTCAGTGTGTAATTAATATAGTAAGTATATTTTCACCCAGAGCCGCATGCCGCAGGTCCTGCCAGGGGGAGGGGTTTCCAAAATCTAGCCCGTGCCATTTTTGCAGCTTTGAACAAGTTCCCGATGAAATATTTAACTTTCAGGCAAACTGGTCCTCTGGAGAGTCTCGACAGAAATTGCAGTTGGATCTCACTGCAATTTATATCCTGTCAAAACTTATTTCAAGCAACTCCAGCCAATAATTCTTAACTATTGGCCATTGCCACTAGAGATATCGGAAGTCAGTTTTCATATGACAACATTTATAAAGATCTTAGTCGGTCTCTTTTGTATTAAGTACCACAAATAGACTTTTGTGCGTTGGCTTTCACTCAAACAGAAAAATTATAGGCTGGCTTCTCTTAATGCCCTCCAAGCTGAGGCTCCCAGCTGACTACAACAGACTTTGTGCCGCACGCTAGATGCTGAGTGACAGAACTGGAGGCCTTAACTGGTAGTAGGAACCAAAGTGCTTGGCAAACAGGTGTGAGAAAGAGAAGCCGTTGGGGAACATCAGCAGAGAACTGAAACCAAGGACAGCCGCCATTTTGAGATCAGCCATTATAGTAGGAGTTGCAATTAAGGTTGTCAAGTCCCTCTTCACCACCGGTGGGAGATTTTTGGGGTGGAGCCTGAGGAGGGCGGGGTTTGGGGAGGGACTTCAATGCCATAGAGTCCAATTGCCAAAGCAGCCATTTTCCCCAGGTGAACTGATCTCTATCAGCTGGAGATCAGTTGGAATAGCAGGAGATCTCCAGCCAGTACCTAGTGGTTGGCAACCCTAGCCATTTTCCAGATCAGAGTATTTACTACACTGATGGTCCGTGACTGAATTTTACAATGCATAAGTTAACTTCACAAGGTGACTGGTGGGGAGTCATTTGATTAAGAGCAAGGTGCCAAGCAGGAAAGGTTAACTGACCCTGTACCATTACTGCAATAGAAATCCCCACCGACACCCACCCAGTCTGGCACCTGTAATGTCTTTTTCCCCTACTAGGCAAACACAGGGTTGCCAACCTCCAGGTACTAGCAGGAGATCTCCTGCTATTACAACTGATCTCCAGCCGATAGAGATCAGTTTGCCTAGAGAAAATGGCCACTTTGGCAATTGGACTCTATGGCATTGAAGTCTCTCCCTTCCCCAAACCCTGCCCTCCTCAAGCTCTTCCCCAAAAACCTCCGAAGAGGGACCTGGCAACCCTAGGCTAACAGCAGCTTTGGGGGTGGGGAAAACTGTCATGGAAATAGTCTGAGGAGAATGGACCATGGGGTCCGGCTAGATGACTTTTGAGGGAACAAGATGGCTGACCTTTGTACACTCATAGGGAGAAGAACAGAAAAGGCTGGCCAAAAATGGGGCTGAAAACTCTTGCCCAATTCGCAGTGTGCTCATGTGGTTTTCCCTCAAGAGCAACAGACATTAGATTTCGAAGCGAAAACCTTGGCCCAGCACGCATCTTTTTTTTTCTGTTTCTGTTCCAAAGGGGGCTTTTGTTGTGTCTGTGTACTCTCCGTTTCCTGATGAAGGAGCCCTTCGCTTTGGGGTCAGAAATAGGGTCATTCTTCCATGATGAAATATGCATTGCAGCAGACAGGAGAAGAATGATTCCCTTCTTGCATGCACAGCGTGAGATTCCGGTGCCCTCCGCTGTCTCCTGTGTTGCCTTTCAGAGGCTTTGGTTTGGTGAAGGATGGGATGGGTAAGCACTTTGTTGTCACTTTGCAGATGTAATTGGCTTTTGAAATTGAGAGCTTTGTTTCCTGGAATATTTACAAGCTCCCTGTGACATTTGAGACAGCCAGCACAGCGGTAATGGCAAGGATCTTGTTCTTGTGATGCTGCACCCTCCCCTCAGATTTCAAAAGCAAGAGGACTGATGACTGCATTGGGAAAAAAATCTTGGTAATGACTTTCAGTTTATTCTCAGAAGAATTCCTGCACACTTGGGGCCTATGTTTGTGCCACAAACAGCCCAGTGATGTGACCCCAGGCTCCTGGCAGATCAGTTGTAACAGCGGGAGATCTCCAGCCACCACCTGGAGGTTACTCCAAATCTAACACAGATCAACCATACAAAGTATAGCTAGACAACAGACTGTATTATACAATAACATTGACAAACACATACAAAAAGTCCTATTTCTTAAGCATAAAGACACAGTCATAATATTCCAAGGTTTCCAAAATCCACTATCCTAAAGACAGACAAAAAGTCCAACAGATACCAATTCTAGGTTTTTTTCTTCTTTCACGTGTGGATTCCAGGTAAGTACTACTCAGTCCCAAAGCAGGGGATCCCTGTAAATTGGCTCTCACCTAGCCAATCTGCAGTGTGTACTAGATACTACCAGCAAATCTACAGTTAGCTCCTTCAAGCAGAGGTACCGGTATATGTTTTTGGCTACACTTCTTCAAGACTGATTTTAGAGTACAAAAGTTTGACAGATTTTGCCACAGATCCACTTTCCATCTCACCTGTAGCTGTGCTGTCCCTGTGCTGGATTGCCGGCCTCTATTCTGGGGCAGGCCCTATTTACGAGATAAACTGTTAGGAGGAATCAGTCCATAAATTGTTATGGGGTTTCAGCTGTCAAGGTAATGTGAAAATACCATAAATGTTTCAAGGCATTTTGATGGAAATACATCAAAGCAAACAAGACGTGCATCTCTGAGGAATCATTGGGAGGGGAAGATAAACCATTGGGTATTTCCCTCCCTGCAAAAGTGGAAGATTGCTGGGGATCAATGAGTGTTTTCCTGCTCGCCTAAGTCCTAAATACCACCACTCTAAAACTACAAGGATACACAACCAAATGATATGGCGTTCCGTGCAATCCTATGACGGTTTCAATTGTATTTACTGGTGTTTACTCTCAGGGCTACAACAGGAGCTGCCCTCTTAACCCTCCATCTTCCACTGAGCGCTGAACAGGTTTGAAAGGATATTTCAAACTGAGCAGGATTGAAAGGACATTTACCCTTAAGGCTTAGAGTTGCCAGGTTCCTCTTCGCCACTGGAGGACGTTTTTGGGGCAGAGCCTAAGGAGGGATGGGTTTGGGGAGGGGAGGGACTTCAATGCCATAGAGTCCAATTGCCAAAGCAGCCATTTTCGCTAGGTGAACTGATCTGTACGAGCTGGAGATCAGTTGTAATAGCAGGAGATCTCCAGCTAGTACCTGGAGGTGGCAACTCTAATAAGGCTACAGTTTGGAGGAGGGTAAGTAAGAACTCTCACTGGTGGCTTAGTTCTGGCATTGACCTAGTCTCATGCTTGCCTTGGGACCTACAGGATAACATAGGGCTTGAGCAGGCCAAGATCCCCTTCTGATTTCTCGCTCTCCCTTTCACTGATGCTCAACAGCTGTCAACATTCCATGCTTCCTAGAGGGAAATGAGCATGCACCATTTTCATGAGGGGATGCCTATCTTTTTTAGCTAATCTGCGGAGTTCCTCAAGTATACAGTACCCTCTACCTAGGGTTGCTAACTCTGGGTTGGGAAATTCCTGAAAACTTGGGGGTAGGGACTAGAGAGGGTGGGGTTTGAGGAGGGAGGGGAGGGACCTCGGTGGGGTTTGCTGCTATTATGATTATCTTCTCCTTTCCAATATCCCCAGCCAACATGGTGTCATGTCATCTGATTTTATCAAGATATATATACCCTGCCTTTTCTCCTCATGGGCCCCAAAGCGGCTTACATCATTCTCCTCTTCTCCGTCTTATCCTCAGAACAACAACCCTGGGAGGTAGGTTAGGCTGAGGGACTGTAATGGGCCCAAGCTTCCATGGCAGAGTAGGGATTTGAATCTGGGTCTCCAAGATCCTAGTCCAACACTCTTTATTGCTAAACCACACTGGATCTTAGAATACACAGATGCCAAACTGTAGTGCTCTAGCTGCTGGGTAAATATTCAAACACTTTTGATATCCCCAGCGAGTAACAGAGACAGCTAGTCCCAAGCGTCTTGATAATGTATGCTGTTTTTCAGCCACAGCCAAGCACTTGACACCTCCCATCATCTCCACAGAGGTTTAGCATCTCTGGAAAGCTTGCCAAAAAATTTTTTTTTATTCTGAGGCAAAATTACTGAGCTCCGGCACAGTAATGTCCTCTAAGCAAAACAAGAGGCAGTAACCATAGAAACTTGCCTCATAAGGGCCTTCCTGCAAGGTTAAAGCATTGTCCAATTGTGGATGAGAATGTCTGTAAGAATAGGTTTGTTTGGGGGGATTCTTAAATGGAAGCAAGGCATGCATCTCTTTCATGTGTTTAGAAACTGCCTTGGAGAGAATTGTGCCTAGATGCAAAAGATGGATGAAAAGCAGCGCAAACATCCATCTCATTACAAATGTATATTGACACACTCTACAACTCCTGTTCCAGCATATAATTAAATGTGTATGAGAGAACTGGAGGTGCCTATGCAGGCAGGGTTAAGGTATACATATCAATGCAAACTCTCTGGTGTCACTGTCTTTTCTGCTTCAAGAAATGTGTCTAGCACAGAAGAGATGGCTATTGACCATGCTGGCTTAATTCATTGTTGTTCGCCTTTGGCTACAGTGGAAAAACCAGCTGTGTGTTCCTGAAAGAGGAAGTCGACTCTACTGGATTGTTGTAAGTGCCCTGTTTAGATATGGAGAGGTCATAGGAAGACGAAGAAGAGTTGGTTTTTATATGCCAACTTTCTCTACCACTTAAGGGAGACTCAAACCAGCTCACAATCACCTTCCCTCCCCCTCCCCACAACAGACACACTGTGAGATAGGTGGGGCTGAGAGAGCTCGTGATAGCTGTAACTTGCCCAAGGTCACCCAGCTGGATTCGTGTGTAGGAGTGTGGAAACAAATCCAGTTCACCAGATTAGCCTCCGCCACTCATGTGGAGGAGTGGGGAATCAAACCCGGTTCTCCAGATCAGAGTCCACTGCTCCAAACCATCGCTCTTAACCACTACACCATGCTGGCTCTCATAAGGAATGTAAGGAGAGCCCTGGTGGATCAGGCCAGTGGCCCATCTAATCCAGCATCCCATTTCACACAGTGGTCCATCTAGTTCAGCATCCTCTTTCACACAATGGCCAGCTAGTTTACTCTGCAGGACCAACAGGCAGAGCACAGAGCACAAGGCCTTCCCTTGACATTACCTCCTAGCACTGGTACTCAGAGGGTTGCTTTTAGTAGCATTGATGGACATATCCTCCGTGGATTTGTCTAATTCCTTTTTAAAGCCATCTCTGCTTATGGCCATCACTACCTCCACTGGCAGTAGAGATGCCAGGCATCTCAGGAGGATTTGGGAGGTAGTGATAGTCATACCAGCATCCCAACAGTAGGCAATATCATTTCTGGTGGAAACTGGATGTGACATCAAGACGTCAGGGGAGGGAAAGCACTCTAAAATGCATAAAAACTAAACCAAAGTGTTTTGGGCAAATCCTAGAACATTGTCCTCAAATGTTCTCCCGGTTTTCTTCCTCCATCCTTTGAGGTGCCAGCAGGCAGAGGAGGAGATTGCTGGGCAGTCTCCCACCACAGCCAGAGACCTGGCAAACCTATTCCACATCTGAATCACTCATTGTGGAATGAAGTATTTATTTTTGTGTGTCCTCAATCTATTGCCCATCAGCCTTTTCTCTAATCTCTGGTTGCTAAAGATGTGTTTCCTCTGGTCTCTGTGGTCTTTACTGCAGATATTAGGGGAAATTCCTAGAGCATCACCTGGAAGCGACATCACATCCTCCCCAAACTCCACCCTCCCCAGGCGCACACACACACATACACACATAAATCTCCTGGCATTTGCCTAAGCAGGGTTGGAAATCTTACTTATGGTTACAGCTAGGTAACAGGTTTTTTTCTATGGTAGTTACTGTCTTTTAGAAGAGCCTACCAGAGTGGATCCAACGGTAATCATACTGGTTAGATTTGGGAAGATTTGTTAAACAGTTTTATTGCAGAGAGCATTTGATGGAGGGTGAATTGTTTCAAAAGAATTGGCTGTTTGTATTCTAATGGTGTATTTTAATTCTGTGTGTTTTGAATTCTGTGTTTCCCAATTGAGATCTGGACTATATATTAGTTATAGATTCCATTCTGGAAGCCCATTTGGTTTCCACTTTCCGTGTCAGCATTGATACTCTTCAGTCTGTACAGTCTGACCATGTGAACAGAATCCCTAGAGATGTGAGGCCAATTCCATAGATGCTTGACCTTTTCACTTCCTAGCTAAACAGAGCTGCTGAAAGGGAGCTCGCTGGATGGGTAGAAGAGGCAATAAATGTCTCATTACCAGTACCAGTAGTGGTGGTAAGACCATTATTTTAAAAGCCACTCTGACCCTTATAACGATCATCAAGTCTCAAGAATAACACTTTTGGTAAAGGTGCATGAGTGTGGTGGTGACCCAGTTCTAGTTATTTTCTGGATTCTTTAGATTCTTTTCGATTGGATTTATTTACCAATTTTTGAATGGAAATAGCCTTGCCCACACCGTCACCTTAATCTAGAGCTGCACTGGAGGAGTGTGTCCCTGTTAATTTCAGCAATTTGAAAACCATGGTATCCTTCTAGGGTTGCCAGCTCTGGGCTGGGAAATACCTAGAGATTTTGGGGGTAGGGCCTGGGGAGGGTGGGGTTTGGGGAGGGGAGGGACTTCAATGGGGTATAATACCATTATACCTTCAAAAGTACACCTTCAAAAGCAGCCATTTTCTCCAGGTGAACTGATCTCTGTCACCTGGAGATTGGTTGTAATAGCAGATCTCCAGTCACTAACTGGAGGTGGGCAGCCCTATATATTTCTGTGCTTCCTGCCCGTGACAGAGCTGAGAGCAACTGTCTTACAGTAGTTCTAGTCTTTCTTGGTTTGTAAGTCCCAGAAGGTGGGCTACAGAACTGTTGCTCAACTCTTTGGGAGGTGGCGTCCCACTAGGATCCATCTTCTCCCTGATGCTATTGAATTAGCTACATGGATTCCTAACGACTCTAGGAGAATGCTATTGCTGACAGTTGAGAAAAGCTGTCCAGAGATTTGGAGTGTGGTTTCATCAATTTACTTCCTAATTTGCATACTTAATTGTACTGTGCTGTCTTCCCCAATGGGGACCCAAACCAGCTTACTACAAAGCTGATAACACCCAGCTCTATCTCCCATCCGTCGCATGCCAGGGAGGAGGAATTGAACCGGAAGGAGTCTAACAAACTGAAAATTCTTTTGGTCAAGGGATTAACTGATCTGGGGTCAGCTGCAGTCTGTTTTGGAGGTGGTAACATAGAATCAAAGAATCATAGAGTTGGAGGGACCACCAGGGTCATCTAGCCCAACCCTCCGCAATATGCAGGAAATTCACAACTACCTCCCCCCACACTCCCCCAGTGACCCCTACTCCATGCCCAGAAGATGGCCAAGATGCCCCCCCTCTCATGAACTGCCTAAGGTCATAGAATCAGCACTTCCTGTTAAGAACCAGGCAGGGTTGCTGTTCGGTAGTGCTCATGGTCTGCCTGCTCTTGCTATTGAGACATCCCAAGTGACCTCCTTCCATACCACCCCAGCAGGGTCCAAAACTGGGTGCAGAGAAGGACCTCTGCTCTGCACCCAGCCTTAGACCCCAGCCAGGAGTGACGCTGGCTCAGAAAGTGACAGCAGGTGCCAGCCATCCTTGTTGCCTCCTCCCATATTGCTGACCTTGCCCGATGATTGGTTTGGCATCCCAAGTGGCTGAATGCATCCCTTGGGTGGTGCATTGGCTCTGGTAGTGCCCCCTGAATTGGTGTTGCTTCTGTATGGTCAGGCAGATGCTGTAGCCAAGGGTCTCTTTTCCCAGCCAACGGTGCCCCTTCCTGCAGCAGGTGGGTAAAGCCACTGACTTGCATTCCTTTGCTACCTCCAGCGCTCCACATGGGGCTGCCTTTGAACAGTCTTTGGAAGCCTCAGCAAGTACAGAATGTAGTTGCCAGAGCAGTGGCAAGCTTTTGTTTCTCTGAGCAAATGTACCACCTTCATCAGCTTCCAAACCCAATTAAAATGCTGTCTTGAAGGTAGCCAGCTTAAGCCTTCCATCCTCCCAAGGTCAGTAAAATGAGTACCCAGCTTGCTGGGGGTAAAGTGTAGAGGACTGGGAAAGGCAATGGCAAACCAGCCCATAAACAAATTCTGCTTAGGAAACGCCATTATGTGACATCACTCCTTGGGCCAGTGCTTGCACCACCTTTACCTTTTTTAAGCCTTAAAATTCTTAAGTAGTTTGAGAGCTGGACATTTTAACAGCTGCCTCTGTCCCTATGAAGCTACCCCTATGCTTGGACCATCCATAGGCAGAGGCTTTGCTCTGTGTCCCGTTGACCAGCTTTAGTCAGCCTTAGTTGCAAGTTGTTTCCCAGATAAAATGACCATTGCATGGGTTAAATGGAGGCATGAACCATGTCTGGAGGTGGAGGCTGTAATAACCTCATCCTTCACCCACCCCCCTTGTTCCCAGGCAGAAGTCTGTAGTCCAGCCAAGAGTTTCTGATCTATGTGGGGACAAGCAGGCAGCCAGCCAAGCTCAGGGTGAGATGTTTTGAACACAGTTTGAGCTCTTTAAAAGGAAAAAAGATCTTTATTTACTAAAATACAGTTTCTATTCACTAGAGCTCAAGAGCACTAGAAACACTGTGTCAAAACACTACAGGGTGTTACAGAACTAAGAAACAAATTTTTTTTAAAAAATACACCCCGAGACTAAGTTGTACAGTCACTGGTGTTACTTTGGCATTACCTTCTGTGAATGGGAACAAACCCAGTGGAAATTTGAAAATAGAGGATGGTCATTGGTCAAGACAGACTTCCCTTCATTTCTCTCCCATTCCCAGTTCTTGGCTTGTGCACCTCTCACAATGTGTCCAGATCTCTTAACCCTTCCTGTCCCAGCTGGGAGGATTTTGCTTTGCCCTATTCTGAATTGGGCTTCGTCCCCCTCATGTGCTGCCCTGCGCCAGGCTCACATCTCCCCAGCATCTATGGCCCAACTCAGGATATCCCAATAGCATCTATCTTGCCCCTTCTTAGCAGGTGGGCAAATGGTCATCCTCATCCTGCCTATTTTTCTCCATAAAAGGAAAGAAGAAGAAGAAGAAGAAGAGTCGTTATATGCCGACTTTCTCTACCACTTAAGGAAGAGTCAAACCGCTTACAATCACCTTCCCTACTCCTCCCCACAACAGACACCCTGTGAGGTAGGTGGGGCTGAGAGAGCTCTAAGAGAGCTGTGACTAGCCCAAGGCCACCCAGCTGGCTTCATGTGTAGGAGTGGGAAAACAAATCCAGTTCACCAGATTAGCCTCTGCCGCTCATGTGGAGGAGTGGTGAATCCAACCCAGTTCTCCAGATCAGAGTCCACCGCTCCAAACCACGGCTCTTAACCACTACACCACGCTGGCTCACTCAGCCTGAAATCTGAGGAGCTTATTGCTCTGTCCCCAGGAAAGAATGTTTTCTCTGAGATCAGGGCTTCCCTCAATGTTAATCAATGTATCATCACAGGGGCCACTACCACCCCCCCACGATCTACAGACTTACCAGCCAAACAGGAGGAAGCTTGGTGACCACCACTACGGAGCCCCTGTGGCACAGCGCGACTCCACTCCTTCATTTGGAGCTGCAGCACTTGGCACCAGCAGTGGGCAGGCCTGGCACCCTGCTGACATGCTGTGTTGTACTAGGGACAGGGCCCCAGCCTCCCAGGGTGCCCCGACTAGTGGTGGCTTGGGGGAGCGGGGACAAGGAGGGCAGCCATGCCCTCTTCCACCACCCACGGGGATGCTCCCTTTGCAGGAGGACAGAGGCCCCCTTTGAGCAGGCACACCCTACCAAATTTCCCTCATAAAGGGCCAAGAACGAGCCCAAGGAGGAGCTTCCTGACATCTTTCCAGAGGGCTCTGAAGAGAGTTATGGAGGAAAACTGTGGCTGAGCTCTAACTCCCTTCCCTCTTGATACTGAGATATGCTCGAAGAAGCTACTACGCAAGAACCCGGCGTGGTTAGGCCCAAATCCCACAAACCACATTCGTTTGTTGGGCAGGGCCTTGTGTAATGACCTGCTAAAGAATCAGTTCACCTTGGATTGTTAATGCATGGGAGTTTTACCTGAGATTCGTTGCTTGCTGAACCCCCACTTTCCTGTTGGGAATCTATGCACCAGCAGTTTCCAGGCTCAAATCTAGTCCCCTGTAAATGCTGCTTTGTAATTGGTTTACTTTGTAGAGTTTACTGTGAGAGAACCCCCCACCCAAAAAAAGAAAACCCAATTGCTGCATTAAAAAATCATTTTAAGAACAAAAAACAGGGGAAAGGAGGGGGGTGGAGAAATCCAAGCCTCGATTTTAAAAAGTCTTTCTTCTGCTCAGAAAGAGCTCCCAGGAAGCATTTGAATCCCCACCTCTTTACACACTGCTTTGTAATTGGCTGCGAGAGAAATCAAGCTTGCATGTCCTGCACTTTGCCTTATGCACAAAGATTTCATCCAGGCTGAGCTCAGGGGAGAGAGAAGAATCAGGTTAACAGGGTAACTGGAAGTCCCGCGATTTGTGAGGGCTGGCAGTGAGGTCATCCCTGATGGACAGAAAACTAATGCTTAACTCCAAGGAACAACTGAGACAGACCGGGGCAAACGTGAGTGAAAGTACCCATGCATAAACAACTTTGGTTACAGACCATGTGCCTTTCAGGTGGCTGAACCACAGCCCTAAGGTACAAGTGCAGATCCTCTAATTATCAGCAATCCACAGAGCGGCCCCGGGGCCCTAGCTGTGGAAAGGGGGGGGATGTTTGAACGGAATGAGTAAAATAAACAGAGCAGCACCAGACTGGACAATCTGACACTAACTCACAAGGCACCTGATACAATTGCCTCCCAAGCATGTCCGAGTCTGGTCAGCGCCCGGACAGGAGATTTCCTGGGAAACCTCCATGTATGAAGCTGTGAATTCCATGATAGAAGGACGATGGAATATAGATTTAGTAAAATACACAAACCCTTTCTTCTGTATATGAAGCCCTCGTTTATAGAAACCGCAGGGACCTGCAAAGAGAGAGGCATGGGAGGTGGTGTATTTTAGAAGCCATGCTGCTTGGGTCTTCCTGGGAACTCCACGGCCTCACCAGGTCAGTCAGATGTTTGCACAGCTGGGCTGGAAAAGTCACAGCACTGTCAGAAGTGATGGGCTGGTGTCCCAGTGCCCAGTGTTGTAGGTTAGAGTGTCAGACTAGGACAGGGAAGGCTCGGGTTCAAATTCCCACAGTCATAGATGTCTTGTCACTTTGTGACCTTGGTCCAGACACAGTCTTCAGGCTAATCTACCTAGCAGAATTATTTTGAAGAAAAGATGGAAGACAGCCTTAAAGGATCCCTCAGGGCAAACCTTTTCAAGCCCATAGATTGCAACAGAAGTACCAGCTGTTGTTGGTTTGCCAATTACAACCCCTTCCTGGGTCTTTATTGCAGAGGGCCATGCAGGAACCCAAGAGAGCGAGCATGGTGTAGTGGTTAAGAATGGTAGTCTGGAGCGGTGGACTCCAATCTGGAGAACCGGGTTTCATTCCCCAGTCCTCCACATGAGCGGCGAACGCTAATCTGGTGAACCAGATTGGTTTCCCCACTCCTACACAGGAAGCCAGATGGGTGGCCTTGGGCTAGTCACAGCTCTCTTAGAGCTCTCTCAGCCCCACCTACCTCCCAGGGTGTCTGTTATGGGGAGTTGAAGGGAAGGTGATTGTAAGCCAGTTTGATTCTTCCTTAAGTGGTAGCGAAAGTCGGCATATAAAAACCAACTCTTCTTCTTCAGTTGGCTAAAGCCTCTGAGGCTCCACCCACTGTCAAAGTGCAGGCCTGTCACAGTTGTTTCCTTCTCTTTTCATACTGTTGCAATGGAAGTGATTCTCTGGCCTGTGACTCCACTAATATCTGATAATTTTGCAAAAAAAAGAATCCCAGTCAAAGGATTAATTTAATGTCACTTAAATGGTCCCGCCTAGTTACATTAGCTCCTGTTAATAATAAGTTAACACTAATTGCTTTGGTCTCTTCCTTTCAACATAATTAAAAGATACTGAGAGTCACAGGAGTCCTGTGCAATTTATTAAATGATTATTACTTTTGGGATGGTGCAGTATTAATCATCACCATTATTTATTAGAATTTTGCCGTTAATTCAGAATTACATTATTATTGTTGCTTCATTTAAGGTTTCATTTTATTGTATTCCTGGGAGGGAAGAGAGGAGGAGGAGGAAGTCGAGTGGGCCAATCCATTAGGACATTTTCCTGCACGAGCCTCATTGAAATGAACAGGAGCTGTTCTGCATCTATGTATTTATTTATAAAACATATGCAACAGGATGTCTGATAAAAACAACTTAAGTAAGATTAGAAGTGAACAAATAAAAATAGCATTAGGACTAACAGCCTTGTGGAAGCAAAGGCCCATATAATATACATGAAAATATATGTGTGTTGAGCGCCGTCAAGTAACAGCAGACTTATGGCAACCCCAGTAGGGTTTTCAAGGCAAGAGATGAACAGAGGTGGTTTGCCATTGCCTTCCACCGGCTCTATTGATTCATTAGCTCATGCCCTCTTGGAATGCCGCTTTTATGAGGAACTTCAATCATGTTATATCTCTACCCTTTTAACATGTAATCTAATGCCTCTGTGTCTGACGTAATGCCTTTTTAATTAAGTGACAGGGATCCCAAGGCTACATTGTCAGTGGCAAGATTTATTTCAGTCCTTATATCCCTCAAACATTAAATTTACGCTGCTCAAGATCAATGGATCAAGGAACTTAATCCTGTAACGGTACAGCTCCTAGCCAATAGGCTGCGAGCTAACCACACTGAACTGCTAAGCAGAATTTTTAAAATTATTTTATTTTACATAATTTATTGAATTGTATATATGTTCTTTAAATTCTCCTTGTGTCTCTTAAATTCTAATAAACCCAAAATCAATTTCACTAGTGGAACTGTGATAGCTGGTTCACAACCACCCAGCAGAAATTGGAGCTTATTAACTACAGACATGTCTACGGTATATCAGGAAGTAATTGATTACTCAACTGTGTTCTTAATTGCTTATATCTTCTACAATAAAATAAAACATACTCCATGGTTTCAATAGAACCAGTTCCACATCCACATAAATGCTCAGAGTAGGGCTTTTTAGAATTGCACCCACTCAAACTGGCCATGGGCAGTACATTGAATCTGGCTAAAAGAAGTGCGAGTGTGTTAAGTGCCGTCAAGTCGCTTCCGACTCATGGCAACCCTATGAATCAATGTCCTCCGAAATGTCCTATCTTTGACAGCCTTGCTCAGGTCTTGCAAATTGAGGGCTGTGGCTTCCTTTATAGAGTCAATCCATCTCTTGTTGTGTCTTCCTCTTTTCCTGCTGCCCTCAACTTTTCCTAGCATGACCATCTTTTCCAGTGACCCTTGCCTTCTCACAATGTGACCAAAATACAATAGCCTCAGTTTAGTCATTTTAGCTTCTAGGGTCAGTTCAGGCTTGATTTGATCTATAACCCACTGATTTGTTTTTTTGGCAGTCCTTGGTATCCATAACAAAAGAAGGCTCTTCTGTAAACTGGGACGGTTAAGAAATCAACATAAGGCAACAAGAATTTGAATATGTAAATCCCAAAAAAAGCAGGAGTGGACTCACGACAGGCACAGAGAGTGGTGTTGTTGACAAAAGGGAATTTTCCAATCCCATTGACAAATCTCAAGTATAAGAGGGGTATTAACTAGGGTTGCCAACCTCCAGGTGGTTCCTGGAGATCTCCCACTAATACAACTGAACTCTAAGCAACCGAAATCAGTTCCCCTGGAGAAAATGTCCACTTTGGCAATTGGACTCTATGGCATTGAAGTCCCTCCCCTCTCCAAACCCTGCCTGCCTCAGGCTCCACCCCAAAATCTCCAGGTATTTTCCAACCCAAAGATGGCAACCCTAGTGTTAAGGGACAGGAGCTGAGGAATTGCTGTTCCAGGTCCGCCATGAAAATGTTGGCATAATGTGATGCCACGCAGGTGCCCATGGCTGTGCTGTTGATCTGAAGGAATAATCACCAAATCTGAAAGAGTTGCAGGTGAGGACAAACTGGCAGAGCTTGGCAATGAGGTCAGCTGTGGTGTTGTCAGAGATGGTGTTCCTGATTATTTGTAGTCAACTTTGTAGGGGGTGTGGATACATAGAGACTCAGTATCCTTGGTGTCCAAAATAGTGTTACCTGGAAGATTGTCAACAGATTATATATTTCTCATTTATAGATATTTTTTCCTGAAAAGTGAGAGACCCACATCTGGAGAACCTTTTTGAACAGTGGCTTAACCAGCTTAAGGATCTGGAGGGAGGGGTTGTCCCTGCCACAGAGAATGTGTGCCACATTGGACTCACTGAACTCTTTCTACTCACCTTCAGGTAGGGATGCCAGCCTCCAGGTGGAACCTGGGAATCCCCTGGAATTACAGTTTGGAATTACATCTCCAGACTACAGAGATCAGTTCCCCTGGAGAAAATGGATGCTTTGGAGGGTGAACTGTAGGGCATTGTACCCCACTGAGGTCCTGTCCTCCCCAGCCTCCATCCCCAAATCTCCAGGAGTTTCCCAACCTGGATCTGGCAACCCTACTCCCCATCCCCCACCGGAGGCTGGGGGGACCTGAGAACCCTACCATCTGGGAACTAAGGAACAATCCATGTGATCGTATATTCTAGAAACTAGAAAGAGGCTTAAGATTACTGTCTTCAACTATACCTTGCATCAGAAATGTAACACCACAACCAGCCAGTTCCCTTCAAACCTGCATCAGGCCCCACACAAGTAATTTCTCTCCCTTAGAGGGGAAGCTAGGGGATTGTACAACAAAAACCTGGAAATAATCACCTGGCTCTTTGAGGTGTGTTGGAGAGTGGAGAAGATCCCTTTATCCTCCACTCCCCAGTAGCTGCCGCCAGCTGTCTTATTAGCAGCAGCCTGATCATGCTTAAGAATCCAACAGGAAAAAAAATAGGAAAACTCCATCCATTCAAGCATTGCTTAAACGGGATATGGGATTGACTGACTGCATGCAAGATAGCTCAGCTAACCAAATAAATAACCAGCAAACCCAGAAAGCGTGATGTTTTGGACAGATGGCTGCCTTTTCTGACATTTATTGATTTATTCCGGTGGTATGGCACTGTCATTGTGTTGCAGTTGAAATAAAAAGAAGCCTTCTGGCACCTTGATGACTAGCATATTTATTGAAACAGAAGCTTGCCTGAGCTGGAGCCCACTTCCTCAGATACCTGGCTTGTGCTGCAATAAATCTATTAGTCTTCAAGTTGCCACAGGACTCCTTTTTGTTTTTGTTATAAAAAAAGCTATCAGCATAATCTTTCAGTTCTATTTAATTGGACACATAACCTGCTTGTAAATTTGCCCTCAGCTGTTTTATGGACTGGATTTAAATAAAATGGAGGGATTCTGCTGCTGTACAATAGAATATAGAAGGCTTTACACATTTATTTTCCTTATCATCAATCAATATATCTAATTTTCAACCTAGTCCCATCTGTGGATATTTAAATCTGGAGACAAGATAGCTGTTTCTGCAATCCTGAAATCTTTTTTTTAAATTAAAAACGGGAGATTAAATTACCCCAAAATAATGGAAACAACATCTGTACCTTTAAGAAATGAACATCCTCTGCAGTGCTCATTGTGGGTGTTGCTAGGCAACCACAACAGTATTGCCAGGCTTCAAGCCTTGGTTTCTGTTAGTAAAAGGCAGAAAGAGGAAGCAGAGACCTTTCCAGGCATGTTTTGGCCTCCTAATCCACCCCTGCTCCCCTCCTCCCTGCCAAGCCTGACAGGAACCACCAGGTGGACTCACTGCCATATGATCTGCATAACTCATATAGGCCCAGCAGTAGGGTTGCCAGCTCTGGGTGGGGAAATACTTGGAGATTTTGGGGGTGGAGCCTGAGGAGGGCAGGGTTTGGAGAAGGGAGGGCTTCAATGTCATACAGTCCAATTGCCAAAGTGGCTATTTTCTTCAGCCCTTGGCCCACAGAACCAGAAATCACCACAAAGTCGTATAGAGTCCAAACAGATGGATTTTACTGATCAAATAGGCATACAGTGCAAACGAATAAAATGACAGCTATGAAAGGCTCACTAGCTGGGAGATATTATAAGGCAGGAAAGGCGGGAGATTACACGCAGGAATACAGTTTCCCAGGAGCTGAGTTCCCAGGCTTAGGCTTAGGCATGCGACCTTGGGGGGCAGACAATACAGCACAGAGACAGAGGCAATAACGAAACCGAGATAGCAGCCTGACATTCTGCTCCCCTCAAGGCCCCCTCCCAGTTCGCAAGGGGGCTGGCCTGTTCGGGTAAGCAATGTGAAAGGCGTCGACGAGGTCGGGGGCGGAGACATCCCGTGCGCGCACCCATTCGTCATAGGCAGGGGGGAAATGTTTCCAACGAACTAGATATTGGAGAGTACCATGGTGAATACGGGAGTCAAGGATCTTGGAGACTTCGAAGTGTTCTTCCCCCCCCACCATGATGGGTTGCGCAGGCGGTGGGTCCGGATGCCACCGTGGAGAAGCAACATGGGGTTTGAGGAGGCTTATGTGGAAAACAGGATGCACACGCCTCAAGGATTTGGGGAGAGCCAGTTCCACTGTGACAGGGTTTATGACCCGAGTAATGGGGAAAGGGCCAATGAATTTGGCGCTGAGTTTATGGCACGGTTGGGTGGAACGGAGGTTTTTGGTGGAAAGGTAAACCAAAGCACCCACTTGCAGATCACCCCCGGGGGAGCGATGTTTGTCAGCTTGTGCTTTGTATTTACGTTTGGCCCGGTCGAGGTTGCTAACGAGCCAGGGCCAAGTGGTACGGAGGGCGTGTGCCCAGGAGGCAATGTCGGGGTTCCCCTCCCCCTCTACATCATCTGTAGGAACGATGGGACTGAAATCTTGTCCATACACAGCAAAAAACGGGCTAAAACCTGTGGATTGATGCATGGCATTATTGTAGGCATATTCTGCTAAAGGTAACAGTTCTACCCAGTTATCCTGGTGGTAGTTAACATAACAACGCAAATAACATTCGAGTACAGCATTGACACGTTCAGTTTGACCATCAGTTTGAGGATGGTATGCACTAGACATTCCCTGTTCCACCCCCACCAACTTGAGGAAAGCTTTCCAAAACTTAGAAACGAAACCACTTCCGCGGTCACAAATTATTTTACGCGGAAACGAATGTAAACGAAATATATGCGTTACGAAGAGGCGGGCCAGTTTCTGAGCAGAGGGGATCCCTGCACATGGAATTAAATGTATTTGCTTAGAAAACAAATCAGTAACAACCCACAACACAGTTTTACCCCCACTGAGAGGGAGATCAGTCATGAAGTCCATAGCAATCACTTCCCAAGGTCTGCTGGGCGTTTCAAGAGGTTGTAGCAATCCCGGGGGTTTGCCCTGCGATCGTTTCGCAGCGGCACAAACGGGACAGCTGCGGATGAAGGAGTCAATGTCGGAACGCATTCCCCCCCACCAGAACTGTCTGCGCAATAAGTGAAGGGTCTTCAGAAACCCAAAGTGCCCAGCTGTTTTGGCTCCATGAGCTAAATGTAAAACGTCCTTCCGGAGAGCTTTGGGTACATACAATTTTGAGTCTTTGTACCAGGACCCTCCTTGTTCCAAAACACCAGGAGGTAGGGTATGAGCGGAACGTTCTAAAAGGCACTGGTCCCGAAGGACGGTTAAAAAGGATTCGGAGATGGGGAGCTTGGAGGGAGCCCCCCCGTCGGTCCCGGAGATTTGAGAAATAGTTATAGGGTTAGTGCTTACGTGTGGCGGCGCGCAGACTGCAGGCGGCTGAGCGGTCGGAGGGGTAGGAGGGGCGGGAACTCCGGTCTGTTGTGGTGGCGGCTGGGCAGCCGGTTGGGCTGGCGGAGCTTGCGAGTTAGGGAAGGTGTGTTGATGCTGGGATCGGGTTTGCACAGCCAGCATAGGTAGGGCCCCACGTTGCATAGGGGTGAACAGAGAGTTGGTGGGTCTTTCGAGTTTTACCGGATATTGTGGTAAACGGGAGAGGGCATCCGCGAGAACGTTCTGCTTCCCAGGGACGTGCTTCAGGGTGAAACGGAACTGAGCAAAGAACTCCGCCCACCGTTGTTGTTTCGCCGATAGTTTATGGGACCCCGTGAGGGCAGCTAGATTTTTGTGATCGGTCCAAACTTCAAAGGGTACTTTAGACCCTTCCAAGAATTGCCGCCATAAAGTCAGTGCATGATGAACTGCAGAGGCCTCTTTCTCCCAGATGGGCCAGTTTAATTGAGCGTGCGCAAATTTTTTTGAAAAGTAAGCGCAAGGGTGAAGAAGACCGTCCGGTCCTTGTTGGAGGAGAGCCCCTCCCATGGCTACATCGGAAGCATCGACTTGCACAATGAATATTTGATTTGGGTCTGGGTGCCGTAGCACCGGCTCCGAAGTGAAGAGGCGTTTGAGGGCCAGAAAGGCGGCTTGGCATTGCTCAGTCCATAGGATTTTTGCGGAGGGCAAGGCAGCCGAGCTTACTTTTCCTTTAGTTTTCAGTAGGTCCGTAATGGGTAGAGCCACTTGGGCGAAGTTAGGGATGAATCCCCGATAGAAGTTTGCAAATCCCAGAAATTGCTGTACTTGCTTACGGTTGGTGGGGGGAGTCCAATCGAGGACGGCTTGGACTTTGGCGGGGTCCATGCGAAGACCTTGGTGGGAGATGATGTATCCCAAAAACGTGAGTTTGCTTTGGTGAAATTCACACTTAGCTAGTTTAGCGAACAGTTGATGGTTACGCAGGCGTTGTAGAACTTCTCTGACCAGAGTCACATGCTCGTCCATAGTTTTCGAATAAATGAGAATGTCATCTAAGTAGACCACCACCCCACGATATAGAAGGTCATGTAGGATTTCATTGATGAGTTGCATGAAGACCCCCGGGACCCCTTTTAATCCGAACGGCATTACAAGGAATTCATACATTCCGAAACAGCTAGAGAAGGCAGTGAGGTGTTCATCTCCTTCGCGGATACGGACTCGGTAGTAGGCTTCCACCAAGTCTAATTTAGAGAATACACGGCCTTCCTGTAATTGTCCCAAAATATCCGATATTAATGGGATAGGATAGGCGTTGGTCTGGGTAACCGCATTGAGCTTTCTGAAGTCAATGCACAGGCGAAGGTCGCCCTCTTTTTTCCGGACGAAAAACGCGGGGGCCGAGTTTGGGGCATTCGAAGGGCGAATGAACCCTCTGGCGAGGTTTTTGTCCAAAAAGTCCCGGAGGACAGTGCGCTCGGAAGCGCTCATAGGGTAAATCTTACTTTTGGTTAATGTGCAGTCCTTTACTACTTCAATCGCACAGTCTGAGGCCCGGTGGGGGGGTAAGGCATCACATTCCTTAAGGTCGAAGACATCTTCAAAGTCCCGGTATACAGCGGGTAGAGCCGGTGGTACTGGAGCAGTAGAGGTTAACGCTGGAACGGGCGGAAATGGCAGAGCAAAGTTTTGCCGATGCTGGTCGCAGGTGGGACTAGCGAAAGAAATAGTGTTTGTTTCCCAATCAATACTGGGACTATGTCCTTTAATCCAGTTAATTCCCAAGACCACGTCAAATCGGATAGGGGCTATAGTGAAGTCTATTTGTTCCCAGTGGGAACCAATTCCCATTGCCACCCCTATGGTGCGATGATCAACTGGACCCCCCTGGAATTGGCTCCCGTCCATTTGAGCAAATTGGACGG
This sequence comes from Euleptes europaea, assembly GCF_029931775.1. Lineage (NCBI taxonomy): Eukaryota > Metazoa > Chordata > Lepidosauria > Squamata > Sphaerodactylidae > Euleptes > Euleptes europaea. Next base: position 43,382,137 of record NC_079324.1, read on the forward strand.
GGGCGGGTAAAGCCTCTGAGTCGGCTCTGAGGGCAGCAAACGTGGCTTCGCTTATGAGAGTGCGACAGCAACCGGAGTCAATTAGTGCTTTGACGGGGGTTTGTGGACCTCCGTTAAGTTGTTGTAAAACTGCATCTACGTAGACGGTGGAGTCCACTTCTTTGATTTTGGTAGGAGCATTCGGTTTGATAGGAAGATCCTGAGAGGTCTGTGGAGATGCTCCATTCACCACAGACCGGAGCCGTTTTTTGACAAGTCGAGGGGAGATTCCAGGTTTAAGGCTGGAGAAATCCAAGGGTTTTCCTCATCCGAAGAGGGAGAGCTGTCCCCCAATGGGGCACTTGTAATCCGAGACCCGGCGGGGTCGTTGGAAGCAGGCAGGGAGGCTGGGTCCCCGGCATGGAGTGCAGAGGGTGTGGGCCTTCCCGGAGCTGCGCTGCGGGTGGCCGCGGTGCCTCTGCGTGGTGGACGACCTCGGGCGCGGGTTGTCGTGCTGGGACGAAATAATTCCTGGCGGCGTGGGCAAACGGCTGCAAAGTGGCCCATTTCTCCGCATGTAAGACAGGCACCCCTCTGAAATCGGGCTTCACGTTCCTGGAGCGGACGTGGGGGATTTCGCGGGACGAGCAGTGGTGCCTTGGGTTGAGGCTTTTGGGTGCCCTTCTCCTTGTGCTTTTGACGGACGAGAGAAATAAAGCGGCGGCGGCTTTCCACTTCCTCGGCTAATAGGATCCAGCCTTCGAGGGTGTCGGGATCGCCCCGCATGTAAGACCAGTTCAGAATGTCAGGATGCAAGGCTTCCCTGAAATGATGGATTAGGGTGGTCTCGGGCCAACCTACAATTTTACTTGCCAGTCGCTGAAATTCATCGGCAAATTCCCGAACTGTAGCAGAGCCTTGTTTTAATTGTAAAAGTTCCGTTTTGGCTCTTTCTCCCAGGAAGGGGTCCTCAAACCTCCTTCTCAGGGCAGTCATGAAGTTGTTGAGGGAACGAATCGCACGAGAGCGGGTGTCAAACTGGAGGACCATCCAGTCAGCCGCTTTGCCTGTCAGGAGGGAAGCTACGTACCGCACCCGGCTATCTTCCGTGGGGAAAAGTTGACCTTGTTCTCGCATATAACTGTCCACTTGATGCAAGAAACAAGGCAAAGTCTCAAGAGATCCGTCATACGTAGTCCTCAATTTGAGTTGCTTCCAAGGGCCGGGCGCGGGCTGACCCGGTTGCACGGGTGGTCCGGGCGGAGGAGCAACAGGAGCTCCAGGAGGCAAGGGTGGAGCAGGCACATTAGCAGGTGGTTGCACGGGTGGTCGGGGCGGAGGAGCAACAGGAGCTCCAGGAGGTAAGGGTGGAGCAGGCACATTAGCGGGTGGTTGTACGGGTACCGCCTGACCCGGTATCGGAACGGGCTGTCTCTGAGCTATCAGGGTTTGTTGTAATTGTCTGTTCTCGTGAAGCATAAGTTCCATTACTTCTTGGAGTTGATCAACACGGTCGGAGAGCTCCCGATTCTGGGCTCGTAAAAGATGAACCTCCTCACTTGGGCCCCCAGTAAGATGAGGCTTACTGGTTCGGAAGCTCGTGGCCCATTGAGAGCTATCCCCATATAAATCCTCGTCTTCAGACTCATCTGAGTCTCGACGTCGGTCGGCCAAACGGCGTGCGCGTTGGGTCGCACGCGACGGGACAAACGCCGGGGAAAAGGTTAGACCTGATAGTCCCAGTACATAGTCCTTGGGGCGCGTGTCCACGTTCGCTTGATTCCTTGCTGCAGCCGCCCTGGCTGCTTCCGCCGCCTCTCTCTCTCTTGCGACCCTAGCCGCTTCGGCGGCTTGCTGATCCGCAAGAACTTTGGCGTTCTCAAGTCTTAGGGCAGCCTCTGCCGTAATGCGCGGCAAAAGTTCTGTCTCGAGGAGCAAGAGTATGGGGTCAGGTTCTCCGCCCAGCAGAGGTTGTACTCGAACCGCCAGTGCGGATGCCTCGGCTCCAAACGTCGGGGTCAAAACTTGAGCCAAGGTGGCTACCGGGGTGTCCTTTGTACATTCCACAAGGAGAAGAGCGGTGCTAATAGCGACTCGCTTGGCCTCAGCCTGGCAGCTGGCCGCATCCGGGATCAGGGAAAAACCCTCCGGTGGGGCTCCCGCCATGGTAGAAAGAGTTTGTCGAGAAATAAGATTATCCAAAAGTCCAGTTAATATTTGTAAATCCTCAGTCGCCAATCGGGCATCGTCCAGTAATTGATCCAAGTCCTGAAGATCTAAACGAGCATCAGTATCCTCCGATGTTAACATCCAGAGACGTTCTGTAAGAGATTGCCACTGCGCGTGTACCAGTCCCCTCAAGCGGCAAACCTCTCGGTTCGTCCGGAAAAGTTCAGCGATTAAGTCCTGTAACAGAGTAGGGTCCTCTGAGAAGGGCTCCAGGGTAGTAGATCACCTGGAGAGCTGCACAGCTCCCATCCAAGTGGCAGGCGAACCCCCCTGGGCTCCAGCCTGGCTAGGAGAACGGTGAAGATGTGTGATAGCTGTCATAATGTCAGCCCTTGGCCCACAGAACCAGAAATCACCACAAAGTCGTATAGAGTCCAAACAGATGGATTTTACTGATCAAATAGGCATACAGTGCAAACGAATAAAATGACAGCTATGAAAGGCTCACTAGCTGGGAGATATTATAAGGCAGGAAAGGCGGGAGATTACACGCAGGAATACAGTTTCCCAGGAGCTGAGTTCCCAGGCTTAGGCTTAGGCATGCGACCTTGGGGGGCAGACAATACAGCACAGAGACAGAGGCAATAACGAAACCGAGATAGCAGCCTGACAGGGAACTGATCTCTGTTGGCTCAAGATCAATTGTAATAGCAGGAGATCTCCAGCCACCACCTCGAGGTTGGCAACCCTACTCAGCAGTGACCACCTGGTGCCTTACTACTATCTGACAGCAACTACTGCTTGAAAGCCAGTGCAGTGTTGCAGCAAGAGTATCAGATTAGGATCTGAAAGACCTAGGTTCGAATCCTCACTCTACCATGAACCTTGGTCCAGTCACACACCCTCAGCATAATAAACCTCACAGGGTTGTTGTGAGGATAAAATGGAGGAGAATTATATAAGTTGATTTGGGTCCCCACAGGGCAGGGTATAAATGAATTAAATTAATAATTAACCAGGATTAAGGGGCAGGGAGGGCTGGTGGGTGGAAAGCAGAGAAGGAAACAGCTATGGTGGCTGCCCGGAGGAAGGAAAGAGGAAATGAGATTGAGATCATCTCCAAAATTTCTTCCTGTGAATCTGAGACTGATTGGCCCAAGGTGGATGAGGGGTGATTTGAACCCAGGTCTCATCAGACCAAGTCCAGCATTCTAACCACTATACATCAGTCATCACTTGTTTTGGTTTTCTTTTTCTTATTTCTGTTTTTAGTTGGCAAACGTTTCTGTAAACGTTTCAATAAACAGCGTGGATTTTTTCTTCTAATCTTCCTGATTTTATTAACCATTCTTAGATTACCTTGATTCCCCCCCCCCCTTCCAACCAACCAAAATGAGAGGGCGGCATGCCCTGGCAGTGACAAGGCCTTGTAGTTGCTTGGCAACCCACCCCCATGTTTCCCTTGACCCTGCTGGTTGAGTCCCAACAGGACAGAGCTGGCCCTTCTATGCATATAATTTGCAGCTTTTCCTCTTAGGTGTTAATTAAGCTGATTGATTGCCAATGTGCTTAAATGACTCTGGGAATGCACATGCACACAGATCTGGTCAGTAATTAAATTCATTGCTGCTGCTGACTCCCAGCCCCAGGTATGGCTACTGTAGAGTTGGAAGGTTGGGTAATACAAGAAGAAGAGAATAAATGAACTTGCATGGTATATTAACTAGATAATTGAATTGTGGTAAATAGAGCACAAAACCATTTTTGGATCAGAGAGGTGATCCAAAACGTGAGCATTTCAGAGTTGTTGTGTCTTCAGTTTCAGAATTTACCTCCAATTCAGTGAATGAAGATGGTAAGGCAGGGTCTGCAATCTTTAAAGAGCCAAACTATGCCAACATTAACAGCAAAAGGTCAACAAACTGCCAGTGTAAGAAATAGGGTTGCCAACCTCCAGGTACTAGCTGGAGATCTCCTGCTAGTACTACTGATCTCCAGCCGATTGAGATCAGTTCACTTGGAGAAAATGGCCGCTTTAGCAATTGGGCTCTCTGTCATTGAAGTCCCTCCCCTCCCCAAACCCCGCCCTCCTCAGGTCCCGCCCCCAAAAACCTCCCGCCAGTGGAAGAGAGGGACCTAGTAACCCTAGTAAGAAATCCCATTTGCATTGTGTCCAGTTATGATTCTTGTGTTCCCCCAAGGGATCACAATGGTAACATCTGAGTACAGGGCTGACCCATCCGCTAGGCAAACCCAGGCGATCACCTAGGGCCCCACTGCTGGAAGAGGTGCAAAATAGAGGACCACAGGCAGCCCCAGGGGTCCAGGGTTCAGGCCAGAGAGGCAGCCAATCCAGCATACCTCCTATGTATGTCTACCATGCCTACTCAAAAGTCCCACTATGTTCAATGGGATTTACTCCCAGGTAAGCATGCTTAGGATTGCTGCCCTTGGAATGAGCCGGTTGATATTTCATTATGTTTGTGTATGCATGTTGAAGATGGGGCACCAAAATTATTGTTTGTCAGACTCTAGGGTACCAAATGTTGGAATATCTGGTCCTGATATTCCCGTTAGTTAGCAGAGTGCTCAAGGCTAAAAACACAGCAGAATTGCAAATTTAAAAGCATTCCACGTGTGTGCGCTCATAGGAACAAAAGAACAGCAGAGGCTTTTGTTCTAATCAAACTAAAAACTCATTTATTGCGGAAATACATTGCTGATAGGAAAGGCAAACAAGTCCCCTAAACTAATCTAACTTTCGAGGTTTCTAGGTATAAAAAGGTAGCTGCCTTCCATTGTGTGTGTGGGCTGCACGCAGGAGCGTGCGGCTCCTAGCTTCTAGTCTTGAAGGATGCAAAGGAGAGAAGAAAGGGGGAAATCGAAAGTCCCTAAGAATATCATTCTAAACATCAAAGCACAGGAAGAGAGGGAGGGGATAAACATCAGATGACCCTTTTGTCCCTGTCCTCTCTATCTAACTCACTGGTAAAAATAAAAAACCCTTCCGGGTCTGGTGTTAAGTGACACCGCAAAGGCCATCTATTCCAACACCAAAAACCCTTGGCCAAGCCCTGTGTACTTGATTACACTTATTTGATTAAAGCAGTCCTAAACTGTGATTTTAAATTTTGGCTTTATGTATTTTTATGTACTCTAGTTGAAGTATTTTACTTATATTATAAGCCACCTTGACCTCTGTAAGGAAGAAATAAATGTTTCAAATAAATAAATAAACGTTACATTCAGGGTACAAAGAGAGGCATTTGCAGTTGGATCTATGAACACCCTGTGATGAAACACCTTCCTATTGCAAGGCTCACCAAAGTTCAAGGAACAGCTTCCCAAAGCATTTTAAGACCTACCTACATGAATGGGTGTTTGAAGGAACAGGAAGAATAATGCATATTTTATTTGGAGAACAATTTTTATGAGTGAAGTTATTCCTGCTCTGTGCTGAGCCAAGCAAGATTCCAGACACATACACACATAATACAAACGCACACAGCTCTTTAGGATGGATGTAGCTTTGATATTACAGTAGTTAATCTTTATTTTGAAACTCTCATTACACAGTGGCCATATGGCCCCCTTTCAGATACCCCAGTATTTTAATGTAGAAATCCTTCAGGCCATTATCTCACTCTGCTATTCCATAAGAGCCCATGGCTCTAGATTTTTGAGGATATTGTTGTCCTTGCTAATTGCTGAGGGAGAGGCACTCTGTATATGCTCAAAGTGGTAGAGCATCTGCTTGGCATGCAGAAGGCCCCAGGTTCAATCTCCAGCATCTCCAGTTAAATGGACTAGGCAGGTAGGTGATGTGAAAGACCTCTGCCTGAGACCCTGGAGAGCCATTGCCGGTCTAAGTAGACACTACTGACTTTGATGGACCGAGGGTCTGATTCAGTATAAGGCAGCTTCATGTGTTCGTGTGTTCAAGCAAAATGTCTGGCCCTTGAACTGGCTTGATTCCACAGTTCACAGCGGCCATTTTCTCCAGGTGAACAGATCTCTGTCGCCTGGAGATCAGTTTTAATAGCAGGAGCTCTCTAGCTACCACCTGGAGGCTAGCAACCCTAGGTGCAGGGCCTGGCACATTCCTTTGGAACTCACACATGGCAAGAAGCAAGCTGAGTGTGAAGGGAGAGAGAGGCCAGGTGTCACCAAGGGTTAAGAAAGACAACCATACACCTGCTACACTCCAGGAAAGCACCCTCAACTCTCTCACGCAAATTATTGTCTGTCTCCAATCTATGCTGGCTTGCATTTTAATGTTTGATGGGGAAAACAGCAACAGCTTGCTCCCTCCTAAGGTTGCCAGGTTCCTCTTCACCACCGGCAGGAGGTATTTGGGGCGGAGCCAGAGGAGGGTGGGGTTTGGGGAGGGGAGGGACTTCAATGCCATAGAGTCCAATTGCCAAAGCCACCCTTTTCTCCAAGTGAACTGATCTCTATCGGCTAGGGTTGCCAACCTCCAGGTTATAGCTGGAGATCTCCTGCTATTACAACTGATCTCCAGCCAATAGAGATCAGTTCACCTGCAGAAAATGGCCCTTTGGCAATTGGACTCTATGGCATTGAAGTCCCTCTTCTCCCCAAACCCCACCCGCATCAGGCTCGACCCCAAAAACCTCCTGCCAGTTGCAATGGCGACCTGGCAACCCTACAATCGGCTGGAGTTCAGTTGTAATAGCAGGAGATCTCCAGCTAGTACCTGGGGGTTGGCAACTCTGCTCCTGAAGGCTGCCATGGAACTGGAGGTGGGGTGGAAAGAACTGCAGCAGCTGATGAGCATCTCTGGGGATGGAGTTCCGCCACACAGGCATCACCAACCACCAGCCCTGCCCCTGATTCTAACCCAACCAATCTCACTTCCAGTGGAGGAGGAAGCTTGGAGCCAGGCCTCTTCTGCCAATATTTATACTTATAAAAATGAAGTAACGCAATCTATCAGTTTTGACAGCCTTGGGGTGCTCACCTAGGGCTGTGCCAAATGGTCTCTCATTTCAATGTTCTTTTATATAGATAGATATATAAAACATTTAGGAAGGGAAAAGAGCATAAATTTTAACAACATTTTTAAAAAGATTATTCACCTATTTTAAACCTGCCACTTACCATTTTTTCCACTACGTGCCGCTGGTTCAGCACCATTTTTTCTTTCTAGTTATGGCTTCTTCTTCTCCCTAGATTAGTCACATTGATGATAATTCTAGCCAATGGATAGGGTTGCCAACCTCCAGGTACTAGCTGGAGACCTGCTATTACAACTGATCTCCAGCCGATAGACATCAGCTCACTTGGAGAAAATGGCCGCTTTGGCAATTGGACTCTATGACATTGAAGTCCCTCCCCTCCCCAAACCCCGCCCTCCTCAGGCTCTTCCCCCAAAACCTCCTGCCGGTGGCGATGAGGGACCTGGCAACCCTACCAAAGGATCATAGCCAATGAAATCATCGCCAGGATGATGTCACCACACTGGCATAGCCAATCAGATAAGGCATCAAGATATCACTTAGAGCAAACAGACTTCAAAGCCCTGAACCACAGGTCAACTGGCGAGTGCCCTAAACCGGGTGCTGTTTGGTACACGTGTACTCAAAGCCACCAGCTAGCAAGGCAGGCACCAGTGCTGTTTGGCTGGCCAGCCAGCTTGTGCCTATGGCTGGCCAGGCAACCTGGGGCTGGGGCCATTGCAGAGGTGCCCCCGGCAGACCCTTGCCCTCCTGCCCACGGGCACCCTTGCCATTGCAGAGGGCAGCCTAGTGGGCAGGCAGCCCCTGCTTTTCAGAGGTGCTAAAAATGATCTTTAAAAAAATAAAAAGTGAGGACTTTCAACTCCAGCATATGCTGAAATAGGGGTGTGATAAAACTGCAACATGCAGGAGGGTACTTTGCAGAGGGAACAGGCTGTAATCAATTCCCCATCAAAACTTTAGGCATTATTCTTTTTTCCTCTCCCTTGATACTGGATTGGTTATTGGATGTCTACTACTGTCTTTTATTTCATTGTTCTGTAACTGTGAAAGATTGTTTTCATTTCATGGTTCCTTAATTATGTAACCCAGGCTTATTGTATTGTTTGTGGTATTTACTATACTGGTCTTTATAGTACTGTTTTTATCATTCTGTAATCCACCTTGAGTTTCAATGAGAAAGGCGTACAATAAATGAAGTAAATAAATATGCCCAACTAGCTCACATACTGCCATCTCCCAAGCTCTTACAACTGCAATTTGTGATGGTGATGTGGGGTCAGCCTCTGGCACCCTATAATGTTCTTTACAGCAACAGACTGCAGCATTCCTGGGAAAGCTGTCCCTCCTTTACCCGGGAAAGAGCCCAAAATCTTTAAAATAAAAACTACCACCATCTAGGTTTCAGGGACTCTCCCTAAAGAACCAAGCTGCTCTGTTGAACTCTTAATACTGCTCAATACTCTCTAACTAAAATCTCTTCTAAATAACCATTTTGGATGGCTGGTAAATGGGTCTATGAAAGACAGAGCTAAACAGTCAATCACAAAGAATAATAGGGTGCCAACTCCAGATTAAAAAATTCCTGGAGACTTGGAGATGGAGTCTGGGGAGGGTGGAGTTTGAGGAGGAGAGAGACCTCAGCAGGGTATAAGGTAGGGTTGCCAGGTCCCTCTTTGCCACCGGCGGGAGATTTCTGGGGCGGAGCCTGAGGAGGGTGGGGTTTGGGGAGGGGAGGGACTTAAATGCCATAGAGTTCAATTGCCAAAGCAGCCATTTTTCTCCAGGTGATCTCATCTCTATCGGCTAAAGATCAGTTGAATTAGCAGGAGATCTACTGCTACTACCTGGCAGTTGGCAACCCTAGTATAAGGCCATAAAGTCCACCCTCCAAAGCATCCATTCTCTGCAGGGGAACTGATCTCTGAAGTCTGGAGATCAGTTGTAACAGCGGGAGATCTCCAACCACTGCCTGGAAGTTAGCAAGGTGCATTTAAGAATGACGGAAATGACTGGATGGACTAGAAGTGTTTACCCATTCTCAACTAGGCTGGAAAGGGAAGTTTCTTTCAGAAAAATTTAACACATACTCAACCAACAAATAATTAGGCTAGAGAAGGAACCTCAGGACACCACTGAGAATGTGCAAAAGAGGAAATTCAACATTCCTGTATCAGTGAGCAGGTTTCAAACAGAGAAGAGAGGAAAGGCATTCTGGCATTTTTTTCCAGATAGGTTTTGAAAACAACTTGAACAAACTTATAAAGGCAATTGAAGAAAGCAGTACCAAATAAAGAAAAAATATCAATAGATGAAGTCCACTGTTTCATGGCTGTGACATTTCAAAGTGTTGGTGGGTTAGGACAGAAAAGGTAGAAATATGTGTGTGGGGGGGAGGTCCTTCCTTTTCTTGGAAAGAAAACCCACCAGAGACTGCTGCAAGTACACAGCAGAGAAACTAAAGTCCAGAATTTCATGACAAACAGCAAGACAAATGTGTAATTATTGTCTAGAGAATTACATGATTATATTACAAAATGGAGATCTCTGTGTCATTAGAAAATCTCTCCAAAGGCATTATTTTAAGGGAGGAAGCTTTGAAACTCTTTGCGTAATAAGCCATTCCTCAAATCCAGATTGCTAATTAAAGCCATATATTATCGTCAGCTCTCCTATTGGTATGGAAGTGCAGATCTTCCTCATTAGATGGTAATAAATGTCTTTTTAAAAAAGTAGCAGAAGCAGAAAGTTGCAGGAAACTTTATGAGAAATAAATATGGCCTTCCGAGCACAACCCACCCCCAATTCATGGCTGCCCCTGTGTTTTCACAACCATTGCACAAGCGAACCAGATTATGACAGAGCACCTTTCCTGTATTAAAGCACCTAACGAACAAGTGCCATGAACTGGGCTTCCTATTTTCACACTTCCCTGGTGGTATTTATAAAAAAAACAGGCTTATATCTCTTGTATATTAGCAGATGCAAGGATAGGCTGCTTGTCCTCTTATGGGGCAGTGTTAGAAAAGGGAACTTGTTGACTAAAGAAGTGAGGAGGAAAGGAAGTTCAGTGTCAGCATTGAAGTGCCTGTGTCATGGTCTTAAGTCCCAATAACCATAACACAGGAAGAGGTTGATGATTCAAAGCAGTTTGTTTATCAAGCTTAATAATACATACCGGGTGGGAGCTTCCCAAAAGCGCAGGACAGCTCGCACACCCGAACAAAGGATTGCCACAACATTTATAACCTCTGGTCAGGGGTGTTACAACATACGTAATATAGTGCATAGATACACAAAGACCCAATGATGGACACCTTTGGATTAGCATAGGCCTATCAGTGGCGGCACCTTAGCTGGCTACATGATCTGGGGCAGGGAACATTCCTTAGGCCGTAGGTAATTCTGGGCCGTGTCTTGGTGGATGGCTGTATCAGACACCGACAGCCTGATTCCCTGACTCCTGGCTCCTGGCTGCCACCCTCCCAAAGCCCCCATGTGTGCATGCCCATGAATGCATAGTATCTCAAACCTGCTTTTATTCTTTAGGCCTAGCTTTTCCAGAAGAGCAATTATGCAAACTGAACACATAAGCATACAATAATGATTACAGGCATTACAGCATCTGTTGTAGTCATGGGCCATAGCACCCTCCTTTTCCTCATAAATGAAGATTAAAATGGAACTTGCACTGCATTGCTGGAAAGCCAATCACAGAGGTGGGCAGGAAGAGGCCAGATAATATCTGGACAGATGGGCTCAGAAGGAGGGGGTATAATGTTGCCAACTCCAGCTTGGGAAATTTCTAGGGATGGTGCTTGGGGACAACAGAATTTGAGGAGCGGAGGGAGTTTGCTGAGGTGTAATGCCGTAGAGGCCTTCTTTCAAAGCTGCCATTTTGTCCAGGGGAACTGATCTTTGTGGTCTGGGGATCATTGTAATTAGGGTTGCCAGCTCCAGGTTGGGAAATACCTTGAGATTTTGGGGGTGGAGCCTGAGAAGGGTGGGGTTTGGGGAGGGGAGAGACTTCAGTGGGGTAAAATGCCATAGAGTCCACCTTCCAAAGCGGCCATTTTCTCCAGGTGAACTGATCTCGATTGCATATATATCTGTTGCAATAGTGGGAGATCTCCAGCCACCACCTGGAGGTTGGCAACCCTCAGTTCCTCTGTTAACATGTTCCAAATTTCTGCATCTTACCAACATCTTCAGACCTGAGTAAGGCTCCTTTCATTCATAGGAACACCACTTTTTTTCCTATGCAGGGCTCCTGTGGTGGCCGTAATGGTGACAGGCAGAAATTCAGCAGAAGCTTTCCCCAGCACAGCCTCATCTCAACATTGGATGGAAACACTAATGGCCCTGCCAAGACATAAAAGGTAGCAACCTGAATGGAATGAAGGAATCTATCTTCCTCCTTCCGCTGGGGCTCCTGCTATCAGTTCCAATCTGAAAAGCAGGGCAAACGTGGCTTCTAGCAAGTGACTTGTTTTAGCTTTCGTCTCACCTCGACTCTAATTAAAATGCGCAGTCTCCAGGAACTCTCATTTTAATGTGATTTTGCAATGCAGACATTTTATGGCCTTCTGTTAGTCTACCGAAAGGTCTTTGTCTGTGTTAAGTCCGCGTGGGAAGGATTCACAAGATCAGAGACGGAGTTCAACAACATAGCTTTATTTGATTTCAGCACAGAACTAACTTACACACTGAACGTGCCCTGCTTATATGCCCCCCTGGCCACCTGCGGCCACTCCCCCCTAATCCTTGATGGGGGGGGAATACCCTCTCGGTGACCAATGGGACATGCTGGCTTAGGGCCAATAGGATCCATTTGCTTAGCCAATGGGGCGAGCAGGGTTTAGGATCCTTTGTGCGGAACTCAAGCTCCTAAGTCTCCCCTCGCTTACTACCCTACTAAATACATACACAACAGTCTGTATTTGGAAAATGAAATGTCTGGAAAACAATGCAGAGATGAAAAAGCCCAGTGAGATGAATCACGACAACTTCCCAAGGAAGGGCTCAGCCATCTGCAGGCTGCAGGAAAGAGGACTCCTGTTTGCCACACCTCTCCCTGGATGAACCCATCCATAGGGGTAGATTAGGCTATTAAAATGGGCTTGGGCTGTGCTGAGCCAAGTGGCCTCCACTGGGGCTGCTCAGTTCAGATCTGGCCACCAAGGATGTTGGACACCGGCTCCATCATTGTCTTCTGTAGCAGCAGGGGCTGAGCCAATAGCCCCAGACCCAGCCAATAGACACATGGGAGAGATCAATGCATGTCATTGATAGGTGAGTCTAAGACAAGCAACCCACGGGGTCAGCCACCAGCAGCATAGGAGGCAATATTACCATAGGCTGCATACAGCCAGTGGTTCCTGGAAGCATACCAGGGTAGCCCCTCACCAAGAACCTTCTTGATAAGTTAAAGGACCAGTCCATCCTTGCCTATGCATCTGTCCTGTTCTGCCCAGCAATTTATGGGTTGTCTTGCCTAACAGCTTTTCTATTCAATCTCACCTGACTCCTCTCTAGGCTTACCAGATATTTTGCCATGGTGGGAGATCTTCTGGCCCCAGCTCCCACCACTGCTTTACATTCCTGTGGAAGCACAAATTGAGTGATGTCACAACACTCTGGAAAGTCCCCCCAAACCATAAAGATCAGGGAATTCCTAGAGAGCTGCGACATCACTTCTGGGTGCAACCAGAAATGACATTGCATATCTTTGATTCGCTTACCGTTTTTGTTCCTATTGGAGCTTACCTAGCAACTCTAGGTCCTATCTTTCATAACTTTTGTCAGTGTGGGTTCCACAATCCCTGGGCAGAATCGTTTTGGTTGTTACAGATACCTGTTCCCTCTATCACTAGTGAAAAAGCTGACAGGATCCAGCTTTCTGTATGCCCTTTATGGGTAGCTTGTCCTGCTGCTGCCTGTTGTTGGACATTTTCTATCAGCATGTCCTTTCTTTGGAATGGACTTCTGGAGGCAGTGTGAGATTCCATTTTCCCCCAGACTTTTGGAAGATGTTCAAAGCCAGACTATTCTAGGTGGCTTTTTTCTTAACAGTTTTTATCTCGTTCCTGGACAATCAAACAAAGCATTATGCAGGCCCACTCAGTGAAAACAAAATAAGGCACCTCCTTCATTTTGTAAAGCCAGTCAGAGGTTTAACTCATTTTGGACATGAGATGCATGAACATTTTCTCTGAGCAATTCTCTAGGCTGACTTGAGAGGCTGTTTTAATAGTGCTCGAATCAGTTAAGGAAAGAAAGAATTCAGATTTTATTGATAAAATTATAGCTACTTGAGCTGCTGGTCGGAATAGGGCTGCCTCTGGCTCCCATTCCCACTGCTACTAGGGAGGAGGAAAATAATCTTTAAAAAATCACCATTGGGCAACAGCATGACATCATTTCCAAGCAAACCTATAGAGCTCCCGGTGATTCCTAGAGAGGCAAGACATCATTTCTGGGTTTTCCCTGCACATGGCATTATGACAATGGTGCTGCCATGTCCCCACCCATCCCCCAGTCTCCCACAAGCCTAGTTCTGAATCCTTGGCACTCTGACCTATAACCTGGAGCTGCATTTCCAGTTTTTATACAAATCAGATGAGGTCTTTACTGCAGTGCCTCCTGTTAGACAAGAGGGTTATCTTTCACAGCAGATGCAAAACAGCATAAGGAAGATAGCCCTACACCACAGGGCCAAGCAAAAGAGGAAAAATAGCAGGTGACATTGATCTCCACCCACATAAGTGATAATTTCTCAGGGACAGATTAAGAGACATGCTGAGACCATAAACTATGTCAAGTTTAAGAGACCTCATTGCTTTACCAAAAATGGTACATCTACATGGCACAGTACCGGCATACAAAGAGATGATTTCAGTTTTAGTCTATTTTTACATTTGTCCCAATTTTTAGATAACGTCTTAGGTCTTTGTTCGTCACAATATTTTTTTCAACCAAATCCAACTGCATAATGGACAAAGTAACCCAGTCTGTTCAATTTCCCTTACATTTTTTGTTTGATCTTCTGTAAATCAATAAGACAGTGCAGTAAGGCAAACTGCTTCCTAATACCTTTTTATATTTGGAACTGCCAGACCTCTTCTATTCCATGTTTGTTCCATTACTAGTTGATCTAATCTGAGTCATGGGACTTGTTATCCAAAACAGCAATGATGTCGCAGCTCTGGGTTGGGAAATTCCTGGAGATTGGTGGGCAGAGCCTATGGAGGGAGCTCAAGAGGGTATAATGCCATAGAGTTTATGCTTCAAGGTAGCTTTTTTGCTCCAGAGGAACTAATCTCTGTCATCTGGAGATCAGTTGTAATTCCAGAAGATCTCCAGGTCCCACCTGGGAATTGGCAAACCGAAGTACAGAATACAGTTATATGCTCACTCTCAAGCAGTGTAAGATATCAATTGCTGAAACCAAAGGACCAATTCTACCCATAATAATTGCCTGTGCTGTAGGGATGCCAACCTCCAGGTAATAGCGGGTGATCTCCTGCTATTACAACTAATCTCCAGCCAATAGAGATCAGTTCGCCTGGAGAAAAATGGCCGCTTTGGCCATTGGACTCTAGGGCATTGAAGTCCCTCCCCTCCCCGAACCCCGCCCTCCTCAGGCTCCGCCCCAAAAACCTCCCGCCGGTAGGGACCTGGCAACCCTACTGTGCTGTCAGCTCAACGCAGCGTGTGCTTCTCTGCCCTGGTTCCACATGGTTCAGTGATGTTGAGAAGTGGCGAAAAAATGACACAACATCATACCTCAGGTAAATAAAAGTGCATTACTGAGAGCAGGGCAGACCATTTTCAGTAGCTCTTCCCCCTTACCAAAGGCTGGGTGAACCCTTAACTTCAGAATACACCAAGGAGACATTCTGAGAGCAAAATAAATTCATCTTGACTCTAGCATTCACACAGTATAAAGTTCCCCATTTCCTGGGCTTGGTGGGAAATTCCCTGTCCCCATCCCCAATCCTCAAGAAATTGAGGAGCAGGGGGGGAAATTGCCTCCATAGTCACATTCTAGGAATTTCCCCTAGTATCTATGGTCTTTACCGTACAGATTTAGCGTTGCCAACCTCCAGGTAGGGCCTGAAGATCACCCAGAATTACAACTGAACTCCAGACAAGAGATCAGTTTCCTGGAGAAAACAGCTGTTTTGAATAGGGTTGCCAGGTCCCCCCTCTCCACAGGCGGGAGGCTTTTGGGGCGGAGCCTGAGGAGGGCGGGGTTTGGGGAGGGACTTCAATGCCATAGAGTCCAATTGCCAAAGCGGCCATTTTCTCCAGGTGAACTGATCTCTATCGGCTGGAGATCAGTTGTAATAGCAGGAAATCTCCAGCTACTACCTGGAGGTTGGCAACCCTAATTTTGAAGCATATGGCATTATTCCCTGCTGAAGTCCCTTCCTTTCCCAAACCCTACTCTTCCCAGAATCCATCCCCAAATCTCCCAGCACAGTAGCATATGAGGCAGGGGTATCAGCTGAGTTTTGCATTTCTTGCCTCTTTTATGCTTTTTAACTTCAACTGTGCTAATGTAGAATTTTGTACTTTAAAAAAAAATGGACAGGATTTATATCACCAGGCCCCCATTCCGCCTGCAAGATGCTGCCTTGCCCTTGTATTTCTTTGCACTTTCTCACAGCCCCTCATTTAAATTAATTAAACTGCATTTCCTGTGGCTATTAATCACTCAGTATTTGTTAATCTAATTACTACTGTATTGATCAATGGGCGGAATAATGATTTGAATAACTGGAATTAAAATTAAGCTATCCAATTATTAATAATAAGGATGCTTACTAAGGGGGAGTGAAATGGAAAGACTTGATTAATTCTTCTAAGCCATCTCGGTGTGTTAACGGGAAAAGGCTGTTTCTCAGTGGCGTGTGCTGTGCCTGATTCGGTCTTTGACTGAAAAAGCAAACAGGCCAGTTTTCCTCTTTGTCACAGCAGCCCCTGACCTCATCCGCTGAGGAGATCGGGTTGCCAACCCCCAGATAGTGCCTGGAGACCTCCCAGAATTACTGTTGCTCTCCAAACTACAGAGACCCGTTCCCCTGGAGAAAATGTCAGCTTTGGAGGGTGAACTGTGGCATTATATCCCGCTGAGGTCCCTCCCCACCAAACCCTGCCTTCCCTAGGGTCTAAACCCAAATCTCCAGAAATTTCCTAGCCCAGAGTTGGCAACACCTTTGGACAAGATGTGCCGCTACAAACACTCAAGAATTGACTTGGTGGACCAGATACTTATGGGATATTCACAAGCAGGACATGAGGGCAACAGCCGCCACCCTCACCCCCAGTTTTGGCCCTCAGTCACTATCACAGGCAAAGTTATACCATTCTGAGGCCATTGAAGTAAATGACCTTAGAGGGATCTAACTCTGGTTAGGATGGCATCAGAAGTATGCAGAAAGGCATGGATAGATACTTCCTCCATGAGTTTTTCTTTTTTTAATTCCCTCTTCTTAATTACCTTTGCCACACACACACACCCTTTCCTCACATTTCTCTCTGTCCACAAAAGGCACTGAATTGTTGGGAAAACATCTACATTTTTAATATAGATTAATGCTAAATGTGTCCGTTTTAGCTCAATTGTCATAACAGCAGGGTTTCCATAGTTGCACTAAATGCCGTTACTTTAACCCTTTTCATTCAGACAGCGCACAAGGAGAGATCTTTCTGGCACACATGGTGAGCATTTTGTAAGAATAGGGCAAAGCACATCATTTTCAGCTTCATGATGAGATGGAAGTGTGAGCTCTCAACAAATCTGGGGGTCCAGCTGCACATACGAAACATGGAAAATGGGTGCATTGACCTAGTTACACACAAAAGCAATTGGACATATCAGTAGGATCATGGGTAGTGTGATATCCCCTTTGTGTATGTTTAGAGTGTCAAAATTGTAGTGACTTAAAAGAGCTTTTGGTACGGAACCAAGTTGTCTGGGTCACGCTGGGACCGTGAACTTCTGTACCAGAATCCAGACCTGAGGAGTGTGCTTTCCAAGGCAAGGTCCTGATCACAGTTGATTGAGGTTGGCTGTGGATTGGAGAATGAGGTGCAGCAGGCTAACAAGGCAAGAATACAAGGTGTCTGGTATCCTAGTAGTAGGGTTGCCAGCCAAGCACTGGCAACTGGTGGGATGTTGTGGGGGGGCATGTAAATAGGAATTGCACCAGTGCCACAATGTCCCTTGCAGCATGAACCCAGAAGTGAAACCATTGCTTCAGCAAGATGCTGTAGGATTTCCCCAAAATTCTATTTTTTTAACATAGGGGATTCCTAGAGTAGCACACCAAGGATAAGTGCCAAGTTCTACATCTGGGTAATAAAAATGAGGGGCGTGCATACTGGATGAGAGAAACACTTCTGGGTAGCACTGTGTGTGAACAAGATCTTGGGGTATGGGTGGACTGTAAGTTAAATATGAGCAGCCAGAGTGATGATGCAGCGACAAAAAAAAAGCTAATGCAATCTTGGGGTGCATCAACAGAGGTGTAACACCTAAACTGCGAGATGTCGTAGTTCCACTGTACACAGCATTGGACAGGCCACACCTGGAGTATTGTGTGCAGTTCTGGAGGCCTCACTTCAAGAAGGACAGAATCGAGTGGGTTCAGAGGAGAGTGACGAAGATGATCAGGGGCCTGCAGACCAAGCCCTATGAGGAAAGGCTGAGGGAGTTGGGAATGTTTAGTCTGGAGAAGAGGAGATTGCTGTCTTTAAGTATTTGAAGGGAGGGCAGGGAGGGCAGGGAGCTGTTCCTATTGGTAGCAGAGGATAGGACTTGCAATAATGGGTTTAAATACCGGCTCAATATTAGGGATTTCTTTTTTTTACAGTAAGTGTTGTCAGACAGTGGAATCAGCTGCCTAGGGTGGTGGTGAGCTCCCCCTCACTGTCAGTCTTTAAGCAGAGGCTGGACAAACACTTGTCAGGGATGCTCTAGGCTGATCCTGCATTAAGCAAGATTGCCTGTCTGGCCCCTTACAACTCTATGATTCTGTTTCTATGAATGTGACGACTTCACTGCTGGGTTAGCACCGGAAGTGCCATTGTGGCATCAGTGTGGTGCTTATTTCCCATCTCCACCACTACCACTCTACCGAGCAGCAGCAAACAACCAGGGTTGCAGAGTGGGAGACCTGGCTACCTTCCCTGGTAGCATGAGGCTCCATACTGCCTTTTGTGACACTAGAGCAGTTATGCCCTACATGGTATCCTCCAGTGTGTTTCATGATGTCCACTTCCTCCTTCCCGAAAGGGTCTCTTCCCCAAAGCAAACAGTCTCAGCTTCCCTCCACCTCAGTGGAGTAGGAGGTGCTTCAGAAGAGTCCAGGAGGCATCAGCTTTTCATCATCAGGGAGTACCTATTCAGAAATAGCTGCCCCTCCATCATAGGATAATGCTGGGCTTGGAACTTGCCAAGACTTTGTGATTGGTCCCAGCTCCCTTGGCAGCCCTTTTGTGGTTGGCTGCACCTCCCATGACATCCATTTTGTGGTGGTATCAACTAGCTATTCTCAAAATTCCAGAAGTACCCATAGGCTTAACAAAGTTGGGAGACCTCACTAGGGGGGTTATTTGATGCCATATACGATATTATTTGCACCCTTTCCCCCAAGCGTTGTTCTTTTACGCATGGCTGTTTCTCTCGCTGTCACCCTTCCGATGACTTCAGGTATTTGTTTGGATTATGCATGCCATTTCTGACCATCAGAGGTCGCCTCACTCTCCCCCTGCGTTTGCCCGCGTTTTGCCCGCATTTTCAGGGACCTATTTTATCTCAAATTTCAAAACACGGGAAAAATGCAGGGAGAAAGCGAGGTGACCTTGGACAGTCAGAAATGGTATGCATAATCCAGTCAAAGTCTCGAAGTCATCGAAGGGGTGACGGCGAGTGAAACAGCCATGCATTAAAGACCTTTGACACACTGCAATAGTCATTGTGGTCCGTTAACAAATGAGATTCTGTAAGACTCCCTTTGGGACTTTATGAATTGGAAATTCTATTGCAACACTCCAAAATCCTTTTTAGCTTTATGTTCATCCCTGCATTGTCATCCTGGACCAATAATGCTCTGATTAATATTCAGAGTCTGATTATTAGGCAACAGGGAACAGCTTTCCGATTTCAAGGGAAAGGCATAGCAATATGGCTAGAGTTTATAGATTCATATGTTGTAGCACATTCATATTTGATTATGTTTTCTCTGTTGGGAATATTAAAAGATTATTATGCTCCCATTGTTCTCACTTTCTTCATAAAACCTGCACGTGATGCAGGATGCATTGCTCTGGAAATGATGTCAGGTTTTGCACAAACAGAGGAAGCCATTGTGACTCTCTGCAAAAATTCATTCCTTGAGCAGTAGGGTTGCCAGGTCCCTCTTCGCCATCAATGGGAGGTTTTTTGGGGGCGGAGCCCGAGGAGGGCGAGGTTTGGGGAGGGGAGGGACTTCAATGCCAAAGAGTCCAATTGCCAAAATGGCCATTTTCTCCAGGTGAGTGATAAAGTTTATTGTCTGCAGCCGAAGGCCATCACAATCCACCATATACAAAACATTAAAATAACATGTGTGTGTGTGTGTGTGTAAAGTGCCGTCAAGTTGCAGCCGACTTATGGCGACCCCTTTTTGGGGTTTTCATGGCAAGAGACTAACAGAGGTGGTTTGCCAGTGCCTTCCTCTGCACAGCAACCCTGGTATTCCTTGGTGGTCTCCCATCCAAATACTAACCAGGGCTGACCCTGCTGAGCTTCTGAGATCTGACGAGATCAGGCTAGCCTGGGCCATCCAGGTCAGGGCAAAATAACATAAAATATCATAAAATAACATTAAAATAACTTTAAAACAGTCTGACCCACAAGAAACTAGTATTTAAATATGTTACATTCCCTGATTAGAAACAGCTTTAACTCGGATTTTCTTAGCTGCTAAAGCAAAGAGCTACACTTTGTAGGTAACTTCAGGATTGGCATCTGATAGGAGAAAGAGCAGCTTCTCTGAATCTGGAGAAAGATTTAGGCCCTTTAGAATCGCTCCAAGGAATTTAAGGCTGGGATCTTTGTAAAGAGGACAAAATAAGGTGTAATGAGTTAGGTCCTCTGGAGCAGCTCCACAAATACATAGGTGAGAGGCCCATGGTGTTCGGGAGTAACGTCCCGCTATCCAAGCCGTTGGCATGGTTTGAAACCGGAGGGAGGTAAAAGCTATTCTGAGGTTATGGAAGGGGATACTGACCAGGTATGAAGCTCTGACATGATCCCTTTTAAACTGTTTAAACCATGGTGAGAATTTGGACTGGGAGATTGATTGCCTGTCTGATGCAGGTGAACTGATCATTTGCAACTGGGTAGGCTTCTCCAATTCACTTGTGACTGAATGTTTGCTAGAGTGCAATAAAAGTACACTGGAATTGAATGGTGAGTGGATGCAGCCTCTGATTCTAGAAGAGGCATGGCTAGCTGTGAAAGGCATTATTTCAGCCAGCAGAGAGGACTTACCCCTTCCCTCCACAGCAGATCAGCTCATGGCTAAGCCCCTCAATCTGCTGAGAGCCAATGGCATTTGAAGTGCAGCCTTTCCCAGCAGCTGTTCGGTTGCCCCACTCCATTGCGCACTGATGCAACATGTCCCTTTCCTACCAAAAAAACCCATCAGTGGAGCAGTAAGCAACGACTCCACCCAAGACATGATTTCTTGGACATTTCTGAGATGTGGCCTAAGAACAAAGCTGATGAAAACTCTGCCTTAGAAGGAGATAAAATTAACAATGTCGCACAAAGGCAATTTTTAGTGCCGCATCAAAGGACAGGCCTTGCTCGCAATGGAAGGGAGAAAGAGAAGAAAAAGAATTGAATCTCAGTGCTCTCTCATGCCTGACAGCGTCAAAAGAGAAGGCCTTTATCTGCCTTGAGAGAAAAATGGTGCCCTACTGCCATTAGAGAAAAGGACCATTTTTCTTGGAGCACAATATTTCAAGGAAATCAGCGGTCCCTTAATTATCCCTCGGCATTCTCTCAATAAACGTGTGTCGCTAAAGGGAAAGAAAAGCCCGACAAAAAGGTTACTAGAGAATCATTTTTGTCAGTCATAGTTATTTCTGATAATAGTCCAAAGTTCAACGACATTCATATTGCCGCTCCTGCTTCAATTGATTTTGTTAAAGTTCACCCCAACACTTCAAACCTTGCTGTTTCCACAATTGCCTCTCTGGGACCTTCCCGGGGGGTTCTTGGCATTCTGGACATGTAGGGACAGAGAAGGCAGCTAAGACATAACGACCCATGGCAGACAAAGCGTTGGTTTCCAGATTACCGAGTAAATACCTAGCAGTAATTACAACTTTAAATTCAAAGGGGTGATCTATAGTAGTAATATTACATGTATAGGCAAGAGGGGAGCTCTCGGCCATCAGGGAATGGAGCGTTGGCAGAAGAATTAGATTAGTGGTGAAATGAAGGCAAGGCAGTGGAAATGAAAAATGAACAGCTCCTCAACCAGTGGTGCATGGCTGACTCAACCTGCTGGCACGTCATACCGGGATGTGTCGTTGCCCCATCCAGCTCCCACTTACTAAGTGAAAGATAGAGTTCATCTCCAGTCCTAGCGAGCTGCCGTGACATCCAAATGGACTTCATCATCATAAAAAAATTAATACGTTCCAGTGAGTGCCAGAAGAATATCAAGCTACTGGCAAAAATCCTTCAGGTCCTCAGCAAGAAGACTCCAAGTGCAAGTCACACAGCAAAATGTATTGCTGTGTTCACAAATCACATTTTTGCATGCCCTTTGATACCACGGAGCTTGAACTAGGAGCCTTGTGACCCTCTAAAGACACCCCTCATGCCCCTGGTTGGAAGAGGGCCATGAGGTTGGCAACCCTATGTCCAAGGGATGTCCAGCAGAGCTTCAATCTGTGTGCAACACATCACCCATCTACAAACACACACACAACTTTTGTCAGAGTAATTGTTTCTATTTTATTTATTATTTAATTCATTTGTTTCCTACCTTTCTCCCCAGTGGGGACCCAAAGTGCCTTAACATCATTCTCCTCTCCTCCATTTTAGCCTCACAACAACCCTGCGAGGCGGGTTAGGCTGACAGAGTGACTGGCCCAAGGTGAGCTTCCATCACAGAAGTGGGAAATCAAACCCAAGTCTCTCAGATGCTAGTCCGACACTCCTAACCACTACACCACACTGGCTCTCAGTGGTTCAGAGAGTTGGCTTTCTCTTTTCGACGTACTTTCAATAAATACACTGCTGTATTTTTCCCTCTCCAATAATTAGACAGTTATTTGTAACTAAGATTAAGTGGCCTTCTGGAGCCTGGTGTGAATGGGGTGGCCTACAGGGAATTGTCAATACAAATCACTGCTGGTCGCTCCATCACACTCATGCTCTGTCAAGACTGATCACCCTCCTGGCCTGAAGGTTCTTCCGCCAGGTTCATGAAACCAAATCCCACCTGATAGGGTAGAAACAGGAGTTTACTCATTTAATTCTCTGAATAAAGCTATCAAGTTGGATGCAAACCCCCCGAAGCAATTTATCCCTCCCCCTCCAATCCCCATGGCCCTACTACATTTGAATCAAGGTGTGACGCCCACAGTTTGTTTGGAAAAGAAACAAATAACATCTCCGTTGTGAGAAGGAGACCCCACATTTTAATGTTTTAATAGCATATCTCTTCCAGATTTTGTTTTACTGTCCCAGCTATATCTGAGTTTAGGCAATTCCTCCATTTTTGCTCTTCTACTATAGAACGTGATGAGTTAGTGAGGCCAAAAAAAACAAATACTGGACACTGGAGAAAAGACCAGTCCCCAAAGTACAGTAGTTGGACATCCGTCCATTCAGATAGACAAGGATGCTATCAGGGTTTGAGGGAAAGCATACTATCTTGTTGGGGGAGTCCTCTCTATGCAGAATGTGTGTGTGTTTGACTAAATAGGTTGTTTTTTTTAGGGTGGTTCAAATGGCTGGTTGGTATTTTAATGGGTGGTGAGACATAGTGAGTGTCTATTTTTCTTTGTGCATGGGGGGACTACACATTACACAGAAATACCACTGAAAACAGCATACCTGGGCAATTGCTTTCCTCTTCCCCTTGCAACACAGCATGGGATTTGCTGTGCATTTGACACTCACACAACACAATCACGTTCTAGTATACTGTTTCCAAATTCCCTTTGCCAAAGATGATCAGAAATTAAAGACCCAGTATTTTGTCGCCATCCCCAAAATAGCATACTCCAATGCATAAATACCAAGGCTGGCTAAAGGTAAATGGGGGTTTCATTTTCATCTACTTTTTAAAGCAATTTTTAAATGTTAAAAAATATACGTATCACTAGCATCCTAGAACAGTGGTGATTTTCACACACATTGTTTTTTTCAATGATTTTCTTTCTTTAAAACTAGATTTGTTTTCTCTTTGTCTGCTATGAGACGTTGGTTTTCCATGTTATATTTGTTTCTTATTCCATTGGTTACAACCAAAAACACTTCCAAATGTAATTCCCCCTCCCCATCAAAATTTACATAAAATTATCATGACCTGTACCCCTCACTCAAGGGATCCTCCTTGCCAAATGCCAGGCAGATAGGAGAAATGGTCCCTGTAGGTAATTAACATTCTTACTTGGTAGGGTTGCCAGCTCCTGGTTGGGAAATACCTGGAGATTTTTGAGGTGGAGACTGAGAAGGGCTGGGTTTGGGGAGGGGAGGGACTTCAATGCCATAGAGTCCAATTGCCAAAGCAGCCATTTTCTCCAGGTGAACTGATCTCTGTCACCTGGAGATCAGTTGAAATAGCAGATCTCCAGCTAGTACCTGGAGGCTGGCAACCCTATTACTTAGAGAACAGGCCCAGAGGTAAGACAACATTGGTGTATGAGTTTTTCTCCTTCTGGGGAATCCCTGAGCGGGATAAGAGAGAAGGTCTATTTTTAAACAATAATGGAGCCTGCAGAAGGTGAAAGCTAACCCCCCCCCCATACCTCTCTCTTTTGCTTTAACGGCAAATGTCTGTGGCGTGACAGTTAAATTCCCAAAGATGCAAAAGCTTTGAAGAGCTGCCTTTCCCCTCTTGGCCTATGAATTACTCTTCTTGCTTTTCAACAGTTCTGCTACAAAACCATGAAGACCAACAGCTCCTTGATGGCTGTACATCACTCCCAGAACAGGCACGAGGCAGACATGAAGGCCCGAAGACAGGAAAGGAAAACAGATCCCAGCAACCGTGTGTCACTTTTCAGCCACAATACACAATGCCAACCCCCCCCCCAAAAAAACCAATGAGTCCCCAGTGGCCACATGTCACTTTCCTGTGCTAGAAGGAGCTGAAAGAGACTGAGAACACATTTCTCAGCTATAAAATCACTTGCTCCCCAAACAAATGGAATTCCCATGCTCAAGGTTGGGATACCTTTGAATATTGGGTGCTAGGGACAAGCCACAGAATAGTGATCCCCAGTAATTAGGGTTGCCAACCTCCAGGTGCTATTACAACTGATCTCTAGCCAACAGAGATCAATTCACCTGGAGAAAATGGCCACTTCGGCGATTGGACTCTATGGCATTGAAGTCCCTCCCCTCTCCAAACCTTGCCCTCCTAAGGCCCCAACCCACAAACCTCCCACCAGTGGTGAAGAGGGACATGGCAACCCTACCAGCAATAACACTTCTGGATGTCGTGCTGTTTGTGGATATATTTCCTGGCGCCACTTCCTTCTTCTCCACTGCCTGCCTTCCAGTTCAAATCAGAGAATTTCTTAAATTGATTTTGGAATTGGCACATGCACCGTTTGCTGCAATGGAATATTCAAGTTACAAATGCATATAAGCTCATGAGCACACCAGTTACAACCCCATGGAACTTTTTCTTTGCATTATAACAAGGTCCCTTCTGTGATGTAATCAATGTATTTCTGTGTTTATGCACACAGGGGTAGGAAGATGCAAACTACAGATGTGCAGTGGTGGAAAGGAAACAACAAATTCAGCAATACCACTCGGCAAATTCAAGATTGGTTAATTTTTGCAACCAAAATCCAGAGAAAAATTCAGGGGGGGGGGGGTAAGATTTCTTACATATCCCCACACACAACTTTCCTTACAGAAAGGTCGTCTCTGACACAGGACCCAAGGGGACCATTGGCTGTTTTGTAGCAGCTCCTCCTAAATGTAGGAGAGCCGGATGTTTCCAACAAGGTGCATCTAGTGAGCAGACACACCACTTCTGCCTTGGTGGAAGCAATGAACAGCAGATGTGCCTTACTGCTCCTTTTTGCTTTTAACAAAGAAACAGCTGGCATGAAGACAGTCAAGTTTCTAGGACACAAAAACGATTAGTCTACTTAAAAAAAGGATTTAGTTCATCAATTCCATGCCATTTATTAACAGGTACAGCTTATAGGCTTTTAGACAATATGAAGTTATACAAAATGCAAAATTACATAAAATACAGGATTTAAACAAAAACCAAACCCCAAGCTAAACATCCCTGTGAGTAGCAAGCACTGCAGAAGATAAAGATAGAATTCAACGAGATCTGAGGACACTGGAAAAGTGGGCAGATGTGAATAAGATGCAATTCAACAAGGACAAGTGCAGCGTTCTACATCTGGGTAACAAAACTGAGAAGCACACATACTGGATGGGGGATACACTTCTGAGTGACACTGTGTGTGAACATGATCTAGGGGTACAGGTGGACTGTAAGCTGAATATTAGCAGTCAGTGTGATGCAGCAGCAAAAAAAAGGCATAACATCCCAATTGCAAGTTGTCATAGTCCTGCTGTACACTGCACTGGTCAGGCCAGACCTAGAGTACTGTGTTCAGTTCTGGAGGCCCCACTTTTAAAAGGATGTGGACAGAATGGAGTGGGTGCAGAGGAGAGCAACAACGATGATCAGGGGCCTGGAGACCAAGCCCTACAAGGAAAGTCCGAGCCACTTGGAAATGTTTATTCAGGAAAAGAGGTTGGAGGGGGGGGATTTGATTGCTCCCTTTACATATTTGAAAGGCTGTCACTTAGAGGAGGGCAGAAAGCTGTTCCTGTTAGCAGCAGAGAATAGGACTTGCAATAATGGGTATAAATTACAGGTGGAACGGTACCAGCTGGATATTGGGGGGGGGGGGGAATTTACCGTGAGAGTAGTTCAGCAGTGGATTCCGCTGCCTAGGAAAGTGGTGAGCTCCTCCTCTCTGGCAGTCTTCAAGCAGCGGCTGGACAACACTTGTCAGGGATGCTCTAGGCTGATTCTGCATTGAGCAGGGAGTTGGACTAGATAGCCTGTACTGCCCCTTCCAACTCTATGGCCATTTATGGCCTTTTATGCATGGCTGTTTCCTCGTGGTCACCCCTACTCACTGCTTCAGGGCTTTGCTTTGACTATGCATGCCTTTTCTGATTGTCAGAGGTCGCCTTGCTCTCCTCGCAGCTTTCCACACATTTTGCCCATGTTTACTGGATGCTACTAAGGGCAGGTCATAACTATCTCAAACCCTTAAGGCCACCGGTGACATCTCTGTCATGAGGGCCCGCTGAGGAAGAAATCACTGGCTTAAGGCCCAATCAACACTGCTTTCACAATTTCCTTCAGGCATGCCATGGATATTTCTGTCTTTTCTACTGCATTTTCCAGCATTTGCACCTTTTAGAGTTTTATAGGGGTGGAGGTGGTGGAAAGGTTTCAGTTGTAAAACAAGCAGCAGCCCTCTAGCTGCCATCCTGACAGTGATTTGCTCACATCTGCTGTTTTCAAAAAGGCTGCTGTATGTAAGTGAGCCTTTTTTCCCCCAGTCAGCAAAACACAGACCAGGGTAATAATATAAGATGAGTGACTGGGGCAAGAGGGTTTATAACTGCAAGCATTGGCAGAAAACCTGGTTTGGACCAGAGGCTCTCCGTTCACCTGCCTTCATGTTTTTTTAAGTGCTTTCATAACCATGAGGATAGAAATTCAAAAAGTACTTTCAAAAACTGAAGTCAAGGCTCTCAGGGACACCAATGTAGCCAGATCTGTGGATGCTTCCTCTACACTAACCATTCTGTCTGGAATTTTCATGGTTCATTCTTTACTTTTTAATGGAAATTCGAAACATTTTTGGCAGTTCATTGCATGCCAGTGTTTTCCGTAGGGTTGCCAGGTCCCTCTTCGCCACCGGCGGGAGATTTTTGGGGCGGAGCCTGAGGAGGGCGGGGTTTGGGGAGGGGAGGGGCTTCAGTGCCATAGAGTACAATTGCCAAAGCAGCCATTTTTCTCCAGGTGATCTGATCTCTATCGGCTGGAGATCAGTTGAATTAGCAGGAAATCTCCTGCTACTACCTGGCAGTTGGCAAACCTAGTTTTCCATGTTGTCCTTCCCATTTTCTTTTCAAATCTAATTTGTGGCCATTTTTAAAACATAAAATGCAACTGTGGACAGTCCAAAGCATTACTGAGGTTTCTCAAAGCTATTGCCCCTTTAAATTTTCCTCCATTCATTGTGCTTCCCACTTAATTATTTCCTGTTCTGCCATACATCTACCCACAGTATTCATGTATCAATTCTCAGGTCTTGTTGAGAGATAACAGAATTAAGAGCAGTGTTTCGTTTTGCAGGCAAAGCCTCTCTTTTTCCCCCTTGATTTTATACTGTGACTATGAAATGACAATAATAAACAGTCAAATTTAAACAATGAAAAGTGGCCTTGCCCACAACATGAAAAGCAGTACACTCTGCCTGTCTGTTTACGTCTTTCTCCCTCCCCCAAACACAGACACACTCCCATCTACTCATGCACGAAATGATAATTTACAATTGATTGATGAATTCCACGCTTAGTAAATAACAGGAAATAATGTGCAAAAAGGAAACAAAAGGAAAATATCAGGGAGAAGTGGAACCTTACAGGAATTATTACCAGATAAACCGATAGTAAGATATGCCCAGTCATTTTTAAGGGGAATATAATGCTATATGAAATGCTTGTGTGGCACCCCAGTTTCAAATCTGCTTTGAGCCGGTTGCGGAAGAGTAATCATTCAGAAGCACTGAACAACCCCCACGTGGATAATCCCAAAATCAATAGCTATCCATTGTTCAATTTATTTATTTAGATGTTTAAACCATCCTTTTCTCCCCTACGGGGACTCAAAGTGGCTGACAGCATCATTCTCCTTTTCTCTATTTTAGGAAAAGGTTAGGCTGGAAGACAGTGACGGGCCCAAGGTCACCCAACAAGCTCCCAAGGCAGAGCAGGAATTTAAATGTAGGAATTCTAATCCAGCACTCTTTTTCTTTTTGCCATCAAGTCACATCTGATTTATGGCAACCGCTGGTGGGGTTTCCAAGGCAAGAGACATTCAGAGGTGGTATCCCGTTGCCTGGTTCCGCATCACGACCCTGGTATTCCTTGGAGGTCTCCCATCCAAATACTTTCCAGGGGCGACCCAGCTTAGCTTCTGAGATCCAATGAGATCAGGCTAGCCTGGGCTATCCAGGTCAGGGCCTGGCACTCTTACCAGTATATATAGCTTTAAAAACACACACTAGCAATACTACTATGTGTGTGTAAAGTGCCATCAAGTAGCAGCCGACTTATGGCAACCCCTTTTGGGGTTTTCATGGCAAGAGACTAACAGAGGTGGTTTGCCAGTGCCTTCCCCTGCACAGCAACCCTGGACTTCCTTGGTGGTCTCCCATCCAAATACTAACCAGGGCTGACCCTGCTTAGCTTCTGAGATCTGACAAGATCAGGCTAGCCTGGGCCATCCAGGTCAGGGCTAGCAATACTACTACCCTGGTATAAAATACCACCAAATGGGGTCAATCCAGCTGTGAGCACCAGAAAGCAAGAGGCAACAGGAAATAGCCAAGCCGGGCCCAGAACCATTTCTAGGAACTTAAGGAATTAATCACAAACCTCAAAGACTGAGTTACCCAAAGAAGCTTTTTCAGAGGACCCTGCAAAATCTGCCTGCCGCTCAGCAAGGAAGCATCCCTGCCTATAGAATCAAGGGCCTAAGCTGACAGAAATGTTATCTTCAATAATTCAAAGAGTGAGAGGAAAATCTTGTTGTTGTAAGGGATCCCCCGAGCTGTAAGCAGCACTGAGAGCAAAGCTGGGAGATAACAAGGAATGAAAAGCAAATGGAGCACAAAAGTAGCACATAAATATCAATAGAGAAATGAATGGAGAGGAACTCAAATTTTAAAAAAGTAAAGAGGAAAGAGGGAGCCATCATTAGTGGCTGTGACTCTTTATAGCACCTCCATCGAGGCAGAGGCTGTATGTGAGTCTTCAAGTAAACAAGCGACAAAAGGGGTGTATGAAGCCCACGTTCCCAGTTTTGTTAATGCAACACAGTTCCCAGTACAGCCAAAACATCACCAAGCTTTAAGGAACGATATCCCGAGGGAGTCTGGTATATTAAAACCTTTCAGCCAAACCTTCCCTGGCCAGCTGGCCCAGTTTTGGTTCTCCAGTTTTGTTTTCTGACAGAACTCCACATACACTCCACTTTCTTTATCCATGAGTAGTTGCTAGCTTTTTCCCCCTACTGAGGCAAAAAGGAGGGAAAGGGACGTGGGATTTGGTTCCGGGAAACAGTGAGGGTGCAGTTAACAGATGTTCCCACAAAAGAGGACTGATGATTTACTTCATTATCTCAGCCTTTGGAAGGGCTTTCTGGATCTATATAAACCCATTTGTGGGAGCTATTTTGTTTACCTGGAGTTGCACTTGTTAGGCAGGGACTGCACCTGAGGCTAAACAAACTGGGATGCACAGGGCTGGGAATAGAGAAAGAGACTCTGGCCATTTATACGGGGTCAATTTTGAAGCTCGCTCAAAGCTCTTTCTTTAAATGCGACCTTTAAAATGACTATTCACGGTCCCGATGCAAAAGGAGAAATTCCACCACCACCCCCAGTTGTCTGCTCCTTGTTGGCATAACCATTAGCAATCGCCGGTTGCATAGCTAACACGCAGCTGTGACTTGGCATGTTTCCTTGAGGGGATTCTTTGAGGCGGCGGCAGAGCAAACACGAAAGGTCGTGTTAAAGGGGCTCTTAAGGAATGCGACGCAGGTATGCGCCGGCTTCGCAGTCACTTCCTGAAGGATGGTTCACGGTGAAAAACTAATATATATATATATATATATATATATATATATATATATATGCAGGGCACTTCAGCCTGGGATGCGCTGCTAATTACCAAACATAAATGGCCTCTGGGTTCCCTCCCTGTAACAGGCAGAACAACCGAGGCAAACATTTTGTTTGTATTTGCTGGCATTCAGGTAGGCAAGGCTACACAGACTAGGGGGATAGAGGGAGGGAGAGGTCCAGGCTCCCTTGTCCTTGTGACAGGCAGGCACTGCCTGCTGGCATGGCCATAACTGAGGGTGGGGGCGAGAAGGGCAGCCACCGCCCCGGTGGCATGCAGAGAAGGTGGCAAAACTGCCTCTCCAACCCAGCCCGCTCCCCCTGTAGAAGAGGCAGTTCTGCCGCAACAGAGATCAGGTCACCTGGAGAAAACGGCCATTTTGAAAGGTGGACTCTTTGGTATTATACCCCACTGAAGTCCCTCCCCTCCCCATACCCCACCCTCCTCAGGCTCCACCCCCCAAATCTCCAGGTATTTCCCAACCCGGAGCTGGCAACCCTATTAAAAATCATCTTGCCGCTTCCTGCTTGGGGATTCTGGGAGGGAACAAATCTTTCACGCACAAGTCCAAATTGAGTTGAAAACAAAGAAGTCACTGATGGAAATTTGTTTCTTAGTGGAACCATCTGGGGAGGGAGAATATATTTCAAAAATCAGAACAGTGTAAATCATTATACAAAAGAAAATGAATGCAAATATTGAAGAATGAAACAAACTGAAATGACCTATATAACATTTCTGTGCAAAATTCCCTAGGATTTTCATTGCAGCCCTATTGGAAACAGTCTTGGAAAGCGCATTAGCCTAAACTTTTACTGGCTGCTCTCCTACTTTGCGGCTAAGAAAAAGAAGTCTCAATTTTCCTGGAACCCCTCCCCTCCCACTTTATCCCTTTTCTCTTCTCCATCCTCCTAAACACAATCTGTTTGTTTTTTCACATCGCTTGTCCAAGAGACGCCTCTCCAGGATGCTAATAAATTCCAAGCTTGCTCAGGCACTGTTTATTCCCTGATTCCTGCCCCCACTCCCCATCTATCCCTTTAAAGTCAAGCTAAAGTGTGTATTACATGATAGCTTGGGAACCAGCTAGACCTCTTGGTGTGGAAGACACAGACTGAACATCTTAGAAACCCGGATGGCTGCCAAAACATATTTTAAGACATCAAAAGGAATAAAGGGAACAGGAAAACGGCTGAAAATAACCACCAGCATCAAACCAACACTCTGCAAATCTTATCGGTGCAAAAGGGAAAGTGACTTCTGTTACCAAGAAAAGTTCCCATCAGGTATAGTATGGTGGAATATACACACATACATACACTTTTCTCCCCAATGGGACCAAGTGAGCATTCATGGCAGAATGGAGGTTAGAACCTGGGTCTCCCGGATCCTAGTCCAACACTCTAACCACTACTCTGTCTTGGCAATCCAAGAACAGTTCCATCTTCGCCTAAGTGGCAAGTTGCTCAGCCAAACTAGGAACTCTACAGGACCTAGGGTTGCCAGCCCTGGGTTGGGAAATATCTGGAGATTTTGGGGGAGGAGCCTGAGGAGGACGGGGTTTGGAGAAGGGAGAGACTTCAGTGCCATAGTGTCCAATTGCCAAAGTGGCCATTTTCTCCAGGGGAACTGATCTCTTTTTCCTGGAGATCAGTTGTAATAGTGGGAGATCTCCAGCCACTACCTGGAAACTGGCAACCCTAAACAGGACCAGATGAAACCCTCTTGGCCCCTTGGGTCAGCTGATTCCAGAGGGCATTGATAGCTGTGATCCTTTACTCTGGCCCTGCAGTGCAGCCCAGAACAGGCCAAGGACTCCCTCTTCTAGAAAGCTGCCACATTCATGCAATAAATAAGGGGCCTGGGTCCTAGAGTCCCCCAACTTTGGCCAGTGGGACCTTACAACTAGCATTTGCCTTTTTAGGCACTTGAAGTAATTCTAGTCTTTTTATAATCACTTTTTTTAATGCCGAGAGAAAGAGAGCACAGCAGGGTAAGCCCTGGGAAGGAACAGGCTTTCTCTCTCCGCTCTTATGTTATCCATTAATGTTTAAAAATAGTTCCATTCACCATCTGCTTTAGACATGAATACTGTAATAAAGACACACGGATGTCCCTCCCCCCATCATCTCTAGTTTAGCCTTTAGATGACTCAACCAATAATATTGCCTGTGCATCTGTCTGTCTCTCTGAGTGTGTTACTGGCGGCAGCGCGACAGCATGCATAATTCAGAAAAAGCAGAAATGTCTGGCAATCAAGAGGATGGGCATGCAGGCAGAACATTTGCCTGTCCTCCTGCCTTAGGGTGGGGGAGTATTGCCTGGCATTTGCCTCTTTCCCTTCGCCAGTCTGCTGCACTCCCTATGCTGTAAGAAGTGCGGTCAACATGTTTGCCCTTATTTCTGGCAGCTGCAACAGCAGAGAGAACAACTCAACTCAAGGACAACTCAAGGAAACAGGGGCCATTGCTTCTATAAAACAAGGCCCCACCCTCAGACATTAGGGTTGCCAGGTCCCTGTTCACCACCGATGGGAGGTTTTTGGGGCGGAGCCTGAGGAGGGTGGAGTTTGGGGAGGGACTTCAATGTCATAGAGTCCTATTGCCAAAGCTGCCATTTTCTCCAGGTGAACTGATCTCTATAAGCTGGAGATCAGTTATAATAGCAAGAGATCTCCAGCCACCACCTGGAGGCTGGCAACCCTATCAGACATGGGGCCATCATCGTAACTGGGGTGGGGTATACCTAGGGTTGCCAGACCCCTCTTTGCCACCGGCGGGAGGTTTTTAAGGCAGAGCCTGAGGAGAGCGGGGTTTGGGGAGGGGAGGGACTTTGATGCCATAGAGTCCAATTGCCACAGCGGCAATTGCCAAAGCGGATCTCCAGCCACCACCTGGAGGTTGGCAATCCTAGGTACATCACATAAAAACACACCTATTAAGAATTTGCTCTTTGGTGACAACAACTATGGAATTCTACTGATTGGTAGAAGAAGTCCATATCAGTTATAGATTTCTTTTGCTGGCTACACCTCCAATTGTTTGCGTCTGTCCAGCCGCCATCCAAGAAGATTAGGTATAAAGCCCAGCCAGCAGCAGCAAATGGCCACCAAGCAGCAGGGCTAACCTTTGACCTCGAATTCATCCACACCAATTCTAAAAATCTTTCTCTTTAATTATAGAAATGGCTAGAGAAGACCTCCTGTCCTGACATCATGGTCCGTACTTCAGCAGTGCTGTGCTCTTCTGCTTGGAAGCATTTTGATGGAACTTGCACAGGAGATAAGAGTTGCCAACCTCTAGACATCTCCCAGAATTACAGCTGATCCCCACACTACAGAGATCAGTTTCCCTGGAGGAAATGGCTGCTTTAGAGGGTGGACTCTATAGCGTCAGAATCCACTGAGGTCCTTCTTAGGGTTGCCAACCTCCAGGTACTAGCTGGAGATCTCCTGCTATTACAACTCATCTCCAGCCGATAGAGATCAGTTCACCTGGAGAAAATGGCCACTTTGGCAATTGGACTCTATGGCATCGGAGTCCCTCCCCTCCTCAAACCCCGCCCTCCTCAGGCTCCACCCCAAAACTTCCCATCGGTGGCAACCCTAGTCCTTCTCCCCAAACACCACCCCCAAATCTCCAGGAATTTCCCAATCTGGAGTGGGCAACTCTAGCCAAGAGACTACCTGAGGGATTGCACCTCTTCATCTGTGTGCAAAGTGCTGTCAAGCCACAGCTGACTTGTAGCAACCCCAGGAAGCGGCTTTCAAAGCAAGTGAGAAGTAGAGGTGGTTTGCCATTGCCTTCCTCTGCAGTCTTCTTTGGAAGTTTTCCCTCCAAACACTGACCCTGCTTAGCTTCCAAGATCTGACAACATTGGGCTATACCAGGCTGCCTTCCCTCCCTCCCCCTTCATCTATCCAATTGATTTTGTAAAGCTTCCATTTTGATCCATATCAGCGATAGTGGCCTCATTGCTGACCCTCAGACCTGACATGTCCAGCAAATTACTCGTACATGCGAAAAAGAAATTCAATCAATATACATGCTTCTTGGCAGACAGTCTAATATGTTTACCAGTCCTTTTGCTTCCAAGCACACCCGTAACTTTGTGCCAAACTGAGTGTGAGATATAAGCATTGTAGAATGGAAAGGTTAATATCTTTCTAAAAACCCGCTAATGTTCGGTACTCAAATTAAAATGAAATCAGCAGATTAAAAGGCCCACATTTCAGCATCTGGCGGTATCCCCAGTATTAAAAGTCATGAATCATCAAGCAAATTATTTCTAAAGGAGGAATTGGTGAACGTGTAATTAGATTTAATCTTGCCTAATAAGAACCAAAAATACTTTCAAGGGCTACGCAAGTGTTTTTGGACGAACTGTTTGCATAAAAGCAGGCAGTGGTTTTTAGCTAAGATTAGGTGCAAAATCACACTGATGGTCCGGGCAGATTGGGACACTAAAACTGCCAGGGAAGAAGGTGAATGGTCCCTGCAGCACTGTCAGCGTCAGAGGGGCTACTTGGCTCAGACCAAGGCAGTGGGGACAACAAGACAGAAACCATAGCAGTGCCTCTGAGACTCAGTTTGGCTTTCTTCTTACTGCCGGCAACTCACCAGGAAGCAATCCACCCCCAGTACCATTTATATAGTGTCAGGCAACGCGGTTCTATGGTCCCATTATGTCAGCCCCTGCTAATGCAGTTGGTGTATCATTCTGAACAATCCTAGCCGTAAAGTCAAATGCAAATCAGTGCCAGTAGGAACAAGATATAACATACCTACACCAACAGACACACCATGGGATCCATGGCAACTCTGTCATCACCCAATAACCGTGTTGCAACACTTGCCACATTAACTAAGCATCAAGCAACTCATGGCAAAGTTCAAATGACTCCAAGATGCCACTGCACCCATCACATACACAAGGCACAAGTGAGCAGCTGCAAAGATACCATAGTCACCCTCTCCCTTTGTAGACCACCATAGTCCAACAAGCAGAAGCCAGCAGGTACCCCCACTGGCTATCTGCTTCAGGGTTCCCTGTAAAATTAAAATACTTGTTTTATTCCTCTGGCAGTGGTTGCAGAGGCAGCCTGTAAACAACCGCAGTTCGATCCAGCAAATAAGTGTAAGCTGTTTTAGCTGCAGCACCCAGCCAGTTTCATTCCACTGTGGCTATTAAATATGCATGGAGAATTGGTGGGTTCCCCAGAAGAAGGGCTTGAGTCGCCCTAGAGGAGTTTAGGCTCTCATCAGAGTGGTCCCAGCAACAGAGCTGCATCAGTGCAGCAGCTCCATGGGCAGAAGAGATTTCTACAAGGGAGAGAGACAAGAAGACCCAGGTTCAACTCCCCACTCGGCTATAAAGTTCATTGAGTGACTGTAGGAGAGTCAATATCTCGCAGCCTAACCTATTGTACAAAGTTGTTGCCAGGATAACATTTTTCCTCTGAATTGCTTTAATTGTTGCTTGTCTTGACTGCTGCTAAATTGTATTAATTATTTGTATTGATCGACTGCTGTTTTAATGTGCATTTATGCTGCTATTTCTTTTAATGGATTGATCTTATTGGATTTAATGCATTACATTTTATGACTTGTTTTGTTGTAATCCACTTTGGGCATTTTGGAGAGAAGCAACTAACCAATACTTTAAATAAATTAAATAGAAGTGTACGTGGGTGACTCTTCCCAGCTGTTTCTTCTGAGAGCCCAGGAACAGGTGAGTCTTGCATGGTAAGGCCCATCTTCCTGACTGAACTATAGTTTCCCAGAGGGATGGTTGCCTGCAAGCTCTGTGTACAGACCTTCTTGCCACTGTGCCATGGTGTTGACTGAGTGCTGTAACTAAAATGGTAGCAGTCAGAATGAGGTCTGCCTTCTTGTACTCTACGAAGTGCCACGCAAGTAGATGTACCACATAAATACCTGTACTTTTATGAAGCACAGAATCAGAGAGAACAATTAGATGACACTGTAAACCATTTACTAAGATCAAGTGGAAAGGAAAGCCATACCTAGTGGTCAGCGGCAGCGCTGAATGATGGGCCAAAAGGTTTTGGAGATTTCAGGACAAAGTATTTCATAGAATCATAGAGTTGGAAGGTATCACCAGGGTCATCTAGTCCAACCCCCTGCACAATGCAGGAAATTCACAACTACCTCCCCCCCCACACACACACACAGTGACCCCTACCCCATGCCCAGAAGAGGGCCAAGGTGCCCTCCCTCTCATGATCTGCCTAAGGTCATAGAATCAGCATTGCTGACAGATGGCCATCTAGCCTCTTCTTAAAAACCTCCAGGGAAGAAGAGCTTACCACCTCCCAAGGAAGCCTGTTCCTCTGAGGAACCACTCTAACTGTTAGAAAATTCTTTCTAATGTCTAGATAGAAACTCTTTTGATTTAATTTCAGCCCGTTGGTTCTGGTCCGGCCTTCTGGAGCAACTGAAAACAACTCGGCACCATCCTCTATATGATAGCCCTTCAAGTACTTGAAGATGGTTATCATATCACTTCTCAGTCTTCTCCTCTTCAGACTAAACATACCCAGCTCTTTCAACCTTTCCTCATAGACTTGGTCTCCAGACCCCTCACTATCTTTGTTGTCCTCCTCTGGACACATTCCAGCTTGTCTACATCTTTCTTAAATTTCAAGTGATATTCTTCCAAATATCTGAGGAAATTTAAAATAATAATCATTTTAGAGCAGATCCAGGGTCAGGCCTGAGTATAGCTGATATTATGATTCAAACATTATTTTATTCCCTTTAACCACAAACTTTAATAGATGTAATCCTAATTATTCAAATGATGTTCAAGCAGCCATTATATGGGTAATGTGATTTCCAATTACTCTAAGCCCATTCATTCTTTTATTTGGCGAGAGATTAAGCTAAAATAAAGTTCCTTTTAAAGGTCAGACCTACTTGTCTTACAGTAAATGTTAAAAGGTCAAGTTCTATCCACACCTTCCTAGCTTCTGGTAACCCCTCAGAATGAGTGTAATTTAGACCCTTAGCTTCCAGAATGTGGGCAAAGGTTAATGTCCTTCTTTCTGGACCATAATACTGACTTTGGGATCTTCTCAACCACTAGGGTTGCCAACCTCCAGGTACTACCTGGCGATCTCCTGCTATTACAAGTGATCTCCAGCCGATAGAGACCAGTTCACCTGGAGAAAATGGCCACTTTGGCAACTGGACTCTATGGCATTGAAGCCCCTCTCCTCCCCAAACTCTGCCCTCCTCAGGCTCCGTCCCAAAAACCTCCTG
Source organism: Euleptes europaea (assembly GCF_029931775.1). Classification (NCBI taxonomy): domain Eukaryota; kingdom Metazoa; phylum Chordata; class Lepidosauria; order Squamata; family Sphaerodactylidae; genus Euleptes; species Euleptes europaea. The sequence goes on from NC_079324.1 coordinate 43,419,756, forward strand.
CCAGTGGCGAAGAAGGACCTGCTAACCCTATCAACCACTGTTGGGAAAAGCAATCTTGTCTCTACACTTCTTAGCTTTCTATAGTAAACTGTTATAAGATGGTAGCTGCTGTTCAACAATTTGTTCTGCAAGAAATTGCCTTCTTGTGTGGCACCAATTCCCTACTCTCATCCCCTCTAGGACCACTGGATGGAGGTAGGAACCACAGATAGTTCTGCCCAGGACACAGGCCAGCGTCTTCCATGTCCTGGAAGTCAGGTGATCCAGGGAATCCAATCCAAATGCAACTGCCAGCTACGTAGCTTCAAGATCTGCAGCACTCCCTTACTGGACTTCATTGCTGGACAAAACCTAAGCCACAGGCCAGCCACAGGTGCTGGCTGCCTATTTATTCACTGGGGGGTGGGGGGGGTGGCTGAAACTTGCCAGCACTTGAAAAACTCTGCTCATTATGCATTTTAGGATAAATGATGAATGGAACAGGCCCCCACTATCATGCTCAGACCACCTCCAGACATGTAATTCTGCTTTTTTACTGTGCCAAAAGCACAGAGCCTCCTTGCTCAGAATACGGCCTCTTCAGTGAGCTGCAGCAATTAAAATTACAGTCATGAGCAACACATTGCCTGCAGCTATAGGGCGGCTGTGTTATCCGGGATATTGATATATAGAAATGCATCATCTGAAACATGCCCCAAACACACACAGTCTCTCTGTCTCTCCAGCTTTGAGTTATTCGGCAAGAAGAAGTGCTCCCTTCTAGCAAAGGTCATCCTATTAGATCTTCCCTCCCCTCCACCCCCGCCTGCAGACACAGCCAGAAAGAGATACTATATGGGATTGTATTTTTCCACCCCCCTATGACAGCATTTACTATATATGAACAAAAGAAGTATGTTTTGCTGGGTGGAATGAAGACCCGCAATAACACAAGGTACTCTAACAGCGTTCCCACTTAAAAGGATCTCAAGATGTGAATAAAGGGAAAGAAAATAAACCAACCAATGTTGCTTATCTGCAGATTTTCTCTGCAGTCTTGAAGGAACAGGGAGAAGGGGGGGGGAGATTGCTTGGGCATCCTAGTTTGAAAACTCTGAATTAGCTTTCATGATATTCAAGAACTGAAAAAGTTCGTCCACTTTCCTAGCCTCATGCAATGATTTTTATCTCCAAGCAACGAGCTGCCCAGGAAGGCTGCAAAGTTGAAAGAAATGCCCCACAGTGCCGAGAGAGGCTCTTGTTCTTTCAACGGCAGGTGGAGAGAGATCAAATTACACGATAAGGGGGCAATCAAACCTAATTGAGCAACCAAGCAGTTTTCTTTTAAAGCTCCCCAAAATGATGGCTTCTGAAGAGACAGAGAGAGATTCCCCCTGAGTGGGCCATTAGAGGAGACGTCGCGCCAAGAAACAAACCGCGGGAATTTCTTTTTCCTCCGACACAACTGCCGTGATTGGTCCTGGAGATTTCAGGGGGGTGCCAAATTTGGGGAGGGAGAGCAGAAAGTGCTGAAGCATTTGAAACTCTCCGATTTCATGGTTTCTGAGCGTAATGGTACTTCACACACCAAGCGTTCTCAAAAGAGGCACACACAGAAATGACACAATGGTATCGACGGTGGTTAAGGCTGGAATCAGAGGAGAGATTCTGTTGAGGTGGTATGATCATTATTATGTAAGCATAAGGTTACACACAAGGCCAGAGAGAAGAGTTCCAACAGCAACCACTTTATTCAGCTAACAGGGATGAGAGAACATGCTAACTGCAAAACACCCCAACTTATATACAGTTCCCAACCACCCGGAGCCATCCCCCCTAGTCCGTGGATGGTCGGCCAAAGTCCACAGTCCAAAAGGAAAAACAGATGATGGAGCCTGGAGCAGGGCCTCAAGCTCAACACAGTTCAGCACAGCTGAGTTCAACAGTTCAATAGTTCGATAGTTCAACATAGTCCTTGCACCAACTAAATACATTACAATCATCACCCATGCTGCAGGCCCCCGTCTGGCTATTGTGCTTCAAAAACCTGCAAGACCTGTTGAGCCATTGACAACAGCAGGACAAAGAAGCAAGCAAGCACATAATGCAAAGTGATAGTGGTGACCACATCACTTTACATCCCAATGAACAATGATGGCGGCATCACATCACCTTATATCACAACGGCCAGTGACGGCAGCATTATACCATACTTTGATCACAATGGACAATGATGGTGGCATCACATCACTTTATATCACGATGAACAATGATGGTAGCATGACAGCACCTTAGATCACAATGAGCATCAAAGGCCAAACCACAACCCCGCAAAAGCTGCTTGGCCAGAGTTGCTAGTAGAATGACGATATCCATCACAAAGAATGAGGTCTGTATCGTTCCACTTTCAAATTCCTTTAAACAAACAAACAAAAAACTTTCATCCATCTCCCACAATTTCTGGTTGAAGTGAGGTATGGATCTTCCCAAACCACAGCTGTTCCAGAGAACTGGGCTGGATGGCAATGATATCATATGACATCATGAAGAGCAGTGGTTTGGAGCAGTGGACTCTGATCTGGAGAACCGGGTTTGATTCCCGACTCCTACACTTGAGCGGCGGACTCTAATCTGGTGAACTGGGTTGGTTTCCCCACTCCTACACATGGATCCAGCTGGGTGACCTTGAGCTAGTCACACTCTCTCAGCCCAACCGTCCTCACAGGGTGTCTGTTGTGGGGAGGCGAAGGGAAGGTGACTGTAAGCTGGTTTGAGTCTCCCTTAAGTGGTAGAGAAAGTCGGCATTTAAAAACCAACTCTTCTTCCTCTTCCTCCTCCTCCTCCTCGCAATGGCTTAACTGCATTGTGCGAACAAACTGAAGGTGTATGCACAAAGCCCATTACCCATCCTGGGTCTAGCTCTCAGTGCACTGTAAAAACTGGGTAGAATTTCTCCTGTTTATTTATTTTATTTTTTTAGAATTTATAACCCGTCCTCATCCCCAGCGAACCAGGCTCAGGGCTGCTGTTAAGGCCCACATAGGTGGCTGTGCCTAATGGCAATGGGAATATGGGAGCTGAAAGCGCTTAGGTCTGGCAGTTAGTGGGTTCTATTATTGGCAGCAATGTCCGCCTGGCAGCTAGAAAGCATTAGGCATAGGCAGAAAAACTATTCATTTTTGGTTCATTTCAGTTTTAGTTGGAGCCATTTCCTGGGACTAGATGCCACCCTGAAGGATTTTCTGTCCCGATCGCTGCCTTCCTCACTGCCCTAGGAGACTTCCAGTAGGAACTGAGGTTCAAGACGATAGAATCTGGGCTTTGGTATAAACTCACCTAAGACTGGATCTGTAACTAACTGAGGGTTGAGGCATAATCACATCACCTTAGCTGACAGCTACTGTTTCTTTACAAAAAAAAACCTGAACAAGAGTGAAGTTTATTTGGAAGAAAAAACACTCTGCCTGAGGTGAATATAAACAATGTACATGTGTGTGTGTGTTAAGTGCCGTCAAGTCGCTTCCGACTCATGGCGACCCTATGAATGAAAGTCCTCCAAAATGTCCTATCTTTGACAGCCTTGCTCAGATCTTGCAAATTGAAGGCTGTGGCTTCCTTTATTGAGTCCGTCCATCTCTTGTTGGGTCTTCCTCTTTTCCTGCTGCCCTCAACTTTTCCTAGCATGACTGTCTTTTCCAGTGACTCTTGTCGTCTCATGACGTGTACATAGAGAAATGTATTAAAATGATACATGACCAGAAAAGGGGGGGGGGAACACATTATACACAATCCACAATTCCCTGTTGTAATTCTGTATCTCTCTCTGATTCAGGACAGATCCAATCCCAGGCCTCTGTCCTTCCCACTCCCCTGTTATGCTAACCCGTTTCCAAACTTTCCAGTTGCCAAGCTGTCAGGTCCCAAAATCTAACTCCCAGCTGTCAAAACTCACGCTCCCAAGTCCACAGCTTGTATTGGCTGCTTCAGAGCATCACTCTCATTGCCTCCTGTGTTATCTGGGCCATTTTCACTGCTCCGTATTCCTTTCCTTTGTTTTCTTTATTACCCATCCAGTACCCATTCTCCATATGATAGACTTTGCCATGGAGAATGGGCAGAGGGGTTTTTAGCCTTTCTCCTGCCGGCCACTTTCCCTCTGAAACCTCCCCTTAGCTGCCTTTACTCCTGCTAGTGTTCTAAGTCTTTGCAAACATGGAGAGGGAGAGAAGCTGCTTCTCCTCTCCACTTCTTCACTTCTTCTTTGCCGAGTTGCTTGTCATGGTGGACTGAAATACGGCTAAGTGTGGCCCTCATTCTACTTCGCCACCGAAAGGCCTGAGGTGTGTGCTCCAGAGATGCTCACCGCTCTCATACCACTTTGGGACTGATGTGGTGACATAAAGAAAGATGCTAGGAGTAGAAGGGGTTTCTGGGGAGGCATGGCTGGTATCTGGGGATTTAAGCATGAAGACAGCAAGCACAGTCCTTCAAGGATCTTCTTCCTCACTAGGGTTGCCAGGTCCCTCTTCTCCACTGGTGGGAGGTTTTTGGGGTGGAGCCTGAGGAGGGCAGAGTTTGGGGAGGGGAGGGACTTCAATGCCATAGAGTCCAATTGCCAACGGCCATTTTCTCCAGGTGAACAACTGATCTCTGTTAGCTGGAGATCAGTTGTAATAGGAGGAGATTTCCAGCTAGTATCTGGAGGTTGGCAACTGTATTCCTCGCCCTCTATGGAGGTCTCTGCAGGAGACAATTCCTGAGAGGCTGGTAGCTGAGATGGTCAAAAGAGAAGATCTCCACCTGTCTTGAGGTGTTCCCTGTCTCAGGAGTAGGGTTGCTAGATTTTGGGGGTGGAGCCTGAGGAGGTCAGGGTTTGGGGAGGAACTTCAATGGGGTGTGATGTCATATAATTCCAAAGTGGCCATTTTCTCCAGGGGAACTGATCTCTGTCCATTGTAATCTCAGGAGATCTCCAGCCACCACCTGGAGGTTGGAAACCTTTATAGGGGGTCTTTCTTCAATGCAGAAGTTTCCTGGTTCCAGTCCATTACCAGGAGATAGCATTTCTGCTTGCCAAGGAGGTTGTCTTGTGGAAAGGATCTGACATTTCTGAGCAGGGCTGTGTGGCTGGAATGCAGATAGGGCAGTATTTCTCCCGCAAAGGCCTCCCGAGTCTCTCTGCGCTGAGCTTTCCTCCTGCTGCAGCAAACAGCCGTGGTGGATTATCATTTACACACCTCTTGCCAGATGCAGAGAAGGCCGCTTTGTTCTGCTCCAGACAGATTTTTCCCCCCACCAGGTATTTTCTGTAAAGTTTAAGAAATGATATCGCATCTCAATTGCCGAGCAAAATGGTTTCCCTTTCTGTTGCGGGCCCCGTGGGAATATTCCATTTAAAAGGCCTGACTGTCGATAGCGTGTTAAAGCTGTCACTCATCCTCGCCTGGCATATTCGTCTCCATTATGGGAAATAACCTACATTTATAGGGTGCCTTTCATCTCAAAGGCTCCCAACATGCTACGCAGACTGCCTATAATAAAATAATAATTGCACAGCTTTGATGCCTCCGTGGGTGGATCTCCAAGCACTTCCGACAAATATTAATGAATGAAGAGAGCTAAGACTACATGGAAGAAAGTATTATCTGCAGGAGGCCACCTGGGAGTCTGCCGAGCAGGAAAAGCTTCTTGACACTAATCTACCCTCGTATAACAACCACAACATTATTTACTTCACATATTTATTTCCATCATTTGTATACCATCCATCTATCCAAGAAGTCTTATATACTGTCAGACCACCATCTGACTAGGTACTGTCAAATCTGTAGGGTTACCAAGTGCCAGGTGGTGGCGGGCAAACCCCCACCAATCCCCCTGGCTGCCCGCTGACCAGCTGAGGGTCGACGGGCAATGCATGCACATGCGCCTGCCCACGGAGCCACGTCACTTCCGGTTTACACCCGGAAGTGCCGCATCACAAGGGGCTGTTTACCACTCAAATGAGTGGTAAACGGCCCCTTGCGATGCGTTTACACCTGGAAGGGCCGCATCACAAGGGGGCTTTTACCACTCAAACTCCCAGTTTGAGTGGTAAAAGCCCCCTCGCAATGCAGCATTTCTGGGTGTAAACCGGAAGTGATGCGATCGCGTCAGTGCAGCTGTGCGTGCGGGGTATCTTGTTCACCTCCGCCCCAAAAACCTCCCGCCAGAGGAGGGGAGGGACCTGGTAAGCCTACAAATCTGACAGGCTGCATCTCTCCAAAACCACAAAAATTAATATGTGGTTCAAAACATTGCAAGGTTCAATGATTTCCCATATATTGGATTTAGAATAACAAAGAATTTTAGGGATCTTTTCACCCATTCAGATATTGGTCATATATTTATACAACCAGAACCTACTATAGGCCATTTTAAATGTTGAATATGCACTGTTTGTCCTCTCTTTATTGAAACTTGGTATTTTCTACATCCACAAGATCAACAGAAGTTTCCTTCATATCATTTTTCAAACTGATATTCAGAAATAGGGTTGCCAGCTCTGGGTTGAGAAATACTTAGAGATCCAAGTAGCTTACTATATGATGATAGGAATAATCCCATTAGAACTCTTATAGTAGAACATCATATCAGGACCGATGTTATTGAAGCATCCTTGGTTCCACATTTTGTAGAAAAATGACATGGCTATATAGATTTTAAATTTTTTTGTGATTGAGATTTTACACATGCACCCATATAATAAAGTTTATCACAATATTGTATTATTGCATAAGGGGGCGGAATGGATATTCAGACTTAAATCCTATATGCCATATGGTTTTAACTCCTACTTCGATCTTAACTTGCTTCATGTGAATACATTTTATAAAATGTAAAGTATACGACATATCTGTGTCAAGTTGTTTGATTTTAAAATTGTGATCTGCATTATGTGTTTTGGATTTCTCATTCGGTGGTTGTGCTTCCGATAGCTATTGATATTGGGTGACATGTTTAAATCTTATAATTTCAAGTGTGTGTATTTTTTCAAAGGGAGTAACGTATAAATAACAAGAAAACCTTGCTGAACCAGCTATACTAGGAAGAATGTTCCTTGGAATAACCAAGGTCTTTGCATGGTGGTGGTGAAAAGTGCCGTCAAGTCATAGTCGACTTATGGCGACCCCATGGGGTTTTCAAGGCAAGAAACGTTCGGAGGTCATTTTTTTGCCATTGCCTTCCTCTGCAAGGGCTGAGAGAGTTCAGAGAGAACTGTAACTGGCCCAAAGTCACCCAGCAGGCTTCACGTGGAGGAATGGAGAATAGAACCCGGTTCTCCAGATTAGAGTCTGCCTCTCTTAACTACTATACCATGCTGGCTCTCAAGGTCTTTCAGGAGTCTCTAAAAGGGAAACATTTGTCTGTTACAAATCTCCCATTTAACAGATTTTTTTAGCCTTTTTTAAAAGGGATTTCAGTCACAGTTTTTTACCTATGTTTATTGAAATAAGCAGTGGCGCCTTCTTCAATAGAAATATGGACAGGTGAGGTTTTACTTTTTTAAAAGGTATAAGGACCACACCCTCTATTTTTGCAGGTTTAATAGAAAGGGAACTTTTATGAAGAGTAATCTGCAGGGAGATATGGATGATAAAATAGGAGTAAATACTTACAGTAGCCACATAATTCTGTGCAGCTGCTCCAAATTGAGGCTTCTCTCCATAGTAATGTTTTCAACATGCTTTTTGTAATGAGTAATTAGTGTTAATGCCTCTCATTGTCATTTACACAGAAAATTTATTGACCTTAATCTCTGAATGAATCTGAAGAAGAAATCTATCTCAAAACAGAATGCATAGCGGATTTTTGTAATAATTATACAAGCTATGCGGATTCCTCATTTATGTTGATGAACTGTATTTGAGGGGTTTTTTTGTCATTGCTGGTGTGTAATAAGATATAACCGTTGTGTAATAACATAACCTATTGCACAAAGTATGCTGAAAGAGCACTTTGTATTTCTGTTATATTGAACTGGAGCATTGGTCCATCCATCTCAATATGGTCCACTCTACCTGACGGCAGCTCTCCATAATCTCAAGTACAAAAAGGTCTTTCCCAACATCTACTCCCTGAGAGCCTTTAACCGATGGTCGAAGTAAAGGAAGAGTGGGATAAAAATGAACTAGATAGATGAGTTCTGGAGCTTCCCTTCACTACTATGGCAGATTGGCATATCTCATCACTGGTCAGGCCAGTGAAAACGCCAGAGCACATTCTAAGAGGGCTTGTAGAATATCTCCTGACCTCCTCTGGGCTACCAGTACAAGATATTTTGCGGACCGTTGTGGCAAAGGTTATTTGTAGCCTCCTCTTCCACCCAGGAGTGGTGGAGACTGAAGCTTTGCTAGGCAACCATTTCATCAGCAATTCAATGCCTATGTGATCTCCAGTTATGACACCCTTTCAAAGTAATGACTTTACAAATCCAGCTTCTCTAATGAATAGAACGACCTTTATAGGCTCACGCTGCAGGAAAAATATCTTCATGGCATTCCTTAACCTGGATATTTTGACTTGGCCATCCCAATTTTTTCCACTTGGATTCTTATTTTCTCCAACCCTACCACTCTTCTCCTGCAATAAGTTTGCCACCTTCAGGTTGGGAAATACCTGGAGATTGTAGGGCAGGAGCCTGAGGAGGGCAGGGTTTGGGGAGGGGAGCAACCTCATTGGGTATAATGCCATAGAGTTTACCTTCCAAAGGGGCCATTTTCTCCAGGAGATCAGTAATAATCCCAAGAGATCTCCAGCTACCACCTGGAGGTTGGCAACCTTAACCTGCAGCCTTCTTCTCCATGCTTTCATTCCCTCATCCTTGATCTCTTCACTCCCATTGCTTGTATGCCTCCCCACCCTTTAGCCAGGTGCTCATTCATTTCTTAGTGATCTTTATCTTTGTCAAGTGGGAAAAGGGGGGAGAAAAATAGTTTTGGATTTGCACATCAAAAGGAAGCCATGTACGCTATTGGGAAATTAATAAGAATTAAGGACCTTTCAAAAGGCATGCAGGCCAAGCATCAGAAGAGAACCAATTAAAAAATATTCATGACTAGGAATTACCCTGTGTGATCTTTGGGTCTATGACTGAAAGGAATTTTCTGCCACAAATCTTCTTTTTCGGTTTCAAAAAGTGGAGTCCTTCAAAATGTTACACAGAAAACACTCCTTCCTGAGCGAGGAAATATCGTCTGATAAAGCAAATAATACAAAATAATCTCAAGCATTGGAATATGACTGACAAATTAGGAAAACAATTTGTTTAGACACCATAAAAGCAGAAGCATAAAGGATTTGGTGATAATGGCTTCCGGGAGGAAAATGTGTCATTTCCCCCTCAAAAATGTTCTTTGTTTAAATACTATGAATATGAGTAGGGGGTGTTTTTGACAACCCAACACAGGAAAAATTGAGCTTAGATACATATTTTTTTCTTTCTTTTCCCTCGCCCATTAGTTTCTTATTTGCTCTTTCTCCCCCCAGCCGCCTTTCTTTCAGAGAAGCTGAGCTGGTTATTAAAGTTGCATTTCACCAGCTCTCACTGTTCTGAGCATCTGGGGAAAACCTTTGACAGTATCTCTGCCAACCGTCTTGAGGTTAAAAGAAGAGGGGTGGAAGATAAAGTAATTAGCAGCATGGAGTGTTTTAGGGTTGCTGGCTGCCTTCCATTCCCAATGGTGTCTATGACTCACTGCAGTATCTTAAACAAGTCATGCTGAGCTGTTCTTTTACATCGTTTCCCCCCAGAAATGTAACCGGATTTGCTGGACAACTTGAGGCTACTAGTAAAAATGGCTACTAGTCATGATGCATACCTATTCTCTCCAGGATCAGAGGATCAGAGGAGCATGCTTAATACATTGGGTGCTGCAGAACACAGGCAGGATAATGCTGCTGCAGTCGTCTTGTTTGTGGGCTTCCTAGAGGCATCTAGTTGGCCACTGTGTGAACATACTGCTGGACTTGATGGGCCTTGGTCTGATTCAGCATGGCTATTCTTATGTTCTTAAGTTCTTTGGTTCCCTCGAATCTGGAGAATGTACTACTGAGACTGGGCAGCAACAAGGAACCTTTCTATTTGTCCTTGGTTGTCTAAATATGGCTGGTCTGTGAAGATCCACCAAGGTGGATCCTTCTACTCTACTGAGCAAAGTTTATTTGTTTATTTAAATGTTTATGCCCTACCTTTCCTTTTGCTCAGGTCTGAAGCCTTCCTCCAAACTAAGGAGCCTTCCTACAAATTAAGTAGCTCTTCCATTGGAGGAACAACCACTTAAGTTGAAGGCTTCTTGGAGAATGGTTGGGTCCACCCACTGACTATCATCATACTACTTAATCTGGTTTAAATTCTGAAAGGGGGAAGACAAACTGGAACTCTCTACTAAAACCATTTTAATTTCTCATTGTCGCCCATTTCCGTTCACTTAGTTTTGGTACTGGCATTGACAGTTTCTTTTATGCTTATATTTATATGCCATTTATACACAACTGACATACAAATAACGCAGTAAAATGCACACATTTTTATGGGGAGAAAATATTGCAAGCGAAACAGGAAACTGTGGAAATCAAAAGCCACAGGTTTATTTCTCACAAGGCAGATGCAAAATTGAAATGTGGGTCTTCTAATCCCCCCCGACACAGAAAGGGGGGGGGGAGAAAAAGGCATAAGACTCCAACTTTCCTTCTTCACCTACTTCTGTCACCTGTCATGTTTTCCGGTTCCATTTTGGGTAAAATCCATCTGAACTCAGGTTTGTTTTTTAAAGTTACTTATAAATTATTATTAACACCCCCTAAATTCTAACTATTAGCTTGGAGAAGTTGTTCCACAAAATTAGTGGGTTGTTCTTTTTAAAAAACAAAACATCTAAGCATTTTCTGCAAACCTAGGAGTTCCCAGGTTTATTGTAGCTGCGGCTAACCCACATTGTAGATATGGGTGACCATGATGTGTAGATTTGCGTAGCTGCAGGAGAGCCAGCCATTGGCTATTAGATATAGGATACAACTAATATAGGTTTGTGGTATAGCTGTAACCTGAGTGCAACAAACAAGGTTGCCACAATTTATCATTAGTCCCGCTTTGTACCTTTAACAGCAGCTTCACAAGCATAAATTAGGCATATGGGATTGGCATGTCCAAACTCCAGCCTAGTCTATTTTAACTACTTGACAGTTCCCAAATACCTACGAGCCTTTATATTGGCTCGCCTTAATTCAGTCCCAACGGCCAAACATTTTGGCCGATTTGGGAGGATTCCATTTGCAGATAGACTTTGTAGCTGTGACTCGGGCCAGGGAGCCTTGACACCTTGCTCCATCGTCTATTGGACAAACTATGTTTGTCTCTCCCTTTCTAAAGGATCTATTTAGCATTCCAGCCCATTGTAAACATTTGGCTGGAAGCGATCATAATATCACGCTGGCAGTTGCCAAGTTTTGTCCCCATGTAATCAAGTCTAGAAAGAGCCCCGTGGCGCAGAGTGGTAAGCTGCAGTACTGCAGTCCAAGCTCTGCTCACAACCTGAGTTCGATCCCGCCGGAAGTCGGTTTCAGGTAGCCAGCTCAAGGTGGACTCAGCCTTCCACCCTTCCGAGGTCAGTAAAATGAGTACCCAGCTTGCTGGGGGTAAAGGGAAAATGACTGGGGGAGGCACTGGCAAACCACCCCGCAAACAAAGTCTGCCTAGTAAACGTCGGGATGTGACATCACCCCATGGGTCAGGAATGACCTGGTGCTTGCACAGGGGACCTTTACCTTTACCTTTTTAATCAAATCTAACAGATAGATCTGAGATAGATCTGAGCAACCCAATGCCCTAGTTGTCATAGGCTTATCTATTGTTATTTTTAATGTTTCTCTTTGTTGTTGTTGTTCGGTTGTTAGAACTGTTTGTGCTCAAGACTGTTGTCATAAGAGCAGCAGAGAATAAAAGAAAGGCAGGCATCAATTAGGCATAGGAAGCCTTCACACCAGTCCAAGGAGACTTTGTGTGAGACAGGCTGCCATTAAAGGACCAGGATCGGAAATTCTGCAAGAGATGGACAGACCTTTTTTTTTTCTTTCAGAAATTGCTCTGGGCATCAACCCCAACCCTCTCATCTCATTGATGAGCAAACAGGAGAAGGCTCCTGCCTCCCCTTCACCGCTGAGCAGCCACCGTCCTAGCAAATCTAGCATGGAAGTAACGTTTTCAGGTCAGGAGGGCTTGTGCTCTTGCACTGATCAAGGCAGAGAGGAACAGAGAAATATGGAGGGCAGAAAACAAATATTACAGAGTTCTGGGAAACTCTGCCAAATGTTACAGCACTTGCAGGGAGGGAAAAAACTATGCATGAGTAATTGCATATTCAGGATCTACAGAGTTAACTTAGCCATTGTATTTTTTCGCTCAAGTTACAACATTGAAAGGTTAGAGGAAAAACCGTGAAAGGTCAGAAAATCGATCTATCAAAGCATCCGAAAAGACATCCAGAATGAGTCAGCATAGATCTCAAGGTCTTGTGATCTGGCAGCTGGGAGAGAAGAAAGGACTGTGTTGAATTTACTGGACGCCCACCTCCCCCGGTACTCTCCAAGGTCCTGATAGGCAGTAGACTAGAATCCACTTTCAAGATGAACCATGATATGCTGGGGCGGGGGGGTGGGGAGAGAGACAGGAACATCCACTGTATGATCATATTTCCATTGAGGTGAAATATTGGCACCTTTACTAACTGAGTCCTGGTCCTTTCCCTTTCTTCTCCAAGATACAATCTTTCTCACTATATCCTGCCTAAAATACCTCAATCAATAACTCCCAAGGTGTGCACACATGCGCTAAAAATGTTCACCTACCAATGAGCATGGTTTCCTCCTCTGGCCTTATTGGGCCAATCAATTAGCGGAGAGAGCAAATAATTATGCTGAACCTGGTTGTCTCCTTCAGCAGCAAGTACCCTGACTGAGAGAGAACAGCCAATCTTTGAGTTTTATATCAAGCAGTGGCACAGGATAGGCTCTGGTATCACCTGACTCCCTGGGTCAGGTGAATTTTCAGCCATTGTGTACAGATTCCACCTTGATATGCTGACAGTGGCCCCCTTCTAACTGGCAGCTCTGGCAGGTCAGGGAACAGGTACCTGACCCGCCAGCTTCCTGGATTCATCCTAGTGGTAACTGTTGAGAGGCCCAGCATGTTGTGAAATTTTTGTTCTCCTTCTCTACCAACAAAACACTTCTCTATCAGGAACTAGACTATGAGGTGCAGGAAAGAGAACAAGAGAGACGGAGGGGAAAACCTGATCTTGTTAAGCAAGCTCCATTGTGTTTTAGCCCGTTTCTCTCCTTTAATGATGCTGCCCCAGTACATTGTGGGAACCTGGTCCTACTACATGAAACGGACTGCAGGATCTGAACATAAAAGAATCACCATCCAAGGCTGCCTGGTTGGAGTGTGTCTTTGAGACACTGGGAGCTATAATCAGCAAGAGATGCTGATGGCTAATGGGAAAGCTATGAAACCAGAGGGACTTTTGACCCTGCAATTCTTCCCCGCCTGTTTCTTTGGCTGCATTTTTGCTAGTCTCTACTGTGATTGGCTGGGCTAGAGGAGGTTGCAAGGGGGGGAGGGCTTAGCAAACCTATGTTTTATTCAGAGATAGCTCAGAATGTATGAAAATGCTACAAAGCACTGACCAATCAGCTGCTTTGGCCAGGGCCCCTGGCTTTTGGGGTGTGGAGTGGATTCCTGTAAGTTCTTTATGACAGAGACCTCTCTTTTTCCGCCTGTTGCTCCATAAACCACCCTGTGCATTGATGGCTCTGTATCACTTCTGAATATTCCAACACATACTAGCACGGCCAAGAGATAGAACTCTGGGCACAGCTAGGCAGATGTGGGCCAATTTGGCTCTCGGTAGCTCCCTTTGATCTTTGTGGGCCAAAATACTAGTTTGCTGGAATGTTGCCTCATAACCATGGTTGAGCAATTCACAGCAACAACAAAATGAATACAAATCAGGCTAAAACTCAACAATAGTCAAAACACTAGATTAGATTTAAAAGCCTGCACTCATAATTATCACTTAGTTCATTGGAGAATAAAGAATGTATCCACTTGATGCCTGCCACTTAACAGATTCGGTAGCTGGCAGAGCTCCATAAGCAAGATGCCAACACAGAAAAGGCCCTGATTCTTATGGCCACTCATCTCACTTCAGAAGGTGGAGACACACAAAGGAGGGCTGTGAGGAGGCTCTTAATATCCAGAGATGTTTACACGCAAGAAGGTAGCTCTTCATGTAGACTGGTCACAGACCGTTTAAGGCATCAAAAATAAGCGTGTGTACCTTCAATTGTGCTTAGAAACAAATTGGAAGCCAGTTAAATTCTTTCCAAACTGGTGTGGCATGGTCCTATGTCATTTTACCAGTTAGAAATCCTACGGCTGCTTGCTACAGAAGTTGGAGTCTCAAGTCTTCGAAAGCAACTCCATGTAAAACACATTGTAGTAATCCAGCTATGGACAATTGTGACTGGATCCTACTTTTCAAGCAAAGAATGCAGCTGGCCAGCCAACCAAAGTCGCTTCAAGGTATTATGCATTGCGGACGAGCCCTGAAAGTCCGTCTGAAGAGGGCAGACAGTTAGCGCCCCTGGCTCCATTCACTTGGGGGGAGTGCAACCCCATCTAAGACAGGCTGGCTCTTCATTCCTTGCTTACCTCTATTACCAACCTATAGCTCCTCTCATCTGGAGTGAGCTTCAGTTTATTGCCCCTCCCGTCCACCCCATTACAAATTTCGTATACGTGTTCAGAGCATCTGCTGCCTCGCTTGAGTTTCTTGGATCAATGGGAAAGAAACAGGTTAAGTAGAGGAGATGTCTCATCATTTCCAAAACCATGTAGCTTCACTAGCAATCAAATAAAGAGCGCTGGTCTAGGTGAACCAGTGGGGTCAGACTCCTCCTGCTGCATCTGAAGACATGGGTAACATGTCTGGGCCGCAAGGTACATTAGGTACCAAAACGCCATTCCCAGTTCCAGTAATGATAGATGTTGTGGCAAACTCATAGGCCATTTTTGCAAGGTAGTTAGCAGCACGTACCAGGCTGAATTGCCCTGCATAATTTTTTTTTTTAATTTTTCACGCTGAACCGTCATTCCGGAAGTGACTGCGAAGCCAGCTCATACCTGCTTTGTATTACTAAAGAACCCATTTAACACGACCTTTGGTGTTTGCCGCGAAGAATCCCCCTGAAGGAACCATGCAAAATAACAGCGGCGGGTTAGCTATGCACATGCTAATGGCTTTGCAAACAGGAACAAAGGAGCAGGCAAGTGGGGGGTGGAATTTCTCTTTTTGCATCGGGACAATGAATACGCATTTTTAAAGTCACATTTTAAAAAAGAGCTTCGAGTGAGCATCAAAATTGACCATGCATAAATGCCATAGTCTTTGATGCTGTGCTAATGGTATTCTGTGTGTCTGAGCATGGATTACACTGCCCTCTAGAGGTGATTTGTGTAGAAAAGCAGTCCCCCGCCGGCACCAAAACACGACAATTCAAATTAGCACTTGATTTTTTTTAAAAAAAAATTAAAACAGAGGACACAGACCAACCAGAATTAAGCACTTCTGAGTCCTATTTAGTTCACTGAAAGATAATTTAGTGTTTATTCACTCTTCCTTTGAAGACAGTGGAGTTTCAACAGGGGCTTTAGTGGATCTTGCCCAAGATTAATTTTAAATATATATTTGAACATTACATTTCACGATGAATCATTTAGGAAAGAGAAAAATAGGTTTTTAACCCCCCTTTTCTCTACCTTAAGTAGTCTCAAACCAGTTTACAATCACCTTCCCTTCCCCTCCCTACAACAGACACCTTGTGAAGTAGGTGGGGCTGAGAGAGTTCGGAGAGAACTGTGACTAGCCTAAGGTCACCCAGCAGGTTTCATGTGGAAGAGTAGGGAATCAAACCTGGTTCGTTGCTGCTCTTAACCACTACACCATGCTGGCTCTCAACTTATCAATAAAACTTACAGATAAACCACACAACAAGAATAGATCATGTTTTTATATCAATCGACAGACAGATAGATAACTGTGAGGGATATCCATTTTGACTATGGACTAACTCCTTTTTACATAATTGGCACATCAAAGCATTTCCTTTTGAAGTCATTGATTTTCTGCCTCTTGCTCTTAACTCTATCTCTTAGCTCATGGATACAATATCACCCATGATATCTAAATAGAACCACAATGTCCAGAAGCAGTATATCTCTGAATCCCAGGTGCTAAGCAGAAACATATTATTGCCTCCCCCTTCCTGCTCCGCTTATCTGTTCCTAAAGACCTCTGGTTGGTTATTGCTCTATACAGAACCACGGGCCTAAAGGGGCCCTTGGTGTAATACAGAAAAGCATTTTTTAGCTTCCTGTTGAGCTAAAATGCTCACAGGGCTTGTTTGCCACATGGAGGCGAGGGGCAAAAGCAGCCAGACCGAGCACAACTGCCAGAGATAGAAAAGTCACCGCTTGGTATTGATGCGAATGATTGTCAAGCAGGACGGCTCCTGCATCCCCGTGTCATTGTTCGCACGCTCTGCCCATCTTAGGCTACAGAGATTTAAACAAGATATTTTTGGGCTGCGCAGATGCTGATTCTATCACTCAGATCTTTAAAGCTTATCAAAGACTACTCTCTTCCCTGACATTTGGAGCCCTGTATATTCTTAAGCACCGAGATCCTCTTATGTAGAATAAACACAAAAAGGCCTCTCTTCCCAGCTTTCCCGCTAAAACCAAAGATGATTATAAGCTAAAGCCCCAGCATATGGCTTTGATGGCATCCTTGTAAAAGTTGTAGTTTGGGTTTAGGCAGATTAATCCACCCACCCCCTACACAGTGCACCTTTTGCCGTGCCAGCTTCACCACGGCGTCTGCAAGGAGCATACAGGCCCTCCAGGGCTCAGACTTGGTTCCAGGGCATCGGGTAGTAGCTCCTCGCCAGTACCCAAGGGGGCGCTGTGTGCTGCAGTTTCATGGGCATGCAGAAAATTCAGAACTGGCCACAGAATTCAGATTCATGAAAGTCTCAGGTCTCAAAAGCCTCAAAGAAATGCCTGAGATTGTATAGATGACATCGGTTGAAATCTCTGCTCAACAGGATGGCTAAATAAGACTTCCAAGGTTCAGGATATATATTTTTTTTAATTGCAAGGGAATTTATATACCCTGCCTTTCGCCCAACATTGTCAGGACCCAAAGCAAGTAACAACAACAATTACTATATAGAAATAATCATTTATTCAAATAATTAATCCACACTCTTAAACAGATATGAATAGTCCACATATAACACTTCCAAGGTGCCCCATAAACTCTCAGAAGGCTTCAAGGATGAATGCCTCTCTCACCCCTACTAGGAGGCTTTTCCACAGCTCCTGGGCAGCAACAGAACTCTCAAGTATTCCCCCCCCCTTTCAAATCGCAGACCCACAGGACCCGGATTTGGGTTGAGGCCATGGCATAAAAGGAGGGAAGGCTATGGCATAAGGTTGCCAACCTCCAGGTAATCATGAGCAAAAAACAATATTATGAAATATGCTACTGTATTAAATCACATAACAATGGAACAATAGAACCAAAAAGGGTAACCCAACACCTACAAGAAAGATATATACAAAATATATACACAAGACTGGGAACAGAGGTCCCCTTTGTTCAGAACCTGATGGGATCAGTCCGTGATATATAGCGCAATGTCCTCAATAAACATCCCAAAAGCCAAACAATATCGCTGTGCCGTTGATGCGCTGTTGTGCTATTCCATTGCACTGTCCTTCCAGAATTTGTCCCCCAGGTTCAGAAACAAGAAAAAGATCGGTACATGTCATCTAGATCGTTTTTAAACACGTTTCGCTGTGGGCTTCATCAGCCGCAATGCGACGAGTTCAATGACCCATAATAGGTAAGTACAACTTCGCAAGTTCTCCAACACAAATCTCAGACTCCAATTGCCAAAGCTGCCATTTTCTCCAGGTGAACTGATCTCTATCGGCTGGTGATCAGTTGTAATAGCAGGAGATCTCCAGCTAGTACCTGGAGGTTGGCAACCCTATCAGTTCACCTGGAGAAAATGGCCACTTTGGAAATTGGACTCTATGGCATTGAAGTCCCTCCCCTCCCCAAACCACGCCTCCTCCGGCTCCACCCCAAAAACCTCCCACTGGTGGCGAAGAGGGACCTGGCAACCCTACCCTACTGCCAGGGGGTCCTGAGAATGAGCCCTACAACCTGAGCCTTAAGTCCAAAACCAGTAACCTGGCAAACTTGGCTGATTGCTCTCAAAAGGAGGGGTGGGCCAGAAAAATAGGGGGTGGGAGGAGAAAGCCCATGGGAAGCATAGAGGAGTGGGCAAATGGCTAGGAGTTGCAAAGACCGGGAGGAGCAATATTCCCCTCTCGGGGCTGCAGGCGTCCAATCTCTGCTTCCAGCTGTACACACTGGGAACTCTGTTTCTGCCTTGCGTTCCTGCCCTCCCCTGCTGCCCCCCCTCCAAACTACAGAGCAAGGGCAAGCTGCTCACCCAGTGACATCTGTGACTCCCAGTAATCAAGCTTTCCTGTGTGCACAGTGAGGAAGGTTTGCCGAACGCATCTCTTGTGCTACTGCTTGAATATTCATCGGCAAATATTCGCTGGCTTATTATGCATTCTGTAATTGTAGCTAATGAAAGCAACGAACTTGAACTCTGAACCAAATTGAGCTTAACCCAAGGACATGGTACACATTGCAGGCAATTCTGTGATTCTTCAACTTTTTATTTTAAGGAAAGCAGCCACAGGAGGCTGAAACAGGAGACAGAAGCTGCTTTTAACTCTTTCCCCTTATATAAGGTTGCCAGGTCCCTCTTTGCCACCGGTGGGAGGCTTTTGGGGCGGAGCCTGAGGAGGGCGGGGTTTGGGGAGGGAGGGACTTCACTGCCATAGAGTCCAATTGCCAAAGCGGCCATTTTCTCCAGGTGAACTGATCTCTATCTCTATTGTCATAGCAGATCTCCTGTTAGTACCTGGAGGTTGGCAACCCTATCCTCATTCTGTATCTTTTTCCTCATGCAGAGTATGAGCTTGTGGGGGTCTGATTCTGAGCAACAAAATGGCAGGAAAGGAACAAGCTAAGAAGCTCTTTCCTCTCCACACTAGTGTTCTACTCCCAGTTTTGGCCTCCCAGGATTGCTTTTCATTTTTAAAAAGTCAGGAAAAAGCATCAAGGAACTAATGGGCTGTAGTCTGGTCTTCTTTGAAGTTTGGAAGAGTGTTCTGAAATTGATTCAAGTTCTTTGAAAAGAACAAGAAGTCCAATGGAGAGATCTTCTGACTTTGAAAACCAAAGCCATTTCCATCTGGATAAGGGTTGCCAACCTGGAGTTGGGAAATTCTGGGAGATTTGGGAATGAATCATGGGGAGGGAGGGAGGGGTGGGACCTCAGCAAGGTGTAATTCCGTAGAGTCCACCATCCAAAGCAGCCATTTTCTCCAGGGGAACTGATCGAAATAGTCTGGAGATCAATTGTAATGCCAGGAGATTTCCAGGCCCCACCTGGAATTTGGCAGTCCTAATTCTAAAATATTCCCTTTTTTGTCATTGGGAAGAGAATTGCAAAAGTATCAAAGACCAGCAATGGGAAGGTGGTTTCTTTTGTTTAATGTGCATGTATTTTACTGAATTACTATTTGGAATTAAGATAACATAAAGCCCTAGTCCTGTAGGACCTTAAAGACTAACAACATTTACACTAGCATAATCTTTGGTGAGGCAAAGCTCACTTCATCACATATACTGTACATCCATTAGGATGGTGCCTTTATATTCACAATGGTATGGGACAAGGTGTGGGAGGGACAAGAGACAAAGAGAGGACAGTTTAAAATACAATGAAATAAAAATGGTAATCAGTTCATTCAGAGTTAGGCTGACCATGCCTACCATTTTGAACGGGACAGTCCCGTTTTGGTCACATTTCCGGGCTGTCCTATCTTTTTCATTAAAATGTCCATTTTGTCCCGTTTTGAATAAGCCAAGCCAGTTTTGTTGCCGCCCCCTCCCCACGTAGCTTTATTTTACACTCCGAAGGAAAAGGCACAACTTTCCAGCTTTGGGTCAATCAACACATACCCACCCGCACAGCCCACTGAAGATAATGGGAGCCTGGCCTGCCAATCACCTTGCATGAGCTCCTTTGAAATACATTACAACACACAAAGAGTTGCAAAGAAAATGTGGAATGGATTTTCCAGTAAGGTCTCTCAACCCAGATACACTACTCTGGGACTGGAATGTCAGCCCCCAGAGTGGAAGGACAGCCCTTGGGATGAGCAGCAGTGTTCAGGGACTGGATTACCAGCCCCCAGGGGTGGAATGACAGCCCCCGGGACTAGCAGAAGTGTTCTGGGACTGGAATGACAGCCCCAGGGGTGCAATGATGGCCCTTCTATACGCTTGACAATTCTTTCTTTAATAATGCTTTCCATCAATTTATCTGGAACAGACGTTAAGCTAACTAGCCTGTAATTTCCTGGGTCCCCCCTGGAACCTTTTTTTATAAATGGGTGTTACATTGGCCATTCTCCAGTCCTCTGGTACAGAAGACGGTGAAAGGGAGACAGGAAAGAGGTCTATAAAATTATGCATGGTATGGAGAGAGTGGACAGGGAGAAGCTTTTCTCTCTCTTTCCCATAATACTAGAATGTGGGGGCATCTGCTGAAGCTGGAGAGTAAGATATTCAAGACAGATAAAAGGAAGTATTTTTTCACACAACGCATAGTTAAATTGTGGAACTCCCTGCCCCAGGATGTGGTAATGGCTGCCAACTTGGAAGGTTTTAAGAGGGGAGTGGACATGTTCACGAAGTAGAGGGGTATTCATGGCTTCTAGTTGAAATGGATACTAGTCATGATGCATACCTATTCTCTCCAGGATCAGAGGAGCATGCCTATTATCTTAGGTGCTGTGGAACACAGGCAGGATGGTGCTGCTGCTGTCTTCTTGTTTGGGGGCTTCCTGGGGGCACCTGGTTGGCCACTGTGTGAACAGACTGCTGGACTTGATGGGCCCTGGTCTGATCCAGCAGGGCTTTTCTTATATTCCTATGTCTTCTTTCCAAGCTAAACAGTCCTAAGCGTTTTAACCGCTTCTCATAGGGCAGTTGCTCTGGTCCCCTGATCATTTTGGTTGCTCTTTTCTGCATGAAGCTCTGCAATATCCTTTCTTAGGTGTGGTGACCAGAACTATACACACGATTCCAAGTGTAGTCTCAACATAGATTTGTACAAGGGCAGTATGGTATCAGCAGTGCATTAATATTTTTCATGTTGCTGTACAATTATACAAAATTATTACAATTAAATATTTTTATTTAGTAGTGTGGATATTTCCTATATTTTCCTATTGCGCATTATTTTTTCTGAATATGGCATTCATGTACTCTTGTTACTATTGATGTATAGTTGGAACATATTGAGAAACCATGGCCCCAGGAGTATAAAAATATTTTTTATTTAAGCTCTTGGTTTGAGAAATGTAGTGATTAGCTAAAACAACTAAAATATAGTGGAATGTTGTATGTACTATAAAATAACAGACAATAAGGCAGAAGATGTCATAATGTTCCGTGTGATAGACTATTTTATTAAGAGCCGTTATAATTAAATTCTTTTTTCAGCTGATCAAATTTTAGACATTATTTTAACTATTTATGAATTTTTTAATGTAAGCTGGTCTTTGATCATAATAAATAAAATGCTGATGATAAAATAACAGTATTATTTTTAAATTTCTCAATGTGATTTTAGCCAGTCCCCTTCTACATCTACCTAAAGTTTTGTATGGGTTCTGTCACTGACGAAGCTCAATATGTTTGTGTAATGAAACTTTTTAATATCATATTGCTTTTTCATGATTACAGAATATTACATAACCCCTGTCCTGTTTTTGGCACCCCAATGTCCCATTTTTGTCTCAAGGAAATATGGTCAGCCTATTCAGAGTGGCTAAAGGTCACCCCCAATTGTTGTTAGACAGGCAAAGTAGGATTGACACAAAATCAAATGCAGATACAACAGAAAGTTACAGAAGAATATGCAAGGTAGTAGTACTGACCTGGATGGCCCAGGCTAGCCTGATCTTGTCAGATCTCAGAAGCTAAGCAGGGTCAGCCCTGGTTAGTATTTGGATGGGAGACCACCAAGGAAGTCCAGGGTTGCTATACAGAGGAAGGCACTAACAAACCACCTCTCTTAGTCTCTTGCCTTGAAAACCCCATAAGGAGTCACCATAAGTCGGCTGCGACTTGATGGCACTTTACACACACACACACAGTAGTACCTAAAGTGAGCGAGGCCCCGTTAAATAAGAGTTGGCTATGCACCCAAAGGACTGCTTCCCACATTATAATTTTAGATGTACTCCTGAGACCTTTTAAGTTAACACCTAGCTTTCAAAGTAACTTTGTTATTTCTTTTTCTGAAACGCACTTGTTAAGATATGGTAATTATTGACTTATTCTCTTTTAAAAGAGGGATTTCTCTTCATAGAAAAAAAATCAATGCACCTTTTTGAAATGGAAGCCTTTGCAGTTATTTTATATTACACACTGAGGCGGGGGGGGGGGGGGCTCTAGCAGGAGCACAGGAAAGTTTGGGAAGACCTTGCTTGCCTCTGAGCATCTACAGAGTGAAATGCTGAAATTCTGCAGGACCTCCCTTCCTGCCCCTCCTCTCTTCAAATTTCTTTTTGATCATAACAGAATCGATAAGAAACAGACTCCAAAATCTTAAAAAAGAGGGAAAGAAATGGATAGCTGGATTTCAGGGTAAAGAAGAATTAAGAGAATTTCTTTTGACAATGCTAATTCAAAGTGGTGGCAGCTCACTTGGCAGGACATGGAAAAGAGTCCAACTGCTGCCACTGAGCACATCTGAAAGGGGAAGAGAACCTGGTACCCTTACCAGAGGGCATCAGGAAGAGGGAGTGGCACTTGTAGACATCCCCCAGCAAGAGCACCACCTCCATTTCCTCATTTAATACCGCTCAGGTGGGGAAGCTGCAAGCCTCCCAACTAGGATTGCCAGCTTTAGGTTGGGAGATACCTTGGGGGTACAGCCTGAGGAGGGTGGGGTTTGGGGAGGGCAGAGACTTCAATGCCATAGAGTCCAATTGCCAAAGCGGCCCTTTTCTCCAGGGGAACTGATCTCTGTCACCTGGAGATCGGTTGTAATAGCGGGAGATCTCCAGCCACCACCTGGAGGTTGGCAACCTTACTCCCGACAACTCACCACCTAAAATCATAACTGCAACAAAAACACAGGTCTATTAGCAAGGAACTAACTGCCGCTCTTCCGCATCTCTAAGGCCTCTAGGAATATGGTAGAGGGTGGCTACCTTTTGCTTCCTATCTGCATCCTTTTTTTTATCCCACTCTCTTTAAGAAGCTTGCTTATACAGCTCCCCGTTCCTTGTTTATCCTCACAACAACATCTCTGTGAGGTAGATTAGGCTGAATGAGAGGGGATTCTGATGTTGAAAATCCAAAGTGGCAGTGCTTTTGGATCCGGGGGGGCTGATATTGTGTCTGTGGTGTGTCTCCCCCCACACACAGGCACTCAAGTGCAACCTCTCTATGTTTCTAGCCCCTCTGAGGAGTTCCTCCTCTCTCAGCCACCTGTGGGACTCAGTCCTTTGGTCACTCAGCTGACATCTTGGCAATGATGGATAAGAGTCCCCTCTAGAAAGACGATGCGCTGTGCACAGAGAGGAACTCTCCGATCCTGAAATGAGGAGGAAATGGCTATCGAATTCAAAGCCAAGGGTGCCCCCTGCTGGGTACCAAACCCTGGAATTGTTCTTGTTTTAAAAAAGGGCGATTCAGAGGGGATAGAGCTAGTGTTTCATTTGAAAAGCAAAAAAGGCAGGCCCAAATTCAAGTCAAATATGCTCATGCGTAGGGTTGCCAGGTTCCTCTTCGCCACCGGCGGGAGATTTTTCAGGCAGAGCCTGAGGAGGGTAGGGTTTGGGGAGGGAAGGGACTTCAATGCCACTGAGTCCAGTTGCCAAAGCGGCCATTTCCTTCAGGTGAACCGATCTCTATCGGCTGGGGATCAGTTGTAATAGCAGGAGATCTCCAGCTAGTACCTGGAGGTTGGCAACCCTACTCATGTGTCATTCTGACACTAACTATGGCTGCTACCTTTTTTTTTTCCGGCCCTGCTCCCGCAACTTCCTGACACATCAATAGGAAGCAGAACAGTGCCAGAAAAGCGGCTTCCAGTTTCTGTCACCTAGGTAGGGAGATAAGAAAAACCATGCTGGATCAGACCAAGGCCCATCAAGTCCAGCAGTCATGTGTAGGGTTGCCAGGTCCCTCTTCGCCACTGGAGGGAGGTTTTTGGGATGGAGCCTGAGGAGGGCGGGGTTTGGGGAGGGACTTCAATGCCATAGAGTCCAATTGCCAAAGCGGCCATTTTCTCCAGGTGAACTCATCTGTCGGCTGGAGATCGGTTGTAATAGTGGGAGATCTCCAGCCCAGTACCTGGAGGTTGGCAACCCTAGAGGGGAGGGAACTCAGCAGGGATGTGATGCCACAGAGTCCACCTGCCAGAGCTGCCTTTGCCTCCAGAGGAACTGACCTCCTTAGTCTAGAGATCAGTGGTAATCCTGACAGGACTCCAGGCCTCACTTGGAGGTTAGTAACCCTAATTGCAGCCTCAGCCTTCTGCCTTGGAGCTCTGCCCTTCTAGGGTGGCCATCTTTATTTCTGGATCTGCTCCCTTTTCCTTACTGACAGCCCGATTCAGCAAGGCAAGTAGCAGGTAAGGATCCTTCCGGCATGGAGGCAAAAGTTTCACTTGCTTTCTTTCTGCATATCGGGTTGCTTTTAATAGAACCAGAGCACGACTGGGAGAAAAGATGTCGAAAGTCTGCGGAGGGCAGGGTTTGGGGAGGAGAGGGACTTCAATGCCATAGAGTCCAGTTGCCAAAGCAGCCGTTTTCTCCAGGGGAACGAATCTCTATCAGCTGGAGATCAGTTGTAATAGCAAGAGATCTCCAGCTAGTACCTGGAGGTTGGAGCAACCCAAAACAGCACTATAAAGCAAATAAGTGAAATTTATAAAGTGCAAAGTGAATAAATATATACAGCATATACAAAGGGAGTACAAACAGATACAAAATTTACACTAACAATCCAATAAATATGACTTATCAAGAGGATGCCAAAGATCCTAATTCAACAGGTAAGTTCAAGTATTCTACCAATTAAGGTATCATTTGATATTAGAATTTTTTGAGTCTTTCAAATTCTTTTTAGGTTACAGCTATTGGAACAAAGCCACAGGAAAAAGATGTCAGACGTGTCAGACATCTTTTTCCTGTGGCTTTGTTCCAATAACTGTAACCTAAAAAGAATTTGAAAGACTCAAAAAATTCTAATATCAAATGATACCTTAATTGGTAGAATACTTGAACTTACCTGTTGAATTAGGATCTTTGGCATCCTCTTGATAAGTCATATTTATTGGATTGTTAGTGTAAATTTTGTATCTGTTTGTACTCCCTTTGTATATGCTGTATATATTTATTCACTTTGCACTTTATAAATTTCACTTATTTGCTTTATAGTGTTATAGTACTGTTTTGGGTTGCTCCAATTATCCTTACAGCACTGAGCCTTCTTTTTTTGTGGAGTACCTGGAGGTTGGCAACCCTACCAACAAGCCAGAAGGCGGCAGCAAACAAGGAGAAAATGATTTGAAGCTTCTGGTTTGGGGCAGTATCCATTCCGATACTTACACTAATGCCAGGACTCAGGCTTGGACAGGACTCGCTCCGTTATGGCTTTTCCTTTACTAGTTTTGTAGATGGCTCCGCAGGTGCCGCTTGGCCACGAGGAGCGGCCCCTGCCAGAATCCCCTCTTCTACACAGGCGTTCCAGTCCTCGGGCCACCTTCAGAAGGCTTAGCGGCCCGCCTGCCAAGGCACCATGTGTGCTCGCGACAAAGCCAGGCAGCAAAAGTGTGGAGCTGCAGCCCAAGCAGGAAAAGCCACCAAAATCATGCTGGGGTCGGGCATCCTCCGAAGAGACACCAAATCCCTTCATTGGGTAGCCTGCCATGAGCTCAGGGAGTCTTGGCTCTGAACAGCAATGGGCTCCCTCGGCTGACGCGACTACAATCTTTCGCTAACCGCTCTAATTCAATTATCAGCTCTTCCGATATTCCTGTGCTGCTCCGAACTGTGATGGGGAATTTGTAGCTGGCCCCAAACTGGATTTGCTTTTCCATTACAGCGGCTGCGTTCTTATCATAGCGAGGGGCCTGGCGCATTAGCATTCTCCACATCGAGGGGGATGTGCTAAAGCAGTATTAAAGTCTTTTCCCTCCTTCCTCATCAATCCACCAAAAAAAATAAACAGTCATCCCCCTTTAGCAGCAGAGAATGCCTTTTCCACCTTCACATGGCTAATAGGATGTTGTGTGAGGGGCTAGTTGATCTGAGGAACTGTCAAGCTCTCTTCCAGTTCTATGCAAAGAAGTAATGGGGAGATTTCCAATCTATTTTCTGACACCAGGTAATGCTTCAGTTTGTTGCACAAACAGCAGAAAGAGGCAGTCAGTTTTTCAAGTCCTTCCTCTCACTCATCCTTCCTTCTTTATGCGGCGAAAAACTATTAAGGGCATTTTCTGAAGGCGCTTTTTAGGTGGCAGCACCTGGAACTGGTAGACATAGCAGCAAGGGAGAGACAGCCACCATGTTCCTTTGGGACTCCCTGCAGTGGCATTCAGCTGTTTTAGTTTTTTAAGGTAGTTATACCCCGCTTTTCTCCCCACTAGAGACCCAAAATGACTTACAGCTTCTTTCCCTCTTCCTCTATCTTATCCTCACAACAACCCTGTGAAGTAGGTTTGGCTGAAAAGGAACGATTGGCCCAAGCTCACCCAGCAAGCTTTCATGGCAGAGTGATAGGGTTGCCAACCTCCAGGCGTTAGCTGGAGATCTCCTGCTATTACAACTGATCTCCAGCCGATAGAGATCCGTTCCCCTGGAGAAAACGACTGCTTTGGCAACTGGACTCTATGGCATTGAAGTCCCTCTCTGCCCCAAACCCTGCCCTCCGCAGGCTCCAACCCCCAAAAACCTCCCATTGGTGGCGAAGAGGGACCTGGCAACCGTACAGAGTGAGGATTTGAACCTGGGTCCTAGTCTGACACTCCCAACACAACACCATGCTGGCTTTTTAAAAGTTTTGTCATTGCTTTTCATTGCTTCCTGTGTAACCGATTTGCTACCATTCACTTGTTCATCTGGTCAACAGCCCTGCGGCCATTAACATTCCCAGTCTACGGGTGGGGAACAGAGATGGAGAGAAAAGGAAGGACTTGCTGAAGGCTGCTTTAACGGGAAGAGACTTCAGCCTGCTGTTCCAGGGCACAGAACTCGAAGAAATGACGTATTGCTTGGCCAGCCTGCAGGTGACCAGGTTTGACCCCGACGTCCCCCACTGAGCTGCCTTTAATGGCATCCACAATGAGCCACTCAACAACGACGGCTGCCCCACATGTCTCATGGCGCAGTCACTGTGGTCCATCAGCAGAACTCTGAAAGCTGGGAAAGGTGAAAAGGGCAGCTATCGCCCCACAAAGCAGGACTGGCCATCAATATGGCCACTGGCCACTTTTTCAGAAAGGGCCTTGCTCCTGTGCCTTCAGCAGCAGCAGGATACACCAAAATGTACCTGGCGAAGACTTTCTCTACTAGGAACGCTTCCTGCTGCAATCCTGAATAATTTCCTGAATAATGCACAAGTTTTGCTGGAAAAGCAAGGGTTCCACCTGGTGGTCGATGTTGCTAATAGCGTCCCTTCATTATTGAGTAGCCAAGTGGTGCAGTGGTTAAGAGTGGTGGTTTGGAGCGATGGACTAATCTGGAGGAGCAGGTTTGATTCCCCACTCCTCCACATGAGCGGCGGACGCTAATCTGGTGAACCGGGTTGGTTTTCCCTCTCCTCCGCATGAAGCCAGCCGGATGACCTTGGACTAGTCACACCACCTACCTCACAGGGTGTCTGTTGTGGGGAGGGGAAGGGGAGGTGATTGTAAGCCGGTTTGATTCTTCCTTAAGTGGTAGAGAAAGTCGGCATGTAAAAACCAACTCTTCTTCAAGTCTTAGAAGCCGCAGAAGAATTCCTGAAGAGCATCAGAAACAGCTTCCCCCTTTCACGTGAGTGTGGTTCTGTCCCTCAGCCAACCCTCAGAGCTTGATAGCTGCACCACCCCAATACCCGACCTTGTTGTTTCCACTGAGATGGGTGAACACTTCTCAGCTTACTATGTACAAGCTCTCTTGGGCAGAAGAAGCTTTGTATGTTTTGTGAACAGTCACCCCTGGCTCCTCATTTGGTACATGGGGGTTCTTGGTTAGGGCTCCTGGCAGCATCCAGGTGCCCCCCAAAAAAATTCAACTCAGGGGCCCTCCTCACACCACCCAGACCCAATCCAAACATTGTGTGAGATCAAATGACATGACTTGCCCAGCTCTGCCCCCCGCCCTCCAGAATGTCCAGGGTTCCTGGAAGTGATGTCCCCCTAAGTCCCCTCTTCCTTAACAGTCCTGTTCATGCTCCCTGGGGCCAGAAGCTTGATTTCACCCCACACCACCATTAATTCACTTGTCGTATCCCTCCTTCAAGACACTCAGGGTGCCATACATGGAAGAGGTGCATTTCCTCCCTCACAACAACCCTGCAAGGGAGGTTAACCTGAGGAGGAGTGACAGGCAAAAGCAAACCCACAACGAGTTTCATGGGCTGAGCAAGGATTCAAACCCAGTTCTCCTCCATTTCACAGCAACCCTTTGAGTTAGGCTAGCTTGAGAGAGAGAATGCGTGGCCAAAGGTCACCCAGTAAGCTTCATGGCCAAGAAAGGGTGTGGACCTAGGTCTACTCAGTCCTAATCCAGTACTCTAACCACTATACCAGACAGCAGTTGGCTTTCCTAAACTGAATCAAGACCAAGCTAGTCAAAACAAGCTACAGAAAGCAATACCCTACCCATGAACTCTAAGCTCCAAAGTGAGCTCATGAGTTCCACCCCCAACTCCCTCCCTACCCATTGATTACTAATATCTTCATGATGGATTTTAATGACTGTGAATTCCTGAGGGAATGAACTTTGGCTAAAAAGGTAGTATACATTTAAGAGAGGCACAGCAATGTTCCCATTTTACAGATAGGAGGACTAACCATGCATTCCTAAGGAGAGTTACTCCAGTCTAAGCCCATTCCTCCCCCTGAATCCAGGAGCCAGAGATGAAGGCCCAAACACTCCACGGAGGAATCCTGGCTCCCATTAAGCCCTGCCTTTGGGTCTCCCTCCTCCATATGGATTGATTGATCAACACAAACAGACTCATCGGGGAAGCTCCCAATTTCAAACAGTGCTGTTTTTTAAAAAGGGCTCAGTTAGCTAGTAAGATGCTATCAAAGCCATGAAGCATTACATTCAGCAGGATGATAACAACATGAGATTATTCTCTGGCAGAATCAGAAAGTTAAAGAAAGAAAAACAGTTTAACACAGTACCGCTCAGCTTTCATTATCCGTCAGCATGTGACAACAGCCGTCAAAACATGCTGGAAGTTGGAAGAGAAGCACTGCAAACAACAATCTTGTCTAGAAAGAACAACGCTTGCTTAAAAATGCTTTTCTAGGTTGCAGGACTGATGTTGATGTATTGATTTTACTTCCGGGGATTTTCAACACAGCAAGAAGACTGGAGGTGAACCGAAGACTAGTGTGGTGGAGTGGCAAAATTTTAAACTGGGGAGACCTGGGTTCCAATCCCCACTGAAGTCCCTGGGTGACCCTGAGGCAAGCAATTCCCTTTCGACCTCACCTACCTTGCGGGTGCGCTATGAAGATAAAACAAAGTGCATATGCCCCTCCTGAGTTCCTTCAAGGAAGACTGAGATTTTAAAAATGGTGACCAGAGACCCTAGACCAGCTGACTGCTTGATGCAAGATCTTGCATGAATTAAAATCACGTACAGATACAGATCAACCCTCCTACACCTCCTTCTGATTAGTGCACATTAAAAACAGGGAGGCAGCGGACAGAGGACTTCTGCCCCAAAGAAGCAAGGTCAGTAGCTGGTCTGAACTGGGAGATATTAATTTCCAACCCAACTGAACCTGCATGGACAACTTGGGACAGCTCCATGCTTGGTGCCTCAGATGCAACTGACCCCTTGGGGGAGGGGCCGTGGCTCAGTGGTAGAGCATCTGCTTGGCATGCAGAAGGTCCCAGGTTCAATCCCCAGCATCTCCACTTAAAGGGAGTAGGCAAGTAGGAGATGAGAAAAACCTCTGCCTGAGCCCCTGGAGAGCCACTGCCAGTCTGAGTAGACAATTCTGACTTTGATGGACCAAGGATCTGATTCAGTATAAGGCAGTTTCATCTATTCATCCATGTGTCTGAGAGGCCTCTCTGGTGCTCCCCACTCCTGAGGGGAGGAATCCATACCAGCCATCAGAAAGACCTCCAAGGCAGTCCATTTGAAGAGAGAATTCAGCCAATTCTGGTTTCTGGTGGTGGTTGCAGTTCTATACATCAGAATGGTGGGAGGGGACTTATCTTTGTGATGTTATGTTGGTTCCTCTGTGGGGGACTGGGTTTTCATTGCTAATTGCATATTTATAGTATGTTTGCATGTCTTTGCTTTGTTGTTACCTGCTCTGAACAACCGGAATACAAATGTTCAAAAAGAAATAAATAAAAGACTGCAGCCAGCTCCAACAGTACTGATGTCCTCATTATCACCTTGGCTATGAAGTCCAGTTTTTTCAACAAGTGGTTCAACATCTCTAGCTGTTTAAGGCCCAGGAAAGGGGCCACATGAATCCTGGCATAGACATTATTATGCATGTTTAGTGATAGGGAACTGGGGGCAGAGGGAATACAATTACATAGAATTCCATTCCGGTGCAGAATTTTGCAAAGCCAACCTAAGCAGAATTACACTCTTCTTAGCAAGCTGACTTCAGTGGACTTAGCTAGGTGTAACTCTGCTTAGGATTGCACTGTTAAATCTATTTTAAGAGCTGAGTGCAAACAGCCTTGTTTCTAATTGAATCCTTCACTCGAGGGAAATAAGATACCACGGGCACAAGACGAAATCAGGCACTTTCTTTGCCATTTAAAAGATTTTAAAATTTTTATTTCTTTCTGCTTTTAAAGACCAAAAAAAAAAAAAAAACGGCTTGTGTGGTTTTCCCCAGTCCCAGAACACAGTTTCACCAGTCTTATTAAGCACCATTTTAAAAAAGTGTTATTGCCTGTTGCCTCTGCAAAAACTAGAAACAACATTAAAATAAGTGAAAAAATATTAAAGGCAGAGTTAGGTGTGATTGTTAGGACAATAAGACGGTGGGAATCCCAACTCAAAGTGAGCTTTCCCTTTCACCAAGTTCCAGAAAAGTGTGCAGAGAAAGCAGCAGCTTGGATCACAGGGGGTGGAAATCATCACAGAACTCCTCGAGAGGAGCAGCAGCAACCATTTCTTGCAAGGCAGATCCGCCTTTTCTCCTCCCACCCAGCACAAGGTCGGGTTTCTCCACGGGGAGAACTGCTGAGCCCCAACTCCCACACAGTCACTTCTTGACAGAGGCCAGATAGGCGAACCAGAAGAGGGCCACCAGGTTTCCAAACAGCACTCGGAACTGGTGGGAGAAGAAAACCGAGAACAGAAAAAGGAAAAAACTCAGCTTGTTGCCAAAGTAGTCGATTTCAGGATTATTCCAAATCAACTGCCCCAACTGGTTCAAGCAGGGATGGAGGCCCAGGAGACTCTGGCTGGCTTTTGGGGAGGGGCCGTGGTTCAGTGGTAGAGCCTCTGCTTGGCATGCAGAAGGTCCCACGTTCAATCCCCAGCATCTCCAGTTAAAGGGGCTAGGCAAGGAGGTGATGTGAAAGACCTCTACCTTGAGACCCTCGAGAGCCACTGCCGGTCTGAGTAGACAATACTGACTTTGATGGACCAAGTGTCTGATGCAGTATGAGGCAGCTTCATGTGTTCATGTGTCATAGGAAGGGCCTAGGTTCAAGTCTCCACATGGCTACAACACACCTTTGGCAAATGGTTAGGCCCCATTGGCAATTTATGCATGGGAGGTTTTACCTTGGATTTTTCACTCTTTAGATCACTGGTTCCCAATCGGGGGTCCGTGGACCCCCAGGGGTCCGCGAGAACTAAATTAAGGTCCGCGAAACAAAGTTATAAACCCATAATAAATTAATATTTTCAATTAAAAGTTCTCTATTATTCTAAGTTTAATGTTTAACTAACAGTTATGATTAAAGTTTATTTTCAAATTCTCGGAATTTTTATTTTGAACCTTGGGGTCCCTGCACCGAACAAAAAAGTCCTAGTGGTCCCTGGTCAAAAAAAGGTTGGGAACCACTGCTTTAGATGCACATTTTCCCCATCTAAATTCTCAAAACTCAACAATAAGCCCCCATCTAGAGTTTTGAGAATTCAGATGGGGGAAATGTGCATCTAGAGAGTGGCAAATCCAAGGCAAAACCTCCCATGCACAAATGGCTGAACCATTCACGTACATCAAAGGATCATAGGAAGAACACAGATGAAGACTGGATATCATGGGGGGGGGGGGTTAATAACCAGAACTTGTACACATAGATTTTCCTTAAAAAGACGGGCTAACTCACCTGGTATTTTTTCGATTAGGAAAAATAGAGACTCTGGCATGTATCTTCCAAGGCAGTTCTTCTGAGGGAATGATATTTTTGTTTGCAGAAGAGGCAACAGCAATTCCCTCCTACTGCAGACCCCCCACTTTGCTCCCTACACAGTTCCTGGGGGTCTACTGACCACCAGAAACAAAATTTCAAGGATGGGGGGACTCAGTGGGCTGCAGCAGAAGGGAAAGCAGGAAAGCCCCATCCTGCAAGGTCCGGAGATGGCTGAATACACTTCATGGAAGGGGTGCAGTAATGGGAATTGTGATAGAAGTCTATACAATTTTGAACAGAGTGGACAGATGGCATCTTCTCCTCTCTTTCTTCCTCTCTCAAAAGATCAGAACTCACGTTAACCACACACACAAAAATTTCAGGCTGACCAAATGAAGGATTTCTTCCACAACACAAGGAGCACAGAATATGTCAACGGTGGATAGTTGAGAAGACTTTCACTTCTTGAAGGAGGGGCCCATCAACAGCTCTTAACCATGAAACTGAAATGGAACCTTCGTGTACAGAGGCAGTATACCCCTGAACTGCAGACGCTGACAAGCTATGATAGGGGAAGGGGCTGTTGCATTAGTGATCTGATTCTGAGCACCCAGAGGTCGCCTCTGCTGGAAACAGAATGCTGGACAACAGATATTTGGTCTGATTCAGAAGAGCTTCTGATACTGTAACCTTGGGGTGACTGGGAAAAAAACTATCATGACTTTACAGTCAGAGGAGATCCCCTTGAGCAAACCAGCAGGCCTTGGCCAAGCTGCAGCTCCCCCAGGTTCTGTAGTCCTGTCTTCAAAAGCAGAAATGAGAGGGCTGACTGAAAGGCCAAATTTACACATGCAGTTGGCCAGGGAGCTGCTTCCGTGCCACACCGCTAGAAAGCATGTGAGAATTAAACATGCCGCATGGGGAAACAAGACTTTCCAGCCTGATCTGCACGCTGCAAAGGGGGAGGAAAAGAACGGCACTCACCTGCACAGGAACATATTTGACGTTAATAAACTGGATCGGCGTCCACATTTTCCAGTTCATTTTCAG
Source organism: Euleptes europaea (assembly GCF_029931775.1). Classification (NCBI taxonomy): domain Eukaryota; kingdom Metazoa; phylum Chordata; class Lepidosauria; order Squamata; family Sphaerodactylidae; genus Euleptes; species Euleptes europaea. The sequence continues at coordinate 43,453,630 of NC_079324.1, forward strand.
CGCCGGCCAATAACCAGAATTTATCCTCTTCGTGAAAGCTGATGTGTCTTTCCCCTAAAAAACAAGCATGGCAGCAGCTGACCACACCAAGCTTCCCTCTCCCACTCCTGGAGCCCATTAAGAAGATATCAGAACCTCCCCACAATTTTGCCTCATTTTTTTCTTTTTCAGCACTCGGGCTCCAGCACTGTTTCCTTGCATAACTACTTCCAGAAGGGGGCTTGGCACCTGAACACTCAGCTCACAAACCAGCCTAGTCTACAAGCGCTGTTAAGAGTGCCACTTTCGGCAAATCTCTGCCACCTCCAGCTTGAAAACTAAAGGGGTGGGTACCAGATTACGTTCTGAGGATTCCAGTTGCTGACCCCCCTAAATTAAAGCGGCCATGACAAGGCATACGGATTTTGTACTGGCATTCGAAATCCATACATTCCAATACAGAATGTCTGGGAACCTAGAATTTTGTTGGGTACAAGGAATGGGGAGGCGGGTGGGGAAATCAACTCCAACTTTCTATTTATCTATCACCCAGTCAGTACAGCAAGCCCCCACTTAATTCTAACACCCTAGGAGCTCTCTAATATTGCTTTGCATGGCTCAGACACAGTACTTTTCAGTGGAATTAGCATGTGTGCTCATTGAGGGCTGATCCAAAATGTTTGTCACTCGGTTCCTCAACACCTAGACATAATTCACAAACACCAGCCTATCAACACTCAATGCCAGCAACTTCAGGAAATGTGGGAGCCGGCCATGGAAAAATCAATCACCGAAGAAAGCACTTTTCTTTTATGAAATTGCCTGGCATGATCACAAATACATTACTCTCAGCAGAGCCTGTTCGCAGGCTCAGGAGCGATCACTGAGAGCCAGCGTGGTGTAGTGGTTAAGAGTGGTGGTTTGGAGCGGTGGACTCTGATCTGGAGAACCAGGTTTGATTCCACACTCCTCCACATGAGCGGTGGAGGCTAATCTGGGGAACTGGATTTGTTTCCCCACTCCTACACATGAAGCCAGCTGGGTGACCTTGGGCTAGTCACAGATCTCTCAGCCCCACCTACCTCCCAGGGTGTCTGTTGTGGGGAAGGGAAGGTGATTGTAAGCCAGTTTGAGTCTTCCTTAAGTGGTGGAGAAAGTCGGCATATAAAAACCAACTCTTCTTCTGAGTAGCATGCAGGCACACATTATGAATCAGCCCTCAGAGAGCACACATGATAATTTCACTGAAAAGTACTGTGTCAGGGCCATGCAAAGCAATACTAAAGAGCTCCTAGGGTGTTGGAATCAAGTGGGGGCTTGCATGTGTGAACTATGGGCATCAAGGGATGAATCTGAGCATGTGAACCAGCCCTATCGCCACAAGCTAAAGACCAGGACTTACCTCCAGCAGGTTCATGACAAAGAAAAAGAGCAAAAGGAAGGCTGGGGCAACAACGACCCTATCCAGCAAGAGTCTCTTGACCGTGGAAAAAGGCACATCGGGCGGAAACAGCTGGTCCAAGTACAGGTAGAAGTAGTGACTCAATGGTCCTGTAAACAAGAACCTGGCAAACCAAGGACAGAAAAGGCTGCACATTTTTTCATACTGACCTAGTAGCAAATTGACAAGTTGTAAAGACTCAACTTAGGCCTGGCTGCTGGTGTAACAGAAACACCTACATGTTCCCTGACAGCTATTGGCTGAGCTGCCATGATGTCATGAAATATTTGCCAACATTCTGGCAGCTCAGAGTTAAATGGCCAGGAATGGAGTGTCAGCAGTGCAGATTCTGCGAGGGAAGTGAGAGATCAGTTCAGGTGTGTACGGGGGGATTCACCAGAGAGCCAGAGGCACAGAAGGAACAGCATTCTACTGGCTTGGAAGAGGGAACAGAGGCACCCACAGCAGGTTAAGAGGACAAGGGCTGGAAAGGTGTGAGAGACGATCCACAGGTGGAGAGGCTGAAGAAAAGGCTACAGAATAGGAAGCACGCTGGCAGAACTGGTAAATTACAAATCAGAGATGGGATGAAGGAGGCCACAGCCTGGCGGAACTGCTCAAAACAGACCTCAAGAAAAGAGGATGAGGGAAGAATATCACAAAGAGACAGGAGTGGCTGTATGATTTTAGGAGGAGGAGGAAGAGAAAGAGGAGAAGGAAGAGGAAGAAGAGCTGGGTTTTATAAGCTGACTTTCTCTACCACTTAAGAATCAAACCAGCTTACAATCACCTTCCCTTCCCCACAACAGACACCCTGTGAGGTAGGTGGGGCTGAGAGAGCTCTAAAGGAGCTGTGACTAGCCCAAAGTCACCCAGCTGGCTTCATGTGTAGGAGTGGGGAAACCAACCCAGCTCACCAGATTAGCCTCCGCCGCTCATGTGGAGGAGTGGGGAATCAAACCCGGTTCTCCAGATTAGAATCCACCACTCCAAACCACCACTCTTAACCACCACACCACGCTGGCCCTAAAGGCTGACGCCTGGGGGGGGGGGGCGGGGCCGGATGGATAACCAAAGGGAAGCAAATGACGGAGGGGAAGGTCACACACGGATGTGAACTAGCCAGCCCTAACTCTGCCTGCAGGGAGTAGCAGCAATTGCCTGTTCCCAAAAGGCAGTCACAGATACGCCCTTTAGATCTTGACAGGCTTTCGGCAGAACCCTTTGCAATCAGCAGCCTGCTCGGTTCTTCCAAGTTGCAGCCTCCTCCCCGCCACCCACTTACCCGTAGGTGGCAAATCTCAAAGGCTCAGCCAAGTCAAAACTTTTCGAAGGGCCTTTCTTTTTCCGGCTCTTCTCGATGATCTGAGACAGGAGGCTCCCAAGAGCTGACAGAAGGGCACTATGGGGAGAGGGGGGGGGGAGAGAAGATCAGCATCTGGGGCCAAAACCAAAAAGGTCATGTAAGCATCCTATTCCGGTGGCGCTCAGTCCCAGGCACAGAAAGTGGTGCAAAAGGCATCATAAGAAATCAGAAGAGTATGCATGTCAACTTCCCCATGGTAAATTTGTTTTTCCTGCCCGCTGAGAACAACTGCCCTATGAGGCATCTTGGCCATCTTCTGGTCACTAGGGGTGTGGGTGGGGGGAGGTAGTTGTGAATTTCCTGCATTGTGCAGGGGGTTGGACTTGATGGCCCTGGTGGTCCCTTCCAACTCTATGATTCTAGGAGCGGTTAAAATGCTTAGGGCTGTTTAGCCTGGAAAGGTGGTGGTTAAGGGCAGACATGATAGAGGTCTATAAAATGATGCACGGTTTGGAGAGAGTGTACAGGGAGAAGCTTTTCTCCCTCTCTCATAATACTAAAATGCGGGGTCATTTGCTGAAGCTGGAGGGTGAGAGATTCAAAACAGATAAAAGGAAGTATTTCTTTACACAATGCATGGTTAAATTGTGGAACTCCCTGCCCCAGGATGTGGTGATGGCTGCCAACTTGGAAGGTTTTAAGAGGGGACATGTTCATTGAAGAGAGGAGTATGAATGGCTACTAGTAAAAATGGATACTAGTCATGATGCATACCTATTCTCTCCAGGATCAGAGGAGCAGGCCGAATATATTAGGTGTTGTGCAATACAGGCAGGATGGCGCTGCTGCAGTTGTCTTGTTTGTGAGCTTCCTAGAGGCACCTGGTTGGCCACTATGTGAACAGACTGCTGGACTTGATGGGCCTTGGTCTGATCCAGCAGGGCTTTTCTTATGTTCTTATGTAAGGGAGAAGATTCTCACTTTAGCATCTCAAAGAGAAAATGTTCTTTCCAGGCAGGGAGATTTTCCTTTTTTTTCTTCTGGGTGGGTGATTCATACAAAGGTGCAATCCTCCACCTGCAGCCCAAATATCTATAACATGTGACCTATCTGCATGTGTAGATCAGCTCTGACTAACTTCCCTTGCTGCTCCCCTCTACACACACACACACCCCGCCACACCAATCAGACTGCCCAAAAATATCAGTAAGAATTTGTGCCACTGTGGGTCATTGCAGAGACAATAGCATCCAACAATCTCATCTTGGATTTAAAAGCATCGAATGAGCCCTGCTGGACCATACCAAACGTGTACCAAGCCCAGCATCCTGGTTCTCACCATGGCCTGAGGGTTTACCTTATGATTACATAAAGGTAAAGGTCCCCTGTGCAAGCACCGGGTCATTCCTGACCCATGGGGTGACGTCACATCCCAATGTTTCCTAGGCAGACTTTGTTTACAGGGTGGTTTGCCAGTGCCTTCCCCAGTCATGTTATTAACTCCAGGTAAATGGTTGCGCAAAAACTGGAGTCATTACTCACACAGGGAGGAGCATCACAAAATCAGAACAAATCAAGTACAAGGAAAGCGATTTGGAAATATTCTCATAGGGAGGGGCTGTAGCTCAGAGGTAAAGCAGGTGCTTTGCATCCAGAAGATCCGAGCATTGCTGGCATCTCTAGGATTGCAAGCAGCACAGTCAGGAAAGATCTCCACTCCTGGGGAGCCCCCACCAGTTAGAGAAGATAACACTGGGCTAGATGGAGCCTGTTCTGTGAGGTGCGTTTGTATGTTAAAATATATTGCCAGAGCACCTCCTCCCACAGGTTTGCTCCCACTTCTGTCTTAAGAAAGCAGAAAGTGAAGCAACTTCTTCATGCGCAAGAAGCCAGAGCAGAGCCCCAACTCCCACAGAGGAAAGATTAAGGGATCGTGTGCCAAGGCAGTGGCGCATACACAGGTCCTTGTCATGCATGGGTGTTGCATTTGGCAGCCTCTCCTGGTGACAAGCTTCTGCTTGAGGAAAAAATTAAGGAAGTAACACCTGCTATTACTTAAGACACACTTGCGGCTTGCGATAATCTGAGATATCCCTAACATTTTGCTTCCCAATGCGCATTATGACAAAAGGCCATTGATCCATGCCCCTGGGAGTAAAGTCATGCGATAGAAGAAGATAGAAGAGAGTGACACCAAATCGTCAGAGAGGGCCAGACATCCTTCAGGTTTTTGAGACACTCACAGAGCATGGCGATCGCTTGCTGGCCACTATAGTTTCTTATGGACGCTGAACCCTGATGGGTAAAACATTGCAAGACAATTTGCCCAATCGACCTGAATACTTACAAAGAATCCCAGTTGTTTCGCTTATGTTGCTCAAGTTAATAATTCACCTATCCAAGTATGAAGTCTGGGCAAATATTAATTTCCAAATCCCCACGAGCAATTCTCTAAGCCAAGCATGCTTTGTAACAAATCCTAACTCATGTTTTCAGAGAAACTTACTTTCACCCAAATCGGCTGCTAACCATAAGGCTATCCCCCCCACCCCCGACATGCTTACTTGTAAGTAAATCCCATTCAGCTTGGTGGGACTTATTTGTCAGTAAACATGAACACATGAAGCTGCCTTATACTGAATCAGACCTTTGGTTCATCGAGATCAGTATTGTCAACATAGACTGGCAGCAGCTCTCCAGGGTCTAAGGTAGAGATCTTTCACATCACCTGATCCACTTAACTGGAGATGCGGGGGGATTGAATCTGGGACTTTCGGCATGCCAACATGAATAACAACATGCTTAAGAATCAAGCTGTCAGGATCCAATTCCAAGTATGCCAGCTTTATTAAGTCCCCCTGAATTCAGTGTACCAAATCAGGTGTTGAACTGGTTGAAGGGAAGACCTTAAGACTTCAGTCTTATGCAAACTTTTTCGGGGACTAAGCCCCACCGAATACAGCAGAACTCACTCCTGAGTAAACATACTTAAGTTCAAACTGCAGATTTTACTTAGAGCTGCAGCGTTACTTTTCCAAGAAATTAAATCCTTTGGAATTAAGTGGGTCTTATTGCTGAGTAAACCTGCTTGGGATCAGGCTGTATGTTTTGTATAAATTAAGACTGTTATGTATATTTATCTAGGAGTAAGCCCCATTGAATATAACAGGACTTTTCTCGATTAGACATGCATACAATTGAACTGTGAGAATATTTATTAATAAATTAAGTCCCAGTTGAAAGTAGGGATTGTAAGACTGAGGCTTTCATGACAGTAAGCCTACTACGTAGAGCAATTGTTTTCCATTGATTAAAGCTGCCCAATGGCATGCATGCTTATCTGAATTTAAACCTCACAAAACTTCACTGGACTGAACAATGCGTGAGGTTGATGCTGCAGGTTTGGAGCACGCAGGTTGGTCCTCACTCAGGTTGGGGAGGGGCCGTGGCTCAGTCGTACAGCCTCTGCTTGGCATGCAGAAGGTCCCAGGTTCAAATCCGGCATCTCCAGTTAAAGGAACCGGCAAGTAGGTGATGTGAAAGACCTCTGCCTGAGACCCTGGAGAGCCACTGCCGGTCTGAGTAGACAATACTGAGTTAGAATCATAGAGTTGGAAGGGACCACCAGGGTCATCTAGTCCAACCCCCTGCACAATGCAGGAAATTCTGAATTACCTGCCCCCACCACCCCCAGTAACCCCTACTCCATGCCCAGAAGATGGCCAAGGTGCCCTCCCTCTCACGATCTGCCTAAGGTTATAGAATCAGCATTGCATGATTTGATGGAACAAGGGTCTGAGTCAGTATAAGACAGTTTCATGTGTTCACATTCCATTGCCAGCAAGGGCAGATGCCCATTTTGTGACAGCACACAATAAAAGACAGGAAAGTTGCTATGGGAGCGTGCCAGACACAGCATTCCTCAAGGCAACGAAGCCGGGGGCTCAACAGAAATCTGGCCATTTATTCATGGAAGGTTTTGCCTTCCTCCCCTCTTTTCCCTCTATTCATGGAAGGTTTTGCATTGGAGTTGCCACTCTATAGATGCACATTTTCCCCATCTGAATTCTCAAAACTCTGCATGGCGGCTTATTGTTGAGTTTTGAGAATATGGATGGGGGGAAAAGTGCATCTGAAGAGTGGCAACTCCAATGCAAAACCTTCCGTGAATAGAGGGAAAGGGGGGGGGGGGAAGGAAAGTACTGGTAAGCAGAATTACTCGGAAGTAAGCCCCACAGCGTCCAGCGAGTCCTGCTCCCACCTAAGCGCACCTAACAGACTGCATCTTTGGGATTAAATCAGGACATGGGCTGCATGCTTACTCGGAAGTAAGCCCCACGGAGTTCAATCGGGTCTTACTGCCGGCCAAGTCAACTCGGAGCCCCCCCGCTCCCCCGCCCCCCGGCTAATCTCGACACGCACCTGGACACCGCTTTAGTGAGCACCGGGTAGAGGCGCAGCAGGAGCAAGTAACGCGCGAGCAACTTCTGGGGCAGAGGCCCCGATCCGAGTTTGGAAAGCACGGGAGACATCGCACAGCAACCCAGCGGAGGGAGCGCAGTCACTGAGCATGCGCCCGAGCCTCCTTGTTTCAATAGGCACCCAAGGTCTTTTCTTCTCCGGGTTCCCTTCGGACAGCCCCGCATCACCCCAGAGTGGCAGCTACCCACAATACCAGCCAATCAGGGAAAGGGAGGGCGGGTACGCTGGACAAGGGGGCGGGGCGAGGAAAGGAGGCACACATCCAGGCTGAGAAAAGGCGGGTGCTTTCCTCGGTGAGGGACTAAATGGGCTTGTGGGCGGGGCGGAAAGCAAGGGGCGGACACCTTTCCAGCAAGTCCTGGGTGGGGCTTGAGGCCCGACCCAGGACACTTTCTTCCTTCCATCCTTCCTTCCCCTTCCTTTCGTTCTTTCTTTCTTTCTCCGTCCCTCCCCACTTTTTTCTTCCTTCCTTCGCTTTCCTTTCCCAGTTCCTGCCTTCCTTCCCCTTTCTTTCTTTCCGTCCCTCCCCCCTTTCTTTCATCCTTCCTTCCCCAGTTCCTTCCTTCGCTTTCCTTTCCCAGTTCTTTCCTTCCTTCCCCTTCCTTTCGTTCTTTCTTTCTCCGTCCCTCCCCCTTTTTCTTCCTTCCTTCCCCAGTTCCTTCCTTCGCTTTCCTTTCCCAGTTCCTTCCTTCCCCTTCCTTCCCCTTGCTTTCTTTCTTTTTCTCCGTCCCTCCCCCCTTTCTTTCTTCTTTCCTTCCCCAGTTCCTTCCTTCTCTTTCCTTTCCCAGTTCCTTCCTTTCTCCATCCCTCCCCCTTCCCTTCCTCTACTAGGGCTGCCAACCTCCAGGGGGTGGCTGGAGACCTGGCAACACTAGCAATAATGTCCGGTGGCTGAGCAAAGGACGAGTCCTGGAGAGATGCCCCATAGAGTTGGTCCTAAACAGGGAGAACGAGACGAGATTGACTTTGTCCTTAATATAATCCTACCGACCAATCGGAAAAGTCGCAGGCGTTGATACAAAAAAAGCCTATGGAAGAAAAGAGTGGGTACAAAAAGCAGCCAGGGGGCGTGGCCCAAGCATCTCAGAGGACAAAAGACACGGAAGGGGGCGGCGACCTTTATTCCCATTGGGTGGGAAGCGGGAAGGCGGCCCCAGGAACCGACTCGTGATTGGCGGTAATACGCGAGCGCCGCCTTAGTTGGACACGCCGGGTCCGACGCGATGGTTAATCGCGCGAGAGTTGCGGCGCTGCTCGCGAGGGTTCCCTAAGCGCGCGAAACTCCGAGCGGGGGGGGGGGGGGACTGAGGCAGCCGGCAGATCTCGGCTGCGATGGCTCAGAAGAAGGGCGGCTGGCGGCGCCGCTGGCAGGCCGAGGCCCCCGCGGGAGAGGCCGACGAAGAGACGCCGCGGTGAGAGAAGCGCGGGGGGAGCGTAAAGGGGCGCGGTGGTGCGTTTGCGGAGAGCGAGGGATGGGGAGTCGTCGCCTGCGCCCGAAGCTGTCAAACAGTCTTGATATCAACCAGTATTTTTTGGCCTCTGAGCATCTGCGAAGTGTCTCCCCCCCGCGCGCCTCAGGAAGGAGAGGAACTCAGTTCTGGGGATCTTGCCCTTGCTGGAGTTTTTTTTTATATATATATATATATATATATATATATATATATATATATATATATATATATATATATATATACACACACATACATACACACACACACACATATATATATATATGTCTCCCCCCCACCCCGCGCACCTCAGGAAGGAGGGGAGCTCAGTTCTGGGGATCTTGCCCTTGCTGGAGTTTTTTTTTTAATATATATATATATATACACACACACACACACACACACACATATATATATATACGTATATATGTGTGTATGTGTAAATATATATATGTGTGTGTTTATATAATTTTTATTATTTTTATAATAATAATAAAAAATTATAATATACATAAATCAAAACACAAAAAACAGGAAACATATAAAGTACAAATATATATATATATATAAAAAAGAGCACTTATAAAACCATCACAGTTACATTGTATAATATAAATTGCAAAATAAACAGTGCTCTAATACCCACCCACCCCCTAAAAAGTGTTCCCACCACCACTGGACTTCCGGAGAAGTGTTATGACAGTATTTAAAATTACTATTATTATCTCTATTGTATTAAAAAAGGACATTAATCTATAATTCATTAACTATACTTGTAAAATTGCTGGGGTTCATCATCCTTTATCAGTTAATACCTGAAGTAGTGTCCTTATTAACTTTATTTATAACCGACCTTCTTCAGTCAAGACCAAAGTCAAGACACGTTCTCCTCTCCTCCATTTTGTCCTCACAACAACCCTGCGAGGTAGGTTAGGCTGAGAATGTCCAAGGTCACCCCGCAAATTCCACGTCGGAGTAGAGTTCTGTTCTGAACCTGCGTCTTCTATATTTATGTATGTATTTGTGTCATTTGTACTCTGCTTTTCTCCCCAGTGGTGACCCAACACAGCTTACATCATTCTCCTCTCTTCTATTTTATCCTCACAACAATCCTGTGAAGTAGGTTAGGCTGAGAGACTGTGATTGGCCGAAGGTCAACCAGAGAGCTTCCACAGCACGAATGGGGATTTGAACCCAGGTCTCCCAGAGACTAGTCCAACACTTAACCACTTCCCCCACACTGGCTTTTCTAACCACAACACCACATTTGCTCTTTTGTGCAAAGTGGCATTTTCCTTGCTACTTGATTTACTATTTCGGCACTCAGTATGGGTGAAATAGAGGGTCAGCATAAGCACTGGTGGTTGTGTTGCCATTTCTAGTCTATAAAGACAAGTACCTTTGATCTGTGTTAGTGTAAACACAGCCCACTTTCCAGGCTGAGCTGCATTGAATCCTTTATCAGAAAAAGGTGAGCAAACATATGTAGAAAACCAATGAAGTAAAATCTACACTGTACCTATGCTTACTGCTGCCACTTCTTTTTCTTCATGTGCTAAAGGGGATGCTACACTTGATTTACAGAAATGCACCCAGTGTGGGCAGTAATCTGCCCAAATGGCTATAAGCGATCTGTGACAAAGTGTTTAGGCAGGCACTTCTACAAGTTTGGAAGGACACTGAGAATTCAGATACACTGAAAGGAGAAGAAAAATTTATAGAGAGGAATGATGCAAACTAATGAGCTGGAGAATTAGTGAACTCAAGCAATCAAAATTGTATCAGGCACTGAAAATACCAACACCTAATACTAAAAGTCTGCTTCAATAGCCTATTAGTTCAAGCATCCACACACTGTGCAAGTTAAGGCACTCAAGAGAGGAGGTAGAACTAACTAGCAGCCTACCCATGCAGGTTTAGTTTGACCAAAAATCTAATTCCCAAGACTGTGGGCTAAGTGTCTACACAGCAAATGTACTAAAGTAATCCTGAATGTGGAAGAGCTAGATGGATGTGATGTTGTGACTGATGAGCACTTGAATGGCTGCACCAGTGATTTGGGCAAAGATTCTGGCTTCAGTAATATGACAGGCTGTCAGGTTCAAAAACAAAAAATTATTTTCTTTCGAGGCTTGGAAAGTTGGGGAGGGTGACAGGAGTACCTGACTGATCAGAGGACAAGAGTGTGTGGTCCAGAGTCTTGGAAAAACTTCCAAATACAGTCAAAGAAGGGAGGTATCTAGGCTGGGAAGGAGTGTGTTTGGGGACAGTCTTGGGTGGGGAAGTACATTCAGATATTTCCAGTTCAAATATATATTCAAACATTATGCAGACGAGCTAGCCTGCTATAACAACATCCTGCATTGCTACTCCATATCAGATGACACCCAGGCTGTCCCCATAGCAGCTACCAACATTCGGGATTGGGTGTTCAAATGTGATGCTGCATCAGACAGGCAATCAATCTCCCAGTCCAAATTCTCACCATGGTTTAAACTAAAAGGGATCATGTCAGAGCTTCATACCTGGTCACTATCCCCTTCCATAACCTCAGAATAGCTTTTACATCCCTCCGGTTTCAAACCATGCCAATGGCTTGGATAGTTGGACATTACTCCCAAACACCATGGGCCTCTCACCTATGTATTTGTGGAACCGCTCCAGAGGACCTAACTCATTACTCTTTGTTCTGTCCTTTTTACACAGAGCCCAGACTTAAATTTCTCAGAGCGTTTCTAAAGGGCCTAAATCTTTCTCCAGATCCAGAGAAGCTGCTCTTTCTCCTATCAGATGCCAATCCTGAAGTTTCCCACAAAGTGTCACTCTTTGCTTTAGCAGCTAAGAAAATCCGAGCTAAAGCTGTTTTTAATCGGGGAACTTAACATATTTAAATACTAGTTTCTTGTGGGTCAGACTGTTTTAAAGTTATTTTAATGTTATTTTAATGTTATTTTAATGTTTTGTATGGTGGATTGTGATGGCCTTTGGCCGCAGACAATAAACCTTACTTTATATCCAAAAAATAACTTATTTCTTGATATATTAGGGTGTTCACATGATGTCCTGGATTTTCTGTGATACTGGAAAATAGGTCCTGATAAATCCTAGAAATATTCTTGAGTAACTGGGAATGTTGCTGTGTGACTCCGTTGGTGTCTTCTTGCCAGGGCATATTATCAGCTTGCCAAGGTTGGTTTGGCTTAGATTCCGTGCTTTGAAATTAATGGGTCTTGCAAGGTGAAACATTGTTTTCTTTGTGCAAGTTGGTTTGCATTTGATTCTTGGGTACAATATTTGATTGGATTCTCCAATATGACATTGTTGGGCTTAGAATGGTGTTCCTCCTTAAAAGGGGTTTGCATGGAGGATTCTCTAGTTCTACATTGGTTGTATTAGGCTGCTGCATTGTCCTTTGCTTCTGCTGGGATTCCCTGGTTCTGGATTGGTTGTTTGGGCTTGTTGGTTCTGTTTTCTTTGGGAGGCTTTTGGCCAGTTATTGCTTAGCTTGCTTTTGAGTGTTTGGTTACTGTTTGCCCCAGAGAAAGCTTGGAATTCCCCTCCTATGGGGAACAATGGCAGATGGTTGGGGGCACTTGTTCAGGGGCCATAGAACTGGACCTGTTGGTCCAATTTAGTTGAAATTAAAGGGTTAGTTAGTGGATAGGCACCACCAGCATCGCTGCAATTTTGGTGCCATTAGCTTATTTAAAAGCCCCTCCATGCCCCCAGAAATATTCTTCAGAGGGAATAATGGTGCCGAATAATATCAGAAACCTGGGGGTGGGGTGGGGGAAGGATCCAAATGCCAAACTGGTATTTGGGACCCAAATAACTGAGTCTACCAATGTTTTTTGGCTCCCTGATATCTGAATCTAAAAAATACCAGTCTTTTGCATGATGAACATGCCTAGACTTGTACTGATGAGTGACATATGAGTGTGACTTTAGTGGGCAATTCTTAATAATCCAGTTTCAATCAACCAGAGGGAAGAAGTTCTCTGTGGCTGACAGCGCATGTTTTGCTTTTGGTTTTTTTGTGGCTAAAGGCATAGCACTTAATCACTGAGAGGCATTGGAGTTCAGAGGTATGGACTCTTGCAGAGCCACCCTTATCATACACAAGTTAATGTGAATTAATTAGATTAGGCTGCTCATTTAGCTTTTTTTTGGGTGGGAATGTCCATTTTTTTGTCCCAGTGGGACACGCAGAGAAAAGTGAGCTCTGGCATCAAAAATGGAAGGTGGGTAATGAACCCAAATGGAGGTGTGTTGGCAACAATTGTGTTCATCTGCAGCTGAAGACATGGAAAATGTGGAAGATTGTCAGCAAGTACAACTCTGTGCATTGTCTAGTTAATTTGTACAACCTGCAGACGGCAGAAGATACAAGGATTTCAAATATTGCCTGGCCCATATACCGGTACATAGCATCCAAACAGAGAACATGTGTTATGACAGTCAGTCAACACAATCCTCTTCTTATGCTGTGCACATTGTTATCAGGCGAGCATGCACAAGGTCTGGTGTTCATGCACTTTCTGCAATTGAATGCTCTTCGATCATGCACAAAGAGTAAACACTGGCTTAGGAGACAACTAAGCTCTCAGTGGTCATGCAAGAGAATATCTTTACAACCTTAAGTGCTGGAAGCTTTTTTTTTTTTAATGAAAGAAACAAAGAGAGAGCTGAGGCTCTTGGTGAGCTACCATCTGCAGCCTGTGTTGTTTTCCAGCTTTTCTGATGTCTGTGGGAATTATGGTATACACTAGCTACAGCTGGGGGGGGGGGGCTAGGTGTTTTTACTGGCACCACTGTTGATGTGCTTTTGCCAATGGGGCACTGATGTTTCTTCCATTCTCTTGCCACAGTGATGATGGCTCCTCACTCTCTGCCCTGAGGCGCTTGGAGCGCAGCCAGTGGACAGACAAGATTGATGGACAGTTTGGGTTTGAAAGGATGAAGGAACCTGCCGAGAGAACTGGCTGGTTGATCAACATGCACCCAGTATGAACCTCTATTTTTCCTTTTCCTTTAATGTCGCCTCTTTAAAGATTCGTTGAAACTTTTCCTGCCGAAACCCAAAATGACTTTCTTCATGTGGTTGCTGAAGAGGGGGAGGGAAAGCGTAGTTGCTGTTCCCACAAGTTAAGAGAGCCAGCATCCAGACATTGGACATGATAGGAAAATAAATTAATAAGGGACACTTCACTTCAGTAGAAGTAGTTATGTATAACTGATAAATTTAGGATGCTTCCTTGAAAAAGTGTAATGATTAATTGATTAGATTTCTATCCCGCCCTCCCCCCTACCGAACTAGGACTCAGGGCTGCTCACAACACAAGGTGACACAATATAATAACAACTTTGAGATAATGCTGATTTAAAAAACAAGCAATGGATAAGTTTACAAAAATAAAATGATGTTGTTGTTAAGTTTACAATCTTAATAAACATACACAATAATGGCACAATCAATCCAAACCTATTAATCCCTCAGTAAAATAGAATACAAATAAATAAATAAAACATCACTGTATGTTAATATGCTTGACTGAAGTGGGATCTCACCTATGTGTGATCCCAGTCCAAGAAAACACCTTTGTGAAGAAGGAGGGCTTCCTCAGATCAAGTTTAACTTTTAGCTATGCCCATCTTCACCTGCAAGGCATGCTATGATAACATCACAGCATCCTGAGGCAAAAGACTCTAAAATGACATTACTTAATGTTAATTGAGAGTGTTGGGGGGTGGGCATTGTCCCCTGCCCAAGACTCCCATTTCATAACAGGCGTACTTCGTGGCTGGGGGGGGTGAACCGCCTCTGTGTTACAAGAGTAAGAATCTCTCTGCTCTTATATTAGTTCTCAGAGGAAGATACAGATGGATCTTGGGGAGGGGAGGGTAATAGATCTGTTTCATTGGTTGGATTCAGTGGCATTCTCTGTTCTAGACGGAGGTTTTGGATGAGGATAAACGCTTGGTCAGTGCTGTGGATTATTATTTCATCCAGGAGGATGGGAGTAGGTTTAAGGTGAGTAGCTGTTTAAGAAGAAGGGGAATGAGGTAGGTGAAATTTATGCCTTTTAAAGAACTTGCTGAAAATTTTTCAGAGGGAGCACTGTGTAGAAATGTGTAACTGATGGCATATTCAGTGAATGTCTAATCAAGCAGAGTCAAATTTCTTTCATCTGTCATCATGTGTAAGTCTAGATGGCAGCAGTTTGCAAATTATGTTCTTGGGGAGCCTGCTGTTCCTCAGAAGCCTGTATTGGGCTTGGCATGAAAAAGAGGGAGGCTTGCACTCTGAAAGCGATGTTCAGTGCATCTCTCTTCCCAAGTGTATAGCCAAAAGAGGAAGAGGGATTACGCATTTGCAGGTTAAAGTGATTTTTCTCCCTTAGGGGAGTGCTGGAACAAACTCTCTCACCGTGTTATTTGTTACTATGAAAAGGAGCCATGAAATTTCAGTGCAGCCATAGCCTGTCAATGATTACTAACCTTCCGTGGCAGCGGATAGTTGTCGATAATGTTGTCTGTGTTCTAGGGTGCAACTCCAAGTTCATGTGGACTATAGGCAAGGAGCAAGAGGTCTGAGCAGAGCCCCATATCCCTCCCAAACTGAGAAAGGACACCAGAATTCTGCATAGCTCATCTATGGTGAACAACCTGAAGGGGTCATTGGGAGCCCTTCGTCAGTAAGGGAAAGGCTTCCTGAAGGCAAAATAATGTAGCTTTTCATGAGACTTGAATGATGATATTGAAGGAAAGGAGTATCCAAGATTTGTCCTCTAGGCTTTTATGAATAAGTGTACCTTCTAAATTAGTTACCTGTCATCTGTATGGGATTTATGTGTCCTTCATTAATTAAGTGTTGCTCTCTGCTCAGTAAGATTTTTTTCCTTGTTTCATGAGAAACTGAAGAGAATGCTGAGAAGTGCAGCTCTTTTCATACCTTCCTTTCATTTGTGGAGGAGAAAACAGCATTTTAACAGAACTTTAAAAGATGGACGTTGCACAGCTGATGGAAGAAAAATGCCCCTCTTTTTTTTGTTCTTGCAGTTGAGTGTATGTGTGGCTCACCATCTTTGCTCTTTCCTAGGTGGCATTGCCGTATAGGCCATACTTCTATATTGCAACACGAAAGGTTGGTATGAATTTCTTGGCCCACACCTTATAGGGAGGGTGTTTATGTTTCTCTCTGTGCGTATGCATGTTTCTCTGTGTGTATGCATGCACAACAGGCTCAGAAGCTCTACTCTAATGGGCAGGACCCTGCATGGTCTGTAATAGTTTTCAAACAATGTTCCAGAAGGCCATGGGAGGTACAGCTCCTTGGAACCTTGTCAGGAATTCCTCAGTATGAAGGTCAGTCAGGCTGAACTATGAAAGGCTGCTTACCCACTTCTGCCAGTCTTGCCTTCAGTGTGTTTAAATACAGGAGACATTGAGTGCAATCTAGGGTATACTTGCAGTTCACAAGGAGCAATGCTAAAGTCTACTAGGCTTCACCAGTGATGCACATACTGATGCTGCAACCTAGAAAGTGCACCACAAGCTTTTGCAATACCCACAGGTTCTGCAGCACACTTGTAGAAAGTTTCAGAGTATAAAAAATGTTGAAATATGTTGTTCTCATGGACAAAAATATGCTTAGCCCCTCTAATGGACAGTGGTCTTTCTAGGGTTGTGACCGAGAAGTGTCATCTTTCCTTTCCAAGAAGTTCCAAGGGAAAATAGCAAAGCTTGACACTGTACCCAAAGAGGATCTTGACTTGGTAAGAAACGCTTTCAGTGATGTTGCTGGGAGATTCTGGGGTAGTTGCTGTAAGCTCTTGACCCATCGAACCAGAAATCACCACAGAGACAATCAGATTCCAAGCAGATGGCTTTACTGGTCAAATAGGCAATACAGTGCATTGGGGATAAGATGACAGCTATGAGTTGTCTTGCTCGTTAGTTGGAAATATAAGGCAGAGAAACGGCAGGAGATTACAAAGCATAAACAGAGCATTATTTCCCAGGAGTGGCGTTCCCAGGCTTTGGTATGTGAAGCCGTCCTTGAAGTCTGGACGGTTCAGCAAAGAAACGAAAGGAAACATCTAAACCGAGATAACAGCCTGACAGTTGCCCAATTTGGGAGTCAGAGTGATGATTTAGGTAGCCAGTGGCCTGTAGCATCCCAGTATCTTAAAGCACATGGAACTCCCCCAGGAATTGTGACAGTTTTGTTACTTCCTAATCTGCATCAGTTATTTCTTATGGTTAGAGTCCATAGTGCATTGGAAGATCGCATACTTTACATGCAGAAGCTCACAGGATCAATCACTGGCCTCTTGAGCTAAAAAGGGCTTGATTGGCAAGGCTTCTCCTTTCCACTGTGCACGCTTTTGGTTGTTTTTTCCTCTCTTCTGGCTCAATTGGTATAAGGCAACTTTATGAAAATGCTTCTGTTCTGCTTTTTTGCTTCAGAGCAAAACTTAAAACACTCTGTCCAAAGATAGCTGACAGCTGAAAATACATTCACAACTATATAATTACAACTAAAATAGGATCATCATCTCAAATTAAATCTGCAAGAAGGTCTGTGCCTCCATAAAGGTATCAGCCAGATTCCTTCAGAAGAAGAATTGTCTTATATTTCTTTCAAAAACTTGGCAAAGTCAGAGCCTTCTTCGCTTCTATGGGGAGGCCATTCTACAAGGAGGGTTGGTACAGAGAGACCCCAAGTATGGGTAGCAAGGAGAGCAAACAGCCTCTGGAGCACCAAACTAGCTATTCAGAGGAGTGCAGTTGGTGCACAGGTTCATATAAAGAGGAGGGGTCCTTCAGATACATGGATCCAAGGCCTCTACTTCCTTATACTGCAACTCCGACATTGCCTTTTCTCTTACTATCCCTCTTGCTTCCTATTGATTATTGTATTGTTTCATTTTTTCCTCCATCTCAGTGAATTTCTCTTCATACTTAACAGCTTCTTTCTCTTGTAGCCAAATCATCTGGTTGGCCTGAAGCGAAACTACATCAAGCTCTCCTTCAATTCAGTGGACGACCTAATAAAAGTGCGCAGGGAGATCTCACCTGCTGTGAAGAAGAACAGAGAACAGGACCTAGCAACAGACACCTACACCACCATGCTAGCCAGGTAGAGTAGCCTCAGGTCAGGTCCTAGATCCTGGTGGAGTTCGGTTTGGACTGAGTTGCACTAAGTCTTCAATATGCCAGACAGTGTTCTGTTGCCTGCTCTTGGAGAGGCTACTAAGGTCGCTGCTGAGTTTTGAGTTTGTCATAAATAAGTTATCTATGTTGGGAAGGATTTTCCTATTATATTTGCTGATATTGTCAGCTTTTTTTCCTCTCAATGCAACTGGCTGATAAATTGATAATGCTTGCTCCTTTTTATGTCTGTGCTGCTGTCTCGGCTGATGTATCCTGTTAAGAGGCAATGCTGCTTATGCCATGTTCTTGTGATGGATGACTGCTGCCATCCCCTTTGAGTTGAAGAGGCTTTTTCTGCTGGGAAGAGGACCTTCTCAGCTTTTGTCCTGCTTGCACTGTCGTCCTCCCCTGAGCAAAGTGAACTTTCACAATGAATCCAATATTCTTTCTCTTGAGCCTCAAAGCCTGAGGTCTCAGTTTATATGTTACCATGGCAGCCTAAAAGCCATTTTCATTTGGCTGCTTCTCATGATGTTCTTGTACAGGTTGGATACAAGAATCACACAGATAAGACAAATTGTATGGCTTCCTTCCCACCCCCATCTTGCCTCGGTGGGAAAAGGCAGCCTCTCATAGACTTTGCCCATAAAATTCTTGCATCCAGATTCTCTGGAGGGTTACATTTAAGTAAGAGGAACCACAGCATTGTGGCCCATCATCCAAAATCACTGGAATGGCATGGGAAGAAACCTCAAAAAAGTAGCTCTGATGCTGTGGCAAAAACTTGTGAACTGGCCTCCAGGCATGATTGTAAACGCTTTTTAAGCTGAACTAGCCACTTCTTTGTGCAGTGCTCTGACAGGGAGCAAGCTGGCCAGTGAAGAGGAGAGACCCTCTAAGAAGACTACAGACCAGATGGACAATATTCTCGACATGCGGGAGTATGACGTCCCGTACCATATCCGTCTGTCCATCGATCTGAAGATCCATGTGGTGAGTGAAAACTGGGGAAGATCTGCTTCTCCTCCTTGATTGCTAGTGACACGATGTTAAGAAGTAGCTACTAGACATGAAATGTTCTGCCAATATAATATTCCACTTCTAAATCTCTTGGAAAAAAGCAGGCAGTTACTTGACCTTCAGGTACTAGGAACTGAATCTGAGACCTTGTGCATGCAAAACATGTACACTGCCTTATGTGGGGTGTGTGCGCGCAGTTTTGCTCGATTCACAGCTGACTCATGGCAACCCCATAGGGTTTTTTAAGGCAAGAGGTTTTCGGAGGTGGTTTGCCATTTCCTGCCTCCGTGTCACTACCTTGGTAGTACTTGGTGGTCGCCCATCCAAAGTCTAACCAGGGCCTACCTTGCTTGGCTTCTGAGATCTGACAAGATCAGGCTAGCCTGGGGCTATCCAGGTCAGGGCACACTACCCGTTAGCTATGGGCTTTCCCATAATATTCCTGCCTGTGAGAAGAACTACCATGATCACTGGGGGAAATGCCCTGCTTGGAGACCATGGACTTTCTTTCTTCCACACATTAATCCTTGGCAGCAACACAATGCTTCTGATACTTCCTTCCTCTAAGGAAGCCTCACTCCCAGATTTTCTTTTCCCAAGAGTAAGAAGCAGAAGCCACTTTCTCTGTCCACAAGCATTCCTGCCTTTGGGTTATAGTTTGTTCCACTCAAAGTGGAACTCACCCACCTTTTCTCCTTTTTTCGTTGTAGAAGTTAATTTGACTGAGAATCCTCCCTTTTGCTTCTTTTGTGTCTCTTATTCCATGTTTGTCTTAAAATAAGTAAAATGTATTTGTATGTGGCCATAGGCCTTCACAAAACATCATCCACAGAGTAGCACAATGTAAAAAAGAAGAGACATGTACAGGAAAGTAAAATTTAGTAGAATTAACATTGATATGAACCACCAAAAACAACATCATTTATGGGATTCTGCTCTAGAGCTATATACCTTAGCCCTTATTTTTCTTGCTACCAGAGCAAACAGTGATGTTTTATGAGAAATATACTTGATGTTCTGTGAGAAATATACTTGTTGGAGTCAGACAACAAAAATATTATTTTCTCCTTTTTAGAGTTTGTACCCACCAGTAGCCCATCAAGAAACTTAATTCCTGGGCTGTACAAATCCCGTTTGTTATGTGTTTTTATTGAATTAATTTATAATTTAAAAATACTTTTAATTGTTCAAATATTTTAATTTTTTAAAATGTTTGCCACCTTGGGGACCCTGATTGGGTGGGAAAGCAGCATAAAAATGTTTAAATAAATAAATGTGAATGTGCCAGTCAGGTTTCACAATACTTAGCACATGATTACTGTATGGAAGGGTGCATAGCAAAACCCGTCTCTCTGCAGCTTCCCTGGTTCTCTCCTCCTCTGGCAGGCTCACTGGTACAACATCCGCTATCGGGGCAGCAGCTTTCCTCCTGAAATCACCCGCCAAGATGACCTGGTAGAGCGGCCAGTGAGTATTTATGTTTTTACTTAATTTTTGTTTCCCTCTTAATTTTTCATATTCGCTCATAGGTTCAAACAAGCCGCACATTAAAATAATACATCCAAAATTAAATTACAGATTATTGGGAAAGTATTGAGTACTAAATAATAGCAGACAAATGAATACAAATCCAAATAGCTAAAGACAGCAACTGGCAAATCGATAAAACAGTGGGAGCCACATTCCACCCTTAAAAGCCTTGGTGAACAGAAGAATCTAATCTGGTGCCTGAATGCTAGAAGTGGTGGCACCTCACAAATGCGTCTGGCCAGAATATTTTGCAAGTGGGGCACCACCGCTGAAAGGCCTTTTTGCAATTGCCGCCCATCTTAACCCTGAAGGTGCCCAGACGAGGGACCTGAAGCCATTTGTAAAGAGGGCTGTTTCCAGACTGATATTGATGTGAACATTTTGATTCCGACCAGGATCCTGTTGTTCTAGCTTTTGACATTGAGACCACTAAACTCCCTTTAAAGTTTCCTGATGCTGAAACGGACCAGATAATGATGGTCTCCTACATGATTGATGGCCAGGTATGTAAACTTGTTCACTGGTCTAACCCTATATGTTTACAAGTCTGTATATTTGGTTTTTCTGCAGTGCCCTAATTCCCCTGCTATATGGTGATGGAACATTCCCCCACCACAAACTTGATTTATTTACTAACACCGTATCTAATAGTGAAGCAGCTGGCCCTTGTCTTGGGCATGCATTAATACAAAAGGGAAAAGGGGTGGAGGGGGAAGAGGAAAATAAGCAGATTCGGATGCCTAACTTCTTCAGTCTATAAATTTGTAGGACAATAAAAATAGAAAAACTACTTGATTCAGGATCATTTGTACTGCCTTATGTATCTAGTTGCTCATTGTTTTGTATCAGCAGCAATCCATGTCTGTAGGAGGGGGTATGTGTATATCTGCACATGTAGGCTCCAGAGTTCCTACTGCTGCACAGAATGAACCTGTTCCTTAAAATACTATAATGTTTGAATTTAACTTGCTTATTCTCATTTGATATTGCTAGAGTTCAGTTTGCTTGTTTCATGGGACATCCATTCAGATTCTTACTTGAAGCTGATGTTAAGAATGTTAACTTCCACCAAAGGAATTGTGCTTTTCAGGTGCCTGCAGCCCTACTGGAAGGGAACCCAAACCACAGTTCATCTTTGAGTTGTCTGGGTCACAAATTGCTTCCAAGAGTGTCTCTCATAAGCAGACCAACCCAGTTCCTTTCTTGTATTTCCTCCCCAGGGTTACCTGATCACAAACAGGGAGATTGTTTCAGAGGACATTGAAGACTTTGAGTTTACTCCCAAACCGGAGTATGAGGGTCCCTTCTGCGTCTTTAATGAACCAGATGAGGTAAGTAGGTTTCTTTTGGAAGCTGCTTGAGTACCTCCAATTTTTTTTTCCTCCCTGTGAGCCCCAAGCCAATCAAATTGGTGGGAGTGGGGGGGTGATTACACTGTAGTCAGTGTTGACTGGGTCATCGATGGCCTTGATTGCCTGCAGGGCTGTGATGGTAAAGTATACATCTGACACTATGGTTCCCTAGCAGGAATGTTCCAGGTGTGAGAGAAGTAGAACAGGCATGTCATTCCCTCACAACAGTGACCTCTAAATGTATTTGGCTGCTCTTCTTTTTAAAACCAGGCCCATCTTATCCAACGGTGGTTTGAGCATGTTCAGGAGACCAAGCCCACCATCATGGTGACTTACAACGGAGACTTCTTTGACTGGTGAGAACAGGCTGGAGCCAGGTCTTGAACCTCATAAGCATTCAGCATTTGGAAAGTTTAAAGTTACATTTGATTTCGCTTTAACCAGTGGTTTTCAAACAAACTTCTTAAAAAACTCTGGAATATAATTGGGGTGTTCCTCAATGAGAAGGTTAATAATAATGATGAAGAAGAAGAGTTGGTTTTTTATACCTTGCTTTTCTTTTACCAAAAGGAGTCTCAAAGTGGCTTATAATCTCCTTCTCTCTCCTTCCCCCACCACAAGTACCTTGTGAGGTAGGTGAGGCTGAGAGAGTTCAGAGAGAACTGTGACTAGCCCAAGGTCACCCAGCAGGCTGCATGTAGAGGAGTGGGAAATCAAACCCAGTTCTCCAGATTAGAGTCTGCCGCTCTAAAACACTACACCATGCTGGCTTCGAACTGCACGCCTCCCGGAAGAATCACTTGGCCACCCTGCATTGTGTAGTTTCAGGAGGCTGTTGGGTGTGTTCAAAGTCACACTTTTAATTCAAGCATGATCAAAGCCCAGCAGGCCTGGCTAGTGTCCCACATGAACTGAGTGTACAACTTCAAATATAATCCTGCATGATGCACAGGAGCTCCGTCATGGATGTCTGACCGTTCCTTGCTAGAGCAGTAAATGAAGAATAGATTCCCTTAAGACAGGAAGTTTAAAAGGTACTGCTTTAGCTAGCTGAAGTTAATGTTACAATATCTTTCAGTGGTACAGAATTAAGCCATTGCATTAGGATCAGATATGCCTCAGAAGACTTAAGTATAATGAGTTGTCTGAGACAGCTCCGTGTACAGAAACAAAAACTGCATTCTGTAAATCAGACAATATTGATACTTCATTACTGGGTTTTGCATTAAGATTATTGTGGTAATGCAAAAGAGCAAGATCCTCAATACCCTGACCTGGATGGCCCAGGCTAGCCTGATCTCGTCAGATCTCAGAAGCTAAGCAGGGTCAGCCCTGGTTAGTATTTGGATGGGAGGCCACCAAGGAAGTCCAGGGTTGCTATACAGAGAAAGGCACTGGCAAACCAGCTCTCTTAGTCTCTTGCCTTGAAAACCCCATAAGGGGTCACCATAATTCGGCTGCCACTTGACGGCACTTTACACACACACACACACAAGATCCTCAATAACTCCCTGGTTAGTCCAATAATTATTTTGGAGAGAGGCTGAATTGTCCATCATCCCCAGGCCCTTTGTGGAAGCCAGAGCGGCGGTTCACGGAATGAACATGAAGCAGGAGATCGGGTTCCAAAAGGACAGCCAAGGGGAATACAAAGCTTCTCAGTGCATCCACATGGATTGTCTGAGGTACTGAGTGGTCTCTGCTTTATCCTGTTGCATCCTCTCCATTTGGGGCTTACAGCGCAGTCCTAGACAGAGTTAGTCCCTTCTAAGCCCATTGAAGGCAGTAGCTTAGAAGGGTGTAACTGGTTAGGATTGCACTCTTTTTCTGCTAAACAGGGAAACGTTTTCTGTGCTTTGTGCCTCTCGTTAGCCTTTGTGCCTTTGGACTGAGATTTGTTCTGCAGTGGGCTGGTTAGTATCTGGGTGTTCTCCTAGCCCAGCACTTTTCAAACCGTTTTCCAGGGAATCCTGGGATTGCTTATCATGGGGTCCTTAGTCAGAAGAGTGTTAATAGTGGAGGAGCATCCTTGTGAGACTCTTGGCCTAGCACTGACCCAATTGATCCTAGCAGCACAGATCTTCATCAGAGAGCTGGATGTATTCTAAGGCACACTTTCAGTTGTTGAGGCTCGTTGGGCCTGACCAGAACTCTGGTTGGGCTCCAGAAACTTTTACAATAGTCAGCAAAGGTTTGGGCCTCCTTGGCAGTGGGGAAATATGATCCTTGAAGGAAGAAAGACTGGAAGCTACTGCCTTTGGTCTTCGACTCCAAATCACACTTCATGTAGCTTTGTTCCATTCCTTTTTGGTTGGTGCTTCTCGTATACAGGCCGTTCTGCCACCTTTTGCTTTTGTGCTTCTGTCCATAGGTGGGTCAAGAGAGACAGTTACCTGCCAGTGGGAAGCCACAACTTGAAAGCAGCAGCCAAAGCAAAGCTGGGCTATGACCCTGTGGAGCTGGATCCTGAAGAGATGTGCCGGATGGCTACTGAAGAACCTCAGGTGCTTCCATCCCTTCTGTGTGTTGACCAGGGTGACACCACCAACTCTGCCAATTCATGCCATGGTTGAGGGGACGGGTGCTGAAATCGTCTCCCAGAACTGCATACCTGTCATCCCAACCCCACCCGGCACTCTTGAAGAATCTTGATAGGTTTTGTTTTTAGTTAAAGCCAGCAAGTTGCTTCAGTAGCTTCTGCTAAAGACTAAATAATACTTAAATTTAAGTGGTACTTTCAATTTTCAGAGTGCCTTATATACATTATCTTGCTGTAATGATTCCAACGAACTACGCTGTAACATAAGCCAGTTTTATTGCAGAATTGGCAGGGTTGTCTGAGCAAGAATGGCTTGCCAAAAGCTACCTAGTGAATTCATGGCAGAGATGAAATTTGAACTCAGGACCTTGCCAAATTGCAGTCCATTACTACATGATACCAACTGGCCTAGAAATCAGTTTCAGGTAGCCAGGAGGTATGCTCTGCTCTGCCTCGGTATATATTCACTACTCTCTGGGCTTTGGCAGAATTCTTTTATTTACTCCAACTGCTGGATGCAGGTTTCTGAATTCACAGTATAAGATCCCCTGAATGTAAGGAGCTTTTCTTCTTTATGAGGATCACTCTTTCTCCACTCCTCTTCCCCTTGTGTTGAACTACACTGGGTGACCAACCC
Organism: Euleptes europaea; assembly: GCF_029931775.1. Classification (NCBI taxonomy): domain Eukaryota; kingdom Metazoa; phylum Chordata; class Lepidosauria; order Squamata; family Sphaerodactylidae; genus Euleptes; species Euleptes europaea. Next base: position 43,478,520 of record NC_079324.1, read on the forward strand.
GCTACAGGTATTTGGATGGGAGAATGAAGAAATATGGGTCTGGCTGTGGCATGCTGAGATCCATGCTCTTGCCTGTCACCTGCTTTTCAGGTCAGTAAACTAGAGGCAAGAGCATACCAAAGCACAGGACAGCTATGTATAAATGGGTGCACTAGCTCTTATTTTGAGACTCCCTAGTGGCACATGCATTCAAAAGGCTGGCCATCACTGGATTCAGCTTACATTTTTAACTATTAAATCAGCATTTAGCACAGAGAACTTTCATTGCCACAAAAAGCCTCCACTGACTGACGTGTAGCAGAATATAGCCAAGGATCCTCCATTCATTGTCAGTGCTGCAGATAAACGGGATGTCTTGACATGTTGCTTGTGCAGAATCCTTATGTGGTCTTTGGGGCAGAAAAACTAAAAGTGCTCCAGTTGTCCTGCTTGCCACCACATATTCAGGGCAGGGTACAGGAGTTTCGTATATTGTAAAAATGACCAGATGGTGTGCCGTCTCTTCTCCAGACTCTAGCCACCTACTCAGTGTCTGATGCTGTTGCTACCTATTACATGTACATGAAGTACGTTCACCCTTTCATCTTCGCCTTGTGCACCATCATCCCAATGGAGCCTGATGAGGTGAGTGTGCTGGAGCCTCATTCTTGTTCTGGTAGGGACAACAAACCGTCATGCTGAGAATGCAATAAAGGAGGATCCCAGCCAGACAGGCGGAGGGCTTTGCTGAAATCTAATCACCTGAAAGTGTCTCTGTGTGAAATCTGCTTGTTACGCCAGCATTCATTCCATTCTCAGCATTGGTGCCCTCTAAGTAGCAAGGCACAGCAGCCTTGTACGTGTGTACTATTAATACACAGGCAGCTTACATCAAAGATCTTGAGTAGACTGAATCTTTGATAACTAAACATAAAATCCAGAAAGCACAGCCAGTGGGGACCAATCAGTAGACCAGCCACTTTGGCAGAATTTAGAGAGAAAAGATAGTCTCAGAGCTCATAGATGTTTTGTTTAGCATAGTTTGGGTTATTCTTCTGTAGAATCCTCTGAGACTGAGAGAGGGACTCTTCCTCAAAGAGATTCCAGAAGCTTCTAGAGGTCCTGCCTCCTTGAGGGGGCTGGGAAGAGCCTCCCACCTCACAGAATGCCAGAAAGTAAGAGATTTCTGGTTAATGTCATGTTGCTTTCTCCTCCTCCTCCAGGTGCTGCGAAAGGGCTCCGGGACACTGTGCGAAGCACTGCTCATGGTTCAGGCCTACCATGCCAACATCATCTTCCCCAACAAGCAAGAGCAGGAGTTCAACAAGCTCACCAACGATGGGCATGTGCTGGACTCAGAGACGTATGTTGGGGGCCACGTGGAGGCACTGGAATCCGGGGTCTTCCGCAGTGACATCCCCTGCCGCTTTAAGATGGTATGAGCTTTGGAGCAGCATTTTGTGGGGTTGGGGTCAGTGGGAGGGGGCAGATAGGAAAGTTCCATTCTGCCATTGGGTAGTTTAGTTTGGATCCAACCCGGTGGCTGTAATTAAACCTTGATGCTGAATGGGGAGGGGCTGTGACTCAGTGGTAGAGCATCTGCTTGACATGCAGAAGGTCCTAGGTTCAATCCCCGCATCTCCAGTTAAAGGGACTAGGCAAGTAGGTGATGTGAATAGACCTCTGCCTGAGACTCTGGGGAGCTGCTGCCTGTCTGAGTAGACAATACTGACTTTGATGGACCAAGGGTCTAATTCAGTATAAGGCAGCGTAATGTGTTCAACCGTGCATAGAGTCCTAACCACTGGTACAGAGGTCAGGGCTAAGGAATGCCCAGTATTGGGCTGACTCTCCAGTTCTTGGGGGAGATGACCCTGCCTCTTTTTCACCAGAGAGAGTACACATTGCTGCTACTTCCTCAAATTCTGAGCAGGTAATGTAGCAAGGATCTTCTTTGCTTCTGCTGCTCTCTCGGTTGTCCATTTAAGCAGACGGATAGACTGTGAAGTTCGAGCTAACATACAATCATGTTTATCTAATAAAACTATCATACCAGGAAGGGACCAAACAGTACATATTGGGAGGTGGTCACTTCTCCCTTAAACAATCCTATTTCAAAACCAAGACAATATTTAATAAGCACTGGCGAGACAATTACATAATCTATAACACTAGCTCCTTTTAAACCAGGGGTGGGGAATCTTATTTCCGCCAAGGGCCATTTGGATATTTATAACATCATTTGCGAGCCATACAAAATTATCAGCTTAAAAATTATCCGAGCAAACCCCAAGCAGGCAGCTGCCCCAGATGACACCCTCCGGCGCAGGCAAGCATCCAACTGGTGGTGCACTCCCCCACCTGGTGGCACAGGATGGTCTGTTGCACCAGCCGGGCATAGCCGTCCAGCCGCATGCTGGAGTTGCTCCTGCTCTGCATGGTCAGGGCCGTATTCTTCAACCAGCTCCTGCTACCTCCACCCTGCCCCCTTTAACCCCTCCATTGTCACCACTTCCGCCCCCAGCCCTCTTGTAGTACAGAGGGAATATGTTTCTCCACAGCCCGGGTGGGAAAGGGTTAACACAGTTTCTTGGGCGGTCCTAGCAGCTCCATAGCTAGCGACTCTTCTGCAAGGGGGGGAAAAGGTTCCTTTTCTCAGCAAACTCATATCCACCTTGAATAGAGGGTATTCCTGTCCGCAGGAGGGGGCGGATCGCCAGACTTGGATCCTTCTGAGCTAGAGATCTGCCAGGACCCATAAAGGGCCAGACCAAATGATTTCGCGGGCCTTAAACGGCCCCCGGGCCTGACGTTCCCCACCCCTGCTTTAAACCATAATAAGTATACATTCCCATCCTATCAATTTGTCTTCCATTTAAAACAACTAAATTCTTTTCAATAAAGAGTAACAATAATTGTCTCCCTGCCGTATTCACCTTTTGGTCTCTAGTCTCTCTCCCAAATAAAAAGGGAAGTGATGTTTATTCTCTCACCTGGACTGTTTATAGTCATCCTGTGTAGTGGTCAAGACTTACTGGAAGGATTGATATCCCTTCAGGGCAGTGAGTCAATTTCTGCTTTCCCATGATGTGCAGTGTTCTAGCACAGGTCTGTACTGGGTTGACAATTCTCAACACAGACATAATGCCCTTGTGTTTTCTAGAATCCTGCTGCCTTTGACTTCCTGCTGCAGCGTGTAGAAAAGACGATGCACCATGCCATTGAGGAAGAGGAAGGCATACCCCTAGATCAGGTTACCAACTTTCAGGAGGTAATTTTGACTTTGTTTTATGCAGGTAGACTAACATTACATGACCCTGGATAGAAGAAGGAGATGGCAGTGGTTGGGTTCTTGGCCTGTACATCATCCCTTTGTTACCATTGTGCAGAATGCCTTTCCTTCTAGTTACTGGTTACTTTAGCCTCCATTCTGTTTTCTCACCACTTTATTGGGGGGTGGTATGGTTCAGCGTTGTTTAAAGAGGTTTGGTGCTTTGGAGCCAGACAGTGGTTCTGAGAGCCAGTGTGGTATAGTGGTGGTTTGAAGCTGTGGACTCTGATCTGGAGAACCGGGTTTGATTCCCCTCTCCTCCACATGAGCGGTGGAGGCTAATCTGGCGAACTGGATTTGTTTCCCCACTCCTACACATGAAGCTAGCTGGGTGACCTTGGGCTAGTCACAGTTCTCTCTGAACTCTCTCAGCTCCACCTACCTCACAGGGTGTCTGTTGTGGGGAGGGGAAGGGAAGGTGATTGTAAGCCTGTTTGATTCTGCCTTAAGTGGTAGAGAAAGTCGGCATATAAAAACCAACTCTTCTTCTTCTTCATTCTGATAGAAGACTTGTCACTGTGTTCAGAGGGCAACACCAACTGCATATGCAGGGCCTGGTGAGATATCCTTGTCTGTGCCAAACTGCTTTTATCTGTCTCGTCTGCCTTTACACCATTTCCTCTTGTAACAGGTTTGTGATGAAATCAAAGCCAAGCTGAATTCCCTGAAGGACGTTCCCAACAGGATCGAGTGTCCTCTCATCTACCACCTGGACGTGGGGGCCATGTATCCCAACATCATCCTGACCAACAGACTGCAGGTGAGCACAACGGCTTAGCAGAGAAATGAGGAGTTCCTCCTCTGGTTTGCATCTTATTCTGCCAGACGTTCTGCCATAGGAAAGGAAATGTCACAACATTTAATAAAATACTTGGTGCTGGCTATTTCTCCGAGTCACGGGAAAGAAGGCCGCTTCTCAGGAAGTGGGTTTCTGTTTAGTGGTTCAACGACTCGGGGTGCAAGTTCAGGGCAGGGCTCTTCTTCCTATTCTCTCATTCGAAAGAACCAGGTTCTTAACCTGCAGCTTGTGCTATAGAATCATAGAATTGAAACCCTGTGACCTAGACTCTCAGGTAGGGCTGTCAATTCGGTTCGGTCCGAACTGAAAATCAACCGAATTTCCCCTGATTCGGTGATTTTCTGTTCGGACGGATCCGAACTCAAAACTGGCGGGCAACCGGGGGGGCCGAATTCAGCGAGTTCGGGAGTTCGCGAATAAATTCGGCAAATTCGGCCCCCCCTCCAGCGGAGCCCGCTGAAAGGTGCGGGCTGCCCTTTAAACTGATCTGCGCCTCCCAGCTGGGAGGCTCAGATCAGTTTAAAGGGCCCCCGTGCGCCTTCAGGGGAGCCCGCTGAAGGGGGGCGGGCTGTCCTTTAAACTGATCTGTGCCTCCCGGCTGGGAGGCGCAAGTCAGTTTAAAGGGCAGCCCGCGCCTCTCCAGCGGAGCCCGCTGAAAGGTGCGGGCTGCCCTTTAAACTGATCTGCGCCTCCCGGCCGGGAGGCACAGATCAGTTTAAAGGACAGCCCGCCCCCCTTCAGGGGAGCCCGCTGAAGGGGGGCGGGCTGTCCTTTAAACTGATCTGCGCCTCCCGGCCGGGAGGCGCAGGTCAGTTTAAAGGGCAGACCGCCCCCCTTCAGGGGAGCCCGCTGAAGGGGGGCGGGCTGTCCTTTAAACTGATTTGCGCCTCCCGGCCGGGAGGCACAGATCAGTTTAAAGGACAGCCCGCCCCCCTTCAGGGGAGCCCGCTGAAGGGGGGCGGGCTGTCCTTTAAACTGATCTGCGCCTCCCAGCTGGGAGGCTCAGATCAGTTTAAAGGGCCCCCGCGCGCCTTCAGGGAATCCCTCTGAAGGCGCGCGGGGGCCGAATTTTCCCCCGAACTCCGGATCCCCCCGAATTACCGGGGATCCGAAGCGGGGGAGTTCGGACTTCAGCACGTACCGAACCCACAAGGGTCAAATTCGGCCGAATCCGAACTGTACCGAATTTTTTTTTTTTTGACAGCCCTACTCTCAGGGGCCACTTCATGTATCACCTTGTTAGCAATATGTACTGCGCTTTTAGTGGCCTCTCAGTTCACACTGCCATTGCACGCGGCCTCTTCCTTGCTCTTCCCCTTCATGCAACAGTTGCTGCCACCAGGAGGAAGGGAAATAGTCCACACTGCAGGACACTTGCTCTTTCTAGTGAGAGGCCTTTGAGAGCTCAAACGGAGAAATCTTACTTAATTTTGAAGAGCGAAGCAGCAGTGGCCTTATGCAGCGTGTCTTTCTTCCTCCCTTGATCTCACTCCAGTTCTCAATTCTGTTGGAAGTGTGCCAATAGGTGACTGCCATTTAACTAGCAGGGAAATTTCCCAGTAGGCTGCCGTCCTGGAGGGCCACTGGCAACCGGGAGAATGCAGAGCCAAGCACCAGTGGCTTTCCTAGCACAGCAGGGGCTGCTCGGCTGGTGGGCAGTAGTGCAGGAGGAACTGATGGGTGATTTGACCCCCATTGTTGGTCAGGTCTGAGCTAAGTGGCCCCTACAGCACTGGCTCTTTGTGCTACAGGGGCCGCTCAGCCTGGCTTGTTCCTAGGTCATTTTAACTTCCCCATCCACCCCTGGCTGGAAGGGAGCTCTTCAGCCCCCGCTGCCTTCATGTCGCTGTCTGAACTACAGATCTAGGCAGGCTTTGATGCAGACAGCTCCTCATTGGGAGAGTAACATGAATTGGTAATTTAGTCAGTTCAGAAATTGGTAAATGACTTCTTACTTGTCCACCCTTTGGTGCTGGGCCTAATGTAAAGATCCTGGCTAAGCTGCCCTTAGAGCTTCTGTGGCCTCCTCTGCCACACCCTGTTTAGCCGGTCTCTGCTTTCTTTTCAGCCATCAGCAATGGTGGATGAGGCCACGTGTGCTGCCTGTGACTTCAACAAGCCAGGTGCTAATTGTCAGCGGAGGATGACCTGGCAGTGGAGAGGAGAATTCAGTGAGTGTCGATCTCTGCTGCCCACTTGGCTAAGCAAAATTCTGTTGCTGCATCGGAATTCTCCCAACTCTGCAGATTTATTCGTGGTTGTCTTTCTCCACCCTACTCCCCAATGCAGTGCCAGCAAGTCGCAGTGAGTACCACCGCATCCAGCAACAACTGGAGTCGGAGAAGTTCCCTTCTCTCTTCCCTGATGGACCACCCCGGGCATTCCATGAGCTGTCTCGAGAGGAGCAAGCCAAATATGAGAAGAAACGCTTAGCGGGTGAGAGCAAATTTTAAATGCTATATGATATGTATGTGGATATGTATGTGGGATTGGCTTGGCTGAGGGTGCTAGAGCTTTTTTTCTCAAGCTGTCCCCTTGAAAGTTGGGACCCAACACGCACCAGGCTGCCTCATGCGTAGTCTCTCACTCCTCAATCGGTGATGGTGAGAAGCGATTGCCCCTGTTTGCAGTTTGGGAGTTTTCAGACTAAACTCTTTGTGCCCAACTCTTGAACAGATTACTGCCGCAAGGCCTACAAGAAAATCCACGTGACCAAAGTGGAGGAGCGTGTCACCACCATCTGCCAGCGGGAAAACTCCTTCTATGTAGACACTGTGCGAGCTTTCAGGGACCGTCGCTATGAGTTTAAGGGACTGCACAAGGTACTCCTTGTTTTCAGTAGTGCTCACGGTGACCTTGTAAAGCCCTTTGTGTCCTGAGACCTGTCGGGGGATGCCCTGTCCTTGTAAAGATTTGTTGAATGGACCCTGTTGAGTGTCTCAGCAGCTAGGGAATTTAGGTCTGCCGTGCAACAAATTGCTCATGACCAATTCCACTGAAACTTCAGAGTAATCCTTCAGAGGAAGTACTTCACTACATGAAGGGCCACATGCACACACCGTGAATTTTTTTAAAGCAAGGCACAACCTAAAAAAGGATGGGGTTTGAGCTGACATTCTGTTGCAGATTTAAGAGTAGCAGTTCTCTTACAAAAGAATTGCAAAGGGAGATTGGAAAGAGAAACTGCTGAATTACAGTTGATATTCAAACTAAAGACAATGCATTTACCTGGGCTGAATAAAGACCTTGCATTCATGGCTCATTACCAATGCTGATTTCTCCACACCCATCTCTCCCCTGGACATCACAGACTCTTCTGCATACCACACCTAATCCCATCACGCCTCCTATTCACATTTACATACTGTAAACATTTACATACTAATGCTTGTCTGAATTCACTCTCCTCTACTTAAAGACAGATGGATTCACATTCTAGCTGTATCTGAAGAAGTGAGCTGTGGCTCACGAAAGCTCACACCCTGCCAGAAAATATTTTTGTTAGTCTTTAAGGTGCTACTGGACTCTTGCTCTTTTCTACTACTGCAGACAGACTAACATGGCTACCCACTGTGAATTACCAACAAGAGATGGATTGACTTAATAGAGGAAGCCACAGCCTTCAATTTGCAAGATCTCAGCAAGGCTGTCAAAGATAGGTCATTTGGGGGGACTTTCATTCACAGGGTCACCATGAATCGGAAGCGACTTGACGGCACTTAACACACACACAACATTATAGCAGAACTTCTACACTTACAGTACATTCCTAGGCAGAGTTGTGCCTTTCTAAGTCCTTTGGCAATGAGCATAGGAGTGTGTGACTGTGCTTAGGCTTGCATTGTGATTGTAATTTTTTTTTCCATTGGAGAAGGAGCACTTTCAGAAAAACAATTATCATGGAGTTGCATTGACTGGGTTCTGAATCCTGGGCAGTGATTATGCCAATAAACTGCAGCTTTGTACCCGGCCATATGATAAATCACCAAGTTTATTGCTGAGGGTGGTTGGAGGTAGCCTGTGGCTCAGATAGATTTCATGTCCTTTACATCTGCCTGTCCCAGGTGTGGAAGAAGAAACTGGCCGCAGCCGTAGAGATGGGTGATGCCTCTGAAGTGAAGCGCTGCAAGAATATGGAGATCTTGTATGACTCCTTGCAGCTGGCACACAAGTGCATTCTCAACTCCTTTTATGGCTACGTCATGCGCAAAGGGTGAGTGGGAGTAGAAATACATGAATGCTGTAATCTTTTAATGGGGAGAAATAGCCATCATCTTCCTCACAATTACTTGCTGTCCTCTTGAAAGAGCAGAAACTTATTTCCAAGCACCCTGTCAAATGCACGCCTAGTCTCCTGTTCCATAGGATCTCTTTCTTTGGGGCTTTCCCTTGCTGCTGCGGCTTCCAATTCAGCACAGCAGCATCAGAGCTGCCACATGGCACATTGCCCCATGGTTTCCCTGCATCAGTCCTCTGGCAACAGCCACTACTGCCAGGCAACAAGGATTTCCCCAGGTTGGTTTACATTTGCAATTTAATATCATTATGAAAAACTGTGTATCACATTTGCTAAATTTATGACTTCTGTTTTTTTTTAAATCTGCCTCTAGCCCATTTTCTTGCAGAGATATGCCTTTCCCCTTATATCTATGCAACAAAAGGGGTGAGAAACTAAACTTTAAAAAAATGAAAGCTGGCAATCCAGAGAACCTGATATACAGATATTCAGTTGCTGAATATCTCCATGTTAGAAGGGGAGGATGATGAAATGACCGTTGCAGGGACATAACCAGGGAAAATGGCTGCTGTGTCGGTAGGACCAGGAAAATCTGCAGTCTCCCACCCATACAACAGCCAACCCGGAGATAACATTGGGGAGACCTTGGCCTCTCTGTCCTGTTTGTTGTCCCTTCAGGACATCTGATTGGCCACTGTGTGAGATGGGATGCTGGACTAGATGGACCACTTGCCTGATACATCTGTGCTCTTACGTTCTCTCACAGGGCTCGGTGGTACTCCATGGAAATGGCTGGAATTGTCTGCTTCACTGGTGCAAACATCATCACGCAAGCCAGAGAGCTGATTGAGCAAATTGGGTGAGTACTTGACTTGATTTGCATTCAGGAGCTATCAGGGTTCAGCTCTCTTTTGGAGCAAGTTAATACAGTGTGTGTGTTTTTATATTCCCCTATTTTATTTAGAAAATGTCCAGGCCACCTTTCCAGAATAACAAAAATTGTAAAAAAACAACTAATTACTGGCAAAGAATCCTAATGAAGAGCTAACTGTTCCGAAGGTGTGATGATACTTTATTCCAATGTGAGAATGTCTCTTCAGCACTGGATCTTGTGTGTTTTTTCTCCTGTTGCCTGGTGCTGTGCTATGTTCCATCCACAATAGGAAGGTTTTGTTTTGTTTTCTGTTTTATACAAAAGAAAGAAGCAAGCTTCTTATGTGGATCAGACATGAGGAGAATCCAGTACCCATCTCTGGAAGATGCTGCCTCTCCATCTCTTAGAGACTTCTGGCAGCATTTTAAGTTCCGTCAGGAGTAAATTCTTGTAATCACCCTCTGTCAATGCTCTCCTTTTTATCCTTCCAAGGAGGCCGCTGGAGCTGGACACTGATGGGATCTGGTGCGTCCTTCCAAACAGCTTCCCCGAAAACTTTGTTATCAAGTCAGCCAATGCCAAGAAGCCCAAAGTGACAATCTCATATCCAGGTGCCATGTTGAACATTATGGTGAAGGTGAGGAGGGGTATGCCTCAGTAGGTGACATGAAAGCCGCACCAAACCTGTGAGGCCAATTCAGCTGACCTTAAAGCATGCACCTGGCCATTTTTGGAAGCCTTCAGAAAATGATCAAGGGGGAAGTGGAGTTTACCTGCCTGGCCCAGGTCTTTAGACCTTTATGAGTTCACCTCTGAAGCTTCTTTCTAGCACCCTCCCAACAGAAATAAGAAGCTTCTTAGTGCTGCCACCGCAAGAAACTTTTAGAGAGATGCCAGTTTAGTTCTTTCTTTACCTCTTTAAAGACTCTTCCTCGAGTTTAAAAAACCCAGATTTTTCCTGGCCACCTACTCCCAATTACCCTGTCTGTAGGGGAAGCCTTGGGAATCTTGGATTTTGTGGCAATTCAAATCCACTTTGTACCTTAGATCACGATGTGACAACTTATTTAAGATGCAGTACTGGAACTGCAAGAGCATGAGTCTGTGCTCTGTACTTACAGGAAGGGTTTACAAATGATCAGTATCAGGAGTTGGTGGACCCAGCCTCGCTCACGTACGTTACTCGTTCAGAGAACAGCATTTTCTTCGAAGTGGACGGGCCGTATCTGGCAATGATTCTGCCCGCCTCCAAGGAAGAGGGCAAGAAGCTGAAGAAAAGGTAAGAAGCCAAGGAATGCTTGCTGATAGCAGGGCAGGCATATCACTGGCACAGAGCAGGAACTGGAAAATGATGGGACTCATTGGCCATTTATGCACGGGAGGTTTTGCCTTGGATTTGCTGTTCTCTAGATGCACATTTTCCCCCATCTGAATTCTCAAAACTCTGCATGGGGGCTTATTTTTGAGTTTTGAGAATTCAGATTGGAAAAATGTGCGCCTAGAGTGTGGTAAATCCAAGGCAAAACTTCCAGTGCATAAATGGCCATTGTCGAACCATCACTGCTAAATAGTAAATAAGCGTGGACTTGGAGAGGACTCTTTTCCAGTCCTAAGAACATTGGAATCTAATATAGGTCCCAACCAAAGTACAAGCAGGTGGGGGTAAGTGTTGGGGATAGATTCCAGGCTTGTGAAAGGTGATGTGTACAATCTGGCCCCCTAGATATGCCGTGTTTAACGAAGACGGCTCCCTTGCTGAGCTGAAAGGGTTTGAGGTGAAGCGGCGTGGGGAGCTGCAGCTGGTTAAGATCTTCCAGTCATCCGTGTTTGAGGCTTTCTTGAAGGGCACCACCTTGGAGGAGGTCTATGCATCGGTTGCCAAAGTGGCTGACTATTGGCTTGATGTCCTTTACAGTAAGGTGAGTTATGCCATAGGAGAATTGCAGGGTTGATGGCATTAAAGAATCAGAATCGTAGAGGCAATCTAGTCCAACCCCCTGCTTAATGCCGGATCAGCCTAGAGCATCCTTGACGAGTGTTTGTCCCGCCTCTGCTTAAAGACTGCCAGTGAGGGTGAGCTCCAGAGGATATTTGTATAGCGGGTGGATGTAATTGAAATAAGAGGCTCTGGGCATACAAAGCAACACTACACATAATATCTGAGCGGTGAAATTAGCAGAGCTTCCCCGCCCCTTGCTTTGATCACCTTACCCTATACCCTGATCTCACGACAATGTGCAGTTCCCCCGTTATCAATATATATCTGTGATCACCGCTTGCAAAAAGGTGAAAATCTACATCATAAGATATTGAATGACTTGAACAACACGTTGTGGGAGCGGGAATGGACACAAAGCTGCTGTTTTCAGTGGTTGCCCTGTATAATTTTTAACAAGCAGTTGTAGCTAAGAGCAGGGTTGGGTTGGTATAGTAATAGCTGTAGAGCTTGGCCATATCAAATGCTGTCCAATTAGGGCTAGACTACTGCTAGTCAAACGCTTCCCCAGCTCTGTATAAGCCCATTAAACCTGCAGATGTGCAGAAGGCACATTATGTGTCCTTTTTCCATAGCCAGATCTCACATAAGTTCTGTTGTGGCAGGAGCCAGCATGGTGTAGTGGTTAAGAGCGGTGGTTTGGAGCGGTGGATTCTGATCTGGAGAACCGGGTTTAATTTCCCGCTCCTCCACATGAGCGGTGGATGCTAATCTGGTGAACCGGTTTGGTTTCTCCACTCCTACACATGAAGCCAGCTGGGTGACCTTGGGCTAGTCACAGTTCTCTTAGAGCTCTCTCAGCCCCATGTACCTCACAGGGTGTCTGTTGTGGGGAGGGGAAGGGAAGGTGATTATACGCTGGTTTGATTCTTCCTTAAGTGGTAGAGAAAGTCGGCATATAAAAACCAACTCTTCATCATCTTCTTGTTTTGCTTTTTTCCCCTTTGAGTTAGTCTCAGAGTTTGACTGAAACATCTCTTCTCACAAAATTCCCAGCCTTGGGTAGCAGCAGTATCTTACAGGCAGGGGTTCAAAGTGCAGGGGAAGAATCTGTGGGGTGCCCTGTGTGTTCCAGGGGCGGCTTGCTGTCAGTGGGCAACATCTGCAGGTCTCAGAGCTGAAGCTGGCAATTGCTGACAACTGTTTACTGCAATTCTCTTCGCAGGCTGCCAGCATGCCTGACTCAGAGCTGTTTGAACTGATCTCTGAAAACCGATCCATGTCACGCAAACTGGAGGATTACGGAGAGCAAAAATCTACCTCTATCAGCACAGCTAAGCGCCTGGCCGAGTTCCTGGGGGACCAGATGGTGAAGGATGCAGGCCTGAGCTGTCGGTTTATTATCTCTAAGAAACCAGAAGGCTCCCCCGTCACTGAGAGGTATATCAAGGAAAGGGGCAAAGCTTTCATTTTTGGGGAAGGGGTGTGAAACACAGGCCAAAATAAAGGGCTGAGGCCAACCTCCCTGATGATTGACAGGATGAAAAAACCTGGAGGGGCTCTCTGCTGGTCTTCAAGACCACCTTTGAGCAAGTAGTAGTTACACGCTCTTTGTTTTTCCCAGGGCCATCCCACTGGCCATCTTCCAGGCAGAGCTCTCAGTCCGAAGGCACTATCTCCGGAAATGGCTCAAGAGTCCTTCGCTGCAGGATTTCGACATCCGAACGGTAAGTAGATAGGGGACATCCATCCGTGGCTGCCGTTTCCTAGGGTTTTCAGGGTTGCCCGCACTCGTGCACCAAGTAATTTTCCTACACAAGTCTGTTTCTTCTCTCTCCTTGGGCTTAACCACAGTTCTCTGTATCTGACTGCAGATCCTAGATTGGGACTATTACATTGAGAGACTGGGCAGCACCATCCAGAAAATTATCACCATCCCAGCAGCACTGCAACAGGTGACTGGGGAGCAAGGGGGGATGATGAGTGGGAGACTGGGCGTTCAGAAAGGCCTGATACGATAAGCTGTTCCATTAAACTCTGTTGCTCTGATCCCATCATTCACTGCGAACATGAGAACTCTAATGCATAGACTGAGCTCTCCCAACCAGAAGTGCTTTCTGACTTGTTTCAGAATGGTTGGGATGCCCTGCCTGCAGCTGACCTCTGCACAGTACTGAATGACACAGCCCACATTCACAAAAATTCCATGTGTTCATGGGAGCCCCCATGGGGGCTCTGGATTGGGGCATATTCATACAATATCCTTTGTTCATGCTGCCTTAATGGTATGGCCAGGATTGTTTATAGTCAGCATCCATTCACTGTGCAGCACAAATCTCAGTTGCTGCAGAATTTGCCATCCAGGTTTCTAACCACTTGGTTGTTGGGGCCACCTCAAGAGAAACATAAATTGTGGGTCCCAACCATGAGGGAATGCCTTTTATACCTAATTAACTCCATGTGCCTCTGCTTCTGCCAAAGCCCAAGTGAGCTTGTAGTGTTCTCTATCATGGAGAAACAAATTCTATACAAAGAAAAATCATGCTCATTAAATCATATTTAGCAAATTGCATACCGTATATACTCGGGTATAAGCCGACCCGAGTATAAGCCGACCCCCCAAATTTGAGGCCAGAAAAGGGAATTTCTTATTGACCCGCATATAAGCCGAGGGTCAATAAGAAATTCCCTTTACCGGCAATGCTGCGCTCTAAAATGGCGGCCGCCATTTTAGAGCGCAAGGCCCCTGCCCCAGGTCGCCCTCCCGCCGGCCTCCGGGCCCTCCCAACCCACCCCGACCCCAGTGCCATCCAAGGGGGGGAGGGGGAAGAGCCCCTGAACCCCCTACTTACCTGAAGAGGCGGCGAATCGGTGGCGGCGGCGGCGCGGCCTTCCTGGGCTGGCAGGAGGCCCCTGCCGGCCGGAGGAAGGCGCCCAGGCGCGTGGTCGGCGGCGGCTCGGCCGGCGGGGGCCTCCTGCCTGTGCAGAAAGGCCCCTCCCGGCCAGAAAAAGGCGGCCAGGTGCGCGGCCGGCGGCGGCGCGGCCGGCGGGGGCCTCCTGCCTGTGCAGGAAGGCCCCTCCCGGCCAGAAAAAGGCGGCCAGGCGCGCGGCCAGCAGCGGCACAGCCGGCGGGGACCTCCGCAAGGCCCCTCCCTGCCAGAGGAAGGCGGCCAGGCACGCGGCCGGCGGCGACGCGGCCGGCGGGGGCCTCCTGCCTGCGCAGGAAGGCCCCTCCCGGCCAGAGGAAGGCGGCCAGGCGCACGGCCGGCGGCGGCGCGGCAGGCGGGGGCCTCCTGCCTGTGCAGGAAGGCCCCTCCCGGCCAGAGGAAGGCGGCCAGGCGCGCGGCCAGGTGCGTGGCCAGGCGCGCGGCCAGCGGCGGCGCAGCCGGCGGGGGCCTCCGCAAGGCCCCTCCCGGCCAGAGGAAGGCGCCTGGGCCCGGCGGCGGCGGTGATGGAGGTAAGTTCCCCCCTCCCTCCTCCCTCCTCCCCCCTCCACCGTATTGACCCGCGTATAAGCCGAGTTCGGCTTTTTCAGCCCTTTTTTTGGGCTGAAAAACTCGGCTTATACGCGAGTATATACGGTACTTGCCCTCCTTGTTCTGGACCTTGTTTAGCACTTTCAAAATATCCAGTTAAAGAATGTGGACACCTCATGTTGTTTTGCTTGGGGGAGCAGACTATAAAAGTCTTATATAACTGGCAACAACTGCAAGAAGAACCAAGGTACAGGTTCCAACTTTTTAAAAGCCGAACTATTTGCTGCGTCTGTCTGGTTTTATAAATGAAAGCAGAGATCCTCCACATACTGTACCAATTTCCACATGTGTGAAAGCATCATATATTCCCTTCCCTGTCTACACCTTCGTAAAATAGTTCTGTAGGATTTGGGTAAAGAACCTAAGATTGGCATGTGTGACTTGACTAGCACATGATTACCTGAAAACACTGGAAGACTAGAAAGTGGTTGTATGCATTCTTAGTGGCATTTACTTCCTTCTGCTCATGAATAAGTGGAAGGGTCCTGGCAGGGTCAGAAAAAGCAAAGGATGACTGACAGAACCTGCCAGAAAAGTGACCCACAGTTTCCCGGCAGGTGAAGAACCCAGTTCCTCGGGTCCGCCATCCTGACTGGCTGCACAAGAAACTCTTGGAGAAGAATGATGTCTACAAACAGAAGAAAATCAGTGAGCTATTCACAAGTGAGGGCAAGAGACAGGTAAACAGAAGATGGCTGAAGTCTCTGAAAAGCAAACTGTGCATTGCGTGTATGTATGTGTAACAGCTGTGCTCCTTTTTTATTCTTTAAATGAAAAGCAGCCTCAACAGTATGTAGTTTTGAGTGAGAGGGTTGGGGCGGTCCTTTATATAGCATTTTTATCTGACCTCCAAGGAGCTGAGTGCAGTATATGTTTCTCTCCTCTTCCGTTTTATCCTCACTACAACTCTGAGGCAGGTTAGCCCGAGAGAGAGATCAATTAGCCCAAGGTCACTGGGCAGGTTTCATGGCTGAGTAGGATTTTGAACCCAAACTCCCTGGTCTTTGTCCCAACACCAGAACCACTACGCCTGCAGGCTCTCCAAACCCTTTCTGCTTCTGTGATGGCTATTCTGAAATGGATTACTCCTCCCAGGCTCTGTGAATGATCTCCTGCTTGGTCAGTTCCAGCAAGAGAAGGTCCCTCCCTGTTGTTCTTTCAACCCTTTCCTGCCTCTGTCTTCTTTACAGCAATAGGGGTCTCATGGAACCGTGATGAGGAATGCTCCTACCTTCATATCCACCACGTGCCCACAACGAGAAAATCAGATTTATCCAAAATGGGGTTTCTCTACCAGATGGATCAGAGTTGCTGTTGTTTTTTTTCCCATCCAGGTCACTGCCAACGTGCCACAGGATGGCACCCAATGCTCACAGGCTGCTGACATGGAAGATTTTGGGATCGCCAAGTCTTTGCAACCAAGGGTTCCCCTGTCAAGCAAACGCAAGCGCATCCCTACAGCTGAGGAGAGCCAGTTGCAATCCCAGAATCTTGAATTAACCCAGTCCTGGAGGGAGATTCTGGGCCCACCCCCACCCACTGGCACCACAAAGGCAAGTAACATCGTTGCCACAATTCTGGGGTAGCAACCAGATGGGAAAAGGCTCTTCTTGTCCCTGGGGCATTTTCTTGAAATAAGGGAATAACGATCATTGATATTGGGTAAGGGAAGGACAAACTGCCAGTTCTGTCTCTGGGCTGTCTCTGTCCCATGGGCTTGCGTAAATACCAGTTTATCCCCTCTTCACTATGTGATTACACTGTAATTTGCAGAATCTGCCATTCAGTGTATTCTATCTGATACATTCTCCATATTTCCAGCTTCCACATTAGGATTGTTAGAGTTTGGCCAACAGCTGTGTCTCTCTGCCTCTCTCCCTGCAGGAAGAGCGCCTGGTCTGGCTGCGGTACCACAAGAAGAAGTGGGAGCTTCAGGCTCGGCAGCGCCTTGAACGCCGGAAAAGGCGGCGATTGGCAGACGGCAAGGCAATCCTGGGTGGGGGGCTGATCCGGGATGGCCCCTCCAGAGGGCTAAGCAGCTACTTGCACAGGACGGCACGCAGCATCTTGGACATGCCGTGGCAGCTTGTGCAGGTAAGACACGTAGGGGGAATCATTTGGGTTGGGGCACTGGTTGTGCTAGAATTTAATTATCTGGTTCTCCCAGCAGGTCTTTGTGGCTTTAGGCACAGAGAAGCGGGTTGGCCCTGTTTTGTTCTCCTTTCTTTCTCTTCAGGATAGAGCTGAAGGAGATTCCTCCACAGCCTCTCCATTACTTTTCTTTTATCAGCAGCTCCCAAACTGTGCGCACTCCCTTTCCCTACTTGCGAATAGCCGTCGCTTCTCAGGAAAATGTTCAGACAAACGTGAGGGGGGCTTCTTGTCCCCTTCTGCTCATGCATCCCAGCAGCACGTACAACCACCTTCCACCCCCACACTCCAATCAATCAATTGACCTTTATTGGCATATACTCGGAAACATGACGTAAGCAGTACACAAAATTCACTGTCCATACATTTTCGGTTTAAACTTGAGTCCTAATACTGACAACTTCCATCAAATATTCTGCCACCTTTAAGGTGACTTCAGGAATAGTATCATTCAACAAAAACACTCCAGACAGAGCCTGTTGTGAATGAGAAAATCCCTGGTTTGAGCCTCACTCTGGTCATGAACTCAGTAGATAATCTTAGGCAAGTCATGGTCTCAGCCCCCCGTCTGCAATATGAAGATACTCTGGAGGAGGACAGGAAACAGCCAGCTGAGAATTCCTTCTCCAAGGAACTTTCCCCCCCCAAACTCTCATGTATGGGATTGTCTTCTGTGGGCTGCCCTCGGAGTCAATTTTTGGCTGAAAAGTAGGATAAAAATATAAAGATACAAGGCCTACTTTACTGAGCTTGCTGTAAGGGGGCATTGATGATAAAGTTTATGAAAGTGCTTCGAACTTCCAAGAATTGCTATATAAGGCTAGCGGTCATAATAAAAATAATACTGATAAAACTAAATTTGTCTTCCCAATTCTAGTAGATAATATTAATGGTAATAATATTCTTCCTGAGTAAGCAGACAAAGCCAGATAATAATCTGCAGGGATACTGTGTATCAATGGACCACCACCACCCCAGAAATCCTCCATCTCTATGCCCCAGTCTTCCCCGTACTTTTAAAGTCACACCTCCCACAGAAAATGTGCATTTATTTATTTAGTACATTTGTATCTGACCATTCTTCTTCCTGTGTTATCCTCACAACAGCCCTGTAAGGCAGGATAAGATGAGTGAGTGTGTAACTGGTCCAAAGTCACCCAGTGAGTTTTCTTGGCAAAGTAGGGATTTGAACCCAGATCTCCCAAATCCTAATGCAACTAGCTGGCCTCTACCCCACAGTGCACAGAAGCTTCTGTAGGCAAACAATGGTTCAGTGCCACTGCTCAGTTATCTGCCGAGGGCTGGCTGCTCAGCTCTTGGAGGGTGTTCCCTGGAGGCCGCGCTGGCTGCCTTGCAGCTCGCACTATAGCTTCCGTCTCTGTTTGTATTTGGAAACTGGTCGTTGCTTTAAAAGGTATCTGAGCAAACAGCTTAGTTGGGCAAGGCAATTTGTCGGTGCCTGAACTGTCTGGGGGCATTGCATCCGCTTAGTTAACAATGAAGTGGTACAGTGGTGTGTGTGGTATATTATTTGTCAGTCCTGAACCAATGGCCTTGTAGGATTGGGGATCCCAAAAAGTTTGCGGTTTCCATTTGTAACTAAGATGTCTACTGTCGGACAGCAGTCTTCAACCTTTGCGCATGACAGGATAGAGTTAAGACCTCATAGGTGTAAAGGGCTGGACTATGGGCAGCAGAGCAAGAAAACTGGGGAACTCAGGCTGAGAACCAGGAAGAAGAAGAAGAAGAAAGAGTTGGTTTTTATATGCTGACTTTCTCTACCAATTAAAGAAGAATCAAACTGGCTTACAATCACCTTCCTTTACCCTCCTCACAACAGACACCCTGTGAGGTAGGTGGGGCTAAGAGATCTCTAAGAGACCTGTGACTAGCCCAAGATCTCACCCAGCTGGCTTCATGTGTAGGAGTGGGGAAACCAATCCGGTTCTCCCAATTAGCATCCACCGCTCATGTGGAGGAGTGGGGAATCAAATCCAGTTCTTCAGATCAGAGTCCACCACTCCAAACCACTGCTCTTAACCACTACACCACGTTTGCTCTCATAGTGCAGAATGAGCCAAGGGGCAGAGCCATGAAGAAACCCTCTTCACCATGGAGTGTGATCTTCTTGCCTTCCTAGTGCTTGTCTCAGTAAGCATGCAAAAAGAAGCAGGAGCCGATGGGTCCCAACCTATGGGCGGAAGGCCACTTTTATAGGGATACGTGTTTTCAGAATTTCAGTAATGGGGTATTAATAGATAGCTAGAAACTATAGTTATGATGGCCTAGGTTCATTTTGTGCAGAGCTGTTTAATTTGTAGGATTCAAGGTATGGGCTAATCTCTCCCTATGTTTCACAAATTGTGCTTATTTGTGTTCTCAGTTTATCACTGCCACCCCTACCCCTTGGATGTGGACCAGACTCATATGATGAATCTTTCAGGCAAAACAATACTCAGTATTGAGGACTGTGAACAGTCTTTTAAAAAAGTATTAACTATTAAAAAGAAAATATACTAGAGGTTATCTTACTATTGCTTATTCAAATATAGTATATAAGTACAGCTGTTTTCACGTCGGCCCCATAAAATAAGAAATAAGAATGGTAGGTAATGCCTAATGAGGGCTTCTGTGTGAATCAAAGAGCTGCACATTCCTATCAGTTATGTTTCCTAAAATGTACAAAATTGATAACAGCAACTGCTCTTCAGTGTGTGTGTTTAGGGTATATAAGTCTCTTATTCCTTTTCCATTTGCAAGTTTCTGTAAGTGAAGAGGTCAAAAATCGCCCCTTCAAAGTGAGCCTTGCCTCTCCAGGTCTCAGAAGAGCCCTTCTTTCTCCAACCCGCTGTCTCTCCTAGGTTGCTGAGACCAGCCAGCCAGGCCTGTTCAAGCTGTGGGCTTTGATTGGGAGTGACTTGCACTGCCTGAAGCTGAACATCCCACGTATGTTCTATGTCAACCAGCGCATCCCTAAACCAGAAGAGGGCCCTGTTTATCGGAAGGTGTGTTGGTCGCTTTGCTTTGCTCACAGGTTGTAGGCTGAAGATGGACAGAGTGGAATCAGGCCTTCAAGGCTCTCTGTCAAAGGCCGGATCCAGAATTCGATGATAATCTTAGTCCCTACAGTTGTGTAACGTAATCTGTTATAGGCACTTGAATGCATCTGTTCTGCAGAGCTTCTGCAGGTGTTTGGTTAGGAAGGACAGGAGGGCCATTGACTAAAGGACATGTTAAATGGTGATCTTGATGGAGCAAGAAATGCATCTGCTGTTTTTGTTTGCCATTGTGCATTTACTATAACATCAGCTGTTAATCTTAATTACGGCCCCTCTAGTAGAACTTGACTCATGTCGTAGCATCGCGGAGTTCTGTGTATCCTTCATCCACACTCAAGATCTTTGTGCTGCTCATTATGTGTAGGCAGGTCTGTGAGCAGCGTCATGACATGAGGGGAGCTCTACAAGATGGGGGGGGCAAGCACACGTCTGCCACTTTTCAATGACAGTTATGCATTTACCATAATGTGTAGTAGGTTGGCCCTGGAGCTCATACAGCAAGATGCAAATCAGGATTATATCTTATTCTCTGATGGCCACAAAGGCTAACCCAGCCTCTGTCTGCTTTGGGCTTCCTTAGAATCCAGTTTAGAATAGAACTGCAAGATACCCAATAGGTAGCCCAGTTGTAACTGAGGGCAGGTTTTCAGTGCCTCACACTTTTCCAGGATTCTGAAAGACTGTGCATCTAGTGTGCTGACTGCAAAGTAGATTTCTAGAACCACCCCCTTCTCCATCTCCCCACCCAACTCTGCCCCAGTTCTGTACCTCTGCCCCATTGCTGTTCTCATCCCATGTGGCAAAGGATAAGGCCCCAAGTCAGAAGGAAAGATTTAATCTTGTGACTATAGGAGGTGAAGTAGACTCCCTTTCCTGTATTTTCCTCCCTCCTTGCTAGTCCAGTGTGGGCTTCTACACTTCCTGCAGGTCCATAATTCAGCCCGCACATCTTTCCCCTTCCGTAAGCTGTTCAGCAAAGCCCCAGAAACCTGAAGTTTTGTATCCTTAATACTGGGGAGCTTTTTGGGAATCCCTCCCTCTGCTGCCACAGGATGGCAGGGAAGAGCACGGTAGAGTTCCCCTTTGCCCTTGAAACATACAAGCTAGCCTGTAAAACATGTCCTGATTCCTTTTGTTCTCTTGGCAGGTGAACAGAACGCTCCCTCGCTTGAACCTTGTCTGCAACTTGTACGAGTACTCTGTGCCTGAGGATATGTATCAGGAGCACATCAATGAAATAAATGCCAGTCTCTCTGCCCCAGACATTGAGGGTGTCTATGAGACCCAGGTAACCCACTGGCTTATCTGATACAGAAGGGTGGTGGAGGTAGGCAATCGGGCAATAGTTTTGCTTGTTTCTTCCAGAGAAGGACCATAGTTTGAATGAAGAACTACAGCTTGTGTGTGTATATACACCAAAGAAAGAGAGCCTCCTCAGATTACGTTCAGCTGTTCAACAAAACTATCATATGTCTTCGCCTGTATTTTCGAATGTCTCATGTGTTCTCCTGGGCAGTTGGAGTCACACTCCTAACGTGAAGGGTTAGTAGTAACTGAGGCCCATGCTGTGAATTGCATATGCTTAGCCGCTGGTTCCTCTTTCTCAGGTGCCATTAATGATGCGAGCCTTGATCCGCCTGGGCTGCGTGTGCATGGTGAACCGGCATCTAGTTAGGCATCTCACCGGCCGGGAGACCGAGACCTTTGACCTGGAGCACCTGGAGATGCGCTCTCTGGCCCAATTCAGCTACCTTGAGCCAGGTAAGAAGGCAACCCAGAGACCAGAAGGCTGATGTTCCTGCCAAGTGGGGTGCCTCTTCTGCTCTGATATGGGGCTCTGCTCTACTTTTCCAGGGACAATCAAGCACATCTACCTATATCACAACTCCCAAGGCAAGAAGGCACTCTTCGGCCTCTTCATCCCCTCTCAACGCAAAGCGTCTGTCTTTGTGGTGGACACGGTAAGATCCCGGAGGAAAGGGTGGGGATGTTCTTGTAGCCGGTTCTTCTTAGAACCGAGGATGAAGCCTGCTCTGAAATTTTTAGGCTTCCCCGGAAAAGCCCTCATTGTGTTCAGGGCAAACGTTCCTTTCCTCTTTAGGGCTGAACTCAGGGAGGGGGGTGACTCTGTAGGTTTCGCAGAAAATGCTGAATGACTGCCTCCTCCAGATACCACCACCAAGGCTTTCTCTTCCGCTGTACGCCTCCCCCCTCCCCCAAATCTCTGGAGCCATTTTGATTTGCTTTTAAAAATGAATGAGGTGACGCATTAATGGATAAATGCTTGAACATTCATGCCAGTTCTCCCCCCACCCCACCCCCCGGTATGTTTTTAATGTCAGACAGCCCACCTAAAGCAAGGGGGAGAAAAGCAAGACTGGCTGAAGCAGCATTTGATTTTCTGGAACATGTGCTTGTCAGTTCAGTTCAAAGCAAGGAGGAAGCCAGCCTCAGCTCATGATGGAGAGATGCACTGTGAACTCTCTTAAGCTTGCCTCTCTCATCACCCTTGGAGCTGCTACAGGCAGGCAGTTGTGAGCTCCTCTGCTTTCCTCTGTGGCATTGGCATTCCAAAGATCTCCAAGCCTCTCTTTGGGTATTGGTGAGGAAGCTCTGGTTCCTTGTCTGTTTGAGAGGCACACAGGCAGTCCCCCTCACCCTTTTTTTCTTTAAATCTGAAATGGGGTTCATTATGGGAGTGAGAACTACGGTCCAAGGTATTCAAGAGTCATAACGGTAGTCATAACGAGGTAGCAGATGTAGTCATAACGAGGAGCAGATGTCTACGACTGAGTGGGAGATAAACCTGAGCAGCACAATCCACCTGAATGTTATCCTACACAAACCTCACTAATAAGAACACAAGAAAGGCCATTCTGGATCAGACCAAGTCCCATCAAGTCCAGCAGTCTGTTTTTTAAAAAATAGTTTTATTGAAGCATACAAAATACTACAGAATATGTCAAGATATACAAAAAAACATAGTATACAAAACAGAAAAAAGTGAAGGAAAAAAAGAAAAGAAAAAATATTTTAAAAATAAACAAAAGTCCAGCAGTCTGTTCACACAGTGGCCAACCAGGTGTCTCTAGGAAGCCCACAAACAAGACAACTGCAGCAGCATTATCCTGCATGTGTTTCACAGCACCTAATATAATAGGCATGCTCCTCTGATACCAGAGAGAATAGGTATGCATCATGACTAGTATCCATTTTAACTAGTAGCCACAAATACCCCTCTCCTCCATGAACATGTCCACTCCCCTCTTAAAGCCTTCTGAGCTGGCATAATAAATTAGAAATAGAAACTAACAGAAATACGATTTGCACAAGAGCAGACTCCCGTTCCTTTAAGTAATGCTTGTGCAGAACGTTCCCGTGAATTTTGCCCCGCTGGGAATGGGATGATATCTGGATTTTCTACTCCAGGGCACTGAAGTGTTCTGGGCTCATCTTGCACAGGGCAGTATGAATAGTCAGCAGCGGGTGCCAGGGAGCCATGCAAAGTGGGGGTGTTTGGCCTGTATGTCCCTCTCTGTTCTTTGTAGACTCGTGCTTTTTTAGAACTTTTGTTACATCCTATCCTAAAGGAATTTCAGTGGCGGGGGTGGGGCACCAAGGTTTATCATTTTTAAGCCAGATAAAGGAATTGTCGCATAGGCCTTGCACATTTCTAGAGATCCTGTTTAAACCTCCTCTACACTGATGGCTGTACTCTGCCATCCCGTGGGACCTGCAGGTCAGATCTTTTACCTGCAAGTAATTCCGTCATGTCATTCCTTCCCTCCACTAACATGGCATGATTAAATTAGGTACGGAGTAACCAGATGCCAAACCTCACCAGTATGTACTCAGCGGACCACCACGTTATGGCAGAGAAGGTGGGCCAAGAGCTGCTTCCGCCAGAGAAGCACACTTTTGAAGTGCGGGCAGAGACGGAGCTCAAGACAGTCTACAGGGCGATTCAGCGTCTTCTGCTGGGCTACAAGGTAAAACTGAGACTTCAGCACTGCAAAGCAATCGTCATTTGGTCCAAAGCCTCAGAGGAGGGTCTCACAAAAAGGCTGAGCTGTTCAAGTTGAGCTTTCCTTGTGCCATCCGAAGGCACTTCTTGGCAGAGCTGCTTGTGTGCTGCCACTTGGCAGGGGAGACTATACCCTCAGGGGCTGAGTTCCTCCAGCTTTTCAACCCCAGCTCCTGGCTGCTGTTTTTGCTTTTTTATGGCATTGTGATTTTTAGATTCTTGTTTGTTTTTTGTTGCTGTTCGGTTTTGTAAGCCACTTTGAGTCTTGCTTTGGAGGAGAAAAGTGGGATAAAAATATCCAAATGAATAAATACGGTGTGAAGATTCCCCTGTTCCTGATCTACAGGGCCTTGCTCTTGCTCCGTGAGCATGCTGGGAAGAATGTCAAAAGCGCCCTGTGTTTTTCTGGGGCATAGGGGTATAAGCCAGGCGTGACAAGCTCCACAAGACTGTTGAAGGGCAAGGAAAGCAGCCATCAGTTCAGAAGGTTGATTCCCTGCCTTACCTTTCCTCCCTTTGGGGGAAAAAATCCTTATTTGCCCCTTTTGCCTCTGAGTGTTCCTTTCACTTCCACTCCCTCCAACCAAATGTTTCTTCTCTCTGTGGGTCAGGATGAGCGGAGGGGCCCCACCCTG
The DNA here is from genome assembly GCF_029931775.1 of Euleptes europaea. Taxonomy (NCBI): domain Eukaryota; kingdom Metazoa; phylum Chordata; class Lepidosauria; order Squamata; family Sphaerodactylidae; genus Euleptes; species Euleptes europaea. The sequence continues at coordinate 43,503,081 of NC_079324.1, forward strand.
ATTGCAGTGCAATCAAACTGGGACTTGAAGAGGTTGGTGAATGGGATGCCTGTCTTTGAGGAGTTCCCGCTGGTTCCTGTCCAGGTAATTGATGACATCAACTACGGAGTCCTGGACTGGCAGCGCCACGCTGCCAGACGCATGATCCGGCACTACCTCAACCTGGACACATGCCTATCTCAGGCCTTTGAAATGAGCAGGTAGGCACTGGGAGCTCTGGAAGGGGTGGTGGGGCCAGTGCCAGGTAGATAGAGGCAGGTTTTGCATGTAGGATGGTCCCATGTTCAGTCCCTGGAAACTCCAATGACAAAGGATCAAGTAGAATCATAGATTCATAGAGTTGGAAGTGACTACCAGGGTCATCTAGTCCAACCTCATGCACAGTGCAGGAAGTTCACAACCACCTTCCCCCCACACCCCCAGTGCCCCCTTCTCCACACCCAGAAGATGGAGGAAAAACCCCTCCAGGATCCCTGGCCAATCTGGCGTAGAGGAAAATTGCTTCCTGACCCCAAAGTGGCGATCAGCATTACCCTGGCCGTGTAAGAAAGGACCATGAAAGCCAAACACTGTAGGTGTTATAAATTGCTTAAGCCGAGGTCGTGAGTAGACAGTACTGATCTTGCTAGACCAGTGGTCTGATTCAGTATAAGGCTGAGCTTTCCTTCAGTATAAGGCAGCTTCATGTGCTCATCTAGACCTGGAGGCTGTGTTTGCCACCTTTGGGTCCTTGAGATTAGGGGTTGAAGAGCACCAGGCAAAGGGTCTAGGCCCTCTGTGTTTAATCCAGAGGGGTAGCCGTGTTGGTCTGTTGTAACAAATTAAAACAGAAGTCCGTGGCTCCTCTACCTAAGAGCCTGGAGACCACTGCCAGCCACAGCAGACAACAGCGACCAAGCTTGATGGACCAGTGGTCTGGTTCCGTATATGGCAGGTTCATGAGTTCAAAGACATTTATTCCAGCGTGAACTGCCATGAGCCAGAGCTCACTTCTTCAGATGCATCTTTCTTTCCACTGCGAAGAATTGTTTTATTCACACCCAGTGTAGAGGTCCACATCTTGGAGAGTTAAAAGCATCATTGGCTGAATGCCTCACAAAACATGCTCATGAGGTCTGTTTAAGGCAAACCGTCAGAGACAGACTTATCTCTGACAGCACAATGAAACGTTATCGGTCAGATCTCTGACAGCAGAACAATGAGAGAACTTCTTTGAGTTAATGATTTTATGTAAAATAAAACATTTATTAGGCATGAACTGGGGAAATAGATGCAAATTAAGCCAATATTTCCAAAGCAAACACATGTGATTAAAATCAAATCTCCTGTCATTCTAAATTTGAGCTAAATGCACAACCCTACAATTTCTTTTAAGAATAAGGCAAATGAGGTTTTAAGCTGATAGGCAAGAATGCTCTGTAAAATGGGAAGCCCTGCACATAAGAGAGACTCATCAAAATATAAAGTCTCTTTTGACTGGAAGCCACTGACCAGACCCTTACCTGGCACATTCTATAGAGAAAGTAATAGCTAGGAACATGAAATAAATTCTTCTAACTTTCCACACCTGTGTATCTTCTAAGTAAAATCTTTGGAACCTAAAGCTAATTAATTCATATGAGTAATAACAGGTAAACTAGGATACATCTTGATAATCATTCATTAAAACTCTCAAACCAGATTTTAATGCTAAATGTTAGAACTGATTGTGATGAAAAATAAATAAATTGCTATTATTTCAGCTGCATTGATGAAATATCCTGTTAAGCATCAGTCCTGAACCTTTGGTGCAATATCTGACCAGCAGTTGAGCCTCGCATAGGTTATGGAACTGCATAAGAATACATAGACTAACATGCATACAAGTCCGTAAAAGAATGAATACATGACACTATAGCATCTGAAGAAAGTAATCTCTGACTGACAAAAGCTCATACTGGAATAAATGTTGTTAGGCTTCAAAGTGTCACTAGACCTTTTTTGTTTTGTATTTCTACCAGATCTGGCCAATCCATGGGCTTCTTGTTGCCTGCCAATCATAGGAGCTGATGTTGCACACCTGTTCTTTTGTGTATGTGAGCACAGACAGTCCCAGTTAACTCACTGTGCCATATGGGTTCCCAGGGCTTGAATGAGGAACCCAACAATGAAGCCTAGACAAAAGCTGGCAAACGCTTAAGTTAGGTTTATTTCTGTAGTTCCATTCCTGCTTTCAGCTGATGTTTGTGTGTTCTCCCCTCCGTACACACCTCTGTCTAGGTACTATCACATTCCTATTGGGAACCTTCCTGATGACATCTCCACCTTTGGGACAGACCTGTTCTTCTCCCGCCACCTCCACCGCCACAACCATCTTCTGTGGCTTTCTCCCACCTCCCGCCCAGATCTGGGGGGCAAAGAGGCGGATGACAGCCGCCTGGTCATGGAGTTTGATGAGAGGGTCTCCGTGGAGATCAATCACCCTGGCTGCTATTCCACAGGTGAGTTATGGGAGGGAAGTCCTTGCATGTAGTGGAACTTCCAACTCAGACTGTGATGGAAACCGTTTCTCCCACAGAAAAGTGTCCAAATATTGTGCACCTTCTAAGCATCAAAACTCTGGCCCATTTCACTATATCTGACAGAGTGTACAGGCTATCTGTCTTGCTTGGTGTCCTATCCCACACTGCATCATGCTTCAGAGGAAAATCCATCTGATTCAGAAGTAACTTTAAAATGAGCCTGAAACCCACCTTCTCATTTTCACGGCAACTCGGTAGAACTCATGAATTATTGCTGGCTGGTAGAAGGGAGCTGTACTTGAACAGAGAATTGTCTAAAATGTACAGTCTGGAGGTTGAAACCAACATGCCATGTGGTCACCGTCTAGGCCTCACTAGATAATACAGAGATATTTTCTGACCTGGATGAACCAAGCTAGCCCAATCTCGTCAGATCATAGAAGCTAAGCAGCATCGGCCCTGGTTAGGATTTGGAAGGGAGACCACCAAAGATGTCATTATGTAGAGGGAGGAAATGGCAACCCCCCTCTGAATATCTCTTGCCTGGAAAACCCTACAGGGTCGCCATAAGTCAACTGCGACTTGACGGCACTTTCCACCCCCACCATTTTCTGAAGTTAGTAGAAAGATGTCTTGTTCTGCATGGCACAGTGCATCAAAGAAAAATCTGTTTCAGAGTGAGCCTAAAACCCTGGCCAGATTTCAAAGGAGGTTGTGACTCGTGTTTGGTGCAATGCAATCCACCGCAGTTAACACCGCATAAGAGAACACCGCATAACACCGCATAAGAGAACTCCTGAGCACCTACCAGTCTTCATGAATTTGTGTGTGGGTGGACGGTTGATAGGTTAGGTATTCACTTGTCCTTGGTAGCATCCAAAAATTGTGAAGTTCACAAGTTATGGTAGTCTGGTTTGCAGGAAAATAACATACCAGCTTTTAGCTATCAGAGTTAACAAGAAATAGAGAAGCCGATTTGAAGGTGGCACACCATCTTGGCAGCATTGCATTTTGGCATCAGTTTACCTAGCAAAAGGTAAACCTAGCATTTACCTAGCTCATTTGACTAGCTAGAGATGATGCAAACTTTTTTTCCCCTTTGCTGCAGCTGTGGGGAGAGGGGGAGACAGCTTCAGCCCTTCTCCCACCTCTGCCTCCTTAGAATGAAGGCGAGAGGCACATTTTGACAGCCAGGGTGGTGTAGAGTTGGCCCCGTGCCCTCCTGCCCCTGAGCCCAGACTTCTTTTCTTTGCACTTCTGCAGTGTGTGTGGAACTGGATATCCAGAGCCTCGCTGTCAACACCATCTTGCAGTCCCACCACATCAACGACATGGAGGGGGCGTCCAGCATGTGCATCAGCTTTGATGTGATTCAGCAGGCATCACTGGAGGACATGGTCACGAGGAACCAGGCCAGCATCCCAGCCAGCTATGATGAGACGGCTCTCTGTTCCCACACTTTCAGGTACGGCCCATGGCTTAATTGTTTTGCAGGGGACCATCTCCGTTATCAATGGCAGAAGTGAACACATGAAGCTGCCTTATACTGAATCAGACCCTCTGTCCATGAAGGTCAGTATTGTCTACTCAGAGCGGCAGCGGCTCTCCAGGGTCTCAGGCTGAGGTCTTTCACATCACCTACTTGCCTAGTTCCTTTAACTGGAGATGGCAGGGATTGAACCTGGGACCTTCTGCATGCCAAGCAGATGCTCTACCACTGAACCACAGCCTCTCCCTTAATGAATTAGTGGGACACCCGACTGTCTCAAGCTCGAGGCAGCTTGAAAGCCAGAAAGATGCGATGGCAGTTTCTGGTTTGCTCTGTGTCATACAAAGAAGATTTTGTGCTCTTTCACAGGATCCTGAAGAGCATGGTGGTAGGCTGGGTGAAGGAGATCACACAGTACCACAACGTCTATGCTGATAACCAGGTGATCCACTTCTACCGCTGGCTGCGCTCACCAATGTCATTCCTGTATGACCCTGCATTGCACCGCACACTGCACAACATGATGAAGAAGCTGTTCTTACAGTGAGTCCGCTCATCTTCCAAAGAGTTGTACTTAAGGGTGTAAAGGGGTCAAATACAGCTAGGTGCTATTTAGCCAAATCTCCTTTTGCACCACAAGGGCTAGCTGGTAGCATCTAGGCTTTCCAGACTAGTGTTCTCTCAGGCTATCATCTTCCAAATAAGGCTAGCTGGTTGGATGAGACTAAAGATCCATCTACTACAGCATTCAGACTTCAACAGAAATCAGCTGGACACCTCTGGAGCATCACAAGTCAGGTATAAAGCTGGAGGCTTTCTCCTATTATTATTTGGTGTTCCTCTTCTATACAAAAGTGTTCCATTTATCTGCGTACGTTCCTTGCAGCAGTGAATTCTGTACGTTAGTTTAAGCATTTGTGGGGAAAGTGCTTATGATTGTCTGTCCCAAGCCCACTTCAGATCTGTTTGTTTGGTTACTGTGAGTTTTAGTATTGTGAGGGTTGTGGGAGATTTCAGCCGGCAAACACGTCGGACAACAGCAAGACCTTCTCTATGCCTCTTTTGTAGTTCACTAGATGGCATCTCTGTGCTCAAGAAGAAAGTGATCTCAGCTACAATCCTGTCTTGTTGCGGTCACCTTTAAAACTTGAGCTGGAAGATGCAGACTACTTTGGTCAAGTCCATGAAGAGACGTTGGAGGAGGAGCCAAGCCACGAATTTTAGAAATACACGAGCGTGTTCATCCTTGACTGCTGTTTTCATCTCCTGCTCTCTCCCCCAGATTGGTGGCAGAGTTCAAGCGCCTGGGCTCCTCTGTGGTTTATGCCAACTTCAACCGCATCATCCTGTGCACCAAGAAACGCCGCATTGAGGATGCCCTTGCCTATGTAGAGTACATCACCAACAGGTGTGGCTTGTTAGGAGCAGTATCATGGGAAGGAATGGCTGCAGACCTAGGGCCTTTTGAACCAGCCCAGGAATACTAAATTCCAGCTGCTTTCTTCCACACCAAGCTCTTGAAAGGAAGGCGCTCTGGGAATTCAGCACAGCCTGGAAGGTGTAGTGCTTCTTGAGCCTGAATAGCCCGGCACCCACTTTCCTACTCCCCCCTCCCATGGTATCCTAGATAGACATAGAAGAGTAGACTGTGGTTCAGGTTATGTACTGTACACCTCCTCAACCCCCATGTCATGGTATCCAGAATAAATCATGCCAAATGGACAGTTTTATTATTATTGGTATTCTGGTTAAAGGCATTATTTCAGTAATCCTTACAATAGCCCTTTAAAGTAGATCAATATTGCAGATTGAAGGGGAGAGAACGCTGAGGTTGAGAGAATAGTGGCCTCTTAGACTGGTGATATTTTTTTAAAAAATGATCCATTTAGCCATTTTAGCCATTTAGCTCTTACATAATTAACTTTTGATTTCTTGAATAAGGGACAGGATATTGGTTGATGTACTTCGAGATCCAGTAAAGTGGTTGCTTCTTAGGGGTGTCGGTCATTGGGTTTTGCTCAGTTTATGTTCTCCTGATGACATATTTAGGGTTGGGAGAAGACCCTCTTTGTCCTGGCAGACTTATCCTCTGTCTTCCCTGGTAACTGCTGTCCCTTCTTCTTCCAGCATCCATTCGAAGGAAATCTTCCACTCCTTGACCATTTCCTTCTCGCGCTGCTGGGAGTTCTTGCTCTGGATGGACCCAGCCAACTATGGTGGGATCAAGGGCAAAGTGGCTTCCAGTGTCCACTGTGGGGAGGTAAGAGGCCAGCAGAGAAGGGGGTCTGGGAGGTTTTGAGCTCGTGGGATTTATAGATCTACATGCAGGCCTTTCTGCCTGACACTGCAGGGACTGGAGGAGTTAATCCTTCCAGAGATCAGGAAGAGGAGTCGATTGCCCGAGGCTTCAGCATGAAAGAGACAAACATGGATTGCATGTACTGATTTTAAACCCTTTGTTGCAGAAGGAGACGGGCAATAAGGAGGCAGCAGACGAGGAAAGCAGTGAAGGGGAGGAGGGGGAGGATGAAGAAGGAGGAGCAGAAGAAGACGGTGTGGAAGAACAGCTAGAAAACAACTGGAACATCATGCAGTACTTGCCCCAGGCAGCCTCTTGTCAGAATTACTTCCTCATGATTGTGTCTGGTAAGTCATTTCAAAGTCTCTTGTGAGGGAGGCTCAAGGCTTCCCATCTTCATGGGAGAATAATGCCCGGTCCAAATGCTAAGAATCCTTATCCCCACCTCAGTCCTGCTGCCTGCTCAGTCAGTACTTGGAGAAGTCGTTCAGATTGCATTGGTCTTTCCATGTGGCTAGTCAAATCCAAGAGGGCTGGGATGAAGCAATTGCTTCTTCCCCTGGCGAAGACTATGTTTGCATCTTCAGGAGCCTACTGTACTTGCACTCCCTTGGAAGTGGGGCTGTGGTCCCATTGCTTGTCCTCTTACCATCCTTGTGTCTCTCTCCCAGCCTATATCGTTGCTGTGTACCATAACATGAAGGAGGAAATGCGCCATAATGCCCCTGGGAACACTCCCATCAAGAGACGGGCAAGCAGCCAGATCTCCCAGGAGCCCATGGGAGAGGCGGGTGCTATGCCTGGTGAGTGCCAGACTGCTTCTCTCCCCACACTTTGCATAAGTTGCTGTGCAGGATAGCAAGTGAGACCCCACCCCCCACCCCCGAGCTAGAGAGCCCCTGGCTTAGATCACAACTTACCCACAAACTCATAGAAATGCTTAAGGAGACCTCTCTTCCCCAGCTGCCTAATCTGCTGTGTGCAAATAAGTAACAGCACCTACCTTTCAAGATCATTGTGTGTGCAGTAAATGCTAAGTGTCTTTATCTGGCAAGTCCCCTTTACAGTATGGTGTAGTGGTTTGGAGTGGTGGAGTCTGATCTGGAGAACCGGGTTTATTTCCCCACTCCTGCACATGAGGCTTGCTGGGTGACCTTATGCTAGTCACAGCTCTCTTAGAGCTCTCTCAGCCCCACCTACCTCACAGGGTGTCTGTTGTGGGGGAGGAGAAGGGAAGGTGATTGTAAGCCAGTTTGATTCTTCCTTAAGTGGTAGAGAAAGTTGGCATATAAAAACCAACTCTTCTTCTTTCCCCTTTTTAAAAAAAAAAAAAAGTTTTTTAGACGTGTTGTTCTTTCCCATCTGTTAAATGGGGTGCTTATTAGCCTACCTCACAAGGAAGATGTAAAGTGGAAGGATGGCCTTTGTACCCTAGAAATAGGCACAGAAAAAAAGAATTGGCAATTGGAGGAGGCTTGGGTCTGCCCGCCAAGTCACATCCCATATCTGTGACCTGTCTGTGATGTACGTACTGTCTCTGTCCCCTCTCAGGCATGATCACCTTCTCACAGGAATATGTTGCCAATGAACTCACCCAGAGCTTCTTCACCATCACCCAGAAAATCCAGAAGAAAGTGAGTGGTTCTCGCCGCACCACGGAACCTTCTGAGATGTTTCCAGCCCTGCCTGGCTCGTACCTGATGTTCAACAACCCAGCGCTGGAGTTCATTAAATGTGTCTGTCAGGTGAGGGGAGTTGCCGAGGTGTGTTGGTCAATCAATCAAGTCTTTATTCGGTACATAACCAGCAAAGTTGCAAAAAGTCTAATACACAGGTATATCTAACCTGCCATCCAAATACAATGGATGGGATACAACACCCCACAATAAAATTTAAAGTTGACTATAAATATAAAATACATATATAAAGCCCAACAAATCACCTAAATAAAGTTAACTTTACTAGGTAGCCCTTCATTTAGGTCACCATTTTATCTTTGCGAATTTTAAGGGCTATAGCTAAAAATCTAGCACAATTCAATATAAACTCCGGGTTTGTATCAAATAGTAGTTTCTGGCTTATTTCGGCATCGGTAGGTGTGTTGGTCCACAGCCCCCTCTGGCCTGAGCCCTGACCCAGGAGAAATGCTGGTAGAGGAGGATGCAGGTGAGGTGCCTGTAAGAGCAGACAGATGATAAAATACCAATGGAGAAGAGAGGCTAAAGTGTTTCCCCCACACACAAGCCGTGCTGCTAGGTGGCTCATATCTCTTCTTTCTCACACGCCCCCCCAGGTATTGTCTCTGGACACTAACATCACCAACCAGGTGAGCAAGCTGAAGCGGGACCTCCTTCGCTTAATTGAAGTGGGCGAATTCTCGGAAGAGGCCCAGTTTCGGGACCCCTGCCGCTCCTACGTTCTTTCAGAGGTGATCTGCAGGAACTGCAACTTCTGCAGGGACTTGGACCTCTGCAAGGACCCAGCTCTCTCCCAGGTACCAGATGCTCTGTGTACCGCAAGGTTACCACTATGCCGTCTAATCCTTGCCACTGAGATCCCCAAAATCTTCCATGCTTTGTGTGTCTCTTTTCAAACCCACTTCCTCAGTGGCTGGATGATATTCGCTGTCAGTGAGAATATGTAATTCATCCCCTCCAGTGCCAGGGACAAAAAATACTTCAAATCTTGAATCCCTCTGTGAGCATAGCCAGAGTGGCTGCCCCAGTCTGCAAGCCTTGATGCATGGCTACCTGAAGAGCGGCCACTGGGTAGGACAGGAAGAGTTGATGTTAGCTGCCTAAACGGCTCCTGCAGGAGCTGCTTAAATCAACTCCTGTTTGTGGGGGGCATGCTTTTGGGTTATCAGAAGTGTCCCCTGCTAGGCTCCAAGGACCCATAGCCACATATCAGCTGTTGCCTCAGAACCTTGCCAGGGGGCCGTCAAAGGGTCTGTTGGTTTGCTTATTGACATTATTTAGAGTCTGCCTTTCTCAAGGCGGATTACACAGTTAGTCAATGCAGACAATAAAATGACACATCTAATAAGCAATGTAATAGGACTAGAATTACAAAAATCAGAAACAAAGCATCCTAAGTATTAAGATATGTTACACAATGCTAAAAATGGTATTATGTAATGAGGAAGCAATGCAGTGAGAGCATGTCATTTATACCCTGCCTTTCTCCCCAAGGAGCTTACATTATTCTCCTCTCCTCCATTTTATTCTCACAACAACCCTGTGAGGCAGGTCAGGCCAGGAATGTGTGGCTGGCCCAAGGTCACCACTTGACACCTGAGAATCAAATGCCGGCCACCTGCAACAGTTCGATTCTAAACTCCGTTACTTAAGAATTTAATTTATCTCAATATTTATATCCCATTTTTCTCCTCAAAGGAGACCCAAAGCAGTTTACGGCAGCATTTTTCCCTATTCCATTTTATCCTCACATCAGCACCCCCACCCCCGTGAGTTAGGCTAGGCTTGAAAGTGACTGTTCCAGTGACCCTCGGATGGGCTTCCAGGGCAGAGCAGGGATTCAAACCTGGGTCTCCCAGATCCCAGTCCTCTCAACCGTGGGCTGGGAAGAAACAGTCCAGCCAAAGAAAAAGAGCAGAAGGTGCCATGAAACAAGCAGGTCAAGAATGGGATGAGGGAGAGAGACACCAGAAGGGATTAACACTCTGATCACAAATCACAATGGGTAGCCGTGTTAGTCTGTCTGTAGCAGCAGAAAAGAGCAGGAGTCCAGTAGGACCTTAAAGCCTTATAAAATTTCTGGCAGGGGATGAGCTTTCGTGAGCCACAGCTCACTTCAGAATTTTTTCTCCCTCTCCCATAATACTAGAACACGAGATCATCTGCTAAAGCCGGAGGGTGAGAGATTCAAAACAGATAAAAGGAAGTATTTTTTCACACAACGCATAGTTAAATTGTGGAACTCTCTGCCCCAGGATGTGGTGATGGCTGCCAGCTTGGAGGGCTTTAAGAGGGGAGTGGACATATTAATGGAGGAGAGGGGTATTCATGGCTGTTAGAATGGATACTAGTCATGCTTCATACCTATTCTCTCTAGTATCAGAGGAGCATGCCTATTATTTTGGGTGCGGTGGAACACAGGCAGGATGGTGCTGCTGCACTCATCTTGTTAATGGCTTCCTAGAGGCACCTGGTTGGCCACTGTGTGAACAGACTGCTGGACTTGATGGGCCTTGGTCTGATCCAGCAGGGCCTTTCTTATGTTCTTATGTACCTGCCAGAAATTTTGTTACTCTGATCACAGGTGGGGCTTTGCAACTTGGAGGAAGTGAGAGGAGTCAGGTTCACCAGGGCCCCCTCCTCCACTGGTGGAGTGTTTGTTTTCCATGCCCTTTGCCGTAAAAATGAGCGGTCTCACGTGGGCTCCCTGGATCAAGCCTAATGCCTTCAGTAACTTCCTACTTGACTTGCTTTGTTCGGAGACCGCTCACCGTCATCACTCTGTGCCTTCCAGGATGGCTCTGTTCTGCCCAACTGGGTGTGTTCCAACTGCCAAGCCCACTACGACTCTGACGCCATAGAGATGGCTCTGGTGGAAGCCTTGCAGAAGAAGCTGATGGCCTTCACCCTTCAGGATCTGGTGAGTAGGGATAACCCAGGTCACAGTAGATCATAGAGCCTCTCGACTCCTCCAGCCAGGCTTGGGATTGACGGCTTAGTCTTGGCCCTCGAGTCCTCAGCACCTAGTACCAAATCACTAATTATCCCAGCTTTGGTGTGTTGAACAGCAGTGGTCCTCTTGGAGGGCTTTTAGACCCAACAGCTCACCGTGAGGTTAAAACTGTTCCTGGGTGATATCACTTCAGATTGTGCATAGAAAACTAGCACATTGAGAAGAACGCTAAGCGAGCGTGCTTCGCCCTGAAATATGTCTTCTGTGTGCAGGGAGTTCTCTCCCTCTCTCTTTTTTTTAAAAAAGGGGGCATTCAGTCATGCAGTTTTGCATCTGCAGCCTGAAGTCCATTAATGTCAAGCAGTTCTACCAGGCAATGAAGTATTTCACTGTGCTAGGATCTTAGAGTCTTGCACCATCGGACAGGAAGGACCTGGTGATACAAAGTAGGTTCTCCCCTCACTCTGCCTCCCTTTTATGTAAAATGTGGCCTGGCTTTCTTGTTTGAGACATCTGCAGATATTTGCTCTATGGGCTCGTGTAGTAGCTCATCATGTTTACTCCTGCTGTCTGTCACTGAGGGTATAGGGGGGAGAAGGGAGGGGTAGCAGCTTTCCAGTCCTTGGACTATGTGGCTCTGTCCTGGGGATAGCGGTTGAGCTTGCTCCACAAAAGTGGGGCAGATGCATTATTGGGTGTCTCCAGGCAAGCTAAGGTCCTGCTTCCAAGTGCCATTTTTGTTCCAGGTGTGCCAAAAGTGCAAAGGCATCAAGGACACCCACATGCCCGTGTACTGCAGCTGCGCTGGGGATTTCGACCTCCTCTTGCCTACCAAGGTACATTTTGGCCACCTCCTTCCGTTTCCTTATGGGTAGCAGTCACGTAGGTGTGAGCACCCTTCTTTTCATGCTTAGCTCAAGGCCCTTCTCTAATTCCATGCTTGGAAATGACCCATCTTCCCTTTATTTCCTCCCTTCTCCTTCCAACGTAGACCTTTGTGGAGCACCTGAAGATCTTCCAGAATATTGCCCAGCACTACAACATGGCCTACTTGCTGGAAACCATTAAATGGCTACTACAAATGAACCCTCAGTTTCTCTAAGAACCCTCTCATGCCAAGTTGCAGCTGCGAAGAAACTGGGCTCACATTTTCATCCCTAACTGGATGGCCTGGGGAACCTGAGCTGCTGGTTCGGCTTTGCCCCAGACCAGAAGATGGCCAGACTCTCGAAATTCCTTCCCTGCTCCAAGGAAACAGAAGGAGCCAATGACCCAAATGGGTCAGGAAGAAACAGAACCAGACTGTGCTGGAACCAGTCCAGAATCTGCACGCACACCCCTCTTTCTGCTTCCAAGCTGTGGGAAAGGTTATGCCAGGACTGGGAAGGGGGGTCTTTGGCCTGCCCTAATTTTATTGTATTTCTGTTTGGGGTTTTTTTAAAAAAAAATCATAAATAAACTTTTTTTTCTAATAATTGCCAATATTTTTTTCTGATAAGGTGACTGCGGCCAGCCTTTCCTCTCGCCTTCTCTTAGGCTGAGGATTGAAGGCAGCTCTGTAGAATCATAGAATCGGAAGGGATCACCAGGGTCATCTAGTCCAACCCCCTGCACAACGTAGGAAATTCACAACTTACCTCCACCACACAGACCCAGTGACCCCTACTCCATGCCCAGAAGATGGCCAAGGTGCCCTCCCTCTCATCATCTGCCTGAGGTCATAGAATCAGCATTGCTGACAGATGGCCATCTAGCCTCTGCTTAAAAACCTCCAGGGAAGGAGCGCTTACCACTTCCAGAGGAAGCCTGTTCCACTGAGGAACCGCTCTAACTGTAGTCAGTCACCTTCCTAGGGAGAATAAATGCAACCTGATTTGGTGTGATGAGATTGCTGCTCCTGTCAGTTATTGAACCCTGGAAGCACTATAGTGTCTTAGCAGTGTGGAGGCTTCCCTCCCCCCACACCCCACACACACGGCCAGTAACACACATTTCCACATTGTGCAGAGAAAGTCCACACCACACAGCCTTTCTTTGCAACTCATGTCAATCTCCCTTTCCTGCCACAGAGCCCTTGGGGGAACAGCTGTGTGATGATTGGGTTTCTGTAAGATCAGAAGGTCTCTGGGTGTCGGTAATAGCTTCCCTCTGTTGAGAACGCAAGAGCAACTGAAGACTTCTTTCACAGTCAGCTTGTCTGTGCTCATCCACATGTAGAGAAACCTCCCAGGGAAAGGCGATGAGTGAAGCTTGGGGGAAAGCGTTGATCCACCTCTAATGGTGTCAAGGGCCTTCATGGTTATCCGGAAGCTCTGCTTCGGAGGCTCATTTAGTGCATTTCTTACTCCCCGCTCGCATCACAACACTCCATCCCCCGGTCTACAATGCCCGCATCATCCCATCAATCGGGAGGAGGGGGCGGCAACATCCCCCCTCGACCCTCACTGAGTGTTGGGAACAGCGAGGCAGTTTCTCTGCTCATGCATTAGTAAAGAAGTCATTAGTGCTCCTAATGGATCCCTGCAAAGTCTGGGCAGATCGGGTCGAAGAGAGGGGAAAAGCAAAGCCCCCCACTCTCCTTTTCCAGCACTACCGTTGCCCTCCCAGCACACACTCTCCTCGCTCCTGGGCTTTGACCCTACGGTTGCATCATGTCTTGATATTAAGTGGATTACACCCATTACTCGATCGCTGTTCCTTGAAGAGGAAGAAGAAGGGAAAGCAGCAGCAGGAAGAAAACGGTCTAGCTCGTGCATTAGAGCAGACCTGTACAATTTGTTGCTTCAGCCCCCTCACGTCAGGAGTTTGACACACCTCTCATTTTGCTGTTTGTCTAGGAGGTCCACTCAAGCAAGTGGGACTAGTGGACAGTGGGGACAGTGGAGCCTGTAAAAATAAGTTTACAAGTGGATCTGATTTTTGCAGACTGGGACCTGAGTCTGAAAAGGCTGCAAACTATTACAGGCATGTTGACAAAGTGACCAAGCTTATCTTTGAGTCCTCTCCCACATTTATATTCCTTGTTCCTCAAGGCAGCCTACAAATCATGATTAAAAACATCATAGTTTAAAACCAAGCAAATAGAACCCTGAATAACACCCCCAAGATACCTGCAGTTTCATCTTCGTGGCTTCTGTGCAGGCACACATGGGGGGGGACTGCGCATGCGCAGGCCAGCCACGGAGATTAAAAAGCTTATAGAAGAGTTTGCTCCCTAGGAGCGCCCCCCCCTCCCCGTCAACGACCAAGTGTCAACGGCCGTTCCCTGTCCAACTGCCATTTGACGGGGGGGGGGGCACTCTTCCCTCAGTTCTCTTTCTGCCGCCGCGGAGAGAACAAAGCTTTCTAGTCATTCCCTTTAGTATCTGAGGTAAAATAGAGTTACTACATTACCTTATTAAACTGAGGGAAGAAGACTTAATAAAGAAGAGTATAAACAAAGAAAATGGCGCTGTTTAAAAAATGCAGCTCATGCGGCACAAAAATGGCCTCAAGTGACGAACATCAAGACTGCCTTCTATGTCTTGGAGAAGGCCATATAGTAGCATCATGTAGACCATGCTCCCTACTAACTGATAAGTGCCGCCGAGACCGCGCAAAGAAATTGAAAGCAGCATTATATGAAAAAGCCTTCCAGCCCGATACCGGGAAAACTGCTAGCAACCAGCCGATTAAGAGAGCTAAAGAGGTTGCAAAAAACCCTGAAAGAGCCTCATCCGAACCTCCGGCGAAGAAACATAAACAAAAGACAAAACATTTATCAAAGAACTCAGACGCGGTAAGAGGAGGCTCTATTCGTTCGGCACCGGTAGGGCCGGCAAAAAACACTATAATGGACGAAGGTTTAGGAGACAACTCAAGATCACCTTCCCCATTGGCACGCTCACCGAGGCGTCGGGAGCCATCCAGAAAAAACTCTAAGTCCCCGAGGGACAGATCCATTTCACCACAGAATGGCTCCCCTAAACAACGGGGACGTAGCCCACATAAGAGCCTGCAGACTGCGGCAGCTACTGCATTAAGGCTCCCTCCTACCCCATCACCTTCGAGGGTGGAGATGATCGATTCATCCTCGACTGACGAGGAATTAGAAGCACCCGACATAATAACAGCCGACTCAGAAGACCTACCTGAAGTGGGAACTCAGAGATGGGATCCCCAAACCCAATTCCAAAGCTGGAATCCATGGGGGTTCTGCCCCCCACCATGGTACGCACCTTTTCCATACGGGGGCTATCCATACGTCGGTAATTACGGTCGCCATGACGACGACGACCTCCGACGTCATGCCGGAGACGACGCTTATCGACGTCGTAATGGAGGCGAGGGCTACCGACGTCAGAGCGTCGGCGACGTTTGTCTGAGGCTGGGAAACGCACTACAACGATCGGCATCGAGAGTAAGAGGCCCAACAAAGCAGCGGCACCGAGAGTCGCAGCCCATGCCCGAATTGGGACGGGAAGTCCCTATACCATCGACGTCGACGGCAGCCGACGTCGGAGAAACGCAGGCGTCAACCACACGGCCCAGGCAAGCCATGGAAGACACAGACTCCTATGATGACAACGATTATGCATCAGAACTGGGGTCAGAGGACATGTACCTTAATGCTCCTACAGATACAGGGGAGGACTCTGTCTCAATATCCCCTGCAGATGACATAAAATTATTTTCGGAGCTTCTCCTCCGTATGATAAAAGCGTTGGGATTACTGACCTTACAATCAGGTCCAAAACCATCGGACCCCATTATGGGGGTACTGTTCAAATCTGAATCAGGCCCAGCTAGACTGCCACTGATTCAGGGAATAAAACAGACAGCTATGGCCACGTGGGTAAAACCAGCTTCAGCAATAGCATCCATTAAAAAAATAGAAAATTTATATGGAGTGGAGGAGGAGGAAGGTCAATTTTTATATAAACATCCTCCACCAAATTCAATTATTACAGATGTTTTAGCAGCTAGGTACAAATCTGGATTACACTCAACTCCCCTAGATAAAGAAGGACGTAAACTGGATAGCCTGGGACGGAAGTTTTATTCCTCAGCCACCCTGGGTATTAGAATAGCTAACTTTAGCGCGCTGTCTGGCCGATACCAAATGTCCTTATGGGATAGAGTATCAGAAATAATGGAGGATTTACCTGAAGAGAAAAGGGCCCTATTGATCTCTATACAAATAGAGGGAAAGAAATTGGGAAAAACCCAAATTGCTGCTGCAAGACACATGGCAGATTGTTCAGGTAGAGCAATTGCCTCAAGTGTAGTACTTAGACGCCACTCTTGGTTAAGGGCATCTTCTTTAACACCTGATGTCAGAGCTAGAGTCGAAGACATGCCGTTCGACACAAAAGCACTATTCTGTGAAAACACTGATGAAGTTCTGCACAACCTCCGAAAACAAAAGGCTACTGCCAAATCTTTGGGGGTTACCCAACACACTGGCCCATCATATAGGCCTCGACCTTACAGTAGGCAATTTCAATCCTACTATAATAGCAGGTTTAATAGAAACCAGCCCTGGGGATACCAAAGACAACAACAAATCCAACCACACTACCAATCCAACCCTCAGCAGGGTAAAAGATATAACCCTAGAGGGAAGGGCAGAAAGGGGGGATACCCCCCCGCAGAGCAAACTAATAAGAAAGGTTCAGCATGACTAACTGACAATTCTTCAGTTTATGATTGTTCTACAGTTCAAATGTTTGGTAACCGTCTTTCAAAATTTTACAGTAAATGGTTACAGATTTCAAAAGACTCATGGGTGTTAAATATAATACAGCAAGGGTACTTCATTGAATTTTCCTCTCTTCCTGAAAATATGTCTCAACCCAGTGTAACAGGGAAACCACAACAGGAGTTGTTAGAGGAGGTCGACTCCCTCTTAAGAAAGGGAGCAATTCGAACCCTCACACACACAGAGAATCAGATGGGATTCTATTCACGATATTTCTTAATCAACAAGAAAGGAGGAGGGAAGAGACCCATCTTAGACTTGAGGTCCCTGAATAAATTTGTAAAAATACGTAGGTTTAGAATGTTGTCCTTACAACAAATCTTACCCTTACTGTCACCAGATATGTGGTTTGCGGTTTTGGACTTGAAAGACGCATACTTCCACATTGCAATTCATGCAGCGTGTAGGAAATACTTGAGATTCTCATGCGGGGAAAATAATTACGAGTATGCAGTATTACCTTTTGGATTATCTCCAGCTCCTAGAGTGTTTACTAAAGTCATGGCGGAGGTGATAGGTTACCTAACACTACAAGGTTGCTGCATATTTCCATACCTGGATGACTGGTTAATGGTAGCTAGTTCACAAGAAGAACTATCTCGGTCAGTCAGAACCACAACTAGCACTCTAACTGAATTGGGGTTGATCATCAATTTCCAGAAATCGAGACTCAACCCAACACGAGTCACAGAATTCATAGGTGCAGTGCTAAATGCAGATCTACACGCTGCCTTCCTCCCTCTACCCAGGGTTAGATCTATACAAAAGCTGGTGAGATATTTCACACAACAGAGATTTCAGAAGGCGGTGACAATCCAGAAACTCTTAGGTCTGATGTCTTCGACCACGGCTGTGGTCCCTCATGCGAGGCTCCACATGAGACCACTTCAGAACTGGTTTGTACGAGCCTTTACAATGAATGTAGATCCTCAAGGGAAGAAATTATCCATCCCCAGAGTAGTTATTAAAGCACTCAGCTGGTGGTCAAAGGAGAACAACCTCCTTAAAGGTGTGGAATTTGGGGTCAGTTCCCACGATGTCCAGATGTTTACTGACGCATCACTAGGAGGTTGGGGTGCCCATATTGAGTCCCTTACAGCTAAAGGACGATGGAACCCAAGGGAGGCTAATCTGCATATTAACATATTAGAGATGAGAGCGATTAGATATGGCCTTTCTTCTTTTTCAGAATTCCTTACAAACAAGGCCGTTCTCATCGCAACCGACAACACAACGTCAAAATTTTATGTGAACAAACAAGGAGGCACAAACTCATTAGCTCTCTGCAGAGAAGCCACCCTCATATGGGAGTGGGCAATCAAACACAATGTATCCCTGTCAGCAATTCATATTGCGGGCCATTCCAATGGCATGGCAGATGCCCTAAGCAGGGACAAGTCCGAGGAACACGAATGGTCCATTCCAATGCAATTTTTGCACCCTATCTTCCACCAATGGGGTTGGCCAGAAATAGACCTCTTTGCATCAAGCGAAAACACAAGATGCAAGCTGTTCTGCTCGAGGGCAGCAACAGAGAAAGGGTCCCTAGGGGACGCTTTCCAAATGCCCTGGTCAGGGAGACTACTGTACGCTTTCCCTCCCATCCCCTTAATACACAGGGTACTAGGAAAAGCCCTTCAGGACAAATCACATATGATACTGATAACACCTTTTTGGCCAAAGAGGCCCTGGTTCGCCATCCTCTGGAAGGTGACAGGACAGAATTATATCAGATTTCCGAGCTCCCCACACCTCCTAACCAGAGGAGGAGTACTCCACCACAATCCAGCCTCCCTACACCTAGTGGCCTGGGAAATCAAAGGATAGATGGTTGGTCAGATAGGGTAGCTCAGATATTAATCTCAGCACGTAAGCCATCTACCAGAAAGGCATACGCTCACAAATGGTCGAGATTCTCCAACTGGGCGAGAGGACGAGGACTAGAACCGCAAAGTTGCACTTTGCAGGCAGTATTTGATTACCTTTTGTCCCTAAAGGACTCCGGCCTCTCGAATTCTTCGATCAAATGTCATTTGGCTGCGGTATCATCATGCCATGAAGGTGTAAATGGGGCCTCTTTATTTTCCAATAAACTATGTAAAAAGTTTTTAAAAGGATTGGAAAACTTATTCCCACAGGTGCAGATTCCCATTCATCAATGGAGTTTATCCTTGGTGTTATCGCACCTGACAACAAAACCTTTTGAACCCATGGTTTCTACTGACATACGCATAGTGTCTTACAAGACGGCTTTTTTAGTAGCCATCACATCAGCCAGGAGGGTCAGCGACCTTAGAGCCCTGAGAGTAGACCCACCTTTTACAAAGTTTTTTCCCAACAGAGTAGTCCTAAGACCTAGTTTGACTTACCTGCCTAAAGTGGTGTCCAAATTCCATCTTTTCCAAGATATTACCTTACCTGTATTTTTCCCTAACCCGGTTTCACCATCAGAGAAACAACTCCATTCACTAGACGTACGTAGAGCATTGCTTTTTTACTTAGAGAGGACCAGGACATTCAGGAAGGATAACAACCTTTTTATTTGTTTTAGTGGCCCAAACAAGGGTAAGGTGGTGTCTACACAAACACTATCACGGTGGGTAGTGTCGGCCATTAAATTGGCATACCAGACAGCAAAGGTAGATTGCCCACTGCAACTACACGCACATTCAACAAGGGCTCAAGCAGCATCAGCAGCCTTCGTGTCTTCAAGAGACGTCGTGGAGATCTGCAAAGCTGCGACGTGGTCCACACCGATGACCTTCATCCAACATTATGCGGTAGATGTGGATTCCAGAGCCGACGCAGCTGTGGGGAAAGCAGTATTGAATACATTATTTCGTTGAACATCACACACCCACCTCCAAAGTAAGTGAGCTTGCTATTCTCCCATGTGGGACTGCACAGAAGCCACGAAGATAAAAAACAAAGTTGCACTTACCTGTAACTGTTGTTCATCGAGTGGTCTTCTGTGCAGGCACACATCCCTCCCTCCTTCCCCGCTGTGGGATGCCACCGAAAAGAGGTATTCCCGCGGCGGCAGATGGAGAACTGAGGGAAGAGTGCCCCCCCCCCGTCAAATGGCAGTTGGACAGGGAACGGCCGTTGACACTTGGTCGTTGACGGGGAGGGGGGGGCGCTCCTAGGGAGCAAACTCTTCCATAAGCTTTTTAATCTCCGTGGCTGGCCTGCGCATGCGCAGTCCCCCCCCATGTGTGCCTGCACAGAAGACCACTCGATGAACAACAGTTACAGGTAAGTGCAACTTTGTTTTTATACCCCATTAAAAGCCCTGGCCAATAAAATGGCCCTGCAGCATCTCCTAAAAATTCCTAAGAAAGGCATCCCCTCACCTCCTCAAGGAGCCCATTCTACAAAGTGGGTGCTACAAAGGTGAAGGCAAGGGCCCTGACTGGTGCCTAGCAGTCTATGTTGAGCAGGATAATAGCCAGTAGGTGGCAACATGAGGGCCATAGTTGGCAAACGGAGATATTTGAGAGGAGATGGTTGTTTAGATATGTGGGTCCTAAGCCATGAAGGACCTTAAAGGTCATACCCAGCACCTTGAATCAGATTTGGGAACAAACTGACAGCCAGTGTAGCTGCTTTAAGATAGGTGAGAAGTGTTCTCGTCAGCAAGCTCCTGGCAGTAATCCAGGGGCCACAATCTAGATCAGCTGAAGGTTCAGGGGTATCTTCAAGGGCAGCCCAATGTAGAGTGCATTACAGTAGTCAAACTACAAGGGTACCAAAGCATGGATCAGCGTGGCCATATCAGTTGACTCTAAGGATAAGAATTGCCTAACCAGATGCAGCTGATAGAAGACATTCTTGGCCACTATGCCAACCTGCTTATTAAGCATTGAGGTTGGGTCCATAAGCACCCCCAAGTTCTTAACCTTCTCTGCAAATGCCCAACTGTACTCCATTCGGAACAAGTGGGACCAAACTCTCTAAAACATCAGCTTTTCTGACCAGCGTCACATCTGGATTTCATTTCAGCTTGTTCTGCCTTAGCCACCTGACCATGGCTTCAAAGCACCAGTTCAGACAGATGCATCTGGAGGCCTGGATAACATAAAGTAGGGTGGCCATCATCTGCACACTGATGATGCTCAACCCCAAAGCTCCCAACAATCATTCAGCAACTTCATATATAAAAGGGTTTCGGGAACAGGACCTTGTGGGTTCTACTCCACACCACAAATCCCACCCAGTTGGTTGGTTCTCGTAGGTTATCCGGGCTGTGTAACCATGGTCTTGGTATTTTCAACCCACCCAGTTGGTTCTGCTCTTCCGGTGGAAACTGTATTCAGTCAGACAGAAGAGACCAAAACCACTGAAGGGCTATTCACTTAACACCAACTCCATATCCCAACAGATGGATAAGAATGGAGTGGTCAACTGTACAAAAGGCCACAGACAGGTCTAACAACCTCAACAGGGACGACTGTCTCCATTCCACCTTTGAATGAAGAGCCTTCATCAGTGGAACTAAAACCATCTCAGTTCTGAATCCAGATTTAAATGGGTCAAGGACAGATGTGTCATCCAAGAACCCCCAAAGCTGCTGAACCCCCCACATGATTTCTCACGTTCCCCAGAAAAGGTAAATTAGAGGCTGGCCTATAATCGCCCACCTCATCCTCAGCCAGTGAAGGTTTTTTTCCAAGCAGAAGTCTAATGGCTTCCTTCAAAAGTCTAGGGAGGGGGCCCTCAGTCAGCAAGACATTAATGATTTTAACTAACGGCTCCAATACCTTTTTCCCGGCATTCTCCCAAGGTACTCCCTTCCCAGCTTGTATCAGGTTTTGCCTCCGGACTACAGCAGCGGCAGCCTCAACGCTCTGTCCAGGCGGGGATCTGCTCTTCCATCCCCACTGACTATATTAGGACAGCGGTGACGCTCAACTGACCAGCACTCACTTTGATGAAGAGTGAGAAACCAAATCTTTCCCAGAGGTGCAGAGCAATCTGAATGTAATTGGATTGTGGAAGCAACGTGATCCAGTTAATGCTTGGCTTTTTTTCTTTTGTCAGCCTGGCTTTTTTGTTTTTGTTTTCTGAGACTGCAGGAGGAGATGCCAGCAAGGCTGTGCGAAGTACTCTACATGGAGGGAGAAGTCCTCCTTCACAGGATAGGTAATTGTCCAGAAAATAAGATGAGGGTGCCTTTTTTTCTGTCTTTGGGTATCTGCGTAGACTGCTGCCTGCGCTGTTGCTCTTCAGCTGCTGAGTTGAGGCCTACAAGAAGGCTGGGCCCCAACCCAGGCTGGCAGCAGTGACGTCACCACTATTTATTTTATTATAGTTTTTTTTTAAGACAAAATCAGAGTAACCAGAACCAAACCCTTGCCTCTGAGGAAGGTGTAGAAAGGGAAATTTCAGTAGGCACAGCTTTTCTTACCTCTCCATAACAAGTTTGCATTTACCCAGAATTCCCTCTACAGGAGTCAAGCTTCCCTTTCACCTGGTTGCCAAAAGCCTGTCTGGTGACGCAGACTAAGAGCAAGACCCTGGTGCTGAAATTAGGGTTGCCAACCTCCAGGTGGTAGCTGGAGATCTCCTGCTATGACAATTGATCTCCAGGCGACAGAGATCAGTTCCCCTGGAGAAAATCACCACTTTGGCAATTGGACTCTATGGCATTGAAGTCCCTCCCCTCTCCAAACCCTGCCCTCTCTGGCTCCATCCAAAAAATCTCCAACCTGGAGCTGGCAACCCTAGCTGAAATGGTCGAGGGCTCTTGGTCTACTCTGCCGTCACATTCTGTTTTCTTATCCAAACAAGTTGCACTCCCCTGTGGCCCAGAGGCCCTCCTCTCCTTTCATCTCTCAGCCCAGTGGCTTGCAGACTTCTGCATGGCCCTGGCAGGCACAGCTCTTGCAACTCCAGGAAACGATGGTCCCCTCTCCCCACAAAGACCTTGGAGTTTGGTTGGGTTTGGTAGGGGTCCTCTTGCTGCATATCCTACGGTGTCATTTGCTCCCCCTCCCTTTAATAGCAGCACCCTACCCGCCCCCCCCTTCACCTGTCAGGCTCAGATGGAGACCTCTCCTAGTCAGTGATGCACCAGGTGGGGGAAAGAACAAACAAATTCTGTCTGAGGCACAATCCATTGGTGAGTAGTGGGAGCTGGAAATGTGCTGGGATTTACTCTAGAGGGGGGAAGCGCTGGGCAATCAGATTAGGAACATCAACCTGCCTGCTCGGCTTCCTCAATTACCTCTAAATGCTTTTCTAATTGACTTAGCCTGCCCTGCAAGCACTTACCAGCAGCAAGGCTGTGCAACCATCCACGGGACATGCAAGCAAGCATGGCGAAGGGGGCAGGGGATTAGGAAGGCGATACGGGGGGGGGGGGCAGCTAGCAAATGCTCTCCATAGCCCAAATGCAAATAGGAGACTTCTGGCCCATGAATCATTGTGAAGAAGGGAATTTTGGCAGGTGTAAGAGAGAGAGAGCCTTCATCAGCCGAAGGTTGGTGAAACAGTGTAAAGTACCTGAGTCTTGCCTGCTTCTACATCATATTGCCCTGCCTGGTCCTTTAGTCTAGGAATGCCCGAAGGCCAGCCTATGCATTACACTACCTGCCAGGTGTATTCAGTGCAATTTCCCCACCCCTCCTGGCAATTGCCGTTGAGGAGGAGCAGAAGCAGAGACACTTGCTAAGTGATGGCCCTCATTCATTGGATTGCACTAGTCCATTGAACAGCTAGGACCTGGACCACATTTTTTTCCTGAACTAAAGCTAGGGCCATATGTTCACCTGAAAATGACCTACCTCCTGTGAAAAGGGTTAGGCCAGGCTGATGATCTGCTGTGACTTTGCTTTAGGGTGGTGACAAAATGCATCACCCTGGATGGAAAGAGACTGACGGGGATCATGCTGAGACACACCAGGCAGCCTGTCTGCATGCCAGCCTATGCGCTACTGGACCTTGGTAGTGCTGCATGGCTGAGCTGCCTGCTGCAGCCTGCATAGGAAGGGATGACCAGCCTCTGCTTGCTAGCTGGCTTTGTTTCTCAGAATCTGCCTGTAAAAAAGGGGCAGGATAGAGCCAGGATGAGAAGGTAGCGAGTGTGGCTAACTAGAAAACCAGGTCTGAAGGCTGATCCATTAAACTCTCATGGCTAAGCACCCGGTATGCTGCAAAAAAAACACAACAAATTCCACAAGTGCTGCTGTTTTTGTCCGTTACAGTGAAGATGACAGAGGCCCATGACACCACAAAGGTTTATAAATTTATTACAGCAGGAGCAGTCACGGGGAAAGAGATAGTCCATCAGATGCACGAGCAGGCCTGGAAACTCAGGAGGAGGCGGGGCCCGTGGCTCAGAGATGGATGGGAGCCTTGGAATCTGCAAGCGAGGAATCCGGGGTACAGGAAATGCTAGTGCTGAATTCCGTGGTCGGGGTCATCTTTGGGCACTTCGACATCTGGCCAGAGTTGGGAAAAAGGAGGGGCAGTTAGAGGCTGGACTTTGCAGATGGATGGGGTCCCAAACTGGCAACAGGGGAAGGCTCGGTGAGAAAGGAAGACCAGGTGAGCTAAAACTGGATTATGCCCCCTGCTCCTTCCATCCCTCAAGACCTAGGGTATGGTCTGCGCCCATCCCAGAGTGAGTTGTTGGGCATCTTGTGGTGGACAGAAAGGACTATTCTATGGAAGAGGACTGCTGTAGAATCATAAAAACAAAAGCAAAAACTTCCTGAAAACAGAAAAGTAATAAGTAGAGATTGGGCTAAACTAGACCATTCTTCTTAGTGAGGTGGGGATGCAGGGAATCATTACCATGCTAAAATGGTACTCTCCACCGTGAGAGAGAATTGATTGTGCCGTTGCACTCTCCTGATCAGGTCTAAAGCAGAGATTTTTCGAACTATTTGGGGTAACCTTCAGATTCCTTGCAAGGCCATCACAGAGCCCTCAATACTAGATAATGAGGGTTGCCAACCTCCAGCGGGTGGCTGGAGATCTGGGATTACAACTGATCTCCAGGCGACAGAGATCAGTTCACCTGGAGAAAATGGCTGCTTTGTAAGGTGGATGCTATGGCATTATACCCCACTGAAGTCCCCCCCAAACCCTGCCCTCCTCAGGCTCCACCCCCAAAATATCCAGGTATTTCCCAACCCAGAGCCGGCAACTTCACAGATAACTCTTGTGCTTTCTCTGCTTTTCCTGAAATGTGTATCTATGGAATGCCTTCCCAACAGAGTTGACAAGAGCCCCTAAACACATATGTGTTCTGTCCACACACACACAGACACCACCCAGATCCAGCATCATACAAAAACAAATTTAATGACTGGCCCAGTTCGGGGGGGGGCAGAGTGACCAGCACCCCTAATCCCCTACCCCACTGGTGGCCCCGCTTCCAGGCAGGTTCAAGCAGAGCAAAGAGACCCCCAGTGGCCTGGCCAGTACCCCATGAGAACTGTGTATGTAAACTAGACTCTTCTGCCATGTAGTGGGGTTCAATGGCTAGGGCTGCCAGCTCCGGGTTGGGAAATACTGGAGATTTTGGGGGCAGGGTCTGAGGAGGGTGGGGTTTGGAGAGGGGAGGGACTTCAATGTCATGGAATCCAATTGCCAAAGTGGCCATTTTCTCCAAGTGAACTAGTCTCTATCGGCTGGAGATCAATTGTAATAGCCAGAGATCTCCAGATACCACCTGGAGGTTGGCAACCCTATCAACAGCCAATATTTTGATGTGTAAAATGGTTCCCTGTTTGAAAGCCACTGGATTAAGGTTGCCAACCTCCAGATGCTAGCAGGAGATCTCCTGCTATTACAACTGATCTCCAGCCGATAGAGATCAATTCACCTGGAGAAAATGGCTGCATTGGAAATTAGACTCAATGGCATTGAAGTCCCTCCCCTCCCCAAACTCCACCCTCCTCAGGCTCTGCCTCAAAAACCTCCCACCAGTGGTGAAGAGGGACCTGGCAACCCTACACTGGATGCCAGGGGAACAGTGATGTTCTTGCACAGCTCTTGGAATCTGTGCAGAAGAAGTTCTCCATGGATGAAGATCCATGATAAATAGTGTGAGGTGGAGTGTTTGTTTTGGCCCCAAGGTGGGAAATCTAAAATATCTTGAGCCAGATTTCCTGGCATGCAAACAGCAGGTCTGTACCTGGTCAAACTTTCGAGCACTGTACACCTCATTCTTGTTCATGAAGGTCAATAAAATCCAGTCACAGAGGAAGGAGCCCTGGAGAGGAGGTACAAGAGGGCTAAATCAGCTCCTAGAAGGAAAAGCCTCCATCCCAGAACAAAGCAGCAACAGGGGCACCGATACTCACCACTCCCACTGATGTCAGGGCCGTGGCCAAGTTAATGATGGTGGGGATAAGGCTAAACTTGCCTGCCTGTTGAAAAGAGCAAGAGATCCCCATCAGCCTCAGCTAGGGTTGTCAACCTCCAAGTACTAGCTGGAGATCTCCTGCTATTACAACTGATCTCCAGCTGATATAGGTTAGTTCACCTCTATGGCATTGAAGCCCCTCCCTTCCCCAAACTCCGCCCTCCTCAGGCTCTGCCCCAAAAACCTCCCGCGGGTGGCAAAGAGAGACCTGGCAACCCTATGCCATCAGCACAGTGTAAACCCTGAGTCAAATGTTACCTCTGCAACCAGGGAGCCCTTGGAGCATAGGCCAGTCTCATAGAGGGTTTCCAGCTCTGGGATGGGAAATACCTGAAGATTTTGGAGGTGGAGCCTGAGGAGGGCAGGGTTTGGGGAGGGACTTCAATGGGGTATGATGCCATAGAGTCCAAAGTGGACATTTTCTCCAGGTGAACTGATCTCTGTCGCTTGGAGATCAGTTGTAATCCCAGGAAGTCTCCAGCTACCATCTGGAGGTTGGCAACCCTAGTCTCATACCACCCCAGAGCTGGGGAAATGGCAAGCCATTGAGGAAGGGGGATAGGAAAGGCCCATGCACCACTCACTTGCCCGTGCACAATCACATCGATGCGGATCCCATAGGCTTTGATCAAGGTGCGAGTGCTCTTCCCGCTGCACTGATAGTACTTGGCAAACCTGGATGCCAGAAGTGGGGTTAGGGGCAGATTGAAATAATTTCATTCTTACTGGCACCAAACAGCCTCCCCTGCACAGTCCTCGGTTCATGTTTGGCAGACAACAGACAGCTGACTTAGAAAATATTAATTCTTCCAACCAAGTATGTGCCTTAGGCTTTAAGAAATGACAGACCAAAGAAGACTGCTAACTGGGAAGGGAAGCTTTCATGGATCATTATTGATTATTAGAGGTTCCATGTTTTTCTTCCGCCGTCAGCCTGTTAAGGGACCTGTTTTGCATTAGATGTTTGATTACCTTTGGTCTTTATATTTGCAGCTGGAGGCAGCCATTATGCAGTCTTCTTTACAGAAGGGTCAAGGGTGCAACCCAATACCTGATGGGCAAGGCATCCATTTAGTATACGGGACCTTTTACTCAGGATGCAGATGAAGGCCCCCAAGTCCATGACCCAAAATCTCCCCTCTCCCCTTTTTAACAGCCAGCCTAATGAATTCTGGAGAACTCAAAAGCCTGCACAGTGTTTTGTGTCACTCTGACTGATCTTAAATGAAAGGTATTCCATATATTTGGTCTTCATATTAGCACAACTACCTGGAACCTCCCCTGCTACAGAGGCAGTAGAATTTCCTGCCTCTAGAGGAGGCTCCTGCTGCATCTTTACCCAAATCTTAATCAAGATTCTATGACTTTAGGCAGATCATGAGAGGGAGGGCATCTTCTGGGCATGGAGTAGGGGTCACTGGGAGTGCAAGGGGGAGGTAGTTGTGAATTCCCTGCATTGTGCAGGGGGCTGGACTAGATGACCCTGGTGGTCCCTTCCAATTCTATGATTCTAGGCATACGCAGAACAGTGACTCATGCAGAAGCATATAATCACATGCATGCACCAACAATAATAAAACACAGAGGAAGACATTGCAATATCATTTTCCCCCAGGGCAACAAAATGTCTTGAGCAGACCCTACCGGAGAGGATGTTGTTACCTGTAATTGTAGCCAGAGGATGCCTGAGCCCACTTGGGGTCAAGCCTACGGAAGGAGTACCGAGGATTACATGCTGAATCCGGCAGGTCCAGGTTACAATTCCAGTTGATGATAACTCCAATCACACCACCCTATGAAAAGAAAGTGGGCGAAGGATCAGCCACGACAAAGCTGTCTTCCAAATACCAGGCCCCTGTGGAGCAATGAGTTTTCAGCACCCTAACCAAGGAAGAAAGAGCCCCATGGTGTAGCGTGGTAAGCTGCAGTACTGTAGTCAAAAGCTCTGCTCACGACCTGAGTTCAAGGTTGACTCAGCCTTCCATCCTTCCGAGGTCAGTAAAATGAGTACCCAGTTTTCTGGGGGTAAAGCGTAGACAACTGGGGAAGACAACTGCAAACCACCCTGTAAACAGTCTGCCTCATAAACGTCGGGATGGGACGTCACCTCATGGGTCAGTACTGACCCAGAGCTTGCACAGGGGACTACCTTTACCTTTTTAACCAAAAAAAAGATAGCACAGTCATGGTTGGAAGAAAATGGAATGTCATTATTCTAGGGTCTGTAATCGATACGACCCACCAAGAACATGTTGCAATATTCATTTCCTTATCAGCCTTTCTGAAAAAAACACATCTGCATTCAGGTGCCATTTATGCATGGATGCCTATTGCCTCACAATGGTTCCATGAATCCTGGGGCGTGGAGCAGGAAGCAGAGCCCAGGGCACAAGGAGAACATGTGGCTAAAGAGAAATGCCTCTACCAAGAAACAAATGAAGAACTGGACCAGAACGTTGCTGTAGTTGGTGACGTTATCCTTTGCAGCTGAGCACAGGAATTCCGATAATGTTTAGTGCACCTGCAGCCCCAGAGGGCAAATAATGGCTCCCTTCTGCTTTTGGCTTGAGGAAACAGCACAGGGGGAGGCTGAAGCCCCTCCATCACTTGTCCCATGGTCCCATTCCAAACTGGGTCCTGTAGAGCTTGGGGAAATAAGTCCCCCATTGCTGCAGTCTGGCTGCAAGGAAGGCGAGTCAGATCAAGAGAGCCCTACCCCAATTTGTTGACCGGCATCTCATGAAATTCAGGTGGGCTTTCCCTTTTCTAAGTTTTTGGCAGAAAGAGCCAACATTTTATAAGCTTCTGCTCAACCATAAGGACTGCTTTAAACAAAGGCTTTACACAAGCCACTGAATATGTCCTGGTTAAGCAGAACTGACCATGATAATTGTTAGGCGTCTGTTCCCTGGTCCTTTCTGTAAAGCCACTGACAATTGTAAAACCAGGTAGTAGAAAGCTGGGCCAATCCATGCCACATTAGTGCCTCAGCTGAGAAACTCAAACAGAACTCACGTTCGTTAGCACAAGCCAGCAAATGGGGTTCTCCTGCACATCTGATTATATTAATCTGTATATTATTAATAATATTATTAATATATATTATGGTTTTAATAGTTTGTGTATAGATGTGTAACGTCATTTTTGGTCATGTCATGAGACGACAAGAGTCACTGGAAAAGACAGTCATGCTAGGAAAAGTTGAGGGCAGCAGGAAAAGAGGAAGACCCAACAAGAGATGGATTGACTAAATAAAGGAAGCCACAGCCTTCAATTTGCAAGATCTGAGCAAGGCTGTCAAAGATAGGACCTCTTAGAGGACTTTCATTCATAGGGTCGCCATGAGTCGGAAGCGACTTGACGGCACTTAACACACACACATAGATGTGTTTGGTTTTATTGTATCATTTGTTGTAACCCATCCTGAGCCTGGCTTGCCAAGGATTGAGGGTGGGCTAGAAGTCTAAAACAATAAAAAATAAACCTTGTGGAAATAATGGGACCAGCAGATACCGTATTTTTCGCTCCATAGGACGCACCGCTCCATAAGACGCACCTAGTTTTTAGAGGAGGAAAACAAGAAAAAATCTTGTTTTCCTCCTCTAAAAACACGGGCAGGGAGCGGGCGCGCGGGCGCGCCAAGTGCTCAGAGCGGGCGGGGAGGAGGCGGGCGGGCGGGCGCTCCAAGAGCTCAGAGCGAGCTGGGAGGAGCCGGGCGGGAGGCGCGCCAAGTGCTCAGAGCGGGCGGGGAGGAGGCGGGCGGGCGCTCCAAGAGCTCAGAGCGAGCTGGGAGGAGCCGGGCGGGAGAGGCGCGCCAAGCGCTCAGAGCGGGCGGGGAGGAGGTGGGCGGGCGCCCCAAGCCGCCCCCCCCTCCGCTTCCCAGCTGGGAGGCGAGCAAGCGCACAGAGCGGGCTGGGCGGGCGCACAGAGCCGGCTGGGCGCGCTGGAACGGCGCGAGGCAGCTTTCCCTGGCTGCCTCCCAGTGCGCCCAGCCGGCTCTGTGTGCACATTCGCTCTATAAGATGCACCCACATTTCCCCTCACTTTTGAGAAGGAAAAAAGTGAGTCTTATGGAGCGAAAAATACGGTACCTGGTCCAGGCCCCACAGAAACCCAAGCCATGATGGAAAACTGAGGTTTGCACTATGGAGTGTGGAAAACTGAGGTTTGCATCAGTCGCTGGTGAGGCAGGCTAGTGGAAGCAGCTAACGTGCCCAAGCCTGTTACATTTGGGGGTTGGGAACTTAACAGTGCATTCCTAAGGAGAGATACTCCAGTTTAAGCCCATACATTTCAGTGGCCTTAGAATGGAGTAACTCTCCTTAGGAATGCACAGTTAGTCAACTTGATGCTGTTATGGAATTCACATTACATAAGACGAGCCGTTGTCCCCTTATAATCCTCTCTCTACCTGCAAATCTGAAAACAAACCAATTGTTATAAAGATGTGTTTCCGGCACATACGCTCTGTGCCTCACTCACCTTCTCTTCCAAAGATCTTGCAAAGACTTCTCACATACATGCTGGAAGAAAGCATCTGAACCTCACTGGGTTAAGTAATAGCTTCGAGCCCAGCTGCTAGGCCCATAAGAGCTAATCCCGAAACCCCTTGACCGGCTTCTTCTGTCAATTACAAAGCTTGGAGCTGCCAGTATGGCTGAGAGATCGGCTTTACTGAAGCAACTGATAATATACTCATTCCCCAGGGAGCTATTAGGGCTGATTGATGTGCAAAGAAAGGCAATTAAAGGCCAGCCAGCTACCCGGAATTGGCAGATGCAACCGCCTTGGCTGGCAGAGGCCATGGCTTAGAAGCTGTATCCCTGGCTGGGAATTGAACGGAGACCAGTGTCAACAGGAGTGGGCTATTCTGCAGGGAAGGCGACAGCCTCAAACCAATCCACAAAGCTTGGGACAAAATTCTAAGTAGGGTTGCCAGGTCCCTCTTTGCCACCAGCAGGAGGTTTGGGGGTTGGAGCCTGAGGAGGGCAGGGTTTGGGGAAGGGCAGGACTTCAATGCCATAGAGTCCAATTGCCAAAGCAGCCATTTTCTCCAGATCATTTGATCTCTATCGGCTGGAGATCAGTTGTAATGGCAAGAGATCGCCAGCTGGTACCTGGAGTTGGCAACCCTAATTCTAAATTTGGGGGTGGGGGGAAATGTTCAGTGCTCTGGGATGGATCCTGATGGTAGCCCCTGAACCATGATCACCATCATTTACTTATTGATCATGCCAACTTTCCTGCAAGGAGCTCAGCAGAGTGAATATGCCCCTCCTCCTCTGTTCTACCTTCACAACAACCCTGTAAGATAGGTTAGGCTGAAACAGTGAAAGTGACTTGTCCCAAGGTAATTCAGTTGCCTGGGAGACCGACAGGTGGGCTTATAAGTATAATCAACAAAGTTAGGTAATTTCTGCCCCCTACACCTCTCCAAAAACTGAAATCTATGTAGAATGAGAGGGAGAGTGATAAAACAAAAGTCTGGTAGCATCATAAAGACTAACTACGTTTATTTCAACATGAGCTTTCGGGCGTGAGTTTTCGCCTCCTCCTTCAGATAGATTTGTGAAAGGGAAAGAGAGGACGAGTGGTGTAGTGTTAAAGAGCAGTGAACTCCAATCTGGAGAACCGGATTTGATTCCCCACTCCTCCACATGGGTGGCAGACTCTAATCTGGCAAACAGGGTGGGTTTCCCCACTCCTCCACATAAAGCCTGCTGGGTTACCTTGGGCCAGTCACAGTTCTCTCCGAACTCTCTCAGCCTCACCTACCGGACAAGGTGTCTGTTGTGGGGAGAGGAAGGGAAGGCGATTGTAAATGGTTTGATTCTCCTTAAAAGGAAGAGAAAGTCAGCATATAAAAACCAACTCTTCTTCTTCTTATGGGGAAAGGGTGAGGAGCCACGGCTTGGTGTGAATTACACCAAGAGTCTTTCAAGTGCAAATCTCAATGTAAGGGGGGAAGCGAGGAGTTGATGTAGAAAGGCTAGGCATGAGTCCCATAATAAATTAACAGAATCAGCAGTTACACATACTAGATGGTGAGAGAGGTCAAAAGTTTGAACAGCGAAGCTAATAGTTTATGTGACATTAACTGATATTGGTACAAGGTTATAGTCCGATAAGCATGTTCTACCGGGTGTTTGGGGCTGGACCGTTGGAGGAATATTTTAGCTGCCAAAAGCAGCCACAGGGGGAGGGAATATGGATTGGGGCTGCAACACAGATGAAAGGGGAATTAATCCTTCCTCCCTCCCTCCTCCAGCACAATCACCTCTCTTGGAAATCCTCTCTCTGAGTTACTTCAACCTCCACGATGGGAAAAAAGGCACAATGCAGCTACCTGTCTTTTTCCTCTCCAAGGAATAAAGCTACCAGGGAGGAGTTGGATTGGGAAACAGTGCAGGGTCACATCAAAGACCATTGCTCTAATCTGTAACCCCTCCCCCAGAGCTGCTCCTTCAACCATTGTGCCATTGCCTTCCTCTGCATAGCGACCCTGATATTCCTTGGTGGTCTTCCATCCAAGTACTAACCTGGGCTGACCCTGCTTAGCTTCTGAGATCTGACAAGATCAGGCTAGCCTGGGCCATCCAGGTCAGGGTGGAGGGAGTATGTACTGGAGTGTGTTTTTTTAAAGGCATTTGTTATGAAAAACCAGTCATCTCCCAGACTTTCTTTAGCACCTTTTGCAAGCAATGTGCCTCAAGGATTTAAAGGAACTGATCCTACAAATGTGTCCCCCAGCTTAAGGAGGCATGTAACGTATCCTCCAGAAGGAGTGGTGAAGCTTGGTTGCAGCTCAAACAATAGAACCGGTTCTGATATTCAGAGGTACACCGCCTCAGCAAATGGAGGTGCCACACTATACTTATCCTCCTGCATAAATTTGTTTAATTTTTATCCTAAACTGTCTAAAATTAGCAGCCACCTTGGGGTAGTGCGAGTGAACTCGGCCAGAAAGAGGGGCAACTCCAATGAGCAACGAATACCGTTTCTGCTAGCTCGGTGAAGTTCTCGCCTGCCTGCTCCACAATGAAGCCCAGCTTGAAGATGGGGCAGTAGAGATCTGTGGTCTCGTTGAAGGTGCAGTTCCTCAGGTAGCCATCTTTGTTTTCCTTGATGTTGCCTCTTGGGGGGAGACGGAGTGAGGATTAGAAAACTCGATACTGATCCGAAGGGCCCATTCACACAAACATTTTGGCACTGTTAATGAGGACTGAAGGAAGCCAATTTACCACTCCACAGTCAATCTGTCAACATTTGTCCAAGACACCACCCACCTCTAGTTTTCAAACCAGCCTCCTTCACATTGGGTAACCTTGACCAGGCACCCTACCCCTAGACCTGTTGTGATTGAGAAACCACATTCAGACATGCAGGCTACACGCATACCCACAGAAGCAGCTTCCCAATGGCCCCTCCTTTCCTGCCTCTTGCATAGCACCAAACATGCACATAGATTCCATTGTCTGCTAACGGAAGGCTCCGATAGCCTTCACACACACCCCATCCCCTTCCTTTAAGTTTTGTTTCTCCTCACTGCTAGGGAACAATAGAGTTCTGTTCGGAAATGTAGCAATGCCCACCCACTCTGTAGAAAGTAATGACGTTGCAGTGACAAGCTGCATCGTATGTTATTGGAATGTGAAATGTCTATATAACCTCTTGCATTGCCCCTCCCTTGGTGTGACCGGACTGCAGAGCTCATCGTCTGCTTTCTGGGATCACCCGGTTTCTGACATATTGGCCAATAAAGCAAGCCGTGACAGCTCAACCCAACCTCCTGTCCTCATTTACTATTGGACTCTATGTTAATGGGGATTCCCATCACATCAGACCTCTCCCACAGGAAGCAGCCCCAGTCCCCAGACACTTGGAAGTTCTTACTTGGAAAAGCGGAAGCGAGGGAAATGAATGTTATTCTTGATGAGGATGGTGAACTCTGGTGCCATCTTCCCCAGCTCCTCACTAGCAAACGAAAAACAACAGATATTAAGTAAGCAGCAGAGCTAGAAAGGGCCACACGGACTTCCTTCCTGGCCCTAAAAGCTTGGCTCCTTGCTGCTATTGAGAATATTTGCAAACCTGGCTCTTCATTTTGCTTGGATGGGTATGGGAGATAGAACCCAAGAGACGCTAAAACTGAATTCAGATGTCACCCCCAGGTCACAGAGTTGGAGCTGCAAAGTGGCACTGAAAAAAACCTCGATGCTCCTATTGCAGTTGACTCTCACGGGAGCGCCCAGACCAGATTTCCAAGCAGACTCCATTTGCTGCACTATCTGTGGTTGTATCAATTAACTGTGGATTAAATTAACTGTGGTTATTTTTGACATCTGCATGGACCTAAGCAACCAGCTCTCACCGGGCAAACTGACATTCGAAATGGCTGTCTCCCTTCAGGGGATCCCTAGCCTCCACCAACACCCCCAACACCCCTTCATACTAAATCCCCCAGTAGACACTTACCGCTCAGAAAGCCCCAATAAAGTGAACAGGGGTTTCACAGAAGCTTGGTAGTCAAGCTACTCTAGAGCAGTGCTTCCCAAACTTTTCGAGCCACCGCCCCATTGGTTCCATAAACTCAACCCCAGCGCCCCCTACCCTACCCTATAAAAAGCATCATTCAAAGTACAGATTTGCATGACTCACTAAAGAAGATAATAACAATAAAATTTCAAAACAGTAACAATTAACTTCACATCTATTCAAAATCAAATTAAAAACCTTTTAGTTGAAATTTATTCAACAAAACTGATGAACTTGATCCAGTGGTACCAGCTCTTCAAAGTCTGGAAAAAAATTCTGATAGTTTCCACCAAACTATGGCTCCATTGTAAATTAGTGAACAACACAGTTGAAGGGGCCCACCTCTAGAGCATCCCCCCCCCCGCTGCCCTCTTGCCTCTTAGTGTCCCCCTAGGTAATCCCACTGCCCCCAGGGGGTAGTACCGCCCACTTTGGGAACCACTGCACTAGAGAAAGGAGCCCAAACAGACCCCTGTCTTCTAAATACAGTTCTGCCCCAGTCATGTCTAAAGTGGGTGAGCTTCAATTCAAAGCACCAAAGAGGCATCCCGCTGTTGATTCCACGCCATCAGCCTCTCCACCCTAATGTTTTTCTCGTGTATGTGCTCACTTCTGTTATCGGAGACCCGTGGAGGGGAGGCTGGCTAGGAGAGCCCTTTAGTGCTCTCAACTGCACAGTGGGAGTAAGAACAGGGTGGTAGAGGAAGGGGCCAGCATCCTCTACCTGAGTGCTCTTTTGTCCCTTCAAATCACATGATTGGGGCAGATCCACACTGGAAGACACAAGTCTGCCAATGTCATGTGTAATTTGGGCTCAAGAGCCAAAGGTGATGAGCTAGAGGCACTGCTGTCCATAAGGTACGCACACGTTTATTTTGTCCTGCTGTTGCCCACGGTCAAGCAGGTTTTTGAAATGAAAACCTGCCTGCTGGAGGTAACAGTGAACTAAGTCTATACATCACAGGCTACCAAGTTTCTCTCATGACAATCTCAACTTTCTTTCAAAGTCCCGTCTGCCTCCAGTGGAACAAACTTTTCAATGCACTTCTCATAAGAACATAAGAATATAAGAAAGGCCCTACTGGATCAGACCAAGGCCCATCAAGTCCAGCAGTCTGTTCACACAGTGGCCAACCAGGTGCCTCTAGGAAGCCCCCAAACAAGACGACTGCAGCAGCACCATCCTGCCTGTGTTCCACAGCACCTAAGATAATAGGCATGTTCCTCTGGTACTAGAGAGAATAGGCATGCAGCATGACTAGTATCCATTTTAACTAATAGCCATGAATACCCCTTCTCATTGGCAGAGTGGCTCAGAATCAAGTATCAGTTGGAAAGGAACTTCTGCTCCCATTTAGTCCACCCAGAATTCCCTGCTCCTCCTCTCATTACCTGGCAGCTGCTCCATTCTCCACTGGACACCAGGCCATAATCTCACAGGTCTTATTAGCAGGGACACAGCGGCCCGTCTTCTCTCCTACAGGGAAGGAAAGACAGGTACACAGATGGAAGCGGACTGTCCCACAGCCTTCTTAGCCCAGAAGGCGTTGTTGTGCCTTTCTTGCAAACAGGGGTTGAGTCTGAAGGGACCGTGACGTCCCCAAATCCACCTAGTGAATCTGTAGAAGAGGCATCAGGGTTGAACCCAGGATTTCCCAGCCGTCCCTCTTAGCTGCTATGTTACGGCAGATCTTGAGGTGGTCGTGCCGTTACTCACCATTCCCCAGCATGTCCATCTCACCCATGACACAGTCACTATCGGAGTGGCACGTGGCACTGCGCACCTTCATGCTCTGTGGAGGGCAGGTGTGAGAGAACAGTAAGAAGCGAGCGAAGAACTGTTGTGTTTCAGGCAGGGCTGGATTTAGGTTTGATGAGGCCCTAAGCTCATTGAAGGTAATGGGGCCCTTTATATGTCCAGCTGTCCTTTGTCAACAACAAATTGTCGTTGTTTTTTGTGTTGAATATATGCTATATGGTAATTTATGGACCCAATAGGTATCTAAAGCCATTTGCACGTAACAAAATATGTATTTTATCAAAGTAATTGTTGAACTGAAATACAATTAAGAAGACGGGGCCCATTACTTACATCATAGGAGCCTACACAACACAAAACACTGTTGCTGTATGTAGGTTTTATTTTATTTGTTTTTTATCTTACATTTTGGAAATGCACATCCAGGTTTTTTTTTTCTTTCAATTTTTTTTGGGGGGCCAAGAGAGTGGGGCTCTAAACTATAGCTTGTTTAGGTTATACGTAAATCTGGCACTGGTTTCAGGAGCAGGAATAGGCATTCCACCATGGCCTCTGGTTTGTACATCTACTCCAGTTACAAAATTTCTCTGATAAACAGCTGGGCTTTTTCTTAGCTCCCATTGATTTCAACGGGATTTGTGAAGGCAAAACTTCATGGTGGATGAAGCATACAGCTGATGTGCCTTTTGACATAGTTCTGCCTGAAATGACTAAAAGAAGCCGCTTCTTTATTCTTTTCCCCACCTAAATTATATTGAATACAAACAATTACCCTCTGTACCAGAATACAACCAAATCCCTTTGATGCAGTCTGGAAAAGAAGTGGAGATCTGTTAAAAGAAGCCTCTTCTCCCCCTCAGAAGAGAAATTTAAAAAATTGGCACAGCGTGCACACCATCAAATTAAAACATTAAGTAGTGGCAGGGGAAAGTTCAGAAAATGAATGAGGAAGCCAGACTAATGAGTACATACTAGGAAGTTTTGTCCATAGAAATTGTAGGACAGTTAGTGCATTTCTAAGGAGGCACTAACTTTCAGACAACGGGACCAGGAAGTAGAAAACCAAATGAGGGTAGGAAATGGGACAAGGTGTGAACTTCACATCAGCTTCGTTCGGCTCTCCTACCTCAGGGCAGGTCTTCTGGGTCTGTGAAGGGGTGACTTGGACACGGGTGATGATACTGAATACGCTCCCTCCCTACAAAGAGAATAGAGGGTGAGGGGAGAAGACACCCAACCAACCTTTTTGAATGTGTGAGTTGGCCGCTTCATGAGTGGGGGTGATGCCACTGATTCAGTTAACCCAGCTTCAGCCTGCCCAAGTACACCATATACTGATCTTAGCAATGGCCCACTTCCTACAATGAGGCTACTGAATGCCACCAATAGATCCTACCAAAATGCTCTGCCCCCTCCCGCACCGGGGTGGACGCAGGTCCCATCCCTTCCTCTCTCTTGGGGGATGGATAAAGGGAGAGGGAGAAAACAAAACTAACTTGTGACACCCATTCAAGGTATACAGACTGAGGTAAAGTTTCATGCAATGTGTGTGTGTGTGTGTGTGTGTGTGTGTGTGTGTGTTAAAGTGCAGTCAAATCGTTTCCGACTCATGGCGACCCTATGAATGAAAGTCCTCCAAAATGTCCTATCTTTGACAGCCTTGCTCAGATCTTGCAAACTGAGGGCCGTGGCTTCCTTTATTGAATCAACCCATCTCTTGTTGGGTCTTCCTCTTTTCCTGCTGCCCTCAACTATTCCTAGCATGACTGTGTTTTCCAGTGACTCTTGTCATCTCATGACGTGACCAAAACATGATAGCCTCAGTTTAGTCATTTTAGCTTCTAGGGTCAGTTCAGGCTTGATTTGATCTATAACCCACTGATTTTTTTTTTTTTGGCGGTCCAGGGTATCCGTAACACTCATGCAAGAGTGGTCCTATACCTTCTAGAGCACTGGTCTTCACCTGATGGATCAGGACCCCAAACTGGATCACCTGAGGTAGATCATCATCACACCAGGGCCACATCTGCTATTTTCTTTTGCCTTTTTAGATTTTTTTTATGTCAGTGGTCAGAGTACTGGACTTAGTCAGGGGAGACCCAGATTCAAATTCCCATTTGCCATGAAACCTACTGAGAGATCTTGGACAAGTCATTTCCTCTCAGCCTAACCTACCCCATAAGGTTGTTGTGAGAATATGTGGAGGAAGAGAGAACCACGTGTGCCACCCTGAGTTCCTTGGAGTAAGGGTGGGATTAAAATGGATTAAGTATCCATTAAGGATGAAGGGCGGAGTATAAATCGAAAAATAAAATAAAAACAGACAGTTGAGGGATATGAAGAGAAAGTGTGTAGGTGGGTGGGGGAGACAAGCAAGAAGATAGACCTGTACAGTAAAAAAATGGCTAAGAGGATTCCATGTAGCAAGGTGCATCCAGGATGTAAAAGAGATGAAAGCTATTGGTCTAACCCTGTGCACTCTTACATGAAAGTAAACCCATTACACATAATGGGACTCCCAAGCACTCATGCATAGATTCATGCTGCATAGCTACAAGACACCCCAACCCACCAACGGCTTTGCAAGGCCTCAGGCAAGATTCTTTCCTAACTTTGCCCAGAATCTTTTACATAACCCTGAAGGGTCTGCCCTTGGGCTCAACCACTGGCCTTAGGCTTTTGGGTGCATCTTCCCTGCCTGTAAGGGAGCGCCTCTCATGTTCTCCTCACCTCTGGTGGCTTCACGTACTCCTCCACATCCCAAACCTTATGTTGTGATCGGGTGACTCCCTTCACCTTGGTGATGACCGAGCTCTCGGGGCCCGACTCGCTCTCCTGGTAACCCTTCTGGATGATGAACACATACCTGTGATGGATGAGACTTTTTTAAAAAAAATGAGGAGACAGGTATCTTCCCCCTTCATGCCAGACTTGTAGGGAGACTGCATGTAATCGGTCACAGCTAGCCAATGCAGAAGGCTCTCTGTACATGCTCCAACTCTGACCCAGCCAACCTTTCAGTCTCAAAGGGGTAGGGGGGCGGATCTCTACTAATGCACAAAATGGGAGAATTGTAATAGAGTCCAAAGCCAAAGTCTGAAATACACTCTGGGGTTTAACGATATGGAACCTCCTGCTAAAATCAAGCGCTGAACCAAGTTCTTGGATTCATCTACCGGGGAGAGTTATTGGAATACAGAAGCATAGAGAATTGGTTCAATTTGGGCAAGATCAGTCAGCAGAATAGAAAACGTCTGTTTAATATTCTTGTTTCTTCTGCTAGCATTACAGAGTATGAAAAAGCAATGCCGGGAGATTGTCCAAACTGAACAGAATGCAAATTATATTAATGGCCCATTTCACACTTTCAAAAGTGAAGCCCTGGAACTGAATATGAGCTGTGAAGCAAGACTCTGGATAAAATGAAGCCGTTTGAAATGTT
Source organism: Euleptes europaea (assembly GCF_029931775.1). Taxonomy (NCBI): domain Eukaryota; kingdom Metazoa; phylum Chordata; class Lepidosauria; order Squamata; family Sphaerodactylidae; genus Euleptes; species Euleptes europaea. The sequence goes on from NC_079324.1 coordinate 43,542,872, forward strand.
AGTATAATGAGGATGGGAAGACTGAACCAGGCCATTGGTTTATGCTAGGTGTCTCCCAAAGTTAGCTTCCTGAGATCATTTACCTGGAGATACCAGGGACTGAACCTGGGACCTTCCAAATTGTGGCCTCATCTCCTTAGGTATAAAGCATCAAACTGACAAATGGCAGCAGTACGTCTTTTGGCTTTGGCAGTGCCATCAGATCGACTTGAGAACCAGACCTCACAACCTGGCTCAGTTTAAGTGCAGGAATTTGAAATTGTACATATTTTTCACATTTTGTAAAGCAGATCTGTTACAGCAACATGCTTTTGGTTGGTATTTTAACTTTAATAGTGAAAAATTGGTGGTTATAGAGGGTACATCACTAGAGGTCACCACATACCTTATTTATATAAAAACAAGTCTACCTAAATTAAAATACATAATTTAAACAGTAAGTTCCTTGTGGGCAGAGACTTCTCTCTTTTGCTTAGGTGACTATGAGCAGCACCATGTTACACTGACTATGTAACCCAAATTCGCACACACACACACACACACACACACACACACACACACACACACAAATATATCCATACATCCTGTCTTCCTCTGATAAATACTGATTTACCCCACTTGTGTGTGTGTGTAAAGTGCCGTCAAGTCGCAGCCGGCTTATGGCGACCCCTTTTTCGGGGTTTTCATCGCAAGAGACTAACAGAGGTGGTTTGCCAGTGCCTTCCTCTGCCCAGCAACCCTGGACTTCCTTGGTGGTCTCCCATCCAAATACTAACCAGGGCTGACCCTGCTTAGCTTCTGAGATCTGACGAGATCAGGCTAGCCTTAGGTGAAGCTAAAAATGGAGGTGTGAGCTGCCTATGAAGAATAGTTCCAGACGCGCATCTCACCTCTGCCCATTGAGGATTTCATGGGAACACTTACCAAATAAAATAGACCAGGATAAGTAGCTGGACCAGTCTGTAGATCACTCCCAGCTGCCGATTCTTCACGATAATCACCTTGGAGGTTTCATAGTTCCAGAACTCCCAGAAGAAATCCCAGCAGCCCATCATGGATCCTTCCCCAGCCTTGGGGATGGGCAGGGGAAGCCCAGGCAGTTTGCACACACCCCTCTTGGGATCTTCTCTCCAACAGTCTCTTAGCGCAGCCAGGATCTTCTTGCTCCTTTCCCCCCCTACCCTGCAGCTATGGCATGCCCTCCTCGCTGGGCGCTTCGTATTATGGCAAGAGCATACCCATGCTTTATTTCCCCATTCTGTTCATCCCAGGGAAGCCTTCCTCAGTGGTACCGCAGCAGCACCTCCCATGCTTTCCTTCTTGCAATGAGCAAGACACCTTTGCTAGAAGCTGCGAGGCTGGAGGATTCCCTTTACAGCAAGACAATAGCTGCCCATCCCTGTGGCAAGGGTGCCCCCTGTGGCCAGAGATTGTCAGTGTGTTTCCGCCAAACAAGCACACACCATTCCTTCTGCCTCCTAGCCATTCCTCAATTGTGACCCCTCCACTCATTTTTACTCACACGTGTCATCTTGGGTCACCACCAGCACATCCTCTGGGGTACCAAGAACTGGCACAACCATGGACAGGGTACAGGATGGCACATAGAGGTACCCCATCAAAACCTTTTCACAACAAGCGGGTGGGTCGGTTCAACTCATGGTCAGGATTGGATTTTGTCCATTCATTATGGCCAGGAAGGACTTTCTTGCCCTGGTCAAATTGTTTGGGGACCAGGTGCTTTCCCCAATAGCACAGCACCTGCATGAGTCTCGGGGCCCATCGTGACCAGCATTCTGATTCAAACAGGTGCCAGAGAGGTGCTTCCAGGAAGCTTACAAGCAACAGCTATCTCCTGATACTCAGAGGTAGACTGCCTCTGATTATGGAGGTTCCATTCAGCTATGATGCTAATGATACTGATAGGCCTATACATATATATATATATATATATATCAGTTTTCATGCTGGTCAGCCAGGAAGTGACTGCAAAGCCGGCACATACCTGCTTCGCATTTTTTAAGAGCCCCTTTAACGCGACCTTTTGTGTTTGCTCCACCCCTGCATCGAAGAATCCCCTCAAGGAAGCATGCAAAATCACAGCCGCGCTTTAGCTATGCAAACTGCGGTTGCTAATGGAAGGAACGAAGGAGCGGGCGAGTGGGGGTGGAATTTCTCCTTTTGCGTCGGGACCGTGAATAGGCATTTTAAAGGTCGCTTTTAAAAAAAGAGCTTTGAGAGTACCCTGCATGAATGGCCGCAGAGTACCTTCCTATCAGTGTCACTCTGCACACACCTGAGGCATCTACATTTGGGGCGGTGTCATATTTTTAAAGATGGACTAAGGCCTTTGTCTCAGCTTTATTTACACAATGTATATATATTGCCTCTCCACAAACCTGCTTGAGGCCACTCACAAAATAATCAATAAAATCATAAAAGCAACAAGCATAAAGTTATCTATATTAAAACAAGCCATGAAAGCAATATTCAGCAGCTTAAAATGATGTCTGTAACAGCCCTCCAGCTAGAAGCAGACCCTAAATGTCATGTTTGGGGGGGCAGAATCTACAGGTAAAAGTCTGGGTAAAGAGAAATGTTGTGGTCTAAAGGTTAATAGAGTAGGTGCCATGTGAGCCTCAAAAGGGAGGGCATTCAGGCAACTGTGGTTGCCACCTGCCTCATTTCTTCTGGCAGGAGCACAGAGAACAGAGCTGGAAAGATGGTCTTAACTTTCAGATGAGTCAGCAGGGACAAGAACCAGCCGTTCTGAGTTGTGTCTGAAAACAAATGGACAACCAGTAGAGATATTTCAGCACAAGGGTAACACGATCCTAGCATAGTGTAGTGGTTAAAAGCAGCAGACTCTAATTAGGGGTATCAGGTTTTATTCCCCACTCCTCCACATGAAGCCTGCTGGGTGACCTTGAGCTAGTCACAGTTCTCTCAGAACTGTCTCAGCCCCACCTACCTCACAAGGTGTCTGTTGCACAGAGAGGAGGGGATTGTGATTGTAAGCCGCTTTGAGACTCCTTAAAGGTCGAGAAAAGCATGGTATAAAAACCAACTCTTCCTCTTCTTTGGTGCCAGAGAGAAGATCTGAGCCTCCAGCTGCAGGCCAGGATCCAGCAGCACCCCCAAGCTATGAACCTGCTCCTTGAAGGGGAGCACAGCTGCCTCCAAGGCAGGCTGCCTCCGCAGTCCTCAAGTGACTTTGTCATTGACTAACGGCATCACAGTCTTATCAGGATTAAGCTTCAGTTTACTGGACCTCATCCATCTCATTACTGGCTTCTTCAGGCACTTCTTTGGGACTTCCTCAGACCCACCCAACTCACTTGTTAGAGAGGAAGAGAGCTGGGTGTCATCTGCATGTGGGTGGCACTTCACAGTTCTGTAGAATATTACAAAACACAATTTTGCAGAATAGCACATGACCTGCCAGCTTGGACAGGTAACTTGTTTCCTGGCAAGGCGCCTCTGGCCTTTGCAGCTGAGGCCCAAAGTAAAGCGGAGAGTGATTCCTGAAACACAAGCCTGCCCCACGTAAGGCAAAAGGTGGGGTGCAATTAGGGTTGCCAGCTCCGGATTGGGAAATAACTGGAAATTTTGGAGGCGGAGCCTGAGGAGGGCTGGGTTTGGAGAGGGGAGGGGCTTCAATGCCATAGAGTCCAATTGCCAAAGCGGCCATTTTCTCCAGGTGAACTGATTTCTATCGGCTGGAGATCAGTTGTAATAGCAGGAGATCTTCAGCCACCACCTGGAGATTGGCAACCCTAGGTGCAACTGAAACAACCCAAGTGAGGCCTGGGAGGTGCTGAATCTTTCATTTCCTCACAGCCTCTACCTCCAAATCCTCTGATTCCAGAAGCAAACCTGACTGGAAGGAAAGATAGGGTTGCCAATTCCAGGCTGGAAAATTGATGGAGATTTGGAGGTAGAGCCTGGGGAAGGCGGGGTTTGGGGAGGGACCTCAATGGGGATGTGATTCCATACAGTCTATGTTGGAGTATTTGAATAATATAGCAGAGTTTGCCCAGTCATAGAAGTGGGATATTGTGTGCAGTAAAATAGAACTCCCAAGAAGTATACTGCAAAAGTAAACACATTTATTCAAGTAGATTCAGTATACATTCAGATTGCAGTCAAAAGAAGAGACACCTAGGCTAAAGAATACTATTCCTTCCACAAGTGGCCAGATAATCCAGCATCACATATGTGGAAGTATGACAGCATTGTTTCAACAGGAGAGACCTGGGGAGACATGGGACTCCATGAAGAGCCATCTGGAGAATGGGACAGAGCAAAGCACACAGAGAGAGGAGGGGTCAGAGGGCAGCTCCCAGGTTAAGACAAAGAGAGGTATCCCATTCAAGGAGATAACACTTATAAACACTTAGACTGATGTGGCGCCCCTAGGGTTGCCAGAGCGAGGTTGGGAAATACATGGAGGTTTTGGGGGTGGAGCCTGAGGAGGGTGGGGTTTAGAGAGGGGAGGGACTTCAATGGCATAGAGTCCAATTGCCAAAGCAGCCATTTTCTCCAGGAGCACTCTGTCACCAGGAGGCCAGTTGTAATAGCGGGAGATCTTCCGCAGCCACCTGGAGGTTGGCAACCCTAAGCACCCCCCATTGTCCAGGCACGCCGAGTCATTCTCTCCAACAGTCTATCCTCTGACACGGCCATTTTCTCCAGGGGAACTAATCTCTGTAGTCTGGAGAGTAGTTCGAATTCCAGGAGATCTCCACACCCCACCTGGAGGCTGGCAACCCTAGGGGACGGGGACTTGGAAGCAAACTGTAGGGATAAGAGCAGGCAGATCCTACCCCTTCCTTTCACCTGTGCACCCCTTTTATTTTATTTATTAAAACATTTATACCCCACCTGTCGTGGGTCAGTCAGGACTGGATGGCAATGAGGACTCATCAGAGGAAGAGGGGCCCTGTGTAGCCAGCCCAGAGCCAACAGAAGGCTGCCAGCATGGGACTGAGGCTCAGCACACTGTCTGTCTGTCTGTCTGTCTTCTGTCTGGTAAAAATCTCAGAAAGACGTGTAAACAGGAAGGGTACCAGACCCAGTCTTTTTTGTGGGGGTTTTGTTTTTATTAATATAATACTGCTAAAACTGTTGTGCCGCAGTAACCATATTCCAACACGCAAGCTACACGCATCCCCACAGAAGCCACTTGTCAGTGGCCTCCCCCTTTCCTTTAGCACCAAGTAGGCGCACACACATTCCAATGTGTGATAACGGAAGGCACCGACAGCCTTCCCTCCCCTCCTTTAAGTTTCGTTTCTCCCTGCAAGGGAACAATAGAGTCCCATTGTTTGTTGTAGTAAAGCTCGCGCACACGCCGTAGAAACTAATGACGTTGCATTGACAAGCTAACATCGAATGTTATTGGAATGTCAAACGTCTATAAAACCTCTTGCACTGCCCCTCCCTCGGTGTGACAGGATGGCAGAGCTCATTGTCTGTGTTCTGAATCACCCGGTTATGACTTCTTGGCCAATAAAGCAAGCCATAAAGCTCACACCAGCCTCCTTGCCTTCATTGACCCATTGGACTCTATGTCAATGGGGGGGCACTTCAAAACTAGCTTGAACAGAACATAGAAATGCAACAAGCAATGCTGGAGAAACATCAACAGAGCTAATACATTGAAGTATTGAAACAGGACCAAACAGGGAGTGGGAAGAGGTTTAAACCATCGAGTTTGGTTTGCAAGAGAACATCTCAGAACTAACCTCCTCCTTTTTTCAAAGGGGGTTTCTCCTAGGCAGTGGTTTGCAAACTGTGGGGAAGGCCCTACTTGGAAGGCCTGGGAGGCCACAAAGTTGCAGGGACAAACAAGATCCTGAGGCAGACCTGTGCTACATCAGCCAAAAACTAGTGTGCTGGGTGCCCCAATTTGCATATGAAAGGAGACAAGGGTGAAAGTAAGCTGGTACCAGCTGGTACAGAGTTAACAGGAAGAAAGTAGCTGAAGTAGTACTGCCCATCGTCTGCTTCAGGCTCCCCAAGAGGGACAATACCGGCAAGACATTTAAGTCAGTTTCAGACCTAGAAGAAGGTGTTTCCTTTTCTTTTTTTTATAATATTTTATTTTGATGGGGTACAGAAAGAAGAAGGAAGGGGGAAACAAGGGGAAATCAAAAAAGGTATACCTATAACTGTGTCCGAGCTTCAATATCATACATACACATTTCTTTGGCAATTAAACTAAAACTGCAGGTTTCTAATTCTGATTATTGATTTAACAAGCTTCATATTTACACACTAAAGAACAGAAAAGTTTAGAGCACGTGAGTAATGATCATACAGTGGCTGCCATTTTATCTTAAAATCGTCTATTATTTTCATTTTCATCAAATGCATTAATTTAGACATCAAAGCAAAGTCAAATTGTTATGTCTGGAATCGTACTGGATTTCCAATAGGTTGTATATAAAACTCTGGCGGAAGAAGACTGTTTCTAAGATGCCTCCATGTGTGTGGCTTTAAGAGCAGGTCAGAGAGCCTCTCCTCATGCCAGTGTTGGAATTGTTCCTCCCAGTTTACAGATATTTGCATGCAACAGCAGGCTGTATGTATGTGTGTGATGGGATACAAGGATCTGTGTGCATCGCTTTTGGGATAAATGACAATAGTGGGTGTCCCTCCCCCAAAAAAACAGCATTGAGAAGATTTTTAAAAATCAGAGAAACACTGAGCTAAGCTCAGGAGGGATGCTTGGCCAACGCAGCCGCCTCGCAAGCGCAGATTCAAGAAGATGGTGCTGTGTGGGGCAATGTCGTAATTGGACAATTTATAGCCATTCTCCAAAGGCCTCCCACCATAAGTCAGCCAGAACTGTTCTTCCCGGATGTTCTCTTGTTGCTGAACCCGGGCTCTGAAGTTTTCCACCTTCTCCGAAGGCATGACCTGGTACGTGCTGGTCCTGCCTCTGTCATTCTTCAGGAAGATGGTAATGAGCTCTTCGTTTTTTACCACCAGCATGATGGTATCTTCAGATTTCAGCCCAAACTCCGACAGCTGGGCCCCATCCCGCAGGTCAACGTGACTGTTGTTCTGGCAGGCCAGTTTCTGCTGATATGGTGGCACCCCTGATTTCTGGGCAATTTGGATTTTGAGATCCCAGATGGTTTTGCTAGCATGGATGTCCAGGGAATGCATCTGTCCTGTCAGCAACTTCACATTCAAGCGCAAGGCCTAAGGAAAGGAAAGAGCAAAACCCTTAGGTTACATACACTCTTAGGATAGGAACGTTGGTGGGGGGGTTTATATACACAACACCATACTGTAGCAATTCAGATAAACACAACCCCTTGGTACTGACTACGGTATGGAATCAACGTAATACAGAGCAATTAGTCTTTGGCATTTTTTTTTAATTGGGAGCAGGTAGTAGCAATGATTCAATTTGGCAAGTTTTAGAATATCCACACTGCCAACTGATACTGGGATAGGCCAAAAAAAGGTGCCCAAAAATCCCTACTCAACATGCACCAATTTTTAGGATTCCCTGAGCATTAAACCAAAACAGTCTATGTTGCAGATATTCTGAAGAAGTCCTTATGACACTGACACATTTTTGCATGTTTGAGGATGGCAGGACTGTAGGATACCTGATATGCACATGAAAGAAGCTTTTGGAAGTACCCCTGCATCAGAATCACCTTCTAGGTGAAAGCAGGGACATGCTTAGGGCTGGGCTCATAACTGGCTTTCGGCTTTTCATTTACTTCTTTCTCCCTTAAACCCAGGAAGGCCTTGTCGTCCTCTTTGCGCGTCTGCAGTCACCTTGCAAATAGCAGGGCAGGAATTCCTTATACATAAGTTGCCCCAGCCAGCTAAATCTAAAGCTGGGGCCCTGTCATGGAGCCTTTAAAATGTGAAGTATTGATTTACAGAGGTCACATCCAATTCTCTTTGCTTTTATTTGAATGGGCCAGTTTGCCTTTGGTTCTAAGAGCCAAAAGTGCATAAAGACTTCTTTTTTTAAAGATTTTGGGTTTTTTATAAATATAAACAGAAAAGAATAAAAGCCACATTGCAGACAACAATTACCATTACATCAAACAAAAAGAAAGAAAAAAACATGATATAATAAACAATCAGTGGGAGCTAAATGTTGCCCTGTGTCTCCTTCATCTGCTATTTTCATCTATGAAAACCAAGACCAAATTTGAGAGGGGCAGGGGAGACTTACCTGTCTTTCTGCAGCTGGTGGTCCAGGTGATTTTTGATATGAGTCCTCCCATGACACCTGCAGCTGAAACAAAGACAGGAGATTTGTGACTTATGGACTGACTACTCCATAATATCTCTTCCCTAGACTTTTGAGGACCACGCCATGCTCCAAATCTGGAAAGTAATCATCCTAAGGGCACCGATGGAACTGATCCATTGGAAGAATCTGGCATTAAACATCCCTGAAATGACGGCCATAATTGTCATATGTAATGCAAGCTAATTAATTCTGAGTATGAATGCTTTGGGTGGGAACTTTGTTTTGTTGCTCTGTTTGCTTCTTGAATATAACAGGCTGCCTGTTTTAGTAGAGTGGGCTTGGAGGATGGATGAACCTTTGTCGATAAACAAAATAAATCTTCCTAACACACGGACATTGGTGTGGCCATTCCATTCATTTCTGTCTCACCGGTACATCCCAATGATGAACTGAGGACACATAGTTGTTTGTGCAGCACTGCTGTTCCAAACAATATTCAGCTTCTCGTGCAAGTAGATCCCAGCGGCTCCCCTCTCCCAGGAGTCCAGTTGGGTCAGCTGGGTCCAGGATGACAGGTCTGAAATCCATCAACAGAAACAGCCAGTGAGGTATGGTGGTTAAAGTGCTGAACATGAGTCTGAGAGATTGCTAACACAATCCAGCTTGGTGATGTTTTTCTAGTAAAAAAATAAAACCTCTTCAAATGAAGACATAAGAAGTGACTATAGAGCAAATGAATACAGAATCCACCAGGTATTTAGCAATGTGCAGCCTGGGTGAGACTGATGCGGGGAACCTTGATCATGTGTGTGTATGCAAAGTGCCATAAAGTTGCAGCCGACTTATGGCCACCCAGTAGGGTTTTCAAGGCAAGAGACTAACAGAGGGGGTTTGCCATTGCCTTCCTCTGCATAGTGCCTCTGGTATTCCTTGGTGGTCTCCCATCCAAGTACTAAGCCAGGACTGACCCTGCTGAGCTTCTGAGAGCAGATGAGATCAGGATAGCCAGAGCCATCCTGGTCAGGGCATCCTTGATCATAGAAGAAGAATATTACAGGTACACTAGGGTATCCTTATATTCAGCTGCAAAGTGCAAGAGAACATGAAAGAGGAGAGTCATGGGAAACTGACCTGGGCTTCCGGAGCTGGCCTATCAGATATCGTCTGAGGGTCTCGTTCTCAAAGTCATAGTATTTTGTCCAAAATATGCACAGTTGCTTGTACTGCTGCAGGAGCCAAAGCACTGTCCGAAATCCTTCTGCCATGTCAAAATCTGTCTTTCCGCTTCCTTTCTCCCAGGCATAGACAGCCAGCAGCTCCAGCGCATATTTTGGGGGAAGGGACTCCCCGGTTCGGAGCTGCGATTTGTACTTGGATACATACACATGCTAGGAAAGGCAGGATAGAAAAAGCTGGAGTGTCAGTACTTGAAAGGTTTTATTAATTTCTGTTATGTAGTCAGGAGAATGCATTAGCAGTTGCACAGAGAAAGAAGAAGGGGGATGAAGGGGATGCTTGTGCTGTTACACACAGGACGTGATTGTTCTCATCTCGTTTTGTTATTGCTGGGGAAGGAGGGGGTCGTGTGTTTGATGAAACCTACTGTTAACAACCTGGGAGCTTTGACTGAGAAACAGGCTTTACAGTTGAAAAAAATAGCTCAGTTATTGAAGTTTTAAATAGTTTTATAATTTGTGGAATGTTAGCTAATAAAGCAAGTGCGATTTTTAAGTCAAGCCTTCCAAAGTTTTCATTTCATCATCATCATTAACCTTTATTGGCATGCCAGAGAACAAAAATAAAACAACAATATACCTCCAAAGGACAATACATATAATTCACAATTCGGGTTAATAAAACTTTTTTTGTTCTTTAAGAACTCCTGTAAGAAATTCAGCCACAGTAGCCGTAATTTTAGGATCCTGATCACTCAAGAGAAATGTACATTTCACTTCATTGCTCCTGTATCTCATGGACTGGAGCAAAGTAAAGAACAGTTTATCCCGCAGAGTCACATAAAGAGGTCAATCTAAGAGGATGTGATCAATTGTATCAAGCAAATTTAAACCACATGGGCATAAGCATTCATGCCTGGGGATCTGAAGATATTGGCCTGAGAGCATCCTAGATGGGAATGTGTTAATCCCAGCTAATAAAAAAACGCGGCGTTGAGAAGGTACCTCTAGATTATCCAAATACCTAGCCCTTTTACCCAAATCATTATTAAGGCCTAAAGCCGCAGGAGAACAGATGAAGGGTAGAGCTGGGTTAAGATTCTGTAGTTCTACATCCAGGAGACGTTGTTTAATTCTTTTAAAAATATAAGCTTCGTTGGCTAGGGTAAGGTTATCTAAATCAATTCCAATTTGACAAAGTTTAGATCTAATTAAATATGTCCCATGAAGAGTAGTGAAGTTCACTTTTCAAAAGATTTAAAAAGGAACCTGGCTCAGTTTGGAAATATAATTTGAACCAATTTCTTATTGTTTGAATCCAAGCTTTAGTGGTAATCAAGGTTTGCCCGATTTCGAGGCAAATTGTAAAATATGCAACACATTTAGGTATCCCCAGTATTTGTCTAAGAAATATGGCTTGGATGTTCTCCATTTCTTGATTAAGGGCTCCAATCCATAAGGGAATACCAAACAGAAATTGGGGGAGTATTTTTTGTGTTCAGGACTTTGATCACTGCAGGGACACATTGATTCCCTTTCGCGTAAAAAAATTTCTGAAGTTGGTTTAAGGACATCCTGGTAGCTTTGATAGTGTTATGTCGATGTACAGACCAATTGAGGTTATAGTTATAAGTAATCCCCAAATACTTATAGCTTTTAACTTGTTCGATTGAATCCTTCCCAATATGCCATTTATATAAAGACCATTTTTTAGAAAACACCACTACCTTTGATTTTGAGGGATTAATAAAAAGTAGGTTCAATTGGCAAAGTTTTCATTTAAGAAGGTGATCCTTCGATAGAAGTAAGTTTTGAGGGGGGATCATCCAGAGGAAGCAGCACTGTAATAATGGTGATTTCAATTATTGTTGATTTAGTACTGCATTTTTATCTTGCCCTTCCTCTTAGGAGCTCGGGGCTGTGTACATTGTTCTCCCCTCCCTTACAACATCCCTGCAAGGTAGGTTACGCTGAGACTAAACTGATCCTAGTGAATATTACTAGGGTCAACCCTAGTGGACATCATGGGTCAGCAGGGACTACAACCCAAGTTTAGTACTCTACCCAATCCACCACACCACCTCCCACATTGACTGAGTTCATGCACATGGGGAGGAGGGGTGAGAATGAGAACACTTCCTGAATATAATAAATAGAACCCAGTTCTCCAGATTAGAATCCGCCACTCTGAACCACTACACCACACACATTTACTTGGGAATAAGTTCCAGTGAACCCAGTGGGACTTATTTCTGAATAGACATGCATGGGCTTGTGCAGCAAGTTGGAGGAGACAAGTGATTGAGTACTAGTGCTTAGTGCACAAGTCACCAGTTCCAGATGGCACACAGATGGTACACAGCCTAAGGAAAACATGAAACCATTAAAAATCAGCCCCTCACTGGAAGACTGTGAAGTAGCCCGTGAAATGCTAGCATATAAAGAAAGAATTTGGGGGGACTAGATAGAAAATAGGACCCCATGCTGCCCAGGCAATTTTGCTGTACCTCTTTGTACCAGTGTTTCAGCAGGCGGATGAGGCTCTTCAGTTTAGTTGGCCGGTCAATGATGAAGTCCTTCTGTAACTCAGTGAAGCAGGGAGAGAACTCACCCCCTCGATGGCTGCTGTTGATCAGGTCAATGTACACTTGTGGGGAAGGCTTAGAGCCTGTTCTCTGACCTAGCACCAAAAACAAGAGTGGACCAAGAAGGCACAGAATGAAACCACTAAAAAATGTCATTTATGCTTACTGTTCTGTTTCAATAGGTAAAGGTCCCCTGTGCAAGCACCAGGTCATTCCTGACCCATGGGGTGTTGTCACATCCCGACGTTTACTAGGCAGACTTTGTTTACAGGGTGGTTTGCCAGTGCCTTCTCCAGTCATCTTCCCTTTATCCCCAGCAAGCTGGGTCCTCATTTTACCGATCTCAGAAGGATGGAAGGCTGAGTCAACCTTGAGCCGGCTACCTGAAACCAACTTCCGTAGGGATCGAACTCAGGTCGTGAGCAGAGCTTGGACTGCAGTACTGCAGCTTACCACTCTGCGCCACGGGGCTCCTACAGAACATTTTTCATCTGGCCCTAAGCAGGACTAGATTAAGACATCCTGAGCCCCTGACCTATTTGAAATTTAAGAGACCCCATAAAAATACCAAAAATGATAATACAATATTTGCGGTTTTTTGTATGCAGAAGCTTCTCCTAATCTGAGGCCCTACTCTGTAGTTTACCTCACTTGTGCATAAATACACCTCAGCCCCCAAGCCAAAGCTGATCGAAAATTCTGACAAAGGAGATAGTTAATGACCTTCCCATCCCGCAAGGTTTCAGTCAGTTATTAATAGGACTGTTCAACTATTGCAGTTGATGCCATAGTACTCTGGTGTGAAAAGAAGACAGAGGGATAGAGGAGAGAAATCAAGGAGGGTAGTGCCATTAGCACCACCAATCCTGTTGGGGGAGTTTGACCCCAGAAGTGGCACCACCCCCAGTTCTGGTAGGGAAGAAGACTCCATCCCTCATGCAAACATACGCACCAAGCGCATCAAAGGCTGGCAGCACATCAAACTCAATCGAATCCTTGAGGTCATAAGAGCGGAGCGTGAAGCTGAGCACACGGGGATTTGGCCACCTGGACGGCTCAAACAGGACATCTATATTCTTATCTTCTTTGTTCTTGAATTCTTTGAGTCTCTTCTCAATCTCCTCGATCATCTCCTTCCGGTGTGACTCCTGGTCCTTGTATTGCTTGAAGATGCTGAGAAACGCCACAAGATCAGCATCCGAGCCCCCTTTTAGAGCCGTGCCTTTCCCTGATGAGCCTCCCTGTGAAGGAGAGTTGTATACCATGAGGCTACATAACGTGACCAGGAAAGAGGAGCCAGGAAGGTTTGGATCACAAAGGCAAGAATCACCAGGGAGACCAACAGAATTCTTGTGCATACCCTTCTGTAAATGACTGGCTGTCATCCCCTTCCACTGGGAACAGTAATGAGCTGTGGTTTGGGATTTTGCTGTGATGGTGCCACTTTGTGTTTGGTACTCAGAGAACTGGGTGTGTTTGCATAAAGAGTCTCTGTGCACTTCAGTGCCATAGAGTCCAATTGCCAAAGTGGCCATTTTCTCTCTATCGCCTGGAGATCCATTGTAATATTGCCTGGAGATCACATGAACACACATGAAGCTGCCTTCTACTGAATCAGACCTTGGTTCATCAAAGTCAGTATTGTCTAATCAGACTGGCAGCAGCTCTCCAGGGTCTCAGGCAGGGGTCTTTCATATCACCTTCCTGCCTAGTCCCTTTAACTGGAGATGTGGGGATTGAACCTGGGCCTTCTGCATGCCAAGCAGGTGCTCTACCACTGAGCCACGGCCTTTGATCAGTTGTAACAGTAGGAGATTTCCAACTGGTACCTGGAGGTTGGCAACCCTAGCCATCCTGCAAGGAGGCCCTGCCAAAGCACCCCATTGCCAGAGGTCAGGGGAGGCTGGATGAACGGGGCTGGGAACAGCCTGGAAATGAGAACTGGGGTTTGGGTGCAAAGCCACTGCCCAGGGCTGTTGGGTCAGAGGAGCTGCCTCCTATTGTTCTTTCTAGGCCACCTTGGGGATCCTTCAGAGAATCCAATTGCATATCACATACATAAACCTTTATCGGCATAATGGCGACATTTCCAGATGCATATCACACTGCTCCCAGGGTTTAGTGGAAAAGTGTGATAAAAGTGCAACAGGCCTTGGAAGCCCCCCCCCCCCCATTCCTTCAAGTCTCCACCTCTCCCTGTTCCTCCAAAATGTATGCAGCTCTCAAGTGTCATTAGGGCTAACCACTGTTTCCCCAGGGATGTCTGCAAAAACCCCGAGGCCTTGGACGCAGATCTCCCTCTCCCATCCCATCCCCACCCCTATGTCAACCAACTGTATGACTGGCTCGGTTCCCTGTGCCGCCCCCGCCCCCCCGCTAGGGGTGACCCAGGCCCCGAACCCGACCCCCCACCCCCAAACCCAAGGCTCCAGCACCGACCTTGACCACCTTCAGGACCCGGGGCCGGGGCGGGGCGGCATCCTTGAAGCAGTTCTCCCGCAGGAAGGCGCAGATGATGTCGATGGCCCGGCGCACGTCGCTCAAGAACTCCTCGTCGGGCTGCAGGTGGTCCAAGATGAACTTATCCAGCCTCCCGGCGGCCGTCTGGTAGAGCGCCAGGGGGGCACCGAGAGAAGCGGAGGAGAGCATCGCCGGCGCCGCCTGAACCTCAGCTTGAGCCTGCAGCGAAAGAGGCGAAAGAGGCGCCGAGCCGGACTTTCGTTTCCCGCACCGCACAGCAGTTTCGCTTTCGGGCAGAAATGCCACTGGCCCCCTTCTTCTCTGCAAAGGCGCGCCTCTCGATGTGCGTGTGTGTTAAGTGCCGTCCAGTCGCTTCCGACTCATGGCGACCCTATGAATGAAAGTCCTCCAAAATGTCCTATCTTTGACAGCCTTGCTCAGATCTTGCAAATTGAAGGCTGTGGCTTCCTTTATTGAGTCCATCCATCTCTTGTTGGGTCTTCCTCTTTTCCGGCTGCCCTCCTGGTATCCCAGCCGCCGCCTGGCAGACGCCGTTTCAGGAGGGCTCCTTTCAGCGGAGAGATCACAAGGGGGCGGCTCTGCCCAGCCCCCGGCCGCTTTTCTGCTTCAAACCCCCCCCCCCCATAAGAACATCAGAAAGGCCCTGCTGGATCAGACCAAGGCCCATCAAGTCCAGCAGTCTGTTCCCACAGTGGCCAACCAGGGGCCTCTAGGAAGCCCCCAAACAAGACGACTGCAGCAGCACCATCCTGCCTGTGTTCCACAGCACCTAACACAATGCTCCTCTGATCCTGGAGAGAATAGGTCTGCAGCATGACTAATATCCATTTTAACAAGTGGCCATGAATAGCCCTCTCCTCCACGAACATGTCCACCCCCTCTTAAAGTTTTCCAAGATGGCAGCCATCACCACATCCTGGGGCAGGGAGTTCCACAATTTAACTATGCATTGTGTGAAGAAAAAAAACAGAGAGACACTTCAGGAAAGAAAATACCAAGACCACGGTCACACAGCCCGGATAACCTACAAGAAACGATGAACTCTGACCGTGAAAGCCTTCGACAATATTCCTTTTATCTGTTTTGAATCTCTCACCCTCCAGCTTATTACTTCTTTATTACACATATATTACCTAAATATTTCTTATTCTATTTTCATTTCATTTAATTCTGTTCAACTCCACTCTCGAAGCTGTGACCCGAAATTTACAACTCTACACTGTTACAAGCAGAGCAATTCTGCATGTGCCTGCTTAATGCAGAAGCACTTCACTGTAGTGCAGAATATCCTAAACACCGTTTTGCAGAATAGCGCGTGACCTGCCAGCTTGGACAGGTGACTTGTTTCCTGGCAGAGCTCCTCCAGCTTTTGCTGCTGAGGCCCACACTAAAGCTGAGAGTGGCAGGCCTGATTCCTGAAACTCAAGCCTGCCCCATACACATGTAAGGCAAAAGGTGAGGTGCAACTGAAACAACCCAAGTGAGGGCTGGAATGGAGGTGCTGAAACCCCCCCCCCCCCCGCAGCCTCTACCTCCAAATCCTCTGATTCCAGGAGCAAACCTGACTGGAAGGAAAGATAGGGTTGCTAATTCCAGGCTGAAAAATTCCTGGAGATTTGAAGGTAGAGACTGGGGAAGGCGGGGTTTGGGGAGGGACCTCAATGGGGATGTGATTCCCGCTCTGTTGTTCCCAGATTTTAACAAACAAGCAAAATGCTCCAGATCCTCGCCTCAGACTTTTTGCCCCCACCCCCCACCCCGCCCCAGGGGCGCTGCTGCTGCCTTTGGCCATTTATGCAGGGTCAATTTTGAAGCTCGCTCAAAGCTTTTTTTTTTTTTATGCGACCTTTAAAATTACTATTCACGGTCCTGATGCAAAAGGAGAAATTCCACCACCACCCCTTGCCTGCTTCTTGTTTGCATAGCCATTAGCAGTGGCATGGCTAACGTGCAGCTGTGATTTTGCATGTTTCCTTGAGGGGATTCTTTGCGATGGTGGCGGAGCAAACACGAAAGGTCGTGTTAAAGGGGCTCTTAAGTAATGCAAGTAACGCTTTTCTCATTACTGGCTCTACATGCTCATTACCATCCTCACCAGCTTAATTTCTGATTTTCCCACAGGAGAAAAGACAAGAGCACTGCCACAAGAAAGCTGGGCAACCCTGCTGCTGCTGGGGATGTATGTTGCAGCTCTATGCAAATGTTGCAGTAGTGTGTGTTATTGGCTACCATACCGAGCTTCCTGTTTTGTTTTTCAAGTAAGTTTTTGAAGTGACCCAATTGTCTGTAGAGTCCAGTGAAGACAATAAGGAGGAGGTTAGATTAAACTAAACAGCTCTTTTATTTGGCCAAAGAAGAGCTGGGTGGAAACAGACCGCAAAATACAGGAGCAGAAAGCTGCCACCATGAACAAAGGGACAGGAAAGCTTTTATACTTTATTTAAAGAGGCGGATACCTTTTACCATATAAGGCAGAATAGTGAACACACTTCCAAAGAATGCGAAGAAGCAAGCAGAGCTCCTTCTTGCAGATGCAAGGGGGGGTGGGTTTGCAGATACGCAGGCGCACAGAGAAGAAAAGCTCTACTTAGTTGAGATGACGCTGGATTCAAGGCTATGGGTGATGTGGTCCCCTAATGATCGTAGAGTCCAATCAGACAATGAGGGAAAGGAGGTTGATATTGAACTTACAGCTTGCTTTATTGATCAATACATCGAGCCGGGTGAAAGACAGGTCCACAGCCAGCAGACCCAGGATCCAGTCCCACCCCGAGGCGTGGTCACAGTAAAACGTACACATTCCAAGCAAAATAAGACACTTTCTTTGAACAGGGCATCCTGGCTGTCAGAGTATACACGTGTATTCTACTTTGCAACATTAAATGAATAAAGCCCTTCTATGCAGTTCAGAGCGTTAGGAACAGAAGGTCTTCTCAGCCTTTGGAACTTGTGTGTGTCCTTTAGGGCAGGCTAGTTTCCAACTGAAAGGGAGCGGGGAGCGGGCTGGAATGCAAGAGAGGTGTGTGTGTGCAGGGGGGGGGGGAGCCGAAAGGGCTTAGGAGGTCACTTAAACTCGGCTCCTCTCCTGGACCAGCCCGGGAACACCCCCAGAACGTCCCTGGGAGGGTGGCACACAGAGGTGTGCCAGCATCCCTGGGTAGCACTGCCACAGCAGTGCCGGGAGGATGGCATGTGTGTCCCCCCCTGGCATCCATGCCACCCTGGGCAGTGTAAGTGGAATAGGCACAGGGGGCCTGGACACTGGTGAAGCCCCTTCCTGGCCTCCTAATGGCCTGTAAGATGCCTTCATGCAGATGGCTTTAGGAGTAGGTCAGAGAGCTTCTTCTCTTGCCAGTGTGGAATTGTTCCTCCCCGTCCACAGATATTTGACTGCACCAGCAGGCTCTATGTATGTGTGTGATGGGATACAAGAATCTGTGTGCATCGCTTTTGGGATAAATGACAATAGTGGGTGTCCCTCCCCCAAAAAACAGCATTGAGGAAATTTTTAAAAATCAGAGAAACACTGAGCTAAGCTCAGGAGGGATGCTCTGCCAATGCAGCCACCACGCAGGCGCAGGTTCAGGAAGATGGTGCTGTGTGGGGCAATGTTGTAATCTGACAGTTTATGGCCATTCTCCAAAGGCCTCCCATCATAAGTCAGCCAGAACTGTTGTTCCCGGATGTTCTCTTGTTGCTGAACCCGGGCTCTGAAGATTTCCACCTTCTCCGAAGGCATGACCTGGTATGTGCTGGTTCTGCCTCTGTCATTCTTCAGGAAGATGGTAATGAGCTCTTCGTTTTTGACCACCAGCACGATGGTATCTTCAGATTTCAGCCCAAACTCAGACAGTTGGGCCCCATCCCGCAGGTCAATGTGACTGTTGTTCTGGCAGGCCAGTTTCTGCTGATATGGTGGCACCCCTGATTTCTGGGCAATTTGGATTTTGAGATCCCAGATGGTTTTGCTAGCATGGGTATCCAGGGAATGCATCTGTCCTGTCAGCAACTTCACATTCAAGTGCAAGGCCTAAGGAAAGGAAAGAGCAAAACCCTTAGGTTACATACACTCTTAGGATAGGAAAGTTGGGGGGGGGGCTGATAAGGGGTTGATATACACAACACCGTGCTGTAGCAATTCAGATAAACACAACCCCTTGGCCCTGTCTAGGGTATGGAATCAATGTAGGTCAGAGCAATTAGTCTTTCACATTTTATTTAATTGGGAAGGGGACTGCCTTCTCCTATGAGCATGGTAGCAGCAATCATTCAATATGTCCAGTTTTCAGATATCAATACTACCAACTGATCCTGGGTTAGGCCCCTAATCCTAGATACTGTAGTTTGGTGAGGGTGCCAAAAAAAATCCCTACCCAACATGCACCAATTTTTAGGATTCCCTGAGAATTAAACCAAAACAGTCTATGTTGTAGATACTCTGAAGAAGTCCTTATGACACTGACATGTTTTTGCATGTTTGAGGATGGCAGGACTGTAGGATAACTGATATGCACATGAAAGAAGCTTTTGGAAGTGCTCCTGCATCAGAATCTCCTTTTAGGTGAAAGCAGGGGATGTACTAAAACGAATGACAAGTCAATCCCTGAAAGCAGGGACATGCTTAGGGCTGGGCTCATAACTGGCTTTCGGCTTTTCATTTACTTCTTTCTCCCTTAAACCCAGGAAGGCCTTGTCGTCCTCTTTGCACGTTTGCAGTCTACCTTGCAAATAGCAGGGCAGGAATTCCTTATACATAAGTTGCCCCAGCCAGCTAAATCTAAAGCCGGGGCATTTGTCATTGAGACTTTAAAATTTGAAGTATTGATTTATAGAGGTCACATTCAATTCTCTTTGCTTTTATTTGAATGAGCCAGTTTGCCTTTGGTTATAAGAGCCAAAAGTGCTTGAAGACTTCTTTTTTTAAAAGATTTTATTTTTTATTAATAGAAACAGAAAAGAAAAAAAGCCATATTACAGACAACAATTACCATTACATCAAATAAAAAGAAAGAAAAATGCATATGATATAATAAACAATATAGGATGCTAGCAACAATTATGCTTCAAGTGCGTGAAGACCTCTGATGGGCATGCACGAGGACAAGGCCAGATGTGCCCTGACCTGCATCTTAAACAAGGGAACCTTCCTAAAATCAAGCCCTGGCCACTCCATCACCCAAGAAGATAGTTTCAGAGGGAAGCCGTGTTGGTCAGCAGTAGAACAGCTAGATTCGAGTCTAGCAGCACTTTAGAGACCAACAAGATTTTGGGGGCAGAAGCTTCTGAGAATCAGAGCTTCCTTTATCAGATAATCTGACAAAGGGGTATCTGATGAAAGGAGCTTTGACTCTTGAAGCTTATACCCCCAAAATCTTGTGGGTCTCTAAGATGCTACTGGACTCGAACCCAGCTGTTCCATCACCTAAGTTTCTTATCAATCTGTTTACAAAGCAGTCTTCCGTCTGGAGTCAGCGGAAATGTTGCTCCCTGGATCCCAAGAAGTCAGAAAGACTGGCAGCATCCCTCTTCCTTTTAACCCAGTAAGTGGTAGCAGCAGTTAGTATTTGGGGTGTTTTAGTGGATTTCATTCCAATTGTCAAACTGGAGCTGCTAGGCACACATCTAATCTGGTTTCCCAAATGATTTCCTAGGGCTAGGCTATCAAAGTTAGGATCCTCCAAAAGACCTCAGGGGCATACCAGCCTATTTAACTGGTCAGAGGGGACTTAGCCAGCAGATGGTATAGTCGTTTTCACCACTAAGGTAGGCTAAGGGGGTCACCTCCCCAAATGAAATTGACTAGACCATTGGGGGACACTGATAAAACACCTATGTGCTTTTTTGTATGAGTGAAATGCTTCTTAAGATAAAGTTGTACAGCAGCCTGGGATAGCAACTGTGAGCAGATTTTGTCTGCTGTTTAAGTAGCTGCTTCTTCATGCATTATGTTCTGGGGCCCTACCCTATGTCAGAGGAGCCACAATCACACCTGCGTTATGGGTCCTCCTCGATGCTTACTTGTGTGGTTCTAAATTAGGACCTGGACCACATTGCCCATGGAGAAGAGGCTTCACCCCCACCCACCCCCCATTTTGAAACAGCAAAGGGGGGCACCATTGGGGAGTTTCCTGAATTTCCCCAAATTAGTGCTCATGGGGCTGTTTCAGGCTGGAAAAGTGGCAGAGAGGGGAAGGCGCACTGTGGTCCTGAGCCGAATTCAGGAGAACCCCCAACTCACACAGCGTCTGACACAGGTTGGGGACGAAGTGCGAAGTGGTGTGTCCACCTTCACAAGAAGCAACACAGGGAGGCCTGAGCCCCTCTGTAACGAGGAAGCCCAGCTGGATCACCAAGCATGGCGTTTGTGAGTGAAGGGGGGCGGAAGACTAAGGGGCCAAAACCTCTCCAGGTCTCCCACCTTCCACAGAGAGCGGCCCCACTGGGAGAGAGCGGCACAGCAGCTCTGTGAACCAATACAGCGGGTGCCTGCAATCCAGTCATAAGGACAGGCGTTTTGCAACATTGCCATGATTCTTCCTTCCCCCTTAACATTTTCTATTTACTCGTCAAAAAAAGGGCAAGAGCCCAGTAGCACCTTAAAGACTAACAAAAATATTTTCTGGTAGGGTATGAGCTTTCGTGAGCCACAGCTCACTTCTTCAGATACAGCTAGAATGTGAATCCATCTGTCTAAGTAGAGGAGAGTGAATTCAGCATTAGTATGTAAATGTAATTCAAGCATTAGTATGTAAATGTTAACAGTATGTCAATGTGAATAGCAGGCGTGATGGGATTAGGTGTGGTATGCAGAAGAGTCTGTGATGTCCAGGGGAAAGATGGGTGTGGAGAAATCAGCATTGGTAATGAGCCATGAATGCAAGGTCTTTATTCAGCCCAGGTAAATGCATTGACTAAACTGAGGCTGTCGTATTTTGGTCACGTCATGAGACGCTAGGAAAAGTTGAGGGCAGCAGGAAAAGAGGAAGACCCAACAAGAGATGGACTAACTCAATAAAGGAAGCCACAGCCTTCAATTTGCAAGATCTGAGCAAGGCTGTCAAAGATAGGACATTTGGGAGGACTTTCATTCATAGGGTCGCCATGAGTCGGAAGCGACTTGATGGCACTTAACACACACACACAAATGCATTGGCTTTCGTTTGAATATCAACTGTAATTCAGCAGTTTCTCTTTCCAATCTCCAAAAAAAAATCGTCAAAAAAAGAACAGCCCCCCCCCCCCACGCTCCAAAAGATCCTGTTAAATAGAAAATAACTATTTACGGTGTAAGGAGCAACTTATTGCCCCACCCACATCGCAACTAGCCTCCCGATTCCTGCCTTTAACCGAAGCTTGATGGGCAAACATCGCCTCCCTCCCCGAAACCGTTCATCCTCCCTGTCAATCCCTGCCCAGAGCGACTTCTGCCCCATAGCTGCTTTGCAAGACGCCAGGACAGGGGCAGCCCGTCCGATTCCGGCCAGCCGGCCGCCCGCCCCCCCTGCCAGGACGCCGCTGCCGCCTTCTTACCATGTTGGGGAGCGAGGAGGCGAGGCTGGTGGATCGCAGTCGCGCAAGGAACAGCCGGCTGGGTTGGGTGCTGCGCTCCGCGGCGCCTTTATACCCGCGCTGTTTTCCAGATGTCAACAGCAGGAGGAGCCTCCGATGAAACAAAACCACCGCAAGTCTGGTTTTTTTTTTTGTTTGTTTGTTTTTGTTTTTTTAGGAAGGGGATTCCAGTTTCACTTTCCTTTTCCTCCGCGGAGAAACAGAAACGGAAGGAGGAGGGAGACCGAAACTGAGCGGGGAGCTGGCGCAAGATGCCCCCGGGGGGTCATCGGTCCGCCTGCCTTTTTTTAGCAGGAGAGGTTTCTCCGTTCATCACCCCCACTGGCCAGGTTCTCCCCATACCTGCATACTTTCCCTCCCCGGGAACGTAATAAATACAGTCAATATTTTGTCGAAGGCTTTCACGGTCAGAGTGCATTGGTTCTCGTAGGTGATCCGGGCTGTGTGACCGCGGTCTTGGTATTTTCTTTCCTGACGTTTCGCCAGCAGCTGTGGCAGGCATCTTCAGAGGAGTCACACTGTCCTTCAGTGTGACTCCTCTGAAGATGCCTGCCACAGCTGCTGGCGAAACGTCAAGAAAGAAAATACCAAGACCACGGTCACACAGTCCAGATAACCTACAAGAACCAACAGTCAATATTATTTTTTCCCTTTAAGAAGGAGAGCCAGTGGTGACCTGGGTTGGTTTCCCCTCTCCTACACGCGAAGCCACCCTGACCTGGATGGCCCAGGCTAGCCTGATCTCGTCAGATCTCAGAAGCTAAGCAGGGGGTCAGCCCTGGTTAGTATTTGGATGGGAGACCACCAAGGAAGTCCAGGGTTGCTGGGCAGAGGAAAGAGCAAGAGTCCAGTAGCACCTTAAAGACTAACAAAAATATTTTCTGGCAAAGTATGAGCTTTTGTGAGCCACAGCTCACTTCTTCAGAAGAAGTGAGCTTCAGAAGAAGTGAGCTGTGGCTCACGAAAGCTCATACTTTGCCAGAAAATATTTTTGTTAGTCTTTAAGGTGCTACTGGACTCTTGCTCTTTTCTACTACTGCAGACAGACTAACACGGCTACCCACTGTGAATTATCTTCATGGGCAGAGGAAGGCACTGGCACACCACCTCTGTTAGTCTCTTGCCATGAAAACCCCAAAAGGGGAAGTGGTAGAGAAAGCCAGCATATAAAAACCAACTCTTCCTCTTTTTCTTGTCATATTGCTTAGAGTGTTGGGCTGGAGAGATGAAAGAGCAAAACGTCATGGGTTCGAATCAGCCGTGGAGTTCACCAGGTGACCATGAGCATAAAATGGGGAAAGGGCAAATCCTGAGCACCTTGGAGGAATGACATATTCCGGTGTCGCAGTAGCAATGATCTCATCCCCAGTACAAGGAGACATCTGTTTGCTATGTCATCCTTTGCTTGCAGTTTTAGTTTTTAGCTGAGATAATTGGGGAAAGTTTTTGGGAAAGTTTGGGAAAGTTTTAAAAGGTTATTTTGATGAGATAGTTTCTGGTCTTCTATCTAGCTATTTCAGATATGTATTGATCATGTGATAAAGTGAACAGATGTGTTTATGCTGACTTGCTTATTATGATATCTAACCAGGTACTTCGCAAGTCACATGATTGTGATAAGTGACTTCAGAGATTGATCAGATAGATACGTTTTGCTATAACTATGCATGAATCTGAGGACCAAATCAGATTTCCTTGAACTGAAGCTCAGAGATTGAAGGACCCTTGCTTGGTAAGATATTAGGATCCTTTTGGCTTAATTGATATTCCTTAAGAGCACTGAATAAGAGACTGAATCCTGATTTATTCTAACAGACAACTAGTTTTAATATGCATTAAAATAATGTTAGGAGAATTGATTATACTTGCCTGCTTAATTACATTCTGTATAAGTTCAATAATATTAGTATTATATGTTATATTGTCTTGTTTATTAAAAAGAACCTTTCCTTTTGTTAATAAAAGTTGGAAAGATTCACACAGGTGTCAATTCATTTGCTGGTTACCTAAACAGAGAAACAAAGGACCTATGTCCTGAGAAAAATATTGTAATATCAAAAAGGTTGGATGAGGTGTTAAGCCTTTTCTAATTTGATAAAACGGGGAGGATTGTGATGCTGTGAATAGCGACGAAGAGCAAAGCCTTGAGCTATTTTCAGTTCATACCGTAGTTCTCTGAAGTTACAGGCCGAAATCCAGTCTGTTACACGGGGTTGCCGATTCCCAAAACTGTAGGACCCCCCTTCAAGTGCTTTCACAGCCCAGGTTTACTCAGGAGTAAGAGCAGTCATGTTTAACCGATTCCAATTAAAACTTTTTCAACTGACTGACCCTTTAAACCAATAAATGTGATACATGTAAATAAATAAACCTGTGTATTAGTCAAATATCCACAGAGGAGTCTGTGTGAGATATGAACTCAGTGTTTCATTTAACTTAATAGAAGTAATTACAAAAATTAATTTTGAAAAATAGTACGTTTCTTTTTTGGATTCCTTAGTACAGGAACTCACCACAACCAAAATAGCCCCCAACAGTAAATAATAAACCATGGATGTATTGTAATTTTTAGTCCAATCTTATTGCAACGTTTAGTATATATCTTGCACTGTTTCTATAGCATCCTTTCTTGGTGAGAATGTCAGATGACGCATAAGTTAGCTAGCTGACAAATGAAAATTTGCCTCACCACTTAAAACTGGCCTTCACTGATAAATCAGCAAAGGTGCTGATTTTGAAACCAGCTTGCCCCTGTTAAAATATTCCTGGGTTTCCTGGAAGTATTTCAGGTACCTGCCAAATTCTTGTAGATGTTGCCCCACAGGCCTAACCAGCATGAGATCCATTTCTCCAGCTCTCTCAGTTCTACCCCACCCACTATCCTGGTACGCTATGCTCCTTTTGCTATGCAATTTTTCAGATTCTTCTCAAAACTCCTTCCGCAAATTTACCTAGCGTTTCCAACTTCCATGTGGTGGCTGGAGATCTTCTGCTATTACTTCAGATCTCCAGGTGACAGAGATCAGTTCCCCTGGAAAAAATGGCTGCTTTGAAAAGTGGACTCTATGGCAGTATACTCCATTGAAGTCCCTTCCTTACCCAATCTCCACTCTTCTCAGGCTCCGTCAAAATCTCCAGGTGTTTCCCAACCCGGAGCTGGCAACCCTATTTAAACCAATTGATCTGGCTGGGCCTACCTTTAACCAACAGAAAAATACAAGTCTTGCAGGAAGGTCTTAGTTGAGCCAGTTGACATACTCATTACCAGTGGGGATTTAGTTTTGGCTTCTCTCTCTCTTTTCAAAACACACACAAGCTCTCTCACACACTGGAGCTGCAAAATGTTGTGTTCATTGCAGGGATGGGGATTGAAGTTGATCTAAGCATCCCCCCACTTTTGTATGGGTACAAAGATTATCAGACAGTTCCCACAAAAACCTTTCCCCACCTCCTGCAATGGCAGATTTGGAGCCCTGCCATGTTTTTGTAAGTCTTACTTTACCACACATAAAAGTTGAAACCATATGTAGTATTGTATGACAAACACGTAATTTGTCAGTGTGTGCATGCAAATTGCCCAACTCACGATGTTTCATTGTATATATGAAGGTGAACTGGCAGTGCTCCCTCGTTGGTTGTGAGTGGCAACCTTTGGCTCCACCCGCCACAGCCTTCCCCGTGTTAATCTGAATGTATGCTCACGTTTGTGGGGTTTGGTAACAGAAAAGCCCAAAGGATGGGTGGAGACCATCCTAACCTCCCTCAGTCCTGAGACTGTAGCACTCTTGAGGGCTGTTACAGGGAGACATAGCCCAGCAAGTATGTTGGGCTCAGGCTGTTTAGAGGGTTAAAGGTTAAAACCAGCATTTGGCAGCCACTGTAGATGTTTCAGGTTCTCAGCACTATGGAAGAATTCACTAGCTTCCTTCAGCAACTGAGCAGTCGCATTTTTTATTAATTGAAGTTTCTGAGCTGTCTTCAAGGGCAGTCCTTCACCATACACCACATTACAGTCCTCTAGCCACAAGGGTACAACAGTCTGGACAGTATCTCTATCTGATTATCTGGGTTGACAAAGAATAGCAGCAAGATCTCATATTGTACAATACTCTTTTCTGAATTTTTTCATTACTTTTTAACAAGCTAAACAAATATGCAATGCTCAACAATATAAAAACATATACAAATATTTGTGAAGATCAGAGCCAGCTTTGTATTATCTTTTAAGATGATGTAGGGAAACAACCAAGGCACCATATTAAAGCAGAACTGTGGGGAAATACTATTTTCCCAATCTCTGTGCCCCACATACACACACACACAAGATAAACAAAGAGCAAAGAAAGAAGGGAACCTGAAGTAGATGAAAGAGTCTTTGAAAACCTCCATCTCTTTGGACATCAAGTGCTCAGGTTTTACTGGGCAGGGAGTGTTTATAAATATTCCTACAATTCAGAAATATATATAATTGCCAGCACATGCAGGCAAGGGACAGATGGGCCTGTGTGGCAATGGAAATAAGAGAATAAGCAACATGGGAAGAGGCAGAAGGCTCAATGGTTGTACTGTGTGTGGTTGTGGCAGGCAGATGTGTACTGTTTGCACATGTGAACAGTAAATGGACAAGTTGGCAGAAAATAATGGATCAAGAAATCTTCTCCATAGCATCAGCCTCATGGTGCATGTCCCCTCAACCTTAACTGCCCTCCCCCCATCTTCAGGAAACTAGCAGCTGCTCAGGGATCAAGAAAGCCATGTTCTTTCTTCTGTTGTCTTTTTTTTCCCTTCAACTAATTTCAACATTTCATAGCTTCTGGAAGGCAATGTGCATACTGAATCATCATTATGCAGTTCAGGGAGAGAGGGTCTTTTGGGGGAGGTTTTTTTTTGCAAATATTTATTTGCAAAGCTAGAGTGTCCTCTGAGCATGCAGAAATCCCAACCTTTTCACTGCCTTATTGGTAAACAGAGAAATAACGTTAGGAGCACTATGACTACTGTACAATTGTGAGGAAAAAAGAAGAGACAACAGATTGGGGAGGGTAATAAAGTATTGCAGACAGACAACATGTACACATACAGTTATACAAGTATCCACAGCTTTCAAAACATTAGGGCTAGCAAGATGGAAACTGAAGTGGAAAAATCTGAGATGAGACAGAAGCTCTTAAAATATGGCGCACAGGCCACACTGAAGCCAGATTGGTATCATGGAAGTAGCTCCAGGAGTAGAGACAGATGAGCTTCTCCAAGGAGGAAGCAGAAACTGCTGAAGCGGGTCTGTGCCTTTCAAGTGTCTAGGCTCTTAGAATGGACCACTTCCTGAGAAGTGATATGTTATCTTATTCAGCCAGTCACCTACTAAGCAGGACTCAACGACTTTACCTACTTTAAAAAAGCAGTAAATATGTGTAAATGTAAGTTACAAAGTCTTCACATTCAGTTACAATGTATTCCGTAACAATGTATTCCGTAACGTATTCAGTAAAAGCAAACAAGTTCTACATACTATTCAGTTTTAAAATCCAACTCTTAAAATATAACAGTCAAATAAGTCTGATTTAGTTCAAAGTATCTAATTCACAATATCTAGAATAATATATTTGAAGCCAGACATACCAACAGCCTTCTTCTGAGACCCTCTGAGAGAGGTCTGAAAATCTAGCCTTTCTGTGCCTGTATTTATACTGTTTCAAACCCCTCAATAATACTCAGCTCAAACCCAACCCCTTTCTGACTATATATTACTCTTCCTACACCCTTGACACTGAGAGACACTGTCCTTCAGTGTTACTACTCTGAAGATGCCTGCCACAGTTGCTGGCGAAACGTCAGGAAAGAAAATTCCAAGACCACGGTTACACAGCCCGGATAACCTACAAGAACCAATGAACTCTGACCGTGAAAGCCTTCGACAATATTTCAATAGCATCATGTTTACATGTTTAAATCATAAAATACAATTATTGCTTATATTGCAGTATGTCATCATTATCCAACATTGAATAGCCTTGTAGTGTAGAGAGTGAAGAGTATTTCTGCTCTTGATGACATTGGTAAGACATGCAATGTAGCAGAACATTCTGTTCTGTAGCTAAAAAGATATGAAAGGGCTGCAAGGGCTCGGTTTTTCTCCATTGAAATGGCTGGGGAAGGTCAGGAAAAAAACAGGAAAAGCGTAGCAAAGTAAGTCAGTTCTGACACTGAAATATTTGCCAGTATTTTTCAGAAACATAAGCCTCTGTTTTAATATTTCCAGACTTTCTTTCCTTCTTAAAAAGTAATTAAAACCTCTGCTGTATTGTTTGCAGTTTAGTTTATAGTTTGTATGTGTAGTTTTAGTTTTATAGTAAATATTTCTGCATATGTACAACACAATATCATAGTTCATGTGCTGTAAGATGTCAAAGACTGTGACACTGCTAATATCATTCAAAATCTGATGTGAGAGTCAGCATGCCATAATAGTTAAGAGTGTCAGACTTGGATCTGCCAAACTCTGGTTCAAATCCCCACTTTTAAAGGGCTCAGCAAGAGGGTGAAGAGTTGGCAGAGAGTTAAAAATGCTAAATCATTTTAACTTTCACCCTGAGAGGTGATTAGCAATCGGTTGTGGCTGGGATGCTCTGGAATCCCTTTCTTGTTGGTATGCCCGGGGTGACTAATGCAGAACAACAAGTTTGGGGAAACCACTCTGAACCCGGTGCTGAGGCTGTGTCTCCACTGTGGATTTCCATAGATCAATGCTGGAGGAGGATTAGAATCAAGACACAAAATATCTGGCTGATTCATTCTTAAGAGAATAAAACAGCACACTGTGGTGTTTCCACAGGCCACAGTCAACCAAGCAGTGATGAGAAACCCAGTACCCATGACATAGTTTTTCTGATTTCTTCAAAACGACAGTACAGAATGCCCCATTCCAAGTATATCCATACAGCATCCAATTAGATGAGACTGCAAGGAGTGTCCTCACAGTATGGTGCAGTAGGACTGCTCTTCCTCCTTCATGACCTACCAATGAAATAAGAACACACAAAGCTGATGGATTCATGACTTACTGACAAAGTCGGTAAGAGTATTGCCTCTGGTGGAGTCCTAGAATTATGTAGAGATCCCCCCATCACTACCCCCATCTGCCGTTTGGAAGCTATCAAGCTATCCAGTTACCTCAGTTGCCGGCCTTTAGTCTACCAGAAAAGGGGGGGAGAATCCATTAAATAGGATTATTCTACAGATTAAAAAGAGGATCCAAAGCACTGTGTCCTTTTTGTGGGTTTTTTAAATTATAAAAGCATATATATCTATACAAATAAGTGGCAGGTTTTAAGGAGTTTGCATGGGCAAAAGTACAGCCGACTCTCTGACATCATTTTAGGCTCTTTGTCTCTCTAGTTGATTCTACCTCCTCTTGTAAGCTAAAAGTTCATGATAAATTTCCATGAAGCTTCACAGAACATGCTAGGAGGATGTTGAGACTCCATGGGCATAAATAATTTCACTAGGCAAGATTAGCTCCTTCAGACAGGACAGTATGACTCCCAAAAACTCCACAATATGTATTTTCAGAAATGCTGAGTAAGGCTGCCTTGTACAATGGAAGCTTTTAAGTCCTCAATAATCAGGACATCATGGATGTTGTAAGACCTCATACTATGGCCAACCATGACAGCACCTCTGTCTGGACCCTGTGATTCTAGAACCATCCTGCACCCTCCCCTCCAATCTGGCAAGTGATCCTCCTGACCACACAGAGAAACTGGATCTTTGGAAGGTTCTGGAATTCTGCATTAGACCTCACTGAAGATACTGACAGCTTCCACACTTGAAATACACTATGTAAGCAAAATGTATGCTTCCAGTGGGAGCTAAGTTTTGCCCTGGGTCTCCTTCATCTGCTATTTTCATCTATGAAAACCAAGAGCAAATTTGAGAGGGGCAGGGGGAGACTTACTGGTCTTTCTGCAGTTGGTGCTCCACCTATAAGTTTATATGTGATTGGACTATATCTCCCACTTCCAGCCTGGCAGGTGCTGTAGGATGCTTCTTCCTCCCATGACGCCTGCAGCTGAAACAAAGACAGGAGATTTGTGACTTATGGACACCCTACTCCATAATGTCTCTTCCCTAGACTTTAAGGACTACGTCATGCCCCAAATCTGGAAAGTAATCTTCCTAAGGGCACTGATGGAACTGACCCATTATAAGAATTTGGCATTAAACATTGCTGAAACTATGGCCATACTTGTCATATGTAAAGCAAGCAAAGTAATTCTGCATATGAATTCTTCAGGAGGGAACTTTGTTTTGGTTGCTTCTGGAATATAACATGCTACCTGTTTTACTAGGGTGGGTTGGGAGAATGGATGAATCTTTGAAGGGGAGGAATTTATTTTTGTTTAAAACATTTATACCTTGCACTTTCCATGAAACATACGTGAAGTGGGCACTGCCAGGTTCTTAGACGATATCCTGACCCTACTCAGCCCCCTGCTCGCCCTCCCCCTTGGCACCAGAGCTTTATCCAAGAAAGTTGAACAACTATCTAAGGACAAGAGTACTGGTGAGAGTGCAGGAGTGTGTTCACAGTTCCTCTCCTCAGCTTGCAAAACCTCACTCACGAAAAATGGAAGGTGGGTTAACCTGCAACCTCTCTATTTGGTGGTGGAAAGTGCGGTCAAGTTACTGTTGACTTATGGTGACCCTGTAGGGTTTTCAAGGCAAGAGACATTCAGGGGTGGTTTGCCATTGCCTGCCTCCCCGTCATGACTCCGTTATTCCTTGGAGGTCTCCCATCCAACTACTAACCAGAGCCAACCCTGATTAGTTTCCAAGATCTGATGAGAATGGGATATCCTGGGATATCCAGGTCAGGGCAACCTCTCTATCCACCTAGTGCATTTTTATCCCACCCTTCCCCCAAGCTCTTTTCCCACACTAGTGGAAATATTCAAACTGGGAGCATACCATGGTCTGGTATTCCACAATTCAGAAGTGGAGGGGTATTCCCAAGTAGTACTTAAAGCACTTTAAAATGTACATGGGATTTCAGCCTATGCATGACCTTTTCTATATTGGTTATTGGCCCCAGGTTCTATGCTGTTAGGAAGTAGGCTTTTTCCTATTTCCCCACAGTAGTGTGGTACATTCATGTACCTCGAAGGATCTCTCCAGCTTTTCTCTAATCTTTCCCGAAATTGTGAAATTTTGGGAAAGAGCACAGCTTGAATGGCTGCCTTATGGTGGGAAATGTCCAAATTTTCCCAGACCCACCCAAATGGCAGCCATTTTCTGCTCCCAATCCCCATGGCAGCCATTCCCCCCACCCCACTCCTATAAATGGCTTTTTCGAGGCGGCTTTTGAGTTGGTAACTGACAAACTGGTCATTTACCAGCAAAAATAATTCCTTGAAAGAACCTCCAAATGGCATGGAGGAAATAGACATGGCAAGGAGTGGGGCAAGGAAAAAACTGAGAAACCTGCCACATGGAAGCCCCAGTGCCCACGTGCTGCATTGGCAGCCACAGTAACAGTGTGTCTTCCAGAGGAAAGTGTCACCATATAGAACAGCCTAGTGGCAACTCAAGAAAGGGCCTTCTCAGTTGTGGCAACAGGATTATGGGATTCCTTCCCCATGGAGAGCCATCTGCCCCCCTCTGGCATTGTCTTCCGCCAGCAGGTGAAGACTTGTTTCATCTGGCATTCCCTCCCTGACCCTCCTTTCTGTGTATGTGGTCTGTTTAATTGATGTTTCTAATTGTTTTTATAGTACATTATTTAAAAGTTGTTTTAATGTTTTTGATTGATCCTCGCCTTGGGGACCCTGAGCTGGGTGGAAAGGCAGCATAAAAATGTTGTCGATAAACAAATAAATCTCCCTAACCCACACAGACATCAGAGTACCCATTCCATTCATTTCTGTCTCACCGGTACATCCCAATGATGAACTGAGTAGTTTGTGCAGCATTTCTGTTTCAAACAATATTCAGCTTCTTGTGCAAGTAGATCCCAGCGGCTCCCCTCTCCCACAATCCCAGTTGGGTCAGCTGGGTCCAGGATGACAGGTCTGAAATCCATCAACAGAAACAGCCAGTGAGGTATGGTGGTTAAAGTGCTGAACATGAGCCTGAGAGATTGCTAACACAATACAGCTTGGTGATGGTTTTCTAGTAAAAAGTAAAACCTCTCTTCAAATGAAAGTGTGACAGTGACATGCTTCTCTGAGGGCAGGCTAGTAGCGCCCCTGTTTATATTGTTCAGTTTATGGTTGGAGATGAACTGTTGAAACATTAACCCCGTGTGGGTATGTGAAACAGCTGCACCGAGCTAGCTGCGCTGTTTGGGTTTTATCCAAGCTGTCTCAGCGCTGCAGCCTAGGTGAGACTGATGCAGTGATCCTTGATCATGCATGTATATGTAAAGTGCCATCAAGTTACAGCTGACTTATGACCACCCAGTAGGGGTTTCAAGGCAAGAGACTAACAGAGGTGGTTTGTCATTGTCTTCCTCTGCATAGTGCCTCTGGTATTCTTTGGTGGTCTCCCATCCAAGTACTAGACAGGACTGACCCTGCTGAACTTCTGAGATCAAATGAAATTAGGATAGCCTGGGCCATCCTGGTCAGGGCATCCTTGACCACAGAAGATACAGGTACACTAGGGTATCCTTATATTCACCTGCAAAGTGCCAGAGAGCATGAAACAGGAGTCATGGGAAACTGACCTGGGCTTCCGGAGCTGGCCTATCAGATATCGTCCAAGGGTCTCGTTCTTAAAGTCATAGTATTTTGTCCAAAATATGCAGAGCTCCTTGTACTGCTGGAGGAGCCAAAGTACTGTCCGAAATCCTTCTACCATGTCAAAATCTGTCTTTCCACTTCCTTTCTCCCAGGCATAGACAGCCAGCAGCTCCAGCACATATTTTGGGGGGAGTGATTTGTACTTATATACATACACGTACTAGGAAAGGCAAGATAGAAAGAGTTGGAGTGTCAGAACTTGAAAGGTTTTATTCATTTCTGTTATGTAGTCAGGAGAATGCATCAGCAGTTTCATAGAGAAAGAAGAAGGGGGGTGAAGGGGATGCCTTTGCTGTTACACACAGGAAGTGATCCTTCTCATCTCGTTTTGTTGCTGCTGGGGGAGGGGGGATGTGTGGTGAAGTATATTTTAATGTTGAATACTACAGTTAACAACCTGGGAGCTTTGACTGAGAAACATGCTTTACAGTTGAAAAAAGTAGCTTAGCTATTGAAGAAGTTTAAATAGTTTTATCATTTGTTGAATGTTAGCTAATAAAGCAAGTACAACTTTTAAGTCAAGCCTTCCAGAATTTTCATTTAGGAAGGTGATCCTTCGATAAAGGTAAGTAGTGAGGGAGGGGATCAGCCAGTGGAAACAGTACTGTAATAATGGTGATTTCAATTACTGATGATTCAGTATTGCATTTTTATCTTGGCCTTCCTCCTAGGAGATTGGGGCTGTGTACAGTGTCCTCCCATCCCTCACATCATCCCTGTAAGGTAGGTTATGCTGACTAAACTGACCATAGTGAATACTACTACGCAAGTTTAGTACTCTACCCATTGCACCACACCACCTCCCACACATTGACTTAGTTCACGCACATGGGGAGGAGGGGTGAGAATGAGACAAGTTTCCCAAATATAGTAATTTATTGTGCCTTGTAACAGCTGATCATGGAATCAGCCAAATGTATAGAGGTCGTCCTGAGAAGTGCCCCAGAATGGATGCAAGAAGTGTTATTGCACCAGCAAGGTACACTGGTTACAGTGTGATTAATCGATATTTCAATTTATACACACACACACACACACACATGTACACTCAGAAATTCCAAAACACATTTCATTTTAAAAAGGACACTTGGCAAAAACCATGAGATTATTTAAAAGGAATCCAAAATAGGTGGTAAAATATTTGTGACGCCAAGTTACAGCTGATTTATGGCGACCCCACAGGGTTTTCATGGCAAGAGACTTTGGGAGGTGGATGAGTGGGGAATCAAACCTGGTTCACCAGATTAGCATCTACCACTCTTAACCACTACAACACACACATTTACTTGGGAATAAGTTCCAGTGAACACAGTGGGACTTATTTCTGAATAGACATGCATGGGCTTGTGTAGCAAGTCAAATAGAGGAAACAAGGGATTAAGTACTAGTGCTTAGTGGACAAGTCACCAGTCCCAGATGGCATATAGTACACAGCCTAAGGAAAATATGAAACTATTTAAAATCAGCCCCTCACCGGAAGACTGTGAAGTAGCCCATGGAATGCTAGTATATAAAGAAAGATTTGGGAGGACTAGATAAATAATAGGCTACTCATCCTAATACCTGATCCAAGTAGACTGCAGGGAAGAATGATTAAGTGTATAGAAGAACAAAGTCTATTGTGTAAGAATCAGCATGGTTTCTGCAAAAAGAAGTCCTGACTCAGCATCCTTTAGGAGGTCTTTGGGAATGTCAACAAACACGTTGGGAGAGACAACCAATTAGACATTATATACTCAGACATCCAAAAATATTTTGGATAAAATCCCTCACCAAACAATAAACTTAGCTGTCATGGGTTGAGGGCAGGTCCATGCATGGATTAGTAGCTGATTGACAACAGGAACAGTAGTAAACAAGACAGCTTTGCTTGGAAGAAAGTGTGTTGGGACTAGTGCTAACTAAATTGGTATGCTATAGTGGTTTGAGTGTCAGACTAGATCTGGGAGAACCAGGTTCCAACCCCCACTCTGCCATGGAAGCCTGCTGGGTGACCCTGGGCCAGACTTTCAGTTTGAGTGGGAGTGACATTGCTGAGACCTGAAAATATCAACACAGACTGACAACAATATATAAGCAAAATCCTTAGTGGTGTAGCTCAGCATGTGTTGAAAATAAAATGAAGGGAGGACAATGTAGCCTGCCCTAATCTCCTATAAGGAAAGGTGGGAGGAAATGTACTGAATAAATGTACCAGCACAATCCTTGGCTCATGACTGAGCTGTGAGTCACCCAAAGAACTAGATGGACTCTGAATTCAGATAGATAAATGGGATTCCTTCTTCACGAATGAAACTAGGTCTTCCAATTCACTACCACAAGAGGACCACCAGATAAGGAGGCTATAAAAGTTGGTTTGGATACATTCATGAAGCAGAAGTCCATCAGCTGTCTAATGGATTGAGAGGCGACCCCCTTGCAATCCTGGCAGAATGTTCTTTGGAGCTGGCTCGGTCTGGATGAGTCCGGGACCACTGCTGGTCCTGGACATGGATATTAAGAATCAGTGTATCTGTGACTTCCAGTTGTGAGGGTAAAGTGACGTCAAATCACAGCTGTCTTTTAGCAACCCAGTACGGTTTTCAAGGCAAGAGACTAACAAAGATGGTTTGCCATTGCCTTCCTCTGCATAGCAACCCTGATATTCCTTGGTGGTCTCCCATCCAAGTACTAGCCAGGGCTCACCCTGCTTAGCTTCTGAGATCTGACGAGATCAGGCTAGCCTGGGCCATCCACGTCAGGGCGACTGCTAGTTGCAAGGGGGAAACAGTGGGAGAGGGCTAGCACCTTAGAATCAAAGAATCATAGAGTAGGAAGGGATCCACCAGGGCCATCAAGTCCAACCCCCTGCACAATGCAGGAAACTTACAACTACCTCCCCCCTCCACACCCCTAGTGACCAGAAGATGGCCAAGATGCCCTTCATGTGGGTTTCCTAGATGCATCTGGCTGGTTAATGTAGGAAACAGGACACTGGACTAGATGGACTTTTTTTGAGCTAGCCATGTTCTTATCTTAGTGGGGGTGACATGGCTGAGACCCAAAGCTGCAGCACAGGATAACACCAATTATGAGAAAAATTCTAGCAGTGCACTTCCAACTCTCTGAGACCTCTTGGCACTTGGAAATAGTACCCCATGCTCAGCACCAAAGCCCAGGCACTCTTGTCAAGCTGCTGTACCTTTTTGTACCAATGTTTCAGCAGGCGGATGAGGCTCTTCAGTTTAGGTGGCCGGTCAACTATGAATTCCTTCTGTAACTCAGTGAAGCAGGTGGAGAACTCACCCCCTTGGCAGCCACTGGTGATCAGGTCAATGTACACTTGGGGTGGGGGTGGGGGAGGCTTAGGACTTATTCTTTGACCTATCACCAAAAACAAGAATGGACCAAGAAGGCACAGGATGAAGCCACTAAGAATCATCCCTTATTCCTACAGTTCTGTTTCACTATAGAACATTTTTCATCTGGCCCCAAACAAGGTTAGATTGACACAGAGGCCCTGAGCTATATGAAATGTCAGAGACCCCATAAAAGTACCAACAGTGACAATGTATTGGTTCTTGTAGGTTATCCGGGCTGTGTGACCGTGGTCTTGGTATTTTCTTTCCTGACGTTTCGCCAGCAGCTGTGGCAGACATCTTCAGAGGAGTAACAGTGAAGGACAGTGTCTCTTCACTGTCCTTCAGTGTTACTCCTCTGAAGATGCCTGCCACAGTGTTACTCCTCTGAAGATGCCTGCCACAGCTGCTGGTGAAACGTCAGGAAAGAAAATACCAAGACCACGGTCACACAGCCCGGCTAACCTACAAGAACCAATGAACTCTGACCATGAAAGCCTTCGACAATATAATGACAATGTAATATTTGAATTTTTTGTACACAGAAGCCCCTCCTAATCTGAGGCCCTACTCTGTGGTTTATATCACAGCTGTGCCCTCAAGCCAAAGCTGATCAAAAATTCTGATAAAGGAGATAGTTAATGACGTTCTTATCCTGCAAGGCTTTCAGTGAGTTATTGTTAGGGCTGTTCAACTGTTGCAGCTGATACCATAGCACTCTGGTGTGAAAAGAAGACAGAGGGATAGAGGAGAGAAATCAAGGAAGGTAGTGCCATTAGCACCACCAATCCTGTTGGGAGAGTTTGACCCCAGAAGCTGCACCACCCCCAGTTCCGGTAGGGAAGAAGACTCCATCCCTCATGCAAACATACGCACCAAGAGCATCAAAGGCTGGCAGCACATCAAACTCAATCGAATCCCTGAAGTAATCAGAGTGAAGCGTGAAGCTGAGCACACGGGGGTTTGGCCCCCTGGACTGCTCAAACATGACATCTATATTATTTTCATCTTTGTTCTTGAATTCTATGAGTCTCTTCTCAATCTCCTGGATCATCTCCTCCCGGCGGAACTCCTGGTCTTTGTATCGCTTGAAGACGCTGAGAAACACCACAAGATTGGCATCCGAGCCCCCCTTTAGAGCCGTGCCTTTCCCTAACGAACCTCCCTGTAAAGGAGAGTTGTATACCATGAGGCTACATAACATGACCAGGAAAGAGGAGCCAGGAAGGTTTGGATCGCAAAGGAAAGGGTCACCAGGGAGACCAACAATGTTCTCGTGCGCACCCCTCTGTAAGTGACTGGCTGTCATCCCCTTCCACTGGGAACAGTGATGAGCTGTGGTTTGGGATTTTGTGGTGATGGGGCCACTCAAGGAACTGGGTGTGTTTGTATAAAGAGTCCCTGTGCACAAAGGGCTGAAATGCACTGCACTTCCTTCTTCTAACACACAAGCACAGAGATGCTTGCAATATGCATCCCTTTCATGGACATGCACACACACAAAGGGCATTTTGAGTAATCATTACATATTTTTAAGGTCCCTAT
Organism: Euleptes europaea; assembly: GCF_029931775.1. NCBI lineage: Eukaryota > Metazoa > Chordata > Lepidosauria > Squamata > Sphaerodactylidae > Euleptes > Euleptes europaea. The sequence continues at coordinate 43,580,597 of NC_079324.1, forward strand.
GGGACTCAAGGTATTTGTGATGCAATCCGGTGGGGGGGGGTCTTTCCTTATGCCGCCAATATTTATTTATTTATTTACATTATATCCCACCTTTCTCACCAATGAGGACCCAAAAGTGGCTCATGTCGTTCTCCTCTCCTCCCTTTTTTATCCTCACAACAACCCTGTGCGGTAGGTTAGGCTGAGAGTGTGTGACTGGCCCAAGGTCACCCAACAAGGCAGAATGGGGATTTGAACCTGGGTTTCCCAGATCATAGTCCAACACTTTAACCACCCTTAGGCACTCAATGTCCCACAGAATCCGAACAGTTCGGGAATTTTACAGGGTTTAGTTCAATTTCTTTTCTTCACTAGGCTGTCAAAAAGACTGGCCTTGGAGCAGCCTGATTCCTTTCAATGAGAAGACCAGCAGTCCTGCAAGGAGGGACTCCCGAGCACCCCATTACCAGCAGATGGGGAGGGAGGCTGGATGAACGGGGCTGGGAAAAACGTGAAATTGAGAACTGGGGTCTGGGTGCAAAGCCACCGCCCAGGGCTGTTGGGTTAGAGAGGTTGAAGCATCGCCAGAGGAGCTGCCAAGTAGTGTTCTTTCTAGGACACCTTGGGGATCCTTCAGAAAATCAAACTGCATATCGCACTGTTCCCAGGGTTTAGTGGAAAGCGTGATAAAAGTGCAACAGGCCCTGGAAGCTTCCCCCCCCCCCGACAATTCCTTTAAGTCTCCACCTCTCCCTGTTCCTCCAAAATTTATGCAGCTCTCAAGCATCATTAGGGCTAACCATTGTTTTCTCCGGTATGGCTGCCAAGAACCAGAGGCCATGGACACAGATTTCCCTCTCCCATCCCACCACATCCAAACCCATGTCAACAAATTGTATGACTCGGTCAGTTCCATGTGCACATGCCCCCCACCAGGGGTGACCCGGGTCCTGAGCAACCCGCCCCCAAATCCAAGACTCCAGCACCGACCTTGACCACCTTCAGGACCTGGGGCTGGGCAGCATCTTTGAAGCTGTTCTTCAGGAAATCACAGATGATGTGGATGGCCCAGCGCACTTGTCTCAAGAACTTCTCATTGGGCTGGAGGTGGTCAGCGATGAACTTATCCAGCCTCCTGGAGAGTGTCTCATAGAGTTCCATGGGGGCAGAGACGCCAGCAGCGGAGAACATCGCCGACGTCACCTGAGCCTGAACCTGCAGGGAAAGAGGCGAGAGAGCCGTGGACTCTGGCCCGTCCCTGACTTTTGTTTCCCGCACCTCAGAGCAGTTTCATTTTGGGGCAGAAATGCAACTTGCCCCCTGTTCTGCAAAGACACGCCTCTCAATTGTGGTTGTTGTTGCAGCTGCCACCAGGCAGATGCAACTTCAGGAGGGTTCCTTTCAGCAGAGAAGGAACCCACAGCCGCTTTTCTTAAAATAAAAAAAAACCCTTTATTTTTCTTTTTGTTTCCTCTGCCCAAGGAGACTCCAGACCCCATCAGTCCTTCAGGTTATGCAGATTTATTAAGGTACTGAATGAGGCACTAGGAATGAGGGTTTGTTCTGCGCCTTTCCCCATTGCTGCGCAAACAGCAGACACCTTTCCTACCCTTGACCTTTTTCTAGCCAAAGGGAACAGGAAACAGAAAATCAAAATGGTTAGAGAAAGACACAGAGGGAAAGGACGGGTACTACAATTGTACAGACAGGCATATTCCACAGTAAAACAGACAAACACAAAAAGTGGTTTCAGCAAAATTGCCTTCCTTAGTGTTCACCAGTCATAAATTGTACAATATATAATAAATGCACATAGACAATGCAGTGCCCTTGCTGACCCCTGACCAGGCTACACAACAGGAATCTACTACTGTGCTGGCCCCAAACCATTTAGAGGTTTAAAGGCCCAAATTAGGACTTGGATTTACAGCCAGAAACACACTGGCAGCCGGTACTAATCAGTGTGCTGAGATCCCAGCAGTAAGTGTGACGAGCCGCCCTGCCATGGCTCGACACTCGCCCTTGTGCCCCACCCCAGGAGCAATCCGGGAACCCCTAAATCCCTCCCAGGAGGTCCCCAGGTTCAGACAGACTCACTGGGCCAAGGGAGACGCCCTGACACAGTGATAAGCCAGCCGCGGGCAAATGACACGCCCCCGCAGCTGTCGCCGAGCAGCCGGGGATGCAGCCGGCCCGCCAATCAGCTGGGCAGATTGGAGGGCTGCCCCGCCCACGCTGAAACAACGCCTGACTCCCAGCAAGCAGGGGAGGAGCTGGAGCTTCGGGCCCCCCAGCAGGAGAGGCCAGGGAGGAGAGAGCTGGAGATCTGGCCTGAGGCTAAGGTCGCCTCTGCCAGCATAGAAAGAGCCTGGGGAGATTTGCATGGCTTGCAGACTCTTCTCTTTGTCTGAGGTCTGTGATGCTCAGCCTGCGAGGGCGGTGTGGGCAAGGTGGACCCAGCAGCGACAGGAGGTACTGAGGGCAGTTGTCACAGTAAGCCCCAGATAACATTCAGGAAGCCAAAGAGAAGTTTCACAGAACCTTTCAAGGGCAGCCCTACATACAGTGCATTACAGTAGTCTGTTCTGAGTGTAACTGTGGCAAAGTCAGATGCCTCCAGGAAGCGAAGCCACAGTTACACTCTGGCCTTATGCCTGGCTAGTAGGAGGCTGCGGGGGTGACCAGGAGCACTTCCTGTCAGTTTACTAACCAGGCATAAGGCCAGCGTTTCCCAAAAGGCAAGACTGGATCTTCAAGGGGATCCACTACCACCCCAAGATCCTTTTCTTGGTCTGTCACTGCCAGCATAGATCCCAGCAATGTATATGTGAAATTGGGATTTTTTGCCCCAATATGCATCATTTGCTCACATTGAATCTCATTTTGCCACTTTAATGCCCAATGTGGAAGCTTTTATTTTGTCCCTGTGTTTTCTTCTAGTGTTTGGGGTGACTTTTTCTTTTTAGGGAGGGCTGGGAAGATGGAATAGTAACAGATACGTAAAAGCAAGAGGACATGATGGAAGCAAACAGGTACTCCTCAGGCCAGTAGATACTACTGAAAACCTGCTGTACTGAACTGTACTGAAAATCTGCCCTCTGCTGGGATGGATCACCTTCTCAAAGCTCTGACGGGTACTTGAATAGAGCTATCAAAGAACCATCTATGTTTTTTAATTATATGTTTTTAAAGCTTTTTATGTATTTTGTTAATATTGTAAGCCACCCTGAGTTATGTAGGAAGAAAGGTGGCTAATAAATAATGAAAAAAATAAATTTACATTATTTTCATCATAGGCTCTGGCTCCCACCATGTGGCCCCCTTTGGGCTGATAGCAATAAATCCACTCACTGATTTCAGGCAGCAAACCCACAGAGCTATTTTCCTCGGTGAAAAACCAGAGTACTTAAGAGGCATGGGAGACTTACCGGTTGTTCTGGAACTCTCGTCTGATAAGCGTCTGGAAGAGGTCTACTAATTCCAAATTGGTAGCTGGGGTAAATCGCTTCTTCCCCCCATCGCACCTGCAGCAGATAAACAGATAGGGGGTTTGTAACTTGTGGAGGAACAGACTATTTTATAACACTGTCACAGACGTCCCTTTTGAGGAGGCTAGTCAGGCCAGGATCTAAGAAGCTACCAAGCTATCCAGTTACCTCAGTTGCCAGCCTTTAGTCCACTAGAAAAGGGGGGAGAATCCATTAAATAGGATTATTCTCCTACAGATTAAAAAGAGGATTCAAAGCATTGTGTCCTTTTTGTGGGTTTTTTAGTTATAAAAGCATATATATATATATCAAATAAGTGGCAGGTTTTAAGGAGCTAGCATGGAGAATAGGGCTGTGCATATCGATAAACCTGAGCCGAAAATAAACCGAAAAATTGCCATTCCGGCTTATTTTCGGCTCGGGTTTACCAGTAGCAAAAGGCAGGGAGAATCAGCCGAGCCAAATAGGCAATTCCTGGTAAAGCCAATTAGAGAATTAGAGAATTGGCTTTTCGGGAATCCGCTTTCCCCCTGGCTTTTGTTGCAAGGAGAGCTATCTCCTTGCTTCCTGCTGCAACCTACCTTGATTTTTTGCTAGGGAGGACAATCTATGTAGGGGAGGGAGGAGGGCCATGAATTCTCATTGGCCAGGTCAGGAAGAATAGTGTTCTTTGGCCAATCACAGAAGCTGGAGTTATTTTTAAACTTTTCTGTACTTGGCCAAAGAAAGACCAGGCCATTCCTGAGAGGTATGAGACAGTTTGGTGGCTTCCTGGTTCTCCCTCTGCATTCCTGGGTCTTGGTGCCTCACCCTGACCTGATTACTTACCTGCTGCATAGATTACATGGATTGCATTGGATTTCTGCCTGGAGGAGAAGACATCGAAAGGTTTGAGAATATAATCATTTTTCTTTTCAACTAGTTGCATTTGGGGGCTTATTTTCTAAATTTTGCTAGTGGGGGGAGTTTGAAGGACTGATTGAGGGGGGATCCTGCTTCTTTCTCCTGTTTGCTTGCTCTAACACAGTTGGATTGTGGGCCTTTCCATTTTGCTACATTTTGCTAAAAGCAAGCAGGCCTTTGTCCTGCTGTTGCTTGGTGGGGGGGATTGCTGATTTGAGGGGCTGATTTGTTTCCCATTCCCAGTTCAACTGCTTGGATTCTGGCTGGGCCTTCAGTTCTGAATTCTGCTTGAAGGCAGCAGCAGGCCTTGGTTGATTGGTTGGTTGGTGGGGTTTTCCTAGTTTTTTGTGGGGAGAACCCCTTGGTTGTTGTTGGAATTGGTCTGTTTGTTTAGAGAAAGGTTTTTTTCTGGCAGTTTGGTGTCTAGTGTGCCACATCTGGGCTGGCAGCAGGGCCCCCAGACCTCCAGCTACCTGACATCATGTGGCTGGACGTGGGTTTTGTGGGGCGTGTGCTGGCAGAGCGTGCCTGGGGGCTGGTGTCTGGCTTCCACCCAGCACATAGTGTAGGTTTTGTAGGGGATGGCAAAAGGGCCCCCACTTTTGATATTGTTGTGGTGTGTTGTGTTTCACCATTAGATTTATCTATGTGGTTTCTTGTGCTGTTGGATTGGGTTGGTGTCTGCTGGTGTAGGTAGGGCTTGTGTGAGTTATTGGGGAGGGAGGCACTGGCCTGTGCTCATCTCTGCTTTTCCACTAGAACATAGACCTGTCCTCCCATAGCTTTCAATGGGCCATTTTTTGTTTTTTGCCTGGGCCCATGCAAAGCTATGGGAAAGTCTATGGGGATTTTTATGCGAAACTCCTGTGGGGGCATTTTTGCAGGTAGAGGTCCCAAATTTTCAGGGTAACTTGAAGTTTGGTGGGGAGACCCTCTGCTGGGTGGAAAGGCAGCATAAAAATGTTGTCAATAAACAAATCTCCCTAACCCACACAGACATCAGAGTAGCCATTCCATTCATTTCTGTCTCACCGGTACATCCCAATGATGAACTGAGTAGTTTGTGCAGCATTTCTGTTTCAAACAATATTCAGCTTCTTGTGCAAGTAGATCCCAGCGGCTCCCTTCACCCACAATCCCAGTTGGGTCAGCTGGGTCCAGGATGACAGGTCTGAAATCCACCAACAGAAACAGCCAGTGAGGTTATGGTGGTTAAAGTGCTGAACATGAGTCTGAGAGACTGCTAACACAATACAGCTTGGTGATGGTTTTCTAGTAAAAAGTAAACTTCTTTTCAAATGAATGCATGATAAGTGACTATAGAGCAAATGAATACAGAATCCACCAGGTTTTAGCAATGTGTAGCCTGGATGAGACTGATGCAGTGATCCTTGATCATGTGTGTGTATGTAAAGTGCCATCAAGTTGCAGCCGACTTATGGCCACCCAGTAGGGTTTTCAAGGCAAGAGACTAACAGAGGGGGTTTGCCATTGCCTTCCTCTGCATAGTGCCTCTGGTATTCCTTGGTGGTCTCCCATCCAAGTACTAAGCCAGAACTGACCCTGCTGAGCTTCTGAGAGCAGATGAGATCAGGATAGCCAGGGCCATCCTGGTCAGGGCATCCTTGATCATAGAAGAAGAATATTACAGGTACACTAGAGTATCCTTATATTCAGCTGCAAAGTGCAAGAGAACATGAAAGAGGAGAGTCATGGGAAACTGACCTGGGCTTCCGGAGCTGGCCTATCAGATATCGTCTGAGGGTCTCGTTCTCAAAGTCATAGTATTTTGTCCAAAATATGCACAGTTGCTTGTACTGCTGCAGGAGCCAAAGCACTGTCCGAAATCCTTCTGCCATGTCAAAATCTGTCTTTCCGCTTCCTTTCTCCCAGGCATAGACAGCCAGCAGCTCCAGCGCATATTTTGGGGGAAGTGACTCCCCGGTTTGGAGCTGCGATTTGTACTTGGATACATACACATGCTAGGAAAGGCAGGATAGAAAAAGCTGGAGTGTCAGTACTTGAAAGGTTTTATTAATTTCTGTTATGTAGTCAGGAGAATGCATTAGCAGTTGCACAGAGAAAGAAGAAGGGGGATGAAGGGGATGCTTGTGCTGTTACACACAGGACGTGATTGTTCTCATCTCGTTTTGTTATTGCTGGGGAAGGAGGGGGTCGTGTGTTTGATGAAACCTACTGTTAACAACCTGGGAGCTTTGACTGAGAAACAGGCTTTACAGTTGAAAAAAATAGCTCAGTTATTGAAGTTTTAAATAGTTTTATAATTTGTGGAATGTTAGCTAATAAAGCAAGTGCGATTTTTAAGTCAAGCCTTCCAAAGTTTTCATTTCATCATCATCATTAACCTTTATTGGCATGCCAGAGAACAAAAATAAAACAACAATATACCTCCAAAGGACAATACATATAATTCACAATTCGGGTTAATAAAACTTTTTTTGTTCTTTAAGAACTCCTGTAAGAAATTCAGCCACAGTAGCCGTAATTTTAGGATCCTGATCACTCAAGAGAAATGTACATTTCACTTCATTGCTCCTGTATCTCATGGACTGGAGCAAAGTAAAGAACAGTTTATCCCGCAGAGTCACATAAAGAGGTCAATCTAAGAGGATGTGATCAATTGTATCAAGCAAATTTAAACCACATGGGCATAAGCATTCATGCCTGGGGATCTGAAGATATTGGCCTGAGAGCATCCTAGATGGGAATGTGTTAACCCCAGCTAATAAAAAAATGCGGCGTTGAGAAGGTACCTCTAGATTATCCAAATACCTAGCCCTTTTACCCAAATCATTATTAAGGCCTAAAGCCGCAGGAGAACAGATGAAGGGTAGAGCTGGGTTAAGATTCTGTAGTTCTACATCCAGGAGACGTTGTTTAATTCTTTTAAAAATATAAGCTTCGTTGGCTAGGGTAAGGTTATCTAAATCAATTCCAATTTGACAAAGTTTAGATCTAATTAAATATGTCCCATGAAGAGTAGTGAAGTTCACCAAAAGATTTAAAAAGGAACCTGGCTCAGTTTGGAAATATAATTTGAACCAATTTCTTATTGTTTGAATCCAAGCTTTAGTGGTAATCAAGGTTTGCCCGATTTCGAGGCAAACTGTAAAATATGCAACACATTTAGGTATCCCCAGTATTTGTCTAAGAAATATGGCTTGGATGTTCTCCATTTCTTGATTAAGGGCTCCAATCCATAAGGGAATACCAAACAGAAATTGGGGGAGTATTTTTTGTGTTCAGGACTTTGATCACTGCAGGGACACATTGATTCCCTTTCGCGTAAAAAAATTTCTGAAGTTGGTTTAAGGACATCCTGGTAGCTTTGATAGTGTTATGTCGATGTACAGACCAATTGAGGTTATAGTTATAAGTAATCCCCAAATACTTATAGCTTTTAACTTGTTCGATTGAATCCTTCCCAATATGCCATTTATATAAAGACCATTTTTTAGAAAACACCACTACCTTTGATTTTGAGGGATTAATAAAAAGTAGGTTCAATTGGCAAAGTTTTCATTTAAGAAGGTGATCCTTCGATAGAAGTAAGTTTTGAGGGGGGATCATCCAGAGGAAGCAGCACTGTAATAATGGTGATTTCAATTATTGTTGATTTAGTACTGCATTTTTATCTTGCCCTTCCTCCTAGGAGCTCGGGGCTGTGTACATTGTTCTCCCCTCCCTTACAACATCCCTGCAAGGTAGGTTACACTGAGACTAAACTGATCCTAGTGAATATTACTAGGGTCAACCCTAGTGGACATCATGGGTCAGCAGGGACTACAACCCAAGTTTAGTACTCTACCCAATCCACCACACCACCTCCCACATTGACTGAGTTCATGCACATGGGGAGGAGGGGTGAGAATGAGAACATTTCCTGAATATAATAAATAGAACCCAGTTCTCCAGATTAGAATCCGCCACTCTGAACCACTATACCACACACATTTACTTGGGAATAAGTTCCAGTGAACCCAGTGGGACTTATTTCTGAATAGACATGCATGGGCTTGTGCAGCAAGTTGGAGGAGACAAGTGATTGAGTACTAGTGCTTAGTGCACAAGTCACCAGTCCCAGATGGCACACAGATGGTACACAGCCTAAGGAAAACATGAAACCATTAAAAATCAGCCCCTCACTGGAAGACTGTGAAGTAGCCCGTGAAATGCTAGCATATAAAGAAAGAATTTGGGGGGACTAGATAGAAAATAGGACCCCATGCTGCCCAGGCAATTTTGCTGTACCTCTTTGTACCAGTGTTTCAGCAGGCGGATGAGGCTCTTCAGTTTAGTTGGCCGGTCAATGATGAAGTCCTTCTGTAACTCAGTGAAGCAGGGAGAGAACTCACCCCCTCGATGGCTGCTGTTGATCAGGTCAATGTACACTTGTGGGGAAGGCTTAGAGCCTGTTCTCTGACCTAGCACCAAAAACAAGAGTGGACCAAGAAGGCACAGAATGAAACCACTAAAAAATGTCATTTATGCTTACTGTTCTGTTTCAATAGGTAAAGGTCCCCTGTGCAAGCACCAGGTCATTCCTGACCCATGGGGTGTTGTCACATCCCGACGTTTACTAGGCAGACTTTGTTTACAGGGTGGTTTGCCAGTGCCTTCTCCAGTCATCTTCCCTTTATCCCCAGCAAGCTGGGTCCTCATTTTACCGATCTCAGAAGGATGGAAGGCTGAGTCAACCTTGAGCCGGCTACCTGAAACCAACTTCCGTAGGGATCGAACTCAGGTCGTGAGCAGAGCTTGGACTGCAGTACTGCAGCTTACCACTCTGCGCCACGGGGCTCCTACAGAACATTTTTCATCTGGCCCTAAGCAGGACTAGATTAAGACATCCTGAGCCCCTGACCTATTTGAAATTTAAGAGACCCCATAAAAATACCAAAAATGATAATACAATATTTGCGGTTTTTTGTATGCAGAAGCTTCTCCTAATCTGAGGCCCTACTCTGTAGTTTACCTCACTTGTGCATAAATACACCTCAGCCCCCAAGCCAAAGCTGATCGAAAATTCTGACAGATAGTTAATGACCTTCCCATCCCGCAAGGTTTCAGTCAGTTATTAATAGGACTGTTCAACTATTGCAGTTGATGCCATAGTACTCTGGTGTGAAAAGAAGACAGAGGGATAGAGGAGAGAAATCAAGGAGGGTAATGCCATTAGCACCACCAATCCTGTTGGGGGAGTTTGACCCCAGAAGCGGCACCACCCCCAGTTCTGGTAGGGAAGAAGACTCCATCCCTCATGCAAGCATACGCACCAAGCGCATCAAAGGCTGGCAGCACATCAAACTCAATCGAATCCTTGAGGTCATAAGAGCGGAGCGTGAAGCTGAGCACACGGGGATTTGGCCACCTGGACGGCTCAAACAGGACATCTATATTCTTATCTTCTTTGTTCTTGAATTCTTTGAGTCTCTTCTCAATCTCCTCGATCATCTCCTTCCGGTGTGACTCCTGGTCCTTGTATTGCTTGAAGATGCTGAGAAACGCCACAAGATCAGCATCCGAGCCCCATTTTAGAGCCGTGCCTTTCCCTGATGAGCCTCCCTGTGAAGGAGAGTTGTATACCATGAGGCTACATAACGTGACCAGGAAAGAGGAGCCAGGAAGGTTTGGATCACAAAGGCAAGAATCACCAGGGAGACCAACAGAATTCTTGTGCATACCCTTCTGTAAATGACTGGCTGTCATCCCCTTCCACTGGGAACAGTAATGAGCTGTGGTTTGGGATTTTGCTGTGATGGGGCCACTTTGTGTTTGGTACTCAGAGAACTGGGTGTGTTTGCATAAAGAGTCTCTGTGCACTTCAGTGCCATAGAGTCCAATTGCCAAAGTGGCCATTTTCTCTCTATCGCCTGGAGATCCATTGTAATATTGCCTGGAGATCACATGAACACACATGAAGCTGCCTTCTACTGAATCAGACCTTGGTTCATCAAAGTCAGTATTGTCTAATCAGACTGGCAGCAGCTCTCCAGGGTCTCAGGCAGGGGTCTTTCATATCACCTTCCTGCCTAGTCCCTTTAACTGGAGATGTGGGGATTGAACCTGGGCCTTCTGCATGCCAAGCAGGTGCTCTACCACTGAGCCACGGCCTTTGATCAGTTGTAACAGTAGGAGATTTCCAACTGGTACCTGGAGGTTGGCAACCCTAGCCATCCTGCAAGGAGGCCCTGCCAAAGCACCCCATTGCCAGAGGTCAGGGGAGGCTGGATGAACGGGGCTGGGAACAGCCTGGAAATGAGAACTGGGGTTTGGGTGCAAAGCCACTGCCCAGGGCTGTTGGGTCAGAGGAGCTGCCTCCTATTGTTCTTTCTAGGCCACCTTGGGGATCCTTCAGAGAATCCAATTGCATATCACATACATAAACCTTTATCGGCATAATGGCGACATTTCCAGATGCATATCACACTGCTCCCAGGGTTTAGTGGAAAAGTGTGATAAAAGTGCAACAGGCCTTGGAAGCCCCCCCCCCCCCATTCCTTCAAGTCTCCACCTCTCCCTGTTCCTCCAAAATGTATGCAGCTCTCAAGTGTCATTAGGGCTAACCACTGTTTCCCCAGGGATGTCTGCAAAAACCCCGAGGCCTTGGACGCAGATCTCCCTCTCCCATCCCATCCCCACCCCTATGTCAACCAACTGTATGACTGGCTCGGTTCCCTGTGCCGCCCCCGCCCCCCCGCTAGGGGTGACCCAGGCCCCGAACCCGACCCCCCACCCCCAAACCCAAGGCTCCAGCACCGACCTTGACCACCTTCAGGACCCGGGGCCGGGGCGGGGCGGCATCCTTGAAGCAGTTCTCCCGCAGGAAGGCGCAGATGATGTCGATGGCCCGGCGCACGTCGCTCAAGAACTCCTCGTCGGGCTGCAGGTGGTCCAAGATGAACTTATCCAGCCTCCCGGCGGCCGTCTGGTAGAGCGCCAGGGGGGCACCGAGAGAAGCGGAGGAGAGCATCGCCGGCGCCGCCTGAACCTCAGCTTGAGCCTGCAGCGAAAGAGGCGAAAGAGGCGCCGAGCCGGACTTTCGTTTCCCGCACCGCACAGCAGTTTCGCTTTCGGGCAGAAATGCCACTGGCCCCCTTCTTCTCTGCAAAGGCGCGCCTCTCGATGTGCGTGTGTGTTAAGTGCCGTCCAGTCGCTTCCGACTCATGGCGACCCTATGAATGAAAGTCCTCCCAAATGTCCTATCTTTGACAGCCTTGCTCAGATCTTGCAAATTGAAGGCTGTGGCTTCCTTTATTGAGTCCATCCATCTCTTGTTGGGTCTTCCTCTTTTCCTGCTGCCCTCCTGGTATCCCAGCCGCCGCCTGGCAGACGCCGTTTCAGGAGGGCTCCTTTCAGCGGAGAGATCACAAGGGGGCGGCTCTGCCCAGCCCCCGGCAGCTTTTCTGCTTCAAACCCCCCCCCCCCATAAGAACATCAGAAAGGCCCTGCTGGATCAGACCAAGGCCCATCAAGTCCAGCAGTCTGTTCCCACAGTGGCCAACCAGGGGCCTCTAGGAAGCCCCCAAACAAGACGACTGCAGCAGCACCATCCTGCCTGTGTTCCACAGCACCTAACACAATGCTCCTCTGATCCTGGAGAGAATAGGTCTGCAGCATGACTAATATCCATTTTAACAAGTGGCCATGAATAGCCCTCTCCTCCACGAACATGTCCACTCCCCTCTTAAAGTTTTCCAAGATGGCAGCCATCACCACATCCTGAGGCAGGGAGTTCCACAATTTAACTATGCATTGTGTGAAGAAAAAAAACAGAGAGACACTTCAGGAAAGAAAATACCAAGACCACGGTCACACAGCCCGGATAACCTACAAGAAACGATGAACTCTGACCGTGAAAGCCTTCGACAATATTCCTTTTATCTGTTTTGAATCTCTCACCCTCCAGCTTATTACTTCTTTATTACACATATATTACCTAAATATTTCTTATTCTATTTTCATTTCATTTAATTCTGTTCAACTCCACTCTCGAAGCTGTGACCCGAAATTTACAACTCTACACTGTTACAAGCAGAGCAATTCTGCATGTGCCTGCTTAATGCAGAAGCACTTCACTGTAGTGCAGAATATCCTAAACACCGTTTTGCAGAATAGCGCGTGACCTGCCAGCCTGGACAGGTGACTTGTTTCCTGGCAGAGCTCCTCCAGCTTTTGCTGCTGAGGCCCACACTAAAGCTGAGAGTGGCAGGCCTGATTCCTGAAACTCAAGCCTGCCCCATACACATGTAAGGCAAAAGGTGAGGTGCAACTGAAACAACCCAAGTGAAGGCTGGAATGGAGGTGCTGAAACCCCCCCCCCCCCCCGCAGCCTCTACCTCCAAATCCTCTGATTCCAGGAGCAAACCTGACTGGAAGGAAAGATAGGGTTGCTAATTCCAGGCTGAAAAATTCCTGGAGATTTGAAGGTAGAGCCTGGGGAAGGCGGGGTTTGGGGAGGGACCTCAATGGGGATGTGATTCCCGCTCTGTTGTTCCCAGATTTTAACAAACAAGCAAAATGCTCCAGATCCTCGCCTCAGACTTTTTGCCCCCACCCCCCACCCCGCCCCAGGGGCACTGCTGCTGCCTTTGGCCATTTATGCAGGGTCAATTTTGAAGCTCGCTCAAAGCTTTTTTTTTTTTAATGCGACCTTTAAAATTACTATTCACGGTCCTGATGCAAAAGGAGAAATTCCACCACCACCCCTTGCCTGCTTCTTGTTTGCATAGCCATTAGCAGTGGCATGGCCAACGTGCAGCTGTGATTTTGCATGTTTCCTTGAGGGGATTCTTTGCGATGGTGGCGGAGCAAACACGAAAGGTCGTGTTAAAGGGGCTCTTAAGTAATGCGAAGCAGGTATGCGCCGGCTTCACAGTCACTTCCTGAACGACGGTTCACCGTGAAAAACTCAAAAAAAATATGCGGGGCACTTCAGCCTGGAACGCACTGCTAATTACCAAGCATAAATGGCCTGTGTCTGGGTGAAGGATGAAGGAGGGGGCAGTGTCCAGAGTGAAGAGTGAAGTGCCTGATCGTCCGTAGAGTCCAATAAATAGACAGTTAGGAGGAGGTTAGAAATTAAAGCAATCGGTTCTTTATTTAGCTAAATAATAGAGCTGGGTGGGGGCTGACTGCTAATGCCAGAGCGGAGAGTCACCACGAGAGAACAAAGGAGAGCTAGGATCCTTTATGCCTTAGGGTCAGGGCAGATACATCATAAAGACAAAAGAGCCCATACACAATTAGATACCTGAATACATTAATTAGCATAGCCTGTAAAATAGCCCGAAGGTGTTTCTAAGAAAGCGCTTTGTACTCGCAAGCGGGAAAGAGAAAGTACATTCCTAACTTTAGATAAGAGAGTCCTCTTGCTAACTCAAGGACGACGTTGCTTAATAGGCGAGGGGCCCTATCTCACAGAAACAGTTTTGCAACTTATAGTCTTTTGATGGCAACTTCCCCAAACATTTATGGCATATATGTGTGCGTGTTATATTAGCCCTTATACATGGGCACAAGAGGAGGGGTGCTGAAGGGGGGGGCTTTGGCTGCTTGGAGCAAGCGGGGGCAGAGAGAAGCCTTTGGAATCCAGCATTGGATTGTAGCTTGCAGAGCAGCATTTCGGGGTATGTGTATGTGGGGGGGGGGGTCCTTGGCAGAAGCCTAGACGTACAGCCCCCATTGGCCTCCCCTCCCTGACCACTTCCTTAAACTGAAAAAAAATGGCTTCTGGGGGAGGAGTTAGAGGGACAAGCGAGAATGGGAGTGAGAAGAGAAACCCAAAATGGAGACTATTAATGGAAATGGCCGTGATTTGCCTTGATTTTGCCTCGCGACAGACTTTAAATTAGTCATAAAACAGGTTTGGAAAACCACGGGGCAGGTGAGCACAGTGGCTGCGAAGTGACTCCTGAAGATAGAAAAAATCATGAATACCTTCAAAGAAGCCCCGGGACAGTTCCCCCGGGAACGCGAGGCTAACAACCAAGCATAAATGGCCATAGAGAGAGGCATCCCATTCAAGGAGATAACAGTAGAAAAGAGCAAGAATTCAGTAGCACTTTAAAGACTAACAAATTTCTGGCAGGGTATGAGCTTTCATAAGTGAGCTGTGGCTCACAGAAGCTCATACCCTGCCAGAAATTTTGTTAGTCTTTAAAGTGCTACTGGACTCATAGAATCATAGAGTTTGAAGGGACCACCAGGGTCATCTAGTCCAACCCCCTGCACAATGCAGGCATTTCACAACTACCTCCCCCCCACACCCCCAGTGACCTCCACTCCATGCCCAGAAGATGGCCAAGATGCCCTTCCTCTCATGAACTGCCTAAGGTTATAGAATCAGCACTACTGACAGATGACCATCTAGCCTCTGCTTAAAAACCTCCAGGGAAGGAGAGCTTACCACCTCCCGAGGAAGCCTGTTCCAATGAGGAACCGCTCTGTTAGAAAATTCTTCCTAATGTCTAGACGGAAACTCTTTTGATTTAATTTCAACTCTTGTTCTTTTCTACTGCTATTGACAGATTAACATGGCTACTCATCATGATCTCTGTCCAAGGAGATAACATCTACAGACTTTGAGTGATGTAGCGCGCCCCCAATGTCCAGCACGCTAAGTTCCCCCCACCAATGTCCAGGCATGCTGAGTGAAGCAGGGTATGAACTTCACTCCAACAGTCTATCCTCTGACCCTGCCATTTTCTCTTGGGGAACTGATCTCTGTAGTCTGGAGAGTAGTTGCAATTCCAGAAGGTCTCCACAGGAGGCTGGCAACTCTAGGGAAAGGGGATTTGGGGGCAAACTGTTGGAATAAGAGCAGCAGGCAGATCCTACACCTTCCTTTCACCTGTGCATCCCCTTTATTTTATTTATTAAAATATTTATACCCCACCTTTCCTTTTGGTGTACAAAAACTAGTTAAAACATTATTAAAACCAAACAATTAAAGAAAACCCCTGAACCTCTCCCCACCAACCCAAAAGATGCCTGTTGTTTATACCCAATCAAAGCCCTGGCAAACAGGCAAGCCTAGCAGCGCCTCTTGAAGAAATCCAGTGAGGGGGTCCCCCTCCGCTCTTTGGGGAGCTTGCTTCACAGAGCAGGAGCCATGATGGAAAAGCCCCGGGTTCGGGTCGATGCCAAGCAAGTAGGGAAACAGCCAGCTGGTGGCAGCCTCCCCGTTTTACAGGCAGACCCACACATTTGAAAATACGTTGCCGTTGCCATGTCTGGGCTTGCATGGACAGCCAAGAAGTGTAACCCTCTGGTTGTATTTTATGGCTTCCTTTATAGCTTAGGCTGCTCTGAGACCCAAGTGTAAGGCTAATCATGCAGAATTTTAAAGCAAAAGCAAATATTAACCAAGAAAACGCTTTTCTCATTACTGGCTCTACATGCTCATTACCATCCTCACCAGCTTAATTTCTGATTTTCCCACAGGAGAAAAGACAAGAGCACTGCCACAAGAAAGCTGGGCAACCCTGCTGCTGCTGGGGATGCATGTTGCAGCTCTATGCAAATGTTGCAGTAGTGTGTGTTATTGGCTACCATACCGAGCTTCCTGTTTTGTTTTTCAAGTAAGTTTTTGAAGTGACCCAATTGTCTGTAGAGTCCAGTGAAGACAATAAGGAGGAGGTTAGATTAAACTAAACAGCTCTTTTATTTGGCCAAAGAAGAGCTGGGTGGAAACAGACCGCAAAATACAGGAGCAGAAAGCTGCCACCATGAACAAAGGGACAGGAAAGCTTTTATACTTTATTTAAAGAGGCGGATACCTTTTACCATATAAGGCAGAATAGTGAACACACTTCCAAAGAATGCGAAGAAGCAAGCAGAGCTCCTTCTTGCAGATGCAAGGGGGGGTGGGTTTGCAGATACGCAGGCGCACAGAGAAGAAAAGCTCTACTTAGTTGAGATGACGCTGGATTCAAGGCTATGGGTGATGTGGTCCCCTAATGATCGTAGAGTCCAATCAGACAATGAGGGAAAGGAGGTTGATATTGAACTTACAGCTTGCTTTATTGATCAATACATCGAGCCGGGTGAAAGACAGGTCCACAGCCAGCAGACCCAGGATCCAGTCCCACCCCGAGGCGTGGTCACAGTAAAACGTACACATTCCAAGCAGAATAAGACACTTTCTTTGAACAGGGCATCCTGGCTGTCAGAGTATACACGTGTATTCTACTTTGCAACATTAAATGAATAAAGCCCTTCTATGCAGTTCAGAGCGTTAGGAACAGAAGGTCTTCTCAGCCTTTGGAACTTGTGTGTGTCCTTTAGGGCAGGCTAGTTTCCAACTGAAAGGGAGCGGGGAGCGGGCTGGAATGCAAGAGAGAAGTGTGTGTGCAGGGGGGGGGGGAGCCGAAAGGGCTTAGGAGGTCGCTTAAACTCGGCTCCTCTCCTGGACCAGCCCGGGAATACCCCCAGAACGTCCCTGGGAGGGTGGCACACAGAGGTGTGCCAGCATCCCTGGGTAGCACTGCCACAGCAGTGCCGGGAGGATGGCATGTGTGTCCCCCCCTGGCATCCATGCCACCCTGGGCAGTGTAAGTGGAATAGGCACAGGGGGCCTGGACACTGGTGAAGCCCCTTCCTGGCCTCCTAATGGCCTGTAAGATGCCTTCATGCAGATGGCTTTAGGAGTAGGTCAGAGAGCCTCTTCTCTTGCCAGTGTGGAATTGTTCCTCCCCGTCCACAGATATTTGACTGCACCAGCAGGCTCTATGTATGTGTGTGATGGGATACAAGAATCTGTGTGCATCGCTTTTGGGATAAATGACAATAGTGGGTGTCCCTCCCCCAAAAAACAGCATTGAGGAAATTTTTAAAAATCAGAGAAACACTGAGCTAAGCTCAGGAGGGATGCTCTGCCAATGCAGCCACCACGCAGGCGCAGGTTCAGGAAGATGGTGCTGTGTGGGGCAATGTTGTAATCTGACAGTTTATGGCCATTCTCCAAAGGCCTCCCATCATAAGTCAGCCAGAACTGTTGTTCCCGGATGTTCTCTTGTTGCTGAACCCGGGCTCTGAAGATTTCCACCTTCTCCGAAGGCATGACCTGGTATGTGCTGGTTCTGCCTCTGTCATTCTTCAGGAAGATGGTAATGAGCTCTTCGTTTTTGACCACCAGCACGATGGTATCTTCAGATTTCAGCCCAAACTCAGACAGTTGGGCCCCATCCCGCAGGTCAATGTGACTGTTGTTCTGGCAGGCCAGTTTCTGCTGATATGGTGGCACCCCTGATTTCTGGGCAATTTGGATTTTGAGATCCCAGATGGTTTTGCTAGCATGGGTATCCAGGGAATGCATCTGTCCTGTCAGCAACTTCACATTCAAGTGCAAGGCCTAAGGAAAGGAAAGAGCAAAACCCTTAGGTTACATACACTCTTAGGATAGGAAAGTTGGGGGGGGGGCTGATAAGGGGTTGATATACACAACACCGTGCTGTAGCAATTCAGATAAACACAACCCCTTGGCCCTGTCTAGGGTATGGAATCAATGTAGGTCAGAGCAATTAGTCTTTCACATTTTATTTAATTGGGAAGGGGACTGCCTTCTCCTATGAGCATGGTAGCAGCAATCATTCAATATGTCCAGTTTTCAGATATCAATACTACCAACTGATCCTGGGTTAGGCCCCTAATCCTAGATACTGTAGTTTGGTGAGGGTGCCAAAAAAAATCCCTACCCAACATGCACCAATTTTTAGGATTCCCTGAGCATTAAACCAAAACAGTCTATGTTGTAGATACTCTGAAGAAGTCCTTATGACACTGACATGTTTTTGCATGTTTGAGGATGGCAGGACTGTAGGATACCTGATATGCACATGAAAGAAGCTTTTGGAAGTGCTCCTGAATCAGAATCTCCTTTTAGGTGAAAGCAGGGGATGTACTAAAACGAATGACAAGTCAATCCCTGAAAGCAGGCACATGCTTAGGGCTAGGCTCATAACTGGCTTTCGGCTTTTCATTTACTTCTTTCTCCCTTAAACCCAGGAAGGCCTTGTCGTCCTCTTTGCATGTTTGCAGTCTACCTTGCAAATAGCAGGGCAGGAATTCCTTATACATAAGTTGCCCCAGCCAGCTAAATCTAAAGCCGGGGCATTTGTCATTGAGACTTTAAAATTTGAAGTATTGATTTATAGAGGTCACATTCAATTCTCTTTGCTTTTATTTGAATGAGCCAGTTTGCCTTTGGTTATAAGAGCCAAAAGTGCTTGAAGACTTCTTTTTTTAAAAGATTTTATTTTTTATTAATAGAAACAGAAAAGAAAAAAAGCCATATTACAGACAACAATTACCATTACATCAAATAAAAAGAAAGAAAAATGCATATGATACAATAAACAATATAGGATGCTAGCAACAATTATGCTTCAAGTGCGTGAAGACCTCTGATGGGCATGCACGAGGACAAGGCCAGACGTGCCCTGACCTGCATCTTAAACAAGGGAACCTTCCTAAAATCAAGCCCTGGCCACTCCATCACCCAAGAAGATAGTTTCAGAGGGAAGCCGTGTTGGTCAGCAGTAGAACAGCTAGATTCGAGTCTAGCAGCACTTTAGAGACCAACAAGATTTTGGGGGCAGAAGCTTCTGAGAATCAGAGCTTCCTTTATCAGATAATCTGACAAAGGGGTATCTGATGAAAGGAGCTTTGACTCTTGAAAGCTTATACCCCCAAAATCTTGTGGGTCTCTAAGATGCTACTGGACTCGAACCCAGCTGTTCCATCACCTAAGTTTCTTATCAATCTGTTTACAAAGCAGTCTTCCGTCTGGAGTCAGCGGAAATGTTGCTCCCTGGATCCCAAGAAGTCAGAAAGACTGGCAGCATCCCTCTTCCTTTTAACCCAGTAAGTGGTAGCAGCAGTTAGTATTTGGGGTGTTTTAGTGGATTTCATTCCAATTGTCAAACTGGAGCTGCTAGGCACACATCTAATCTGGTTTCCCAAATGATTTCCTAGGGCTAGGCTATCAAAGTTAGGATCCTCCAAAAGACCTCAGGGGCATACCAGCCTATTTAACTGGTCAGAGGGGACTTAGCCAGCAGATGGTATAGTCGTTTTCACTACTAAGGTAGGCTAAGGGGGTCACCTCCCCAAATGAAATTGACTAGACCATTGGGGGACACTGATAAAACACCTATGTGCTTTTTTGTATGAGTGAAATGCTTCTTAAGATAAAGTTGTACAGCAGCCTGGGATAGCAACTGTGAGCAGATTTTGTCTGCTGTTTAAGTAGCTGCTTCTTCATGCATTATGTTCTGGGGCCCTACCCTATGTCAGAGGAGCCACAATCACACCTGCGTTATGGGTCCTCCTCGATGCTTACTTGTGTGGTTCTAAATTAGGACCTGGACCACATTGCCCATGGAGAAGAGGCTTCACCCCCACCCACCCCCCATTTTGAAACAGCAAAGGGGGGCACCATTGGGGAGTTTCCTGAATTTCCCCAAATTAGTGCTCATGGGGCTGTTTCAGGCTGGAAAAGTGGCAGAGAGGGGAAGGCGCACTGTGGTCCTGAGCCGAATTCAGGAGAACCCCCAACTCACACAGCGTCTGACACAGGTTGGGGACGAAGTGCGAAGTGGTGTGTCCACCTTCACAAGAAGCAACACAGGGAGGCCTGAGCCCCTCTGTAACGAGGAAGCCCAGCTGGATCACCAAGCATGGCGTTTGTGAGTGAAGGGGGGCGGAAGACTAAGGGGCCAAAACCTCTCCAGGTCTCCCACCTTCCACAGAGAGCGGCCCCACTGGGAGAGAGCGGCACAGCAGCTCTGTGAACCAATACAGCGGGTGCCTGCAATCCAGTCATAAGGACAGGCGTTTTGCAACATTGCCATGATTCTTCCTTCCCCCTTAACATTTTCTATTTACTCGTCAAAAAAAGGGCAAGAGCCCAGTAGCACCTTAAAGACTAACAAAAATATTTTCTGGTAGGGTATGAGCTTTCGTGAGCCACAGCTCACTTCTTCAGATACAGCTAGAATGTGAATCCATCTGTCTAAGTAGAGGAGAGTGAATTCAGCATTAGTATGTAAATGTAATTCAAGCATTAGTATGTAAATGTTAACAGTATGTCAATGTGAATAGCAGGCGTGATGGGATTAGGTGTGGTATGCAGAAGAGTCTGTGATGTCCAGGGGAAAGATGGGTGTGGAGAAATCAGCATTGGTAATGAGCCATGAATGCAAGGTCTTTATTCAGCCCAGGTAAATGCATTGACTAAACTGAGGCTGTCGTATTTTGGTCACGTCATGAGACGCTAGGAAAAGTTGAGGGCAGCAGGAAAAGAGGAAGACCCAACAAGAGATGGACTAACTCAATAAAGGAAGCCACAGCCTTCAATTTGCAAGATCTGAGCAAGGCTGTCAAAGATAGGACATTTGGGAGGACTTTCATTCATAGGGTCGCCATGAGTCGGAAGCGACTTGATGGCACTTAACACACACACACAAATGCATTGGCTTTCGTTTGAATATCAACTGTAATTCAGCAGTTTCTCTTTCCAATCTCCAAAAAAAAATCGTCAAAAAAAGAACAGCCCCCCCCCCCCCCCCACGCTCCAAAAGATCCTGTTAAATAGAAAATAACTATTTACGGTGTAAGGAGCAACTTATTGCCCCACCCACATCGCAACTAGCCTCCCGATTCCTGCCTTTAACCGAAGCTTGATGGGCAAACATCGCCTCCCTCCCCGAAACCGTTCATCCTCCCTGTCAATCCCTGCCCAGAGCGACTTCTGCCCCATAGCTGCTTTGCAAGACGCCAGGACAGGGGCAGCCCGTCCGATTCCGGCCAGCCGGCCGCCCGCCCCCCCTGCCAGGACGCCGCTGCCGCCTTCTTACCATGTTGGGGAGCGAGGAGGCGAGGCTGGTGGATCGCAGTCGCGCAAGGAACAGCCGGCTGGGTTGGGTGCTGCGCTCCGCGGCGCCTTTATACCCGCGCTGTTTTCCAGATGTCAACAGCAGGAGGAGCCTCCGATGAAACAAAACCACCGCAAGTCTGGTTTTTTTTTTTGTTTGTTTGTTTTTGTTTTTTTAGGAAGGGGATTCCAGTTTCACTTTCCTTTTCCTCCGCGGAGAAACAGAAACGGAAGGAGGAGGGAGACCGAAACTGAGCGGGGAGCTGGCGCAAGATGCCCCCGGGGGGTCATCGGTCCGCCTGCCTTTTTTTAGCAGGAGAGGTTTCTCCGTTCATCACCCCCACTGGCCAGGTTCTCCCCATACCTGCATACTTTCCCTCCCCGGGAACGTAATAAATACAGTCAATATTTTGTCGAAGGCTTTCACGGTCAGAGTGCATTGGTTCTCGTAGGTGATCCGGGCTGTGTGACCGCGGTCTTGGTATTTTCTTTCCTGACGTTTCGCCAGCAGCTGTGGCAGGCATCTTCAGAGGAGTCACACTGTCCTTCAGTGTGACTCCTCTGAAGATGCCTGCCACAGCTGCTGGCGAAACGTCAAGAAAGAAAATACCAAGACCACGGTCACACAGTCCAGATAACCTACAAGAACCAACAGTCAATATTATTTTTTCCCTTTAAGAAGGAGAGCCAGTGGTGACCTGGGTTGGTTTCCCCTCTCCTACACGCGAAGCCACCCTGACCTGGATGGCCCAGGCTAGCCTGATCTCGTCAGATCTCAGAAGCTAAGCAGGGGGTCAGCCCTGGTTAGTATTTGGATGGGAGACCACCAAGGAAGTCCAGGGTTGCTGGGCAGAGGAAAGAGCAAGAGTCCAGTAGCACCTTAAAGACTAACAAAAATATTTTCTGGCAAAGTATGAGCTTTTGTGAGCCACAGCTCACTTCTTCAGAAGAAGTGAGCTTCAGAAGAAGTGAGCTGTGGCTCACGAAAGCTCATACTTTGCCAGAAAATATTTTTGTTAGTCTTTAAGGTGCTACTGGACTCTTGCTCTTTTCTACTACTGCAGACAGACTAACACGGCTACCCACTGTGAATTATCTTCATGGGCAGAGGAAGGCACTGGCACACCACCTCTGTTAGTCTCTTGCCATGAAAACCCCAAAAGGGGAAGTGGTAGAGAAAGCCAGCATATAAAAACCAACTCTTCCTCTTTTTCTTGTCATATTGCTTAGAGTGTTGGGCTGGAGAGATGAAAGAGCAAAACGTCATGGGTTCGAATCAGCCGTGGAGTTCACCAGGTGACCATGAGCATAAAATGGGGAAAGGGCAAATCCTGAGCACCTTGGAGGAATGACATATTCCGGTGTCGCAGTAGCAATGATCTCATCCCCAGTACAAGGAGACATCTGTTTGCTATGTCATCCTTTGCTTGCAGTTTTAGTTTTTAGCTGAGATAATTGGGGAAAGTTTTTGGGAAAGTTTGGGAAAGTTTTAAAAGGTTATTTTGATGAGATAGTTTCTGGTCTTCTATCTAGCTATTTCAGATATGTATTGATCATGTGATAAAGTGAACAGATGTGTTTATGCTGACTTGCTTATTATGATATCTAACCAGGTACTTCGCAAGTCACATGATTGTGATAAGTGACTTCAGAGATTGATCAGATAGATACGTTTTGCTATAACTATGCATGAATCTGAGGACCAAATCAGATTTCCTTGAACTGAAGCTCAGAGATTGAAGGACCCTTGCTTGGTAAGATATTAGGATCCTTTTGGCTTAATTGATATTCCTTAAGAGCACTGAATAAGAGACTGAATCCTGATTTATTCTAACAGACAACTAGTTTTAATATGCATTAAAATAATGTTAGGAGAATTGATTATACTTGCCTGCTTAATTACATTCTGTATAAGTTCAATAATATTAGTATTATATGTTATATTGTCTTGTTTATTAAAAAGAACCTTTCCTTTTGTTAATAAAAGTTGGAAAGATTCACACAGGTGTCAATTCATTTGCTGGTTACCTAAACAGAGAAACAAAGGACCTATGTCCTGAGAAAAATATTGTAATATCAAAAAGGTTGGATGAGGTGTTAAGCCTTTTCTAATTTGATAAAACGGGGAGGATTGTGATGCTGTGAATAGCGACGAAGAGCAAAGCCTTGAGCTATTTTCAGTTCATACCGTAGTTCTCTGAAGTTACAGGCCGAAATCCAGTCTGTTACACGGGGTTGCCGATTCCCAAAACTGTAGGACCCCCCTTCAAGTGCTTTCACAGCCCAGGTTTACTCAGGAGTAAGAGCAGTCATGTTTAACCGATTCCAATTAAAACTTTTTCAACTGACTGACCCTTTAAACCAATAAATGTGATACATGTAAATAAATAAACCTGTGTATTAGTCAAATATCCACAGAGGAGTCTGTGTGAGATATGAACTCAGTGTTTCATTTAACTTAATAGAAGTAATTACAAAAATTAATTTTGAAAAATAGTACGTTTCTTTTTTGGATTCCTTAGTACAGGAACTCACCACAACCAAAATAGCCCCCAACAGTAAATAATAAACCATGGATGTATTGTAATTTTTAGTCCAATCTTATTGCAACGTTTAGTATATATCTTGCACTGTTTCTATAGCATCCTTTCTTGGTGAGAATGTCAGATGACGCATAAGTTAGCTAGCTGACAAATGAAAATTTGCCTCACCACTTAAAACTGGCCTTCACTGATAAATCAGCAAAGGTGCTGATTTTGAAACCAGCTTGCCCCTGTTAAAATATTCCTGGGTTTCCTGGAAGTATTTCAGGTACCTGCCAAATTCTTGTAGATGTTGCCCCACAGGCCTAACCAGCATGAGATCCATTTCTCCAGCTCTCTCAGTTCTACCCCACCCACTATCCTGGTACGCTATGCTCCTTTTGCTATGCAATTTTTCAGATTCTTCTCAAAACTCCTTCCGCAAATTTACCTAGCGTTTCCAACTTCCATGTGGTGGCTGGAGATCTTCTGCTATTACTTCAGATCTCCAGGTGACAGAGATCAGTTCCCCTGGAAAAAATGGCTGCTTTGAAAAGTGGACTCTATGGCAGTATACTCCATTGAAGTCCCTTCCTTACCCAATCTCCACTCTTCTCAGGCTCCGTCAAAATCTCCAGGTGTTTCCCAACCCGGAGCTGGCAACCCTATTTAAACCAATTGATCTGGCTGGGCCTACCTTTAACCAACAGAAAAATACAAGTCTTGCAGGAAGGTCTTAGTTGAGCCAGTTGACATACTCATTACCAGTGGGGATTTAGTTTTGGCTTCTCTCTCTCTTTTCAAAACACACACAAGCTCTCTCACACACTGGAGCTGCAAAATGTTGTGTTCATTGCAGGGATGGGGATTGAAGTTGATCTAAGCATCCCCCCACTTTTGTATGGGTACAAAGATTATCAGACAGTTCCCACAAAAACCTTTCCCCACCTCCTGCAATGGCAGATTTGGAGCCCTGCCATGTTTTTGTAAGTCTTACTTTACCACACATAAAAGTTGAAACCATATGTAGTATTGTATGACAAACACGTAATTTGTCAGTGTGTGCATGCAAATTGCCCAACTCACGATGTTTCATTGTATATATGAAGGTGAACTGGCAGTGCTCCCTCGTTGGTTGTGAGTGGCAACCTTTGGCTCCACCCGCCACAGCCTTCCCCGTGTTAATCTGAATGTATGCTCACGTTTGTGGGGTTTGGTAACAGAAAAGCCCAAAGGATGGGTGGAGACCATCCTAACCTCCCTCAGTCCTGAGACTGTAGCACTCTTGAGGGCTGTTACAGGGAGACATAGCCCAGCAAGTATGTTGGGCTCAGGCTGTTTAGAGGGTTAAAGGTTAAAACCAGCATTTGGCAGCCACTGTAGATGTTTCAGGTTCTCAGCACTATGGAAGAATTCACTAGCTTCCTTCAGCAACTGAGCAGTCGCATTTTTTATTAATTGAAGTTTCTGAGCTGTCTTCAAGGGCAGTCCTTCACCATACACCACATTACAGTCCTCTAGCCACAAGGGTACAACAGTCTGGACAGTATCTCTATCTGATTATCTGGGTTGACAAAGAATAGCAGCAAGATCTCATATTGTACAATACTCTTTTCTGAATTTTTTCATTACTTTTTAACAAGCTAAACAAATATGCAATGCTCAACAATATAAAAACATATACAAATATTTGTGAAGATCAGAGCCAGCTTTGTATTATCTTTTAAGATGATGTAGGGAAACAACCAAGGCACCATATTAAAGCAGAACTGTGGGGAAATACTATTTTCCCAATCTCTGTGCCCCACATACACACACACACAAGATAAACAAAGAGCAAAGAAAGAAGGGAACCTGAAGTAGATGAAAGAGTCTTTGAAAACCTCCATCTCTTTGGACATCAAGTGCTCAGGTTTTACTGGGCAGGGAGTGTTTATAAATATTCCTACAATTCAGAAATATATATAATTGCCAGCACATGCAGGCAAGGGACAGATGGGCCTGTGTGGCAATGGAAATAAGAGAATAAGCAACATGGGAAGAGGCAGAAGGCTCAATGGTTGTACTGTGTGTGGCTGTGGCAGGCAGATGTGTACTGTTTGCACATGTGAACAGTAAATGGACAAGTTGGCAGAAAATAATGGATCAAGAAATCTTCTCCATAGCATCAGCCTCATGGTGCATGTCCCCTCAACCTTAACTGCCCTCCCCCCATCTTCAGGAAACTAGCAGCTGCTCAGGGATCAAGAAAGCCATGTTCTTTCTTCTGTTGTCTTTTTTTTCCCTTCAACTAATTTCAACATTTCATAGCTTCTGGAAGGCAATGTGCATACTGAATCATCATTATGCAGTTCAGGGAGAGAGGGTCTTTTGGGGGAGGTTTTTTTTTGCAAATATTTATTTGCAAAGCTAGAGTGTCCTCTGAGCATGCAGAAATCCCAACCTTTTCACTGCCTTATTGGTAAACAGAGAAATAACGTTAGGAGCACTATGACTACTGTACAATTGTGAGGAAAAAAGAAGAGACAACAGATTGGGGAGGGTAATAAAGTATTGCAGACAGACAACATGTACACATACACTTATACAAGTATCCACAGCTTTCAAAACATTAGGGCTAGCAAGATGGAAACTGAAGTGGAAAAATCTGAGATGAGACAGAAGCTCTTAAAATATGGCGCACAGGCCACACTGAAGCCAGATTGGTATCATGGAAGTAGCTCCAGGAGTAGAGACAGATGAGCTTCTCCAAGGAGGAAGCAGAAACTGCTGAAGCGGGTCTGTGCCTTTCAAGTGTCTAGGCTCTTAGAATGGACCACTTCCTGAGAAGTGATATGTTATCTTATTCAGCCAGTCACCTACTAAGCAGGACTCAACGACTTTACCTACTTTAAAAAAGCAGTAAATATGTGTAAATGTAAGTTACAAAGTCTTCACATTCAGTTACAATGTATTCCGTAACAATGTATTCCGTAACGTATTCAGTAAAAGCAAACAAGTTCTACATACTATTCAGTTTTAAAATCCAACTCTTAAAATATAACAGTCAAATAAGTCTGATTTAGTTCAAAGTATCTAATTCACAATATCTAGAATAATATATTTGAAGCCAGACATACCAACAGCCTTCTTCTGAGACCCTCTGAGAGAGGTCTGAAAATCTAGCCTTTCTGTGCCTGTATTTATACTGTTTCAAACCCCTCAATAATACTCAGCTCAAACCCAACCCCTTTCTGACTATATATTACTCTTCCTACACCCTTGACACTGAGAGACACTGTCCTTCAGTGTTACTACTCTGAAGATGCCTGCCACAGTTGCTGGCGAAACGTCAGGAAAGAAAATTCCAAGACCACGGTTACACAGCCCGGATAACCTACAAGAACCAATGAACTCTGACCGTGAAAGCCTTCGACAATATTTCAATAGCATCATGTTTACATGTTTAAATCATAAAATACAATTATTGCTTATATTGCAGTATGTCATCATTATCCAACATTGAATAGCCTTGTAGTGTAGAGAGTGAAGAGTATTTCTGCTCTTGATGACATTGGTAAGACATGCAATGTAGCAGAACATTCTGTTCTGTAGCTAAAAAGATATGAAAGGGCTGCAAGGGCTCGGTTTTTCTCCATTGAAATGGCTGGGGAAGGTCAGGAAAAAAACAGGAAAAGCGTAGCAAAGTAAGTCAGTTCTGACACTGAAATATTTGCCAGTATTTTTCAGAAACATAAGCCTCTGTTTTAATATTTCCAGACTTTCTTTCCTTCTTAAAAAGTAATTAAAACCTCTGCTGTATTGTTTGCAGTTTAGTTTATAGTTTGTATGTGTAGTTTTAGTTTTATAGTAAATATTTCTGCATATGTACAACACAATATCATAGTTCATGTGCTGTAAGATGTCAAAGACTGTGACACTGCTAATATCATTCAAAATCTGATGTGAGAGTCAGCATGCCATAATAGTTAAGAGTGTCAGACTTGGATCTGCCAAACTCTGGTTCAAATCCCCACTTTTAAAGGGCTCAGCAAGAGGGTGAAGAGTTGGCAGAGAGTTAAAAATGCTAAATCATTTTAACTTTCACCCTGAGAGGTGATTAGCAATCGGTTGTGGCTGGGATGCTCTGGAATCCCTTTCTTGTTGGTATGCCCGGGGTGACTAATGCAGAACAACAAGTTTGGGGAAACCACTCTGAACCCGGTGCTGAGGCTGTGTCTCCACTGTGGATTTCCATAGATCAATGCTGGAGGAGGATTAGAATCAAGACACAAAATATCTGGCTGATTCATTCTTAAGAGAATAAAACAGCACACTGTGGTGTTTCCACAGGCCACAGTCAACCAAGCAGTGATGAGAAACCCAGTACCCATGACATAGTTTTTCTGATTTCTTCAAAACGACAGTACAGAATGCCCCATTCCAAGTATATCCATACAGCATCCAATTAGATGAGACTGCAAGGAGTGTCCTCACAGTATGGTGCAGTAGGACTGCTCTTCCTCCTTCATGACCTACCAATGAAATAAGAACACACAAAGCTGATGGATTCATGACTTACTGACAAAGTCGGTAAGAGTATTGCCTCTGGTGGAGTCCTAGAATTATGTAGAGATCCCCCCATCACTACCCCCATCTGCCGTTTGGAAGCTATCAAGCTATCCAGTTACCTCAGTTGCCGGCCTTTAGTCTACCAGAAAAGGGGGGGAGAATCCATTAAATAGGATTATTCTACAGATTAAAAAGAGGATCCAAAGCACTGTGTCCTTTTTGTGGGTTTTTTAAATTATAAAAGCATATATATCTATACAAATAAGTGGCAGGTTTTAAGGAGTTTGCATGGGCAAAAGTACAGCCGACTCTCTGACATCATTTTAGGCTCTTTGTCTCTCTAGTTGATTCTACCTCCTCTTGTAAGCTAAAAGTTCATGATAAATTTCCATGAAGCTTCACAGAACATGCTAGGAGGATGTTGAGACTCCATGGGCATAAATAATTTCACTAGGCAAGATTAGCTCCTTCAGACAGGACAGTATGACTCCCAAAAACTCCACAATATGTATTTTCAGAAATGCTGAGTAAGGCTGCCTTGTACAATGGAAGCTTTTAAGTCCTCAATAATCAGGACATCATGGATGTTGTAAGACCTCATACTATGGCCAACCATGACAGCACCTCTGTCTGGACCCTGTGATTCTAGAACCATCCTGCACCCTCCCCTCCAATCTGGCAAGTGATCCTCCTGACCACACAGAGAAACTGGATCTTTGGAAGGTTCTGGAATTCTGCATTAGACCTCACTGAAGATACTGACAGCTTCCACACTTGAAATACACTATGTAAGCAAAATGTATGCTTCCAGTGGGAGCTAAGTTTTGCCCTGGGTCTCCTTCATCTGCTATTTTCATCTATGAAAACCAAGAGCAAATTTGAGAGGGGCAGGGGGAGACTTACTGGTCTTTCTGCAGTTGGTGCTCCACCTATAAGTTTATATGTGATTGGACTATATCTCCCACTTCCAGCCTGGCAGGTGCTGTAGGATGCTTCTTCCTCCCATGACGCCTGCAGCTGAAACAAAGACAGGAGATTTGTGACTTATGGACACCCTACTCCATAATGTCTCTTCCCTAGACTTTAAGGACTACGTCATGCCCCAAATCTGGAAAGTAATCTTCCTAAGGGCACTGATGGAACTGACCCATTATAAGAATTTGGCATTAAACATTGCTGAAACTATGGCCATACTTGTCATATGTAAAGCAAGCAAAGTAATTCTGCATATGAATTCTTCAGGAGGGAACTTTGTTTTGGTTGCTTCTGGAATATAACATGCTACCTGTTTTACTAGGGTGGGTTGGGAGAATGGATGAATCTTTGAAGGGGAGGAATTTATTTTTGTTTAAAACATTTATACCTTGCACTTTCCATGAAACATACGTGAAGTGGGCACTGCCAGGTTCTTAGACGATATCCTGACCCTACTCAGCCCCCTGCTCGCCCTCCCCCTTGGCACCAGAGCTTTATCCAAGAAAGTTGAACAACTATCTAAGGACAAGAGTACTGGTGAGAGTGCAGGAGTGTGTTCACAGTTCCTCTCCTCAGCTTGCAAAACCTCACTCACGAAAAATGGAAGGTGGGTTAACCTGCAACCTCTCTATTTGGTGGTGGAAAGTGCGGTCAAGTTACTGTTGACTTATGGTGACCCTGTAGGGTTTTCAAGGCAAGAGACATTCAGGGGTGGTTTGCCATTGCCTGCCTCCCCGTCATGACTCCGTTATTCCTTGGAGGTCTCCCATCCAACTACTAACCAGAGCCAACCCTGATTAGTTTCCAAGATCTGATGAGAATGGGATATCCTGGGATATCCAGGTCAGGGCAACCTCTCTATCCACCTAGTGCATTTTTATCCCACCCTTCCCCCAAGCTCTTTTCCCACACTAGTGGAAATATTCAAACTGGGAGCATACCATGGTCTGGTATTCCACAATTCAGAAGTGGAGGGGTATTCCCAAGTAGTACTTAAAGCACTTTAAAATGTACATGGGATTTCAGCCTATGCATGACCTTTTCTATATTGGTTATTGGCCCCAGGTTCTATGCTGTTAGGAAGTAGGCTTTTTCCTATTTCCCCACAGTAGTGTGGTACATTCATGTACCTCGAAGGATCTCTCCAGCTTTTCTCTAATCTTTCCCGAAATTGTGAAATTTTGGGAAAGAGCACAGCTTGAATGGCTGCCTTATGGTGGGAAATGTCCAAATTTTCCCAGACCCACCCAAATGGCAGCCATTTTCTGCTCCCAATCCCCATGGCAGCCATTCCCCCCACCCCACTCCTATAAATGGCTTTTTCGAGGCGGCTTTTGAGTTGGTAACTGACAAACTGGTCATTTACCAGCAAAAATAATTCCTTGAAAGAACCTCCAAATGGCATGGAGGAAATAGACATGGCAAGGAGTGGGGCAAGGAAAAAACTGAGAAACCTGCCACATGGAAGCCCCAGTGCCCACGTGCTGCATTGGCAGCCACAGTAACAGTGTGTCTTCCAGAGGAAAGTGTCACCATATAGAACAGCCTAGTGGCAACTCAAGAAAGGGCCTTCTCAGTTGTGGCAACAGGATTATGGGATTCCTTCCCCATGGAGAGCCATCTGCCCCCCTCTGGCATTGTCTTCCGCCAGCAGGTGAAGACTTGTTTCATCTGGCATTCCCTCCCTGACCCTCCTTTCTGTGTATGTGGTCTGTTTAATTGATGTTTCTAATTGTTTTTATAGTACATTATTTAAAAGTTGTTTTAATGTTTTTGATTGATCCTCGCCTTGGGGATCCTGAGCTGGGTGGAAAGGCAGCATAAAAATGTTGTCGATAAACAAATAAATCTCCCTAACCCACACAGACATCAGAGTACCCATTCCATTCATTTCTGTCTCACCGGTACATCCCAATGATGAACTGAGTAGTTTGTGCAGCATTTCTGTTTCAAACAATATTCAGCTTCTTGTGCAAGTAGATCCCAGCGGCTCCCCTCTCCCACAATCCCAGTTGGGTCAGCTGGGTCCAGGATGACAGGTCTGAAATCCATCAACAGAAACAGCCAGTGAGGTATGGTGGTTAAAGTGCTGAACATGAGCCTGAGAGATTGCTAACACAATACAGCTTGGTGATGGTTTTCTAGTAAAAAGTAAAACCTCTCTTCAAATGAAAGTGTGACAGTGACATGCTTCTCTGAGGGCAGGCTAGTAGCGCCCCTGTTTATATTGTTCAGTTTATGGTTGGAGATGAACTGTTGAAACATTAACCCCGTGTGGGTATGTGAAACAGCTGCACCGAGCTAGCTGCGCTGTTTGGGTTTTATCCAAGCTGTCTCAGCGCTGCAGCCTAGGTGAGACTGATGCAGTGATCCTTGATCATGCATGTATATGTAAAGTGCCATCAAGTTACAGCTGACTTATGACCACCCAGTAGGGGTTTCAAGGCAAGAGACTAACAGAGGTGGTTTGTCATTGTCTTCCTCTGCATAGTGCCTCTGGTATTCTTTGGTGGTCTCCCATCCAAGTACTAGACAGGACTGACCCTGCTGAACTTCTGAGATCAAATGAAATTAGGATAGCCTGGGCCATCCTGGTCAGGGCATCCTTGACCACAGAAGATACAGGTACACTAGGGTATCCTTATATTCACCTGCAAAGTGCCAGAGAGCATGAAACAGGAGTCATGGGAAACTGACCTGGGCTTCCGGAGCTGGCCTATCAGATATCGTCCAAGGGTCTCGTTCTTAAAGTCATAGTATTTTGTCCAAAATATGCAGAGCTCCTTGTACTGCTGGAGGAGCCAAAGTACTGTCCGAAATCCTTCTACCATGTCAAAATCTGTCTTTCCACTTCCTTTCTCCCAGGCATAGACAGCCAGCAGCTCCAGCACATATTTTGGGGGGAGTGATTTGTACTTATATACATACACGTACTAGGAAAGGCAAGATAGAAAGAGTTGGAGTGTCAGAACTTGAAAGGTTTTATTCATTTCTGTTATGTAGTCAGGAGAATGCATCAGCAGTTTCATAGAGAAAGAAGAAGGGGGGTGAAGGGGATGCCTTTGCTGTTACACACAGGAAGTGATCCTTCTCATCTCGTTTTGTTGCTGCTGGGGGAGGGGGGATGTGTGGTGAAGTATATTTTAATGTTGAATACTACAGTTAACAACCTGGGAGCTTTGACTGAGAAACATGCTTTACAGTTGAAAAAAGTAGCTTAGCTATTGAAGAAGTTTAAATAGTTTTATCATTTGTTGAATGTTAGCTAATAAAGCAAGTACAACTTTTAAGTCAAGCCTTCCAGAATTTTCATTTAGGAAGGTGATCCTTCGATAAAGGTAAGTAGTGAGGGAGGGGATCAGCCAGTGGAAACAGTACTGTAATAATGGTGATTTCAATTACTGATGATTCAGTATTGCATTTTTATCTTGGCCTTCCTCCTAGGAGATTGGGGCTGTGTACAGTGTCCTCCCATCCCTCACATCATCCCTGTAAGGTAGGTTATGCTGACTAAACTGACCATAGTGAATACTACTACGCAAGTTTAGTACTCTACCCATTGCACCACACCACCTCCCACACATTGACTTAGTTCACGCACATGGGGAGGAGGGGTGAGAATGAGACAAGTTTCCCAAATATAGTAATTTATTGTGCCTTGTAACAGCTGATCATGGAATCAGCCAAATGTATAGAGGTCGTCCTGAGAAGTGCCCCAGAATGGATGCAAGAAGTGTTATTGCACCAGCAAGGTACACTGGTTACAGTGTGATTAATCGATATTTCAATTTATACACACACACACACACACATGTACACTCAGAAATTCCAAAACACATTTCATTTTAAAAAGGACACTTGGCAAAAACCATGAGATTATTTAAAAGGAATCCAAAATAGGTGGTAAAATATTTGTGACGCCAAGTTACAGCTGATTTATGGCGACCCCACAGGGTTTTCATGGCAAGAGACTTTGGGAGGTGGATGAGTGGGGAATCAAACCTGGTTCACCAGATTAGCATCTACCACTCTTAACCACTACAACACACACATTTACTTGGGAATAAGTTCCAGTGAACACAGTGGGACTTATTTCTGAATAGACATGCATGGGCTTGTGTAGCAAGTCAAATAGAGGAAACAAGGGATTAAGTACTAGTGCTTAGTGGACAAGTCACCAGTCCCAGATGGCATATAGTACACAGCCTAAGGAAAATATGAAACTATTTAAAATCAGCCCCTCACCGGAAGACTGTGAAGTAGCCCATGGAATGCTAGTATATAAAGAAAGATTTGGGAGGACTAGATAAATAATAGGCTACTCATCCTAATACCTGATCCAAGTAGACTGCAGGGAAGAATGATTAAGTGTATAGAAGAACAAAGTCTATTGTGTAAGAATCAGCATGGTTTCTGCAAAAAGAAGTCCTGACTCAGCATCCTTTAGGAGGTCTTTGGGAATGTCAACAAACACGTTGGGAGAGACAACCAATTAGACATTATATACTCAGACATCCAAAAATATTTTGGATAAAATCCCTCACCAAACAATAAACTTAGCTGTCATGGGTTGAGGGCAGGTCCATGCATGGATTAGTAGCTGATTGACAACAGGAACAGTAGTAAACAAGACAGCTTTGCTTGGAAGAAAGTGTGTTGGGACTAGTGCTAACTAAATTGGTATGCTATAGTGGTTTGAGTGTCAGACTAGATCTGGGAGAACCAGGTTCCAACCCCCACTCTGCCATGGAAGCCTGCTGGGTGACCCTGGGCCAGACTTTCAGTTTGAGTGGGAGTGACATTGCTGAGACCTGAAAATATCAACACAGACTGACAACAATATATAAGCAAAATCCTTAGTGGTGTAGCTCAGCATGTGTTGAAAATAAAATGAAGGGAGGACAATGTAGCCTGCCCTAATCTCCTATAAGGAAAGGTGGGAGGAAATGTACTGAATAAATGTACCAGCACAATCCTTGGCTCATGACTGAGCTGTGAGTCACCCAAAGAACTAGATGGACTCTGAATTCAGATAGATAAATGGGATTCCTTCTTCACGAATGAAACTAGGTCTTCCAATTCACTACCACAAGAGGACCACCAGATAAGGAGGCTATAAAAGTTGGTTTGGATACATTCATGAAGCAGAAGTCCATCAGCTGTCTAATGGATTGAGAGGCGACCCCCTTGCAATCCTGGCAGAATGTTCTTTGGAGCTGGCTCGGTCTGGATGAGTCCGGGACCACTGCTGGTCCTGGACATGGATATTAAGAATCAGTGTATCTGTGACTTCCAGTTGTGAGGGTAAAGTGACGTCAAATCACAGCTGTCTTTTAGCAACCCAGTACGGTTTTCAAGGCAAGAGACTAACAAAGATGGTTTGCCATTGCCTTCCTCTGCATAGCAACCCTGATATTCCTTGGTGGTCTCCCATCCAAGTACTAGCCAGGGCTCACCCTGCTTAGCTTCTGAGATCTGACGAGATCAGGCTAGCCTGGGCCATCCACGTCAGGGCGACTGCTAGTTGCAAGGGGGAAACAGTGGGAGAGGGCTAGCACCTTAGAATCAAAGAATCATAGAGTAGGAAGGGATCCACCAGGGCCATCAAGTCCAACCCCCTGCACAATGCAGGAAACTTACAACTACCTCCCCCCTCCACACCCCTAGTGACCAGAAGATGGCCAAGATGCCCTTCATGTGGGTTTCCTAGATGCATCTGGCTGGTTAATGTAGGAAACAGGACACTGGACTAGATGGACTTTTTTTGAGCTAGCCATGTTCTTATCTTAGTGGGGGTGACATGGCTGAGACCCAAGCTGCAGCACAGGATAACACCAATTATGAGAAAAATTCTAGCAGTGCACTTCCAACTCTCTGAGACCTCTTGGCACTTGGAAATAGTACCCCATGCTCAGCACCAAAGCCCAGGCACTCTTGTCAAGCTGCTGTACCTTTTTGTACCAATGTTTCAGCAGGCGGATGAGGCTCTTCAGTTTAGGTGGCCGGTCAACTATGAATTCCTTCTGTAACTCAGTGAAGCAGGTGGAGAACTCACCCCCTTGGCAGCCACTGGTGATCAGGTCAATGTACACTTGGGGTGGGGGTGGGGGAGGCTTAGGACTTATTCTTTGACCTATCACCAAAAACAAGAATGGACCAAGAAGGCACAGGATGAAGCCACTAAGAATCATCCCTTATTCCTACAGTTCTGTTTCACTATAGAACATTTTTCATCTGGCCCCAAACAAGGTTAGATTGACACAGAGGCCCTGAGCTATATGAAATGTCAGAGACCCCATAAAAGTACCAACAGTGACAATGTATTGGTTCTTGTAGGTTATCCGGGCTGTGTGACCGTGGTCTTGGTATTTTCTTTCCTGACGTTTCGCCAGCAGCTGTGGCAGACATCTTCAGAGGAGTAACAGTGAAGGACAGTGTCTCTTCACTGTCCTTCAGTGTTACTCCTCTGAAGATGCCTGCCACAGTGTTACTCCTCTGAAGATGCCTGCCACAGCTGCTGGTGAAACGTCAGGAAAGAAAATACCAAGACCACGGTCACACAGCCCGGCTAACCTACAAGAACCAATGAACTCTGACCATGAAAGCCTTCGACAATATAATGACAATGTAATATTTGAATTTTTTGTACACAGAAGCCCCTCCTAATCTGAGGCCCTACTCTGTGGTTTATATCACAGCTGTGCCCTCAAGCCAAAGCTGATCAAAAATTCTGATAAAGGAGATAGTTAATGACGTTCTTATCCTGCAAGGCTTTCAGTGAGTTATTGTTAGGGCTGTTCAACTGTTGCAGCTGATACCATAGCACTCTGGTGTGAAAAGAAGACAGAGGGATAGAGGAGAGAAATCAAGGAAGGTAGTGCCATTAGCACCACCAATCCTGTTGGGAGAGTTTGACCCCAGAAGCTGCACCACCCCCAGTTCCGGTAGGGAAGAAGACTCCATCCCTCATGCAAACATACGCACCAAGAGCATCAAAGGCTGGCAGCACATCAAACTCAATCGAATCCCTGAAGTAATCAGAGTGAAGCGTGAAGCTGAGCACACGGGGGTTTGGCCCCCTGGACTGCTCAAACATGACATCTATATTATTTTCATCTTTGTTCTTGAATTCTATGAGTCTCTTCTCAATCTCCTGGATCATCTCCTCCCGGCGGAACTCCTGGTCTTTGTATCGCTTGAAGACGCTGAGAAACACCACAAGATTGGCATCCGAGCCCCCCTTTAGAGCCGTGCCTTTCCCTAACGAACCTCCCTGTAAAGGAGAGTTGTATACCATGAGGCTACATAACATGACCAGGAAAGAGGAGCCAGGAAGGTTTGGATCGCAAAGGAAAGGGTCACCAGGGAGACCAACAATGTTCTCGTGCGCACCCCTCTGTAAGTGACTGGCTGTCATCCCCTTCCACTGGGAACAGTGATGAGCTGTGGTTTGGGATTTTGTGGTGATGGGGCCACTCAAGGAACTGGGTGTGTTTGTATAAAGAGTCCCTGTGCACAAAGGGCTGAAATGCACTGCACTTCCTTCTTCTAACACACAAGCACAGAGATGCTTGCAATATGCATCCCTTTCATGGACATGCACACACACAAAGGGCATTTTGAGTAATCATTACATATTTTTAAGGTCCCTATGGGACTCAAGGTATTTGTGATGCAATCCGGTGGGGGGGGGGTCTTTCCTTATGCCGCCAATATTTATTTATTTATTTACATTATATCCCACCTTTCTCACCAATGAGGACCCAAAAGTGGCTCATGTCGTTCTCCTCTCCTCCCTTTTTTATCCTCACAACAACCCTGTGCGGTAGGTTAGGCTGAGAGTGTGTGACTGGCCCAAGGTCACCCAACAAGGCAGAATGGGGATTTGAACCTGGGTTTCCCAGATCATAGTCCAACACTTTAACCACCCTTAGGCACTCAATGTCCCACAGAATCCGAACAGTTCGGGAATTTTACAGGGTTTAGTTCAATTTCTTTTCTTCACTAGGCTGTCAAAAAGACTGGCCTTGGAGCAGCCTGATTCCTTTCAATGAGAAGACCAGCAGTCCTGCAAGGAGGGACTCCCGAGCACCCCATTACCAGCAGATGGGGAGGGAGGCTGGATGAACGGGGCTGGGAAAAACGTGAAATTGAGAACTGGGGTCTGGGTGCAAAGCCACCGCCCAGGGCTGTTGGGTTAGAGAGGTTGAAGCATCGCCAGAGGAGCTGCCAAGTAGTGTTCTTTCTAGGACACCTTGGGGATCCTTCAGAAAATCAAACTGCATATCGCACTGTTCCCAGGGTTTAGTGGAAAGCGTGATAAAAGTGCAACAGGCCCTGGAAGCTTCCCCCCCCCCCGACAATTCCTTTAAGTCTCCACCTCTCCCTGTTCCTCCAAAATTTATGCAGCTCTCAAGCATCATTAGGGCTAACCATTGTTTTCTCCGGTATGGCTGCCAAGAACCAGAGGCCATGGACACAGATTTCCCTCTCCCATCCCACCACATCCAAACCCATGTCAACAAATTGTATGACTCGGTCAGTTCCATGTGCACATGCCCCCCACCAGGGGTGACCCGGGTCCTGAGCAACCCGCCCCCAAATCCAAGACTCCAGCACCGACCTTGACCACCTTCAGGACCTGGGGCTGGGCAGCATCTTTGAAGCTGTTCTTCAGGAAATCACAGATGATGTGGATGGCCCAGCGCACTTGTCTCAAGAACTTCTCATTGGGCTGGAGGTGGTCAGCGATGAACTTATCCAGCCTCCTGGAGAGTGTCTCATAGAGTTCCATGGGGGCAGAGACGCCAGCAGCGGAGAACATCGCCGACGTCACCTGAGCCTGAACCTGCAGGGAAAGAGGCGAGAGAGCCGTGGACTCTGGCCCGTCCCTGACTTTTGTTTCCCGCACCTCAGAGCAGTTTCATTTTGGGGCAGAAATGCAACTTGCCCCCTGTTCTGCAAAGACACGCCTCTCAATTGTGGTTGTTGTTGCAGCTGCCACCAGGCAGATGCAACTTCAGGAGGGTTCCTTTCAGCAGAGAAGGAACCCACAGCCGCTTTTCTTAAAATAAAAAAAAACCCTTTATTTTTCTTTTTGTTTCCTCTGCCCAAGGAGACTCCAGACCCCATCAGTCCTTCAGGTTATGCAGATTTATTAAGGTACTGAATGAGGCACTAGGAATGAGGGTTTGTTCTGCGCCTTTCCCCATTGCTGCGCAAACAGCAGACACCTTTCCTACCCTTGACCTTTTTCTAGCCAAAGGGAACAGGAAACAGAAAATCAAAATGGTTAGAGAAAGACACAGAGGGAAAGGACGGGTACTACAATTGTACAGACAGGCATATTCCACAGTAAAACAGACAAACACAAAAAGTGGTTTCAGCAAAATTGCCTTCCTTAGTGTTCACCAGTCATAAATTGTACAATATATAATAAATGCACATAGACAATGCAGTGCCCTTGCTGACCCCTGACCAGGCTACACAACAGGAATCTACTACTGTGCTGGCCCCAAACCATTTAGAGGTTTAAAGGCCCAAATTAGGACTTGGATTTACAGCCAGAAACACACTGGCAGCCGGTACTAATCAGTGTGCTGAGATCCCAGCAGTAAGTGTGACGAGCCGCCCTGCCATGGCTCGACACTCGCCCTTGTGCCCCACCCCAGGAGCAATCCGGGAACCCCTAAATCCCTCCCAGGAGGTCCCCAGGTTCAGACAGACTCACTGGGCCAAGGGAGACGCCCTGACACAGTGATAAGCCAGCCGCGGGCAAATGACACGCCCCCGCAGCTGTCGCCGAGCAGCCGGGGATGCAGCCGGCCCGCCAATCAGCTGGGCAGATTGGAGGGCTGCCCCGCCCACGCTGAAACAACGCCTGACTCCCAGCAAGCAGGGGAGGAGCTGGAGCTTCGGGCCCCCCAGCAGGAGAGGCCAGGGAGGAGAGAGCTGGAGATCTGGCCTGAGGCTAAGGTCGCCTCTGCCAGCATAGAAAGAGCCTGGGGAGATTTGCATGGCTTGCAGACTCTTCTCTTTGTCTGAGGTCTGTGATGCTCAGCCTGCGAGGGCGGTGTGGGCAAGGTGGACCCAGCAGCGACAGGAGGTACTGAGGGCAGTTGTCACAGTAAGCCCCAGATAACATTCAGGAAGCCAAAGAGAAGTTTCACAGAACCTTTCAAGGGCAGCCCTACATACAGTGCATTACAGTAGTCTGTTCTGAGTGTAACTGTGGCAAAGTCAGATGCCTCCAGGAAGCGAAGCCACAGTTACACTCTGGCCTTATGCCTGGCTAGTA
Organism: Euleptes europaea; assembly: GCF_029931775.1. Lineage (NCBI taxonomy): Eukaryota > Metazoa > Chordata > Lepidosauria > Squamata > Sphaerodactylidae > Euleptes > Euleptes europaea. The sequence continues at coordinate 43,620,209 of NC_079324.1, forward strand.
GGAGGCTGCGGGGGTGACCAGGAGCACTTCCTGTCAGTTTACTAACCAGGCATAAGGCCAGCGTTTCCCAAAAGGCAAGACTGGATCTTCAAGGGGATCCACTACCACCCCAAGATCCTTTTCTTGGTCTGTCACTGCCAGCATAGATCCCAGCAATGTATATGTGAAATTGGGATTTTTTGCCCCAATATGCATCATTTGCTCACATTGAATCTCATTTTGCCACTTTAATGCCCAATGTGGAAGCTTTTATTTTGTCCCTGTGTTTTCTTCTAGTGTTTGGGGTGACTTTTTCTTTTTAGGGAGGGCTGGGAAGATGGAATAGTAACAGATACGTAAAAGCAAGAGGACATGATGGAAGCAAACAGGTACTCCTCAGGCCAGTAGATACTACTGAAAACCTGCTGTACTGAACTGTACTGAAAATCTGCCCTCTGCTGGGATGGATCACCTTCTCAAAGCTCTGACGGGTACTTGAATAGAGCTATCAAAGAACCATCTATGTTTTTTAATTATATGTTTTTAAAGCTTTTTATGTATTTTGTTAATATTGTAAGCCACCCTGAGTTATGTAGGAAGAAAGGTGGCTAATAAATAATGAAAAAAATAAATTTACATTATTTTCATCATAGGCTCTGGCTCCCACCATGTGGCCCCCTTTGGGCTGATAGCAATAAATCCACTCACTGATTTCAGGCAGCAAACCCACAGAGCTATTTTCCTCGGTGAAAAACCAGAGTACTTAAGAGGCATGGGAGACTTACCGGTTGTTCTGGAACTCTCGTCTGATAAGCGTCTGGAAGAGGTCTACTAATTCCAAATTGGTAGCTGGGGTAAATCGCTTCTTCCCCCCATCGCACCTGCAGCAGATAAACAGATAGGGGGTTTGTAACTTGTGGAGGAACAGACTATTTTATAACACTGTCACAGACGTCCCTTTTGAGGAGGCTAGTCAGGCCAGGATCTAAGAAGCTACCAAGCTATCCAGTTACCTCAGTTGCCAGCCTTTAGTCCACTAGAAAAGGGGGGAGAATCCATTAAATAGGATTATTCTCCTACAGATTAAAAAGAGGATTCAAAGCATTGTGTCCTTTTTGTGGGTTTTTTAGTTATAAAAGCATATATATATATATCAAATAAGTGGCAGGTTTTAAGGAGCTAGCATGGAGAATAGGGCTGTGCATATCGATAAACCTGAGCCGAAAATAAACCGAAAAATTGCCATTCCGGCTTATTTTCGGCTCGGGTTTACCAGTAGCAAAAGGCAGGGAGAATCAGCCGAGCCAAATAGGCAATTCCTGGTAAAGCCAATTAGAGAATTAGAGAATTGGCTTTTCGGGAATCCGCTTTCCCCCTGGCTTTTGTTGCAAGGAGAGCTATCTCCTTGCTTCCTGCTGCAACCTACCTTGATTTTTTGCTAGGGAGGACAATCTATGTAGGGGAGGGAGGAGGGCCATGAATTCTCATTGGCCAGGTCAGGAAGAATAGTGTTCTTTGGCCAATCACAGAAGCTGGAGTTATTTTTAAACTTTTCTGTACTTGGCCAAAGAAAGACCAGGCCATTCCTGAGAGGTATGAGACAGTTTGGTGGCTTCCTGGTTCTCCCTCTGCATTCCTGGGTCTTGGTGCCTCACCCTGACCTGATTACTTACCTGCTGCATAGATTACATGGATTGCATTGGATTTCTGCCTGGAGGAGAAGACATCGAAAGGTTTGAGAATATAATCATTTTTCTTTTCAACTAGTTGCATTTGGGGGCTTATTTTCTAAATTTTGCTAGTGGGGGGAGTTTGAAGGACTGATTGAGGGGGGATCCTGCTTCTTTCTCCTGTTTGCTTGCTCTAACACAGTTGGATTGTGGGCCTTTACATTTTGCTACATTTTGCTAAAAGCAAGCAGGCCTTTGTCCTGCTGTTGCTTGGTGGGGGGGATTGCTGATTTGAGGGGCTGATTTGTTTCCCATTCCCAGTTCAACTGCTTGGATTCTGGCTGGGCCTTCAGTTCTGAATTCTGCTTGAAGGCAGCAGCAGGCCTTGGTTGATTGGTTGGTTGGTGGGGTTTTCCTAGTTTTTTGTGGGGAGAACCCCTTGGTTGTTGTTGGAATTGGTCTGTTTGTTTAGAGAAAGGTTTTTTTCTGGCAGTTTGGTGTCTAGTGTGCCACATCTGGGCTGGCAGCAGGGCCCCCAGACCTCCAGCTACCTGACATCATGTGGCTGGACGTGGGTTTTGTGGGGCGTGTGCTGGCAGAGCGTGCCTGGGGGCTGGTGTCTGGCTTCCACCCAGCACATAGTGTAGGTTTTGTAGGGGATGGCAAAAGGGCCCCCACTTTTGATATTGTTGTGGTGTGTTGTGTTTCACCATTAGATTTATCTATGTGGTTTCTTGTGCTGTTGGATTGGGTTGGTGTCTGCTGGTGTAGGTAGGGCTTGTGTGAGTTATTGGGGAGGGAGGCACTGGCCTGTGCTCATCTCTGCTTTTCCACTAGAACATAGACCTGTCCTCCCATAGCTTTCAATGGGCCATTTTTTGTTTTTTGCCTGGGCCCATGCAAAGCTATGGGAAAGTCTATGGGGATTTTTATGCGAAACTCCTGTGGGGGCATTTTTGCAGGTAGAGGTCCCAAATTTTCAGGGTAACTTGAAGTTTGGTGGGGAGACCCTCTGCTGGGTGGAAAGGCAGCATAAAAATGTTGTCAATAAACAAATCTCCCTAACCCACACAGACATCAGAGTAGCCATTCCATTCATTTCTGTCTCACCGGTACATCCCAATGATGAACTGAGTAGTTTGTGCAGCATTTCTGTTTCAAACAATATTCAGCTTCTTGTGCAAGTAGATCCCAGCGGCTCCCTTCACCCACAATCCCAGTTGGGTCAGCTGGGTCCAGGATGACAGGTCTGAAATCCACCAACAGAAACAGCCAGTGAGGTTATGGTGGTTAAAGTGCTGAACATGAGTCTGAGAGACTGCTAACACAATACAGCTTGGTGATGGTTTTCTAGTAAAAAGTAAACTTCTTTTCAAATGAATGCATGATAAGTGACTATAGAGCAAATGAATACAGAATCCACCAGGTTTTAGCAATGTGTAGCCTGGATGAGACTGATGCAGTGATCCTTGATCATGTGTGTGTATGTAAAGTGCCATCAAGTTGCAGCCAACTTATGGCCACCCAGTAGGGTTTTCAAGGCAAGAGACTAACAGAGGTGGATTACCATTGCCTTCCTCTACATAGTGCCTCTGGTATTCCTTGGTGGTCTCCCATCCAAGAACTAGCCAGACTGACCCTGCTTAGCTTCTGAGATCAGATGAGATCAGGATAGCCTGGGCCATCCTGGTCAGGGCATCCTTGATCACAGAAGAATATTACAGGTACATTAAAGGTAAAAGATAGGTAAAGGTCCCTTGTGCAAGCACCAGGTCATTCCTGACCATTGGGATTACATCACATCCCGACATTTCCTAGGCAGACTTTGTTTACAGGGTTGTTTGCCAGTGCCTTCCCCAGTCATCTTCCCTTTACCCCCAGCAAGCTGGGTACATATTTTACCAACCTCAGAAGGATGGAAGGCTGAGTCGACCTTGAGCCGGCTACCTGAAACCAACTCCCGTCGGGATCGAACTCAGGTCATGAGCAGAGCTTGGACTGCAGTACTGCTTCTTACCACTAGTGTACCACTCTGGGCTCACAGGTACACTAGGGTATCCTTATATTCAGTTGCAAGGTGCCAGAGAGCATGAAACAGGAGTCATGGGAAACTGACCTGGGCTTTCGGAGCTGGCTTATCAGATATCGTCCAAGGGTCTCGTTCTTAAAGTCATAGTATTTTGTCCAAAATATGCAGAGCTCCTTGTACTGCTGGAGGAGCCAAAGTACTGTCCGAAATCCTTCTGCCATGTCAAAACCTGTCTTTCCACTTCCTTTCTCCCAGGCATAGACAGCCAGCAGCTCCAGCGCATATTCTGGGGGGAGTGACTCCCCAGTTCGGAGCTGCGATTTGTACTCATGTACATACACGTACTAGGAAAGGCAGGATAGAAAAAGTTGGAGTGTCAGAGCTGGAGAGGTTTTATTAATTTCTGTCATGTAGTCAGAAGAATGCATTAGCAGTTCCAGAGAAAGAAGAAGGAGAATGAAGGAGATGCTTTTGTTGTTACACACAGGAAGTGATCCTTCTCATCTTGTTTTGTTGTAGCTGGGGAGGAGGGGGAAGTGTGTTGAAGTGTATTTTAATGTTGAATACTATTGTTAACTACCTGGGAGCCTTGACTGACAAACAGGATTTACAGTTGAAAAAAGTAACTCAGCTACTGAACAAGTTTTAAATAGTTTTATAATTTGTTGAATGCTAGCTAATAAAGCAAGTGTCACTTCTAAGTCAAGCCTTCCAAAGTTTTCATTTAAGAAGGCGATCCTTCGCTAGATGCAAGTATGGGGGGGATCAGCTAGAGGAAACAGTACTGTAATAATGGTGATTTCAATTACCGATGATTTAGTATTGTGTTTTTATCTTGCCCTTCCTCCTAGGACAGGTGTGGGGAACGTCAGATCTGGGGGCCGTTTAAGGCCCATGAAATCATTTGGTCTGGCCCTTTGTGGGTCCTGGCAGATCTCTAGCTCAGAAGGATCTAAGACTGGTGATCCGCCCCCTCCCGCAGACAGGAATAGCCTCTATTCGAGGCAGATGTGAGTTTGTTTTGCCGAGAAAAGGAACCTTTCCCCCTTGCAGAAGAGTCGTTAGCTATGGAGCTGCTAGGACCGCCCAAGAAACTGTGTTAACTCCTTCCCACCCGGGCCATGGAGAAACACAGTCCCTCTGTACTACAAGAGGGCTGGGGGCGGAAGTGGCGACCATGGAGGGGTTAAAGGCGGCAGGACCAGAATGCTCGGGGGTGAGTTCTTAGCCAGTGTGTCCTCATTTCATCCCTGCAGGCAGAGGTAGCAGGAGCCAGCTGTAGAATCTGGCCCCGACCATGCAGAGCAGGAGCAACTCCAGCATGTGGCTGGTCACCTATGCCCGACCGGTGTAACAGACCATCCTGTGTCACCAGGTCGGCGAGTGCACCACTGATTGGATGCCTGCCTGCTTGCCCGTGCAGGGGGTCATCTGGGGCAGCTGCCTGCTTGGGGCTTGGTCGGCTAATTATTAAGCTGATAATTTTGTATGGCCCGCGAATGATGTTATAAATATCCAAATGGCCCTTGGCAGAAAAAATGTTCCCCACCCCTGACCTAGGAGCTCGGAGCTGTGATTGACATTACTGAGACCTGAAAATGTCAACAGACTGACAACAATATATAAGCAAAATCCTTAGTGGTGTAGCTCAGCATGTGTTGAAAATATAATGAAGGGAGGACAATGTAGCCTGCCCTAATCTCCTATAAGGAAGGGTGGGGGGAAATGTACTGAATAAATGTACCAGCACAATCCTTGGCTCATGACTGAGCTATGAGCCACCCAAAGAACTAGATGGACTGTAAATTCAGATAAATGAACGGGATTCCTTCTTCACAAATGAAACTAGGTCATGAAATTCACTAACACAAGAGGACCACAAGATAAGGAGGCTATAAAAGTTGGTTTGGATACATTCATGAAGCAGAAGTCCATCAACTGTCTAATGGATTGAGAGGCGACCCCCTTGCAATCCTGGCAGAATGTTCTTTGGAGCTGGCTTGGTTTGGATGACTCCAGGACCGCTGCTGGTCTTTGAGCGGTAGTGTACTTCTGACTACCAGTTGTGAGGGTAAAGTGCCGTCAAGTCACAGCTGTCTTTTAGCAACCCAGTAGGGTTTTAAAGGCAAGAGACTAACAAAGATGGTTTGCTATTGCCTTCCTCTGCATAGCGACCCTGATATTCCTTGGTGGTCTCCCATCCAAGTACTAGCCAGGGCTCACCCTGCTTAGCTTCTGAGATCTGATGAGATCAGGCTAGCCTGGGCCATCCACGTCAGGGCGACTGCTAGTTGCAAGGGGACAAAAGTGGGAGAGGGCTAGCACGTGGGCTTCCTAGAAGCATCTGGCTGGTTAATATAGGAAACAGAACGATGGACTATATGGACCTTTGTTTCAAGCTAGCCATGATATCTTAGTGGGAGTGATGTGGCTGAGATCCAAAGCTGCAGTACAGCGTAAAACCAATCTAGGAGCAAATTTCTAGCAGTGCACTTCTAACTCTCTGAGACCTCTTGGCTCTTGGAAATAGGACCCCATGCTGAGCACCAAAGCCCAGGCACTGTTGTCAAGCTGCTGTACCTCCTTGTACCAGTGTTTCAGCAGGCGAATTAGGCTCTTCAGTTTAGGTGGCCGGTCAATGATGAATTCCTTCTGTAACTCAGTGAAGCAGGTGGAGAACTCACCCCCTTGGCAGCCACTGGTGATCAGGTCAATGTACACTTGGGGTGGGGGTGGGGGAGGCTTAGGACTTATTCTTTGACCTATCACCAAAAACAAGAATGGACCAAGAAGGCACAGGATGAAGCCGCTAAGAAATGTCCCTTATTCATACAGTTCTGTTTCACTATAGAACATTTTTCATCTGGCCCCGAATAAGGCTAGATTAAGAGATACGGAGGCCCTGAACTATAGGAAATGTAAGAGACCCCATAAAAGTACCAACAATGACAATATAATACTTGGAATTTTTTTTGTACACAGAAGCCCCACCTAATCTGAGGCCCTACACTTTATGTCACTTCACTTGTGCATGAATACAGCTGTGCCCCCAAGCCAAAGCTGATCGAAAATTCTGCAAGGCATTCAGTGAGTTATTGATAGGACTGCTCAAGTATTGCAGTTGATGCCGTAGCACTCTGGTGTGAAAAGAAGACAGAGGGATAGAGGAGAGAAATCAAGGAGGGTAGTGCCCTTAGCACCACCAATCCTGTTGTGGGAGTTTGACCCCAGAAGCTGCACCACCCCCATTTCCGGTAGGGAAGAAGACTCCATCCCTCACGCAAACATACACACCAAGTGCATCAAAGGATGGCAGCACATCAAACTCAATCGAATCCCTGAAGTAATCAGAGTGAAGCGTGAAGCTGAGCACACGGGGGTTGCTCCACTTGGACTGCTCAAATGTTACATCTATATTCTTTTCATCTTTGTTCTTGAATTCTTCGAGTCTCCTCTTAATCTCCTCGATCATCTCCTTCCGGTGTGACATCTGGTCCTTGTATCGCTTGAAGACGCTGAGAAACACCACAAGATCGGCATCCGAGCCCCCTTTCAGAGCTGTGCCTTTCCCTGATGAGCCTCCCTGCAAAGGAGAGTTGGATGCCATAAGACTACATATCATGACCAAGAGGAGCCAGGAAGGTTTGGATCGCAACGGCAGGGATCACCAGGGAGAACAACAGTGTCCTCGTGCTCACTCCTCTGTAAGTGACTGGCTGTCATGCCCTTCCACTGGGAACAGTAATGAGCTGTGGTTTGGGATTTGGCTGTGATGGGGCCACTTTGTGTTCGGTACTCAGGGAACATGGTGTATTTGTATAAACACTCTCTGTGCTCAAAAGACAAGACTCCAGAACTGACCTTGACCACCTTCCGGACCTGGGGCAGGGTGGCTTCTTTGAAGCAGTTCTTCTTCAGGAACTCGCAGATGATGTCGATGGCCCAGCGCACTTGGCTCAAGAACTCCTTGTCGGGCTGCAGGTGGTCGAAGATGAACTTATCCACCTTCCAGGAGGGCGTCTCATACAGCTCCACGGGGGCAGAGATGCCAGCAGCGGAGAACACTGTGGACGACTCCTGAACCTGCAGGGACAGAGACGAGAGAACCGCGGAGTCTGGCCCGCCCCTGACTTTCATTTCTTACAGAACAGTTTTGTTTTCGAGCGGAAACTCAATTTGCCCCTTTTTCTGCAAAGGCACACTTCTCAAAAGCGGTTGTTGTTGCAGCTGCCGCCACGCAGATGTAACTTAAGAAGGGCTCCTTTCAGCGGAGAGGCAAAAAGGGCTCTGCCAAGCCCACGGCCACTTTACCCCCCCCCCTCTCCATCTCCCCAAAGGGACTCCAGACCCACCAGTCCTTCAGGTTATGCAGATCTACAAGGTACTGAATAAGGCATTAGGAGTGAAAGTTTGCTCTGCGCCTTTCCCCCCTGCTGCCCAAACAGCTGACACTTTTCCTACCCAGGGCCAGATTAAGACCTTTAGAGGTCTTAAGCACGTAAAAGATTTTGGTGCCCCCATATATATGTAATTCAAAATATAAACAATAATAAACCATCAAAAATAATATATTGCTCCTATTGTGATTATTCTCAGTTCCCACTTTTTCTTCATCCTTATGTTTTTTTAAACGGATAAGAGAAAAATTGTGATGTTCAGGTTTTCGGCGAGTCATTGTATGCATGTAATTTTTTCATTTATTGCGGGGGGGCCCTTATTCTGGACCTTGGTTCAGCTTCACCATTTGCAGTTTTGTTCCTAACGATCCATGGTAAATCCGGCAATGGAAAATGTCTGTGGTGCCCCCATTCCTTTGATGCCCTAAGCATGTGCTTATTTTGCTTAATGGTTAATTCAGCCCTGTTCCTATTCTTGACCTTTTTCTAGCCAAAGAGAACAGGGGACAGAAAATCAAAATGGTTAGAGAAAGACAGGAAAGAAAAGGAAAGGACTGGTACTACAAATGTACACACAGGCATATTCCACAGTAAAGCACACCCCAAAAAAGTGGTTTCAGCAAAATTGCCTTCCTTAGTGTTCACCAATCATAAATTGTACAACACATAAGAAATGCACATAGAAAACAATGCAGTGTCCTTGCTGACTCCTGACCAGGCTACACAACTGGAATCTACTACTGTGCTGGCCCCAAACCATTTAGGGGTTTACAGGCCCAACTTGGACTTAGCTTTACAACCAAAAACAAACTGGCTGCCGGTACCAATCGATGGACTGAGATCCCAGCAGTAAGCCTCTGATAACATTCAGAAGGCCAAAAAGAGGTTTCACAGAACCTGTCAAAGGCAGCCCCACACAGAGTGTATTACAGTAGTCTGGTCTAACTGTGGCCATGTCAGACTCATCCAGGAAGCGAAGCTGCTGGTCTATGAGCCTAAACTGACAGGAAGCACTCTTTGTCACCCCCACAGCTGCTTACTAACCAGGCATAAGGCCAGAGATTCCCAAAAGGCACGACTGGATCTTCAAGGAAAGTTCAACCCCACTCTTTAAAAAAAGTAACATACAAACATACAGACATTAAAACATAAATAGCCATAATTTAACAATTATAGATATATACTTGGAGCTTACCATTCAAAATTACAGCTTAATTATCAATTTATGTAAAGCACATTACTGTATGTTCTTAACATATTTTTCCACATCTGATAACATATTCATTACTTATTTACTACACATCCATTATCTAAATCTTATTCTATTTTCATTTAATTTAATTCTGTTCAACTCCACTCTTGAAGCTGTGACCTGAAATTTACAACTCTACACTGGTACAAGCAGAGCGATTCTGCATGCGCCTGCTTAATGTGGAAGCTATTTTTGCTCCTGTTTGTGGAAGCTATTTCTGTTGCTCCAGAATAGGGCATGGGGTTTGTTTCTGATTGGGAAGAGCTTTGGGGACAAATGAACCCTTCAGAGGGAGGAGTATCTTATGTAAAAACTAGACAACCCAGACGAGATTCTGGCAAAAGGGTGTGAATTCACTCCAATTTCTGGCACTTGGAAGCCTATCCACTAAGGGAGGGGACAGAAAGTAACTTCAGCACCCCACGGTCATTTCATTCCAGAAGAGGCGTTTCAGTGTACCGTGACCTCACCAACACATCCCAATGAGGAAGGTAGCATTTCTGACGAGAGCAATGTTCAGCTTCTTGTGCAAGCAGATCCCAGCGGCTCCCCTCGCCCACAATCCCAGTTGGATCGGCTGGGTCCAGGATGACAGGTCTGTAATCCAATAACAGCAACAGCCAGTGAGGCACAGTGGTTAGAGGATTTCACACAAGGCCAGGCAACCTCCATTTACAGCCCTGCTCAACCACCATGAAGCTTATGACCTGACCATAGGCAAGCTAGGTCCCGTTTTTTCCATCTGCTGTTGAATAGAAATGTTACCTTTTAAATACTGCAAAGCATTCTGTAGCAACCACCAGACTACAGCCCTCACTGTACGTATTCTCTTTGCTAAATGTCAGATAAATTAGACACATGGGTTGGATTGTGGGAGGAATAGAATTTTCAGGCATTACAAAAGTCCAAGAGAGCCTGCGTGGTGTAGTGGTTAAGGTGTTGGACTAGGAACTGGGAAACTCAGGTTCAAATCCCCACTCATGCCATAGAAACTTGCTGGGTGACCTTGGCCAGTCACACACTCTCAGCGTTGAAACTGACAAGTATTTGGATGGGAGGCCTCCAAGGAATACCAGGGGCCTGACGCAGAGGTAGGCAACGGCAAACCACCTCTGTTAGTCTCTTGCCTTGTCTACCAGGTCTCCAAAAATCAGCTGTGACTTGGTGGACAAAAACAAAACAAAGTTTGAATGCTATGTAGCTTAATTTACAGTGAGGCAAAAAGGTTGAGGAACAAATAATCCTGCTGAAACTGTGATCTTTTAATCAATACCCAAAATATAAATACATTAAAAATTTAAATAGAAGATCAAGATAACCCAAACCTATGAACCAAAGGTATCTCAGCTTTAATAGTGTTCTTCAGTGGGCTCCAAAATGTGAAAATCGTATATTCCCATAGAGTTTGCAGAATAAATGAAGTGGGTGGGTAGTGAACCCAAAGGGGGTCTTCTGGGGAGGGGCTGTGGCTCAGTGGCAGAGCATCTGGTTGGCTTGCAGAAGGTCCCAGGTTCAATCCCCAGTGGCATCTCCAGTTAAAGGGACCAGGCAAGTAGGTGATGCGAAAGACCCCTGCCTGAGACCCTGGAGAGCCGCTGCCGGTCTGAGTAGACAATACTGACTCTGATGGACCAAGGAGGGTCTGATTCAGTATAAGGCAGCTTCATGTGTGTTCATATTTGGCAACAACATAAAATGTAATCCCTATTTCACAAAAGAGTATAAAACAAACTCCCTTGAAGGAATTATTTTCAGGACTTTTCCTAGAAAATTTCCACTGCAAATTATCTTTCAAATCCTTGAAAGGTAAAAATCCAACAATCATACAAAGGAACTATTATGAAAAAAATGGGTTAAATTTAAAACAAATATATTCAGAAATAATACCCACTATAGCAGATCATACATTAACAGCGGGTAAAGTTTGTAGCTAAAAAGGCTCCTATAAATTGTAATGAAACCAGACAACATTACTATTGCAGTGATATATATACCATTAAAGGTACAAGGACTTCATATTAAGAAAATTTAAGATCACTAGTGACGGGGAATTTATTGAAGGTTCCAAGGAGGGTTGCCCAACGATGCACTCCAAACAAAACAGAGCCGTTAAAGTAATCCTTTATTAATAGCTCGAGCTGAGAAGTTCACCTAGTCTTAGTTACTTAAAGACAAGGAAGTTCTAATGGGCTCATTATGCATACAACTTTTATAGTTTTAATGACATCACAGCATTACTAAGGAAGAACTGCAAAAGAATTATCCCATCCAATTAGACATAAACAAGTATTCACACATTCATGCAGCTTAGAAATTGTCTCGCTTCTTGTAGCAACAGGGAAGGTAACTCAAAATTCTCCTCTGTACCATCTTATCAACGCCCAAAAACAGATGCCTTGTTTTCTTTGCCGATAGCCCTTTTAGAATAGCAAAGCCAGCATAAAAACTTGTCAGAGTACAAAGGCCCATTTTCAACCAGAGAAACCTAGCAGACAATAAAGATGGCTCCGCTCATGCCAAGTTAAAATTCACCCACACCAGCTACCATATAAAACAATGCAGTAGGAAAAAAATGCCCCACCAGTGTTTAGATTGCACACATATCCTAAGTGCCTCCAATTAGAATAGCACTGCATTAAAAAATACAATCAGTCTTGGTCTCTTGGGCAGGGGTCCCCAGCGTAGTGCCCATGGACACCATAGCACCCGCCAACACCTTTTCTGGTGCCCACAAATTGTTTATAGGAAGTGGGTGGGGCCAGGAAGGGCTTTAGCCCAGCAAGGCTGCTGATTGGCTGTGCAGTTTTTTAAATGTTGCTTTGGCAGCAGCTGCCATTACAGCTCAAGGATCTACATTGTGTTACTGAAGTTAAGCAGTGGCAATCGTTTTATGGCTGGCTTGCCGCCTGTGGCAGCCATTTTGTGGCAGCCATTTTGTTTCTGTGCCCACCATCATGTGACAGAATTCCAGATGTGCCCATAGACTTTAAAAGGTTGGGGGGCCCTGCTCTAGAAGATCTCAGTATGGAAAGATCAAATGGGGAACTATCCCCTGATATTTTTAGATCAGAAACATCAAAATTTATCCATTAAAACGATCTGTAAAAAATTCTTGAAGGTATATAGTCCTATGACAGAGATGTAACAGCACAGATACTGAAAACAGCCACTAGAAAGGGCATAAAATATATAACAAGCCGCATGCTAAGAAATGCCAAGCAATAACAGAGTATATATGCACTTAGAGCAAATATCCTACATAACCACTATCCAAACAACATCTGGCGTAACAAATGGAGCAGCTTCTGTTACCCCACAAGTATGGAATGTAGATTAATTATTGCTTTTCTAGTATATCTTTCATCTTGACCTGGATGGCCTAGGCTAGCCTGATCTCATCAGATCATGGAAGCTAAGCAGGGAGACTACTTGGACTGGAGACCACTGAGAAAATCTAAGGCTGCTACACAGAGTCAGACAATGGCAAACCACCTCTGAAGGTCTCTTGCCTTCCAAACCCTATGGGAGTCGCCATAACTCAGCCATGAGTTGATGGAACTTTCCACCACCAGTAGACCTTTTGCCAAACGTACAGTCCCAATCTTTGCAGGACACACTATTGCAGAGTAAGTTCATACAATGTACTGCAGGCAAACAGCCTTCTGCAATGTGTGGCAGTGAGGAGCCTCCGGCAGAGATTCTTGCGAGGAGAAAAAGAGGAAACTACAGGCACAGAAGATTCATATTTTCATCTGCAAAATGCTGGAGCATACAAGAGACTGACCTGGGCTTCTGGAGCTGGCTGAGCAAGTACGATTTCAGGGTCTCATTCTCAAAATCATAGAATGTGGTCCAAAAGATGCAGAGCTGCCTGTATTGCTGAAGGAGCAGCAACACCGTCCGAAATCCTTCTGCCATGTCGAAATCTGTCTCTAGACTTCCTTGCTCCCAGGCATAGACAGCCAGCAGCTCCAGCGCATACTTTGGGGGGAGTGACTCCCCGTCTTGGAGCTTCGTTTTGTGTGGATGGACATACTAGGAGGGGGAAAGTTGGGGTGTCAAAACTTAAAAGGTTTGGTTTCTGTTATGTATTCAGAAGCGTTAATTAGTCATTCCATTCCCACAGAGAGAACAGAAGCAGCAGAAAGCAGATGGAGGGAATGTTTTTTGGGCTGTTTGGTTCTGTTTTGTGATATAGCATGTTATTTCTTAGGGCTACTTGGCAGATTGCTCTTTTGTAAAGGGAGCTGCCTAAGACAATCAGATTTATGCTTGGTTATTTGCCGCGTGATCCAAGCAGAAGTGCCCTGCGGCTTTTGGGAGTTATTAATGAATTTCCCCTCCTTCAGAGGTCAGCCCACGGCAGCCGTGCACTTTGTCTCGCTTTTCCCAGAACCTGTTTTATCGTGATGTTAAACTTTGCCCTGGACCCACTGTGACACAAAATTACGCAAAATCCATGAATAGAAGCAGCTTCGGGATTCCTTGCTCACGCCCCTCTCTGGTCTCCCCTCCTATTCCACTTCAGCCAGCCTTCCTTCAAACCCTAATGAAAATAGCAACTGGGCTGGTGAGGCAGCGGCAGCCATGGGGCAGGAAGTCTCTAGTGGGTAGTCATGTGTGTGTGGAAGGGTTACACTGCAGATGTAATGATAAAATGCTTAATTTATTAATTAATCAATCATTATATTGCTATTAGGGTTGCCAGGTCTCTCTTTGCCACAGGCGCGAGGTTTTTGGGGCAGAGCCTGAGGAGGGCGGGGTTTGGGGAGGGGCTTCAATGCCATAGAGTCCAATGGCCAAAGCGGCCATTTTCTCCAGGTGAGCTGATCTCTATCGGCTGGAGATCAGTTGCAATAGCAGGAGATCTCCAGCTACTACCTGGAGGTTAGTACAGATGCAAAAATTATTAACAAAGTGCAAAAATATTTATAAGCTACTCATTAATACACAAACACATCATGGTGCACATATAAAGACATGACCCACAATATCACAAAGTGAAAAATATCCAATGAATCCACTTTGTCTGTGATCACTTTGTTTGTGATATTGTAGGTCATGTCTTTATATGTGCACCATGATGTGTTTGTGTATTAATGAGTAGCTTATAAATATTTTTACACTTTGTTAATAATTTTCGCATCTGTACTAATTTCCTAATGTGGTCAGTATCAGTACAGGGGTGTCTATCTTTTTCTCCCACTACCTGGAGGTTGGCAACCCTAATCGCTATTTTATATTAATATTAAATTATATTAAGTGTTATATTAATCGTTATATCATGAAAATATTAATAATTTAAACGTTTTATCGTTAAACTTGCAACGTAAACCCAAAAAATGCTTCAGCTCCTCACTGGAAACTTCCTGCCCTAGGGCCGCTGCCACGCCTGCCCTTTCCCAGTTGAGAATGTACAGCCAAGCTCTCTCTTCTCCCGCTTCTTTTTATTTGTAAAGCAAACCACAGCTATTTTCTTGTCCTTGTTCTTATTGGTTTAATGGAGGGGGGAGAATGCTCACAATCAGAGGGAGCCTCCGGTCAGCTTGCCTGAGGGAAGCTCTGCTTGTGAGGACAAATAGGGGAGTGGGCGGGCTTCTCTGTCTCCTAAGGCTGCTGAAGCTCACCGTCGCCAAGCCATTTTATAGCTTTCTCAGGCAGCAGGCACTAGAGAGCCTACCCTGCACCTAGCAAGCCTGGTCTCCTCAAGCTAGGAAAGGTGTAGGTGAAGCAGGATGGCACGGAACAGGGCAGTTTCTTTCCCAGCCAGCTTTTCAGGGTAAGGAGGGGGAAATTGTAGCCTGCACTAAGTGAACCCAGTGCCAACATCAAGGGGGAAACGAACACACACAGCCCTTGCAGTGATGGGGGGGGGGCGTTCAAAGGCTTCACTGTAAAATGGCCACTTTGATCATATCTTATGAAAGAATCCTGCATTGTGGCTGGAGACCTAATTAAAAAAAAACAAACACATCCAATCACAACGTGTTTTCAGGGGGGGAGGGACTCAGATGTTCCACTTTTTCGCGGGGATTTCTTCTTGGCTGACGTTCGCTCCTGGTACTCTTTAAATTTCATTGGGGCAAGAAGCCTTCATGCATAAGGTTTTTAAACTTTGGACTAGAAAACTGTGCACCTAACAAGAGGCAAATTTCCCCCTGCATAAATGCCCAGCATGTTTTGTTCTGAAAGAGATACCATCAGAACTTGTAGCACTTGTATTTGAGATGGGGGGTGGAGAAAGCAGCAAAAGCAGTTTAGGGTTATAAATCTCTCTCTACCTGCCCCCCCCCCCCGACCGCCACCTCTGATATGGGCGTAGGAGATCTGCTGCTCTGCAGGGCCTGGACAGTCTTGTCAAACTGCCATACCTTTTTGTACCAGTATTTCAGCAGGCAGATGAGGCTCTTCAATTTGGGGGGCCGGGCTTTGATGAATTCCTTCTGCAGCTCCGTGAAGCAAGTGGAGAACTCACCACCTCGGGGGCAGCTTTTGATCAAGTCCACGTACACCTGAGGATCAGGCCTGGAGCCTTTTTTGTACTGGCCTATCACAGAATGCAATAAGACACAGGATGAAACAGGTAGCTTACAAATGCCTCTTCTGCACACCACTCTGCTTTATGGTCTTTTATGCAGGGCTGTTTTCCTCACCCCTCTGATGACTTCAGGTCTTTGTGTTGATTATGCATGCTGTTTCCAATTGCCTCACTCTCCCCCTGTGTTTCTGCGTATTTTGCCCATGTTTTCAGGGACCTGTTTTATCTCAAATTTGAAAACAGGGCAAAATGCGCAGAAACACATTGGAAATGGCATGCATAAGCAACACAGACCCGAATTCCATAGAAGGGGTGATAAGAAGGGAAACAGCCATGCATAAAAGACCATAGTAACTGGAAAGGGGATCTTGAATTTTAAACACTGCATAAATAAGCATCTGGCCTAGAGGAGAGAAGAGCCAGAAAACAGGCAGGCCTAATAACAGGTGGCCATTCTCACCTCTTTGGGCAAGACCATAGCCCTGAACCCAAGCTTATTTAAACTATTTAGACCCCATTTTTCTCCAAATCAATGGGATTTGAAGCTGCTCTGCAAGTTTTAGGATAATGGGGGGGGGAGGGTTTTTTTAAATTCTGGTTAGGAAGAAGATTTCATCCCTTGAGAAGACATCCTCACCGAGAGCATCAAATGCTGGCAACACGTCAAACTCAATCGAATCCCCAAGGTCATCAGAGCAGACTGTGAAGCTGAGCATGCGGGGCTTCAGCCACATGGATGCCTCAAAAGTTACACTTAAACGCTCCTTGTTCTTTTCCTTGAATTCTTCAAAACTCCTCCCAATCTCTTGGACGATCTCCTTCTGTTTTGTGTCCTGATCTATGTAATCCTTGAAGACGCTGAGAAACACCACAAGGTTGGCTTCTGAGCCCCCTCTGAAAGCCGTGCCTTTTCCCAACGAGCCTCCCTGCGAAGGAGAGATACATCTTGTCACAGGTAGTACATTTAATTCCAACAGGTTGCACATCGTGGCCAATAAAGATCCTAAGCAGCATAATATTACAACATAATTAGGGCTGCCAGCTCCAGGTTGGGAGCCTGAGGAGGGCGGGGTTTGGGGAGGGGAGGAACATCAGTGCCACAGAGTCCAATTGCCAAAGTGGCCATTTTCTCCAGGTGAACTGATCTCTATCGGCTGGAGATCAGTTGTAATCCCAGGAGATCTCCAGCTAGTACCTCCTGCTATTACAACTGATCTCCAGCCGATAGAGATCAGTTCACCTGGAGAAAATGGCCGCTTTGGCAATTGGACTCTATGGCACTGAAGTCCCTCCCCTCCCCAAACCCCACCCTCCTCAGGCTCTGCCCCCAAAACCTCCCACCGGTGGCAAAGAGTACCTGGCAACCCTAATATCATTGCAGCAATAGGTGTAGGAAGTTATCTGAATTCTCAGCTTTCTTTAAAAAAAAAAAGATTTCATCTCACAAGCATAGATCTCTGCAAGGGAGGGGACTAGACTGTCATTACAATGGTATATCGATAAAACATCTTGAAGTGCCAATTTTGGAAGGCATAAAAAGCCCCCAGCGTCAGGAGGGAACGGCTTCCACAGGGACAGGGTCAGGAAAAATGGTTGCCACGCAGGCTGGAAAAGCTGGGTTTCCCCACCCACGCAGCAGCCACTCAAGCTTTACTGCAATCTTTCCCAAAACTTTGGAGCTACGCAGGTCTGAGAAAGATCAGAGAAAAGCTGGGGAAATCCCTGAGGGTGCACCATGATGCTGTGGGGAAGCAGGGGGGGGGGGAAATACTTCCAAAAGGCATTCAGTTCCCAGCTTGCTGGGGGTAAAGTGTAGACGACTGGGGAAGGCAATGGTCTACCACCCCGTAAACAGTCTGCCTAGTAAACGTCGGGATGTGACATCACCCCATGGTTCAGTAATGACCCAGTGCTTTGCCTTAAAGCACTGAACTCTGGGCAGATAACCCGTTCAAAAGAAACAGAACGCAGGAGAGACCTACATAGATGGTTCTGTTTAACAGGGGCAGCCCTCTCCCCCTAGGATCTGTCCCTGGTACATCATTGTCCTAAACTTTAGGTTTGTTTTCTGTCTTTTCGGGATTCCTTGTTCAAGTTTTGTGTGAATGCTTTCATCAGATAGAAGGGTTCTATTTGCACATTGAGTAGCCAACTGCGGGCTGGGAAATTCCTGGAGATTTGGGGTGGAGCCTGGGGAGGGCAAAGGTTGGAGGGAGCTCAAGCAGGGATGGGATGCCATAGAGTCCACCCTCCAAAGCTTCCTCTGTGGGAGCTGATCTCTGTAGTCTGGAGATCAGTAGTAATTCCTGGAGAACTACAGGTCCCACCTGGAAGCTGGCCGACCCTGTTTACACATTAACAGGTAGGGCTTGTACTTCTTATACACACATACACACTCATCCCTTTGTATTGCCTGGTCTCCAGCACTGACCTTGATCACCTTCATGACCCGGGGCTGGGGCGGAGCTGCATCTTTGAAGCAATTCTCCCACAGGAACTCGCAGAAGATGTCAATGGCCCGGCGCGCTTTGCCCAGGAACTCCTCATTGGGCTGGAGGTTTTCAGAGATGAACGTATCCAGCTTCCTCGCTTCTGTCGTGTACAGTTCCATGACAGAGAAGCCGGCTGAAGAGGTGATTCCAGCTGGCTTCTGAGATCCACTGAGAAAGAAAAGGGATCTACCGGGCACTTTTGGTCTCTCTTCACTTTCGTTTCCCAGCCCTCAGAGCAGTATCATTTTCCCGGCTGTAACTTTGAGCAGAACCACAGGCTTGATCCAGGGCCAAACTGAATGTGTGTATTTAAGCCAACAGCTGCTGCTTCTGGGCAGATCCTGTCATGCAGCCCAGAATGCCCTCCAGGCACCCACCAGTTTGGGACTACTCCTGTCTCCGCTGACTCAGAGCAGGGAACCACCCGCCAACTGATGACATCCCACTGTAAACCTCCACACCACGTGACTAGTTAGCAATGAACCATCTTGTATGTTTTGATTTCTTGCCAACTTGTCCAATTTCAGTTCCAGGGCAAGAAGTAAAGTATTGAAGAACATAAGAAAAGCCATGCTGGATCAGACCAAGGCCCAGCAAGTCCAGCAGTCTGTTCACACAGTGGCCAACCAGGGGCCTCTAGGAGGCCCACAAACAAGACGACTGCCTGTGTTCCACAGCACCTAATATGATAGGCATGCTCCTCTGATACTGGAGAGAATAGATGTGCATCATGACTAGCATTCCTTTTGACTAGCAGCCATGAATAGGGTGCCAGGTCCCTCTTTGCAACCGGTGGGAGGTTTTTGGGGTGGAGCCTGAGGAGGGCGGGGTTTGGGGAGGGGAAGGACTTCAATGCCATAGAGTCCAATGGCCAAAGCAGCCATTTTCTCCAGGTAAACCTATCTTTATCAGCTGGAGATCAGTTGTAATAGCAGGAGATCTCCAGCTAGTACCCGGAGGTTGGCAACCCTAGCCATGAATAGCCCTATCCTCCATTTAAAAACTAGTTTGGGGGGGGGGAGATATTACAGTGTGGCTGTGGAGGGGGAGATGCTGCTGGCTATAGCTTGGAATGGTCAGCTGGTGCCTTTCAAGAAGGCCAACCCAACAATACAGTGTTCCCCAGTCCATCCCCAGGTCCATTGTAGACCTGTACACATTACTGTGAACACACTCATGATCAGTCTCCACTTCATTTTCCAATGTACACACATTGAATAATTCCTGCAATGCATTCAGCACATGTACAGGGGAAGGTGTGGTTTAAGCCCCACATTTATCCCTAGTTCTGGTCCCCAGTTCTGTTTTTAAAGTGAATGTGCACTGGCTCTTTCTTACAAACAGGTGTCTGTGCATAACTGCAAGGTGTATAAGAATTCACTGAAACATGTGAACAGGGCTACCATCAAGCAGACTCACACTGGAATTTCTCAGTTAAATTGAAAGATGCTCAGGCATTTGGGGGCTGATTCTGATCAGGTCCCCAGCTGACAGTGAGAGGGGACTCCCGCCCTCCAGTGTTGTTTTTCTGGCCACTGTGTTTGGAACATGGTACTAGACTTAAAATTTCTCTAAGGGGGTAAATAGCAGCTAGGCCTTCCAGCCCCAGGGATGATGGAGAGCCAGTTCAAAATGGCAACTGTGTCCCCTGCCCCTACATACCACAGGGCTACTTTGGGGTCTGCCCTCAGAGTACACCTGTCAGTGTGGTGTAGTGGTTAAGAGTGGTGAACTCTAATCCGGAGAACTGGGTTCGATTCCCCACTCCTCCACATGAAGCCTGCTGGGTGACCTTGGGCCAGTCACAGTTCTCTCAGCCTACTCCCTCAGCCTCACCTACTTCACAAGGTGCCTGTTGTGGGGGTGGGTGGGAGAGAAGGCAATTGTAAGCTGCTTTGAGACTCCTTAAGGTAGAGAAAATTGGGGTATAAAAACCAGCTCTTCTTCTTCCAGGGCTGGCCCTCCACTCAAGCCACGGCTTTAGGGCAGCACCTTGAGGAGAGTTCTGGTGCTCCACACTCTGTTCATTCTCAGCCACCAGCAACAAGGGAGGTAAATAGCATCACCATCTGGGTCAAGGCCACTAGGGTCTGGGTCCAAGCAAAGCCCCTGCAAGATTGGACCCAGCCAGCAATGGTGTGTGTCCAGGAGGGAGTGGGTGTACCTTGCTTGGGATACAAGAAAAAGCACCTTTCAGCTTTTTGAAATTACCAAAACGTACTGCAGACTCCTCTGGTTTACACCTGCAGTCTAGATGCCCAATTGAAAAGAGGAATTAAGAATTCACATTTTGTCCCCTCCATCTTATATAACCGCTTCATCTCCTCCTTCAGTTGCCTCTCACTGTCTAGGTAAAGACTGCAAGTTTCTTGGGGTGGGGATCTGTCTTTATTGCATAAGTATACAATACAAATATTGCTAAAATAGTATTAATATATCATACTAGTTATTATCAATTTGCATTGGGACAAAAAAATTCTTTGTAAAGCTGAGCACACTCTTTGGGCTTCTGCATACGGTGTGTGTGTTAAGTGCCATCAAGTTGCTTCCGACTTATGGCAACCCTATAAATTGATGACCTCCAAAATGCCCTATCGTTAACAGCCTTGCTCAGGTCTTGCAAACTGAGAGCCATGGCTTCCTTGATTGAGTCAATCCGTCTCATATTGGGTCTTTCTCTTTTCCTGCTGCCTTCAACTTTTCCTAGCATTATTGTCTTTTCCAGTGACTCTCGTCTTCTCATAATGTGACCAAAGTGCAATAGCCTCAGTTTAGTCATTGTAGCTTCTAGGGAGAGTTCTGGATTGATTTGATCTAGAACCCACTGAATTGTCCTTTTGGCAGTCCACAGAATCCATAAAAGTCTCTTCCAACCCCATATTCTGTGTACTGGACAGTTCTATGTATTCAAATCTTGCAACCAAATCTTAGACTAAGTTTGAATATTCCACAGGTTACGTGGAGACTGCCTCGGGGTGATACCTTTCAGCATTGCGCCACAAGATGGCAGCAAAGGATTACAACTAAAAGTCTTGGGCAGCACCCCTTTCTTTACATGAAGCTTGTTCAGCAAATCTTCCCAATAGAATGTAGCTCATCTTTCTGTGCAAAAGGCGCTGTCTTGATTTTCTGCCTCCCCTACCACTCAAACGTCTTGGGCTGTCATCTGCAGAAGCACAGAAACTGCCAACTGACCAAGAGGAAATCAGCACAGCTTGCTCAGGCACTTGATCTGCACGGCAGCTAGATTCGAGTCCAGTAAAGCCTTACAGACCAACAAGTCTCTGGGTATGCATAAATTAGCAGTTGATTTGCATAAACTGACCTGCACAGATTAGCAGCTGAAGCTCCTCCCCTCACACCTGGATATAAACATCACTTGCTAATGTCTGTAGATCAAGCTGCTGTTAAAAGCACAGGAGCAGAGCCCAGTCAAAATAGGTTGGCAACTCTATCCGGTTCCTGACAACATTATTTCCTGTTCTGAAAAGGTCCTAATCTTAAGCGCAGCCAGCTCCTTTCTGTCCCTGCCCACCCCACAGCGATTCCCGTGAATCCTTCTTTAACAAGACCAGACAGTGGTCTTCTGTCACTGGGCTGGCATCTTTTTCTTTTTCTTTGCATAAGGAAATGTGTTCCCCTAAATTGCCTTGTCTGTCCCCAAGAGCCCTTTCTCCAGGGGGAGTCAATCAAACATTGCTAATTGGAGGCCAGCAAGAGGCAATGCAATTAATACAACCCGTGGAAAGGTTGGTGGGTCCTATAGGTTGACATGTATTCCGTCCCACAGCTGGTGGTAGAGATGAAATGCAAGGCAACCCAGGATCAGAAAGGAACAGTCTGGACACAGTCCAAGATGAGAAAAATGGGTATTTCAGTAAACACACTAAAGAAGCAGAATTTCACCACAGGAAGTTAATTAATAAAACTGTCTTCCTGAAACCAAGACGGGGTGGGGGATATCTTTAGGCCTCCCGTTGGGTTGCACAGCCCAGCGCATTGTCGGTAAATAAAGTTGCCACATTTTTCTTGCCCTGCGTTTATGTCTCAAACAGCAGGCTGACCACATAGTTATTAAGCTGGTGGAGATTTCCACACCCTTTATCTCCTCAGCAGTAAAAGCTTTGCTGGCTTCGCTTCCATATTCAGGCTCCTGCTAATAATGCAGGAGCCGGGCCGGTGGAGGAAAAGCTGCTAACCAGATCTGAAAAAGGCACTGGCAAATAAATCAGGGGGTCCTGAAATTACCGCAAGATGGTTCTTGCTGGCACAGGTGAGCAGGCTTCCCCTCTGTGGTATCTGGCAAGTACTCTTGTGTTAGGATAGAAAATCCTGGAAGGGCTGGCCTTAGGTGGCCAGGTGCCTCCTGCAGAGAGTCTGCCTGTCTCCTCAAGAGGAAGGAAGGAGTGATGAAAGCTTGTCCTCTCCGTGTGCTGCTCCAGTGACCTCCACATCAGAGAGCCAGCATGGTGTGGTGGTTAAGAGCGGTGGTTTGGAGCGGTGGACTCTGATCTGGAGAACCAGGTTTGATTCCCCACTCCTCCACATGAGCGGCGGAGGCTAATCTGGTGAACTGGGTTGGTTTCCCCACTCCTACACACAAAGCCAGCTGGGTGACCTTGGGCTAGTCACACTCTCTCACCCCCACCTACCTCACAGGGTGTCTGTTGTGGGGAGAGGAAGGGAAGGCCAGTTTGCCAGTTTGATTCTCCCTTAAGTGGTAGAGAAGGTTGGCATATAAAAACCAACTCTTCTTCTCACCTGCCTGCGTTACAGATGGCAAAAGAAGAGGGTGGGCAGAGGAATGGCACAGCTGGATGCTTTTCAACCTAGGGTTGCCATTAGGCTGGGGGAAAATGCCCTGTCCCTTAATGGGACACTATTTACCAGTTGACGTTATCTACGACTATGCCATGAAAAATTTCTACTCACCATTTCCACAATTCAAGCCTCTACTAAAGAGACAAGACTTTTCTCCAGGCCTGTTGGCAACCCAACATGTGCCACTGTCTTCAGAGGCAAAGAGTCTATAGCTACTAAAGACAGGGCTTTCTTGGTTGTGGTGCCTTGCTGTTGTTTTTAATTCCCACCCTGTCCTTCTCCACCTGGTTCTAACTCTGATGACTTTCTGGCACCAGCTGGAAGTTTGATTGGACAGCTTTGACCATTACAGACGGTGGGCATCTCCTTCCATTTAAAAAGTTGTTCTGTTATGTGCCACTCTGTTATCAGTGGCATTTTTACAGCTGCTGTTTGAAACCATTTTAAGCATCTTGCTGCAGGCTTGGAGCCTAATCTTTACTCTAATTTTAATGCTGCTCTTCCGCTGGAGGAAGACAATGACAGAGGAGGACTGATAAATCTCCCTGGGGAAAGAATCTCATAGGTTTGGTGCCATGGCAGAGAAGACCCTTTCTTAGGTTGCCGCTCATCTAGCCTCCAACAAATCATATCACCTGCTAATTGCTATATTAAATGTGTTAAAAGGCATAACTAATAACTACAAGGGCCAAAGACATGACTTCATAGAAGACGTGATCCTGCTGGTTACATAATACTTGCGCTCAACCTTCAGTGGGACAGTGACAATTGGCCAGGAGGGCACTGCCCCTGTGACGCCGGAAGGCAGAGTCCACCCTATTTGGTGCCCCACATGCCACAGTCCCCACCTCTCTCAGATCCAATCTGGCTCCTTTTCTGCGGCAGGACATTGAATCCTCCTTCTCAAAATAACAATTGTGTATTTATAAAATGCACTGGGTGCATCATCAGGGGCCAGGAAGTATCCCCTTCCCATTCTACTCAGGTCACATGGAGACCCAGGCTATCCTCTGTGCCAGGCAAGCTGGCTTGCAAGCCCCGGCCCCCAAAAGGGTCCCTGTACCTTACCAGAAGGGAGAATTTCCCCTGCCTTTTGCATCACTTCTCCTTGCCTAAAGGTCTTGCATTTCTTAGATTCTAAGCCCTGCAAAGCCAGGTCTGTTATTTTTTATGATTTATGTATAGCCCTTTATTTTATTTACAGTGCCATCGTAAGCACCATTATACCCTTCTGTCCATTGAAGTCAATGGTCTTAGAAGGGTGTAACTCTGCTTCAAGTTGCGATCTTGTATATTTATCCCCCCCACTCCCCCCCCCATCTTCCTCTTGTGGTTGCAACACTGCACAGACTGAATCAGCCGCACCCCAAGGAATGGTACCTTCTATGGAATGGGGGCTATGTAAGAGCATCTCAACAGCGCTTGCGCTAAAGGGCTTCTGGCGGGCTGGGCCCCTGAAGTCAGATCCATCCGCCATTCTTCAGGTCGCCTCGCCCCACGCTAGGGTCACCTTTGTACTGAGTCAAGCAAAAGTAGTCAATGTGACCTGCTCATTTCAAGCAGGGAGGAGTCCATCACAGACAGCAATTTTATTTATTTAAAATACTTCTGCCCTGCTTCTACAAAAAGCACAAAACCACAAAGAAAACCACAATTAACTTATTGGGAGACCTCATGTATGTCACTTCTTAATGAAGGTTTCACAGCAACCAGAGTTTGGCTGGGGAAACTTAAAAGGTTTACTAAATAACGTGTCAATTATCAGTAAAGTTCAAGTGAATAGCTTCAGTGATCCAAATGGTCTTTCTTCTACTGGCTCCCGGTGACTCTCTTCCTCTGAATTTTGATGTTGTTTAGTTCTTCAGTTATACAAGGCTGGAGACCCCTGATGTAAGCACTGATTCAGGACAGAGACAGCTACACCCGGAAGTCCAGATGAAAAAAAAATACAGAGCATCAGGATATTGCCAATGGACAGCTCTTTGCATACCTAAGGTTCAGTCCCCAGCACCCCCAGTTAAAAGGATCATGTTCAGCAGGTGATGGGAAAGTTACCAAAGACTGTGGAGGGCAGTGCGGGTCCTTCCAACAGATTCAGGAAGGGCTTTTCCTCCTGGTGCACTGAGAAAGGCTGCGCTAGTCCCAGAACAAAGAGTGACAGGCACCATTTGGCTTCATCTTCCATCCAGCATCAAAGGTTTTCAGAAGCTGCCCAAGATGGGAGAGAATCGTCCAGAGACTTCAAAGTGGATCGGCAGATCTGTGTCCCTTGGTAGACATTCAACAACCATTTAAAGGTGTAGCATCCCCACAACAAAGCGAGATTTCTGGGGCCATTTATGCTTGGTCACCCCACCGACTACTTTGGGGTTTTGCCTTGATTATGCATGCATTTCCCGACAGAGGTCACCTTGCTCTCCCTGTGCATTTCCATGGGTTTTCCCCATGTTTTCTGGATCCTGGCCAAACACGAATCCAGAAAAGGTGAGCAAAACACATGGAAATGCTTGGGGAGAGCGAGGTGACCTTTCATAGTTGGAAAATGCTAGCATAATCAAAGCAAAGTAGTCGGTGAGGTGAGAGTGAGGAAACAGCCAGGCATAAACGGCCTGAGCGTGTTTTGGAAGCGAGGCAAAACTGGCACAGAACTCAGCAAAGGAACGTCCCCTCCCCATTTCTCCTACTGCGGGGGGCACGATTCATTCCTAAAAAGGTCACAAAGGCCAGTTCTGATCCCTTCAGGAATTCCAGCCGAAATGTTTTTGCTAAGCCATTTCTTCAAGTCACACAGGCAACTCTTGATTTCCAGAGTTCTGCTACACCAGGTGGAGCTCTTCAAAATAAGGCGGCAGAGTGCCTTTTCTACCCCTAGTGATTCACCTTCCCCCACCCCCAAAAAAATCAGAGTGCAGTGCTTTAGGTTAAGGAGATGCATGGCAAAGGGAGAGCTCATACATCTCTTGCAGTGGAGAGCAACTCGTTTTTTGCAGCACACAGGCAGTCGGCCAGCTGGTAGGGCCA
Source organism: Euleptes europaea (assembly GCF_029931775.1). Taxonomy (NCBI): domain Eukaryota; kingdom Metazoa; phylum Chordata; class Lepidosauria; order Squamata; family Sphaerodactylidae; genus Euleptes; species Euleptes europaea. The sequence continues at coordinate 43,646,408 of NC_079324.1, forward strand.
AGGGAAGGTTGAAGGCCAACAGCCTCTGTGTCCTTCTGTTATCTTCCAGGAAAACCCAAACTTCTTGTAGCCAAAGCAGCCAGGAGTCCCTGATGCAAGGTTGCCACAGAGGAGCAGCAATTGCCTTGGGCTTCCCAGAACCCAGCATTCGAGCAGTGATGTCACTTACATGCACAGGGTTTTTTTATTTTTTATTTTTGAAATGGTGCTGCTTTTAATTATAATTCATGAATTAATTTGAGAATTTTTTGCTGGGGGATGGACAGACTGATAGGTAGGATTTCAAGATCTGTCCCTTTAAGAACTGCATGGGAAAGAGAATTGTGGCAGATGCCCCATTCTCCTTCACCGTGCCATGTTGATTAGAATAGTTTCACCCAGAGGAGCCCTGATTAGAATTGATTGGAATAGTTTCACCCAGAGGAGTCTGGATGTGGCACGTAGCATGTTCTGAAGTAGAACTGTGAGTGCTCCAATACTGGTTTCAAATATTTTACCAAGTTTATTAATGAATGTTGAATAATAGTCAAATGGTGTATTGTTATAAGAGATTTTATTCTGGGGGAAGAATAAGTTGACGGGCTACCCTTGGCATGGATAAAAAGAAACGTTAAATTTTCCCTATCTGTCTTTTCCCCTTCTTTTTTTTCTGTACCTCTTATTAAAAAAGAAAAATAATAATTAAAAAAAAAGATTTTACCAAGCTGTATCAAATTTCAAACTGTGCCTGGGCTGAAAGATTAACACAATCAATTCCTTGCATGTGACCTTCCTAAAACATCTACCTCCAGGTTGTCACTTTTATCATGGCCTGGCTGCTTTGGGCATTTGCCAGCAGGCTGGAATTCAGACATCAACAGCTGATTCTCCCCCACCCCCTTATTTGCAAATGCCAGGAAGAGCGTCACTAAGGCTGAGGTTCTGTGAGCCAGGGTGATGTCAAAAGGTTGGGAACAAAGTCAGGAAAACGGAAGATGACGACTCCAGGACTTTTGGGGAGAGAAAACAAAGATTGTGTAACATGAGCAAAGAAGAAATGTGTCCCAATCCAAACAGTATCCATTGTGACAATTCTGCATGAACAACAGCCCCCAAATTCAAGATGGTGCTGACCTGGTGCACATTAGCTGTCCCCCGGGGATGTGCTAATCCTGCTCAACACGCACCGTGCCTTCAAGCCCCTTGCTGTGTTCTAGAGCAGACTTGCTACCTTTAAAAAAAAATGCCAACAGACCTCCTATGCAGGAAAGGCAAAAGTTTATCAGACACAATTTTAGCATGGCAGGGAGCCATAGAAAGATACCTGAAGGGTCACACACACACATTGCACAAGTTGGGGAAGGAGGGGAAGAGTGATCTTTTTCTAGACCTTTTCGTAGAAGATTCTAACTGTGCATTCCTGAGGGGAATGCCTGCGCCGGGCTTAGGAGGCAATGCAGCGGCGCTGCCTCCTAATGAGGTTTCGGCGGGGCCTGGTGCAAAAAATCCGTGCAACCCCTAAAAGGTGTCATATCTCACTGGGGGGAAAGGGGGGCGTTCCTGAGACATAACGGCTTAGGAGGCCACCTAACGGTGGCCCCAGCCCCAGCCCGCCGCCGAGATCCCATGACGGGATCCCATGACGTCCAGGGAATGCCTCCCAGGACACCGCTGCGGCCTTTGCCGGTGGCCCGGCCCAGTGCCTTCACACCAGCACTGGGGCCACAAACGCCGGCATACGCTGCCCGGGCGCCGGTGCTGTGGGCCCTTGCGCCGACGCAGGCCTTCACCGGCCTCCAGAAGACTTTCGTCCTGGCCGCCGGCGCAGCTCAGGAATGCGCAGAAACAACTATAGATCACGATGCAGCTCCTGAGGGACAGATCCCAGCTTGTTTGCAAACACACGTACATTCTCCTTGGAGCCAGAGAGCAAGCTCCTCTCCCTTAGCAGCCAAAGCCACGGCAACAGGGGGACCTTTGTGATGCCTCAGGTGATGGCAAGGGCCACAGCACAGGAGCCATGTCATAGCCATAGGCCCGGACTCTGGACTCATCCCTGCCACTGGCTCTCGATGCTTCCTGCCACCTCGGTGGGAAGCCTCTTATCGCCCCGCTGATAAGCACTATTAGCAGATAAGAGGCTCCGCAAGCCAACCTTGACCTTCCAAGATCCCTCCACATTGGAGCAGGCTGTCGTGTGGCTGGACGTCCCTGATCCACCGCTATGGGCCCCTGCCACACGAGGTCAGGGCTTTGCCGGCAAGGGAGAGGAGGTCCCTGTGCTGCAGAAGAGAGGCTGTTGATGGTTCTGCATATCAGGCTCAGGCTCTGGGTGATGAGCTCTCCAGACGCCCTTGGGCTAGGTCATGCGCTCTCGCCGCTTCTCCCCATCCGTAAATAAGCCTGTGATTGTAAATTAGGTCAATTACCCATGTAGTATTGGCCAGCATTGGATGCTACTGTGAAGCGGAGGGTTTCCCCTTCTCTCCGCAGCACCGTGGTACTGGGTTTTCCTCATCTTTTCTGCAATCTTTCCCAAATCTGCTTCGGGAAACCTTTCCCAAAACTGCTGTTGTTTTGAGAAAGATTGTTGCAAAGCCAAGGACTGACTGGGATTTTCCCAGTCTTGCCCATATCGGCATGATTTCCCCTTCCCCAGCTCCTGCTGTTGCTACCCACGAAACAGCAGGGTGTGTCTATGAGTTTTTTAAAATCTGTAATCGACATTGCTATGTGCCGGTATAACAGTAATGATGCATCAATTACTGGTTTTGGTTTTTTAACTAGAAAAAAAGACCACAGCAAATCACTAAGGGGAACATGCAAGGAAATCTGCCACTTGAAATCCCCTCTGCCCTTAAGACCTTCCAGAGGAAAGCACTGCTGTGTGGGTAAGTGTTTAGTTTGTGCACTGCAACCATTGTGAATAGAAATCCTGCCAGGGCCAGGAGATGGAAATGTTTGAAGACAAGGCTTTCCAGAGCACTGTCCTGCAGCCACAGGACTATGAAGGGCAAACTTTTAAATGCTTTTATTCTTTTTATAATGCAGTTTAGAAGTAGGGTTGCCAGGTCCCTCTTCACCACCAGCGAGAGATTTTGAGCCTGAGGAGGGCAGGGTTTGGGGAGGAGAGGGACTTCAATGCTGTAGAGTCCAATTGCCAAAGCGACCATTTTCTCCAGGTGAACTGATCTCTATCGGCTGGAGATCAGTTGTAGTAGTGGGAGATCTCCAGCTATTACCTGGAGGTTGGCAACCCTATTTAGAAGAGATCCAACCTGCAAGGCCCACTGGCCTCTTCACAGCAGCATCTAGGCCAGGTGCAGGGCAGTGATTCCCAAGAGCACAGAATGTAACTGTGCTGGCCTTATGGAAAGGGACATGAGCTCTTGTGCATCTCCCGTTCGTTTCTTTCTTGGGAGGGTTTTTATTTTATATTCTATTTTTTTAAATTAATTTTCCAAATGGAAAACCACCACCCAAACAAACAATAACTACAGACCTTTTTAAAAACAAACACAGAAATAATATAATAAACAAAAAAAAACCCATAAAGGTGAATCAGATTATTGACGGAGAGCTTAATATTTAACAAATTTTCCTGCGAAGGATGTGTGTAGCTAAAACATGCTCAGAACATGTGCAAAGTGCCTTTTCCTCACCAGAACTACTGGAGTAGATGAATTACCTCCTAATGACATAGAGTAGGTAGGTCCCCAACTAGGTCCAACTTGGGTTGCCAACCTCCAGGTAGTAGCAGGAGATCTCCTGCTATTACAACTGATCTCCAGGCAACAGAGATCAGTTCACCAGGAGAAAGTGGCCACTTTGGCAATTGGACTCTATGGCATTGAAGTCCCTCCCCTCACCAAACCCCACCCTCCTCAGGCTCTGCCCCCAAAAACCTCCCACCGGTTGCGAAGAGGGACCTGGAAACCCTAGGTCCAACTTAACATGAAGGATTCTGGGAACGGAGCCTAACTCCCATGGCTGAATTCCCAGGTTGCCACAATCCCTCTCTTTTCATTACTATTTTGATTGCTTTCTATCAGTTATTTTGTTTCTCTGTCCAGGATGACAAGTACCTTTCTACTACAGCTTTGTTAGAATCTTTCCTGTCTATAGGCCATCCGGTATATTGCTGATTTGTGAACACTTTTCTAAAAATTTGACTCCAAACTTTGCAATTCAGTGATATGTAACTTTCGGTTAACTTCCATATTGTTTTGAGTACTCTAGTCATCCTGGAGAGAAAACTCCAGGATGCCCGTGAACAGAGCGATAATATGACAAGACTGCCGAGGTTCTGGTCTGGCGACTTGTGGCCGGAGGCTCTCAGGGCCTCTGAGGTCCTAGGATTTTACTTGGACTTCCATTGAGTCTCATTCATTGGCCTAGAACTTCCTCCAGAAACGGGATTGGCACAGAGACCCCAAATCCATCCGAGGAACATATCCTCAAGGCTGCTTTGTGTTGCTCCAGATTACTTCATCTCATAGTTCAGCCATGCCCAGGTTCCACTCACAGCAGCGATTCTCATTTTGCTCTGAAGCACGCACTGGCGGGAAGGGGAGGGGGCTCACCCTTTTACAAAGGGTGAATTAAAAAAAAACATTTGGGATGCCTACTTAGGATGTGTCATTTGCTCCTCTTGAGGTTCAACCCAAGCACCTGTGGCCTAAGCCCTGGAACATGTAAACAAATCCGTGTCTCTGAGCATGACTTGAATGCCAAGGATTGAACTTCAGACCCTTTGCCTGCAAAATAGATGCTCTATCACTGAGCCATCACCCCACTGAGTAACTCCAGAAATGTGGGATGAGGACATGAGTTTCTACAGCTCAGCTCAGATGTCACAGGTATGTTTGTGAGATCAGTGAAGAATACCATAGGGTTACCACATTACGTATTCCCAGCGATGTATTAAGAGTTTGAAAATGTTATAAAAAATACTGTTCGCACTTTCTATGTATTCCCACCAATGTATTAAGAGTTTGAAAACGTTATAAAAAATACTGTTTGCACTTTGTTTGGCCCCTTTAGCTGTGAAGACGTCTTCCAACCATTTTGTAGCCGTGGCATCCAAAACCCTTTTAAAGTGATGTTTTTTATAACATTTTCAAACTCTTAATACATCGCTGGGAATACATAATGCGGTAACCCCCCCAGTTAGTGTGGGGGTGGGGAGTAAAACTCAGTTTGAAAAAATGTCCCTATTCAGACTTCCATATTTAATCTTGGAGTGCTGTATAAAGAGAGAAGGTTTGTGCTTAATGAGACAGCAAGGTAGACTTCCCCTGACTATGGAAGATCCACTGATTTAGCAATTGGTAATAACCTCTTTTCCTTTCTGTAAATGTATTGAAATGTATTAGGACAGCAAGGGAATAGCTTGTTGCTGGGCAGGATATCTCTGGGGGTGTATGTCTGTGTGCTAAGGAATTGGGGCAAGAGTCATGGAGGGTTACAGTAAACCATAACAAGAACTGGGTGAAACTGTTACTCTACTGCCGCCTCGATGTCTGGAGTGCTATCAGCTTCACCCTGAATGTTGATGGGTTGTCACATCTTGAATTTGGATAAATATCTCTCCCTCAGTACAATCGGGGCTCAGAGATTTCTGCCCATTAGGGCCTCTGAGTCAGCAGCTGCAAATAAACTGTTTTCTTGAAATAACGATCTCAGGTCTCTCTCTCCCCGCACGAACCCCCGTTTACCACATCATTACCATGAACAAACTCTGCCTTTTGTGATATGTCACTGACCCCATGCCGAAGAATCTGAATTCCACACACGCATGAGCCCCAGTGATTTTCTTTAAAAACGACAAAAAACTATGAATTGACTGAAACAATTGTACATCATCTTTCAAATCATTGAATCTACAGGGATTCAAACTCTATTCCAGGGAACCCCACTGGAAAGCAAGAAGGGATTCTCGGAACCTTATCCAAGACTCCTCCATAAGATCAATCACATAGTCCAGCCATGTCCTGAAAGATGGCATGCTCTGCCACATCCAATCTTCCCCCTGAAACACTGCAGTTGCAGAAGAGTGTTGGGTGTGTTATTGGAAACACGTTTGGCTCACGTGAGGTCTGGCCAGCATTTTGCAGAAATTTAGCAAGCACTCCTGAAGATGGCTTAGAATTCTCTGCTTCATGTTAGGGTTCCTCAGCAGAAGGGTTGTTACCTGCAGGCTTCCCTGATGGTAAAAGGTTTGAAATCCCACAAGTTCAAGTTCATTATAGCCTTTTCATTGCCACACTTAACTTTGTGTGAGGGTCTCTGTCTTTGTGTCTCTGCTTTCCATCACCTGCGGTGTTATCAGTGAACTCGTAAAAGCAGTTCACACCTTCTGGTCTCAGGCGCCAGGCCTGATGGCCCATGTATCTTCCCCCCCGCTGTTCTTCCTGCCAGTACTCCCTCAGGCCGGTGCGGCCTTGGAAGTGTGATAGCCGCACCAGACTTCCTGGGATCCGTCTGATGTTTTGTATTATGCCAAGCTTGTAACTTCCCATAACAATAAGTGTGAACCCCAGTGCCCCAGTGCCCTGGAGTCAATATATTCTGTAAACCCGTATAGCCCCTCACTTGCAACTTTCTACCTGTGCCTGTCTCATCTCCTGAAGGCTTCAATAAATCTATTGTTTCTGTATCAACGTCTGAGCAACTGATTTGGAGAAGCAAACTCAGAGAGGGGGATCTCTCACATTAAGTTGCAAGTCCTTGCCTCTCGGACTGCAGCTGTACCGCTTTGGACAGAATGTCAGCCGACGAGGACACCACCCCTAACCCCGATGCTCCCAAGGAACCGGACGAGCCGGAGAAGCCGGACCCGAAGGAGGAGGGAGCCAAGCCAAAGAAACCCAAGGGTCGCGCCCCCGACCAAGATCGGGACGGACGTCCCCGGGGGCTTACTTATTGGCTGGACTCTCCCAAGGGCTGGTCGCTCTCGCGGACTGCGGCGAAGGATCGCCGGTTGGCCTTCCCCAGCACGGGACTCGAAGGGGACCCGGCCCGCAAAGAGGCCCTCATGGAGGAAGAACGAAAGCAGTGGCAGGAAGACCGCCGGGCTATGCAGGAGCAGATGGAGATCATGCAACGCGTAATGGGTGAGATGGCCACGACCCTAGATGCGCTGAAGTTGCAACCTCCAGCCGGTGCTCCCCCAGACGGGGCGCCGGTAGTTCCGCCCGCAACCCCTGCCCCCCCGGCCCGTCGGGACCTGAAAGTCACGTATGACGGGTCGGGAGACCAGTTGACCTTTTTTATGGTCCAAGTAGACATTTTTATGCGGGAACAAGGCCGAACCTTCGTTTCTGAGGAGTCCCGGGTGCAGTACGTGGCTTCCTTACTGCAAGGGGAGGCGGCTGCCTGGATGGTGTTGCAGTATGAACTCCGCTCGCCGGTGCTGCGAACCCTGGACGAGTTCATGGTAGCACTCCGAAACCGTTTTGAGGACCCGACTCTGGGTGAGCGGGCTAAAGCCTCCCTGATGCAACTGCGCCAAGGGACTAAGTCGGTGGCGCAGTATGCAAGTGAGTTCCAGTCACTGGCTAGCCGAATTCTGGACTGGAGTGAAGCTACCTTGGTACAATGTTTCAGGGAGGGTCTCAACCCAGACCTCCAACATTGGGCCTTCATGCAAGGGAACCCCCCGGATGTGGAAGGTTGGGTTCGCCATGCTGCTGACATCGAGAATCGCAAACAACTCCTGAACTTGTCCAAGCAACGGATTGGGCGAGACCCCAGGCCCCGAGGTGACCGTGGCCGGGAACTCCGGCAAGGGGGTGGCGGGGGTCTCTCGGCCGCGGAACGCCGCAAGCGGTTCGAGGCCGGCGTCTGCCTGATCTGCGGGGGAAAGGGTCACTTTGCATCGCAATGCCCCTCTCGCTCAGGCCGTCCGACCCCCCCCCGCCAAACCCAGGCCGAGCCGACGAAACCGGCCGCCGACAGCCAGCCTCGCCGCAGAAGTGGACCACTGAGCCGGCGCTCCGGCGCACCCTCCGCTCTCCACGCGCGCCCCCAGGATGGGGCATCCGACTCTACGGTCCCATCGGGGTCCCGGATTACAAATACCGCCTTTGATTCGGACGGCTCCCCGGAAGCCACCACCCCGTCCCCCTCTTCCAGCGAGGAGGAAGAGTGGGAACAGCCGGCAAAAAACGCCGTCGGTCTGCTGTAGAGGGGGCTCCGCAGCAGACCGTCCCTATCGTTGTGCAAGGAGCTCCACCGATGGTAAGCGCCCAAGAGGACAATGTATTTGTGCGTGTTCATCTGTCCCTACCCAAAGGGGGTCCCCCGTTAGAGGTCCCCGCGTTGGTCGACTCGGGGTGTGCCCGCACCATGATAAATGAGGAAACTGCCAAGAAGTTGGGTGTCCGGCGCAAGCGGCTTCCGGGACCCCTCCGTTTTTCCCAAATGGACGGGAGTGACTTTAAACGGGGCCCTGTGACCCACAGAACTGCAGCCGTGATTATGTCCGTGGGGGAACATTGGGAACGGTTGTATTTCACCATCGCCCCTATTGTAACCCCTGTGGTGTTAGGGATGAACTGGTTAAGGGGACACAATCCCTCCATTGATTGGGTTAAACGGGTGCTTTCCTTCCCCGAAAACCCCTGTGGGTTGCATGACAAGGAACGGGTACTCAGAACTCCAGCCGCCGCACTGGTAGGGTCCCCCGCCCCAGTCTCTCCTCAATTACCCTCTGAGTACTCGCAGTTTACTGATGTTTTCGATGTTAGAGAGTGCGACGAACTGCCTCCCCACAGAGAAACGGACTGTGCCATCGAGATTGTAGGGGAAGGCAAACTGTCTAAGGGAAAGGTTTACCCCATGAGCCCTAGTGAAAAGACTGTATTGCGAGACTATCTGGATGTCAATCTGGCGAGGGGTTTCATACGCCCCTCCAAGGCTCCTTATTCAGCCCCAGCTTTCTTTGTAAAGAAAAAGACGGGAGATTTAAGACTGTGTATTGACTTTCGCAGACTGAACGCAGTCACCCAGTCTAATGCTTACCCCCTCCCTCTTATTCCTGACCTTCTAGCACAATTAAAGGAGGGCCGAATCTTCACCAAACTGGACTTGGTAGAAGCCTACCACCGCATTCGCATCAAAGAAGGAGACGAACCCAAAACGGCCTTTTCCAGTTGTTTTGGGATGTTTGAGTACCTGGTCATGCCGTTCGGACTTTCGGGGGCTCCGAGTGTCTTTATGCAATTAATTAATGAAGTTTTGCATGATTTACTGTTTCGGGGGGTGGTGGTATTTCTCGATGACATTCTTATTTACTCTGAGACCATGGAAGAACATGTGCGCCTAGTGCGAGAAGTGCTCCAGCGGCTGCGGGAGCACAAACTGTATGCTAAGGTGTCCAAGTGTGAATTCCACCAACCTTCTATTACATTTCTGGGGTACGTGATTTCCCACCAAGGGTTGGAAATGGACCCCGCCAAGGTCCAGGCGGTGCGGGACTGGGAAACCCCCACTACCCGCCGCCAACTTCAACAGTTTTTGGGGTTTGCCAACTTTTACCGGAATTTCATTCCCAACTTTGCCCAAGTTGCGCTTCCCCTCACTGCCCTGTTGCGTACCAAGGACAGGGGGGCTAGCGCCGCGCTCCCCTCAGCCCGTCTGCAATGGTCCCCCCAGTGCCAGCAAGCTTTTGAACGTTTAAAGCTACTTTTTTCATCCGAACCCGTTTTGGCTCACCCGGATTGCACCAAGCCCTTCGTGGTGCAGGTGGATGCCTCGGATGTAGCCATGGGCGGGGCCCTATTGCAGAGGGATGAGGGGGGACGGTTGAGGCCATGCGCCTACTTCTCCAAGAAGTTTTCCCAGTCCGAAATCAACTGGGCCATTTGGGAGAAGGAGGCAGCAGCGGTCAAACATGCCCTTACCATATGGAGACACTTCTTAGAGGGGGCCGAGCTGCCGTTCGAAGTGTGCACAGATCACAAGAATCTTGAGGCTCTCAAGGGAGCTAGAAAACTCAATGCCAAACAAATTCGGTGGGCCCAATTTTTTGCAAAATTCCGGTTCACCCTCAAACATGTCCCTGGCAAAGAAAATGCCCTAGCTGATGCTTTGTCACGACTTCCCCAGTATCGCAACGATTTCGATCGCCCCGTCGACTCCCTGTTCACTCCCGAACAGCGAGGGGAAGTCCCTGGCTTGGCCGTCACCACCCGATCCCAAGCCCGCCAACCGGAGACCCCCCCTACGCTCAAAGGTATCCCGGAAGCATTCCAACAGCGACTCCGGGACGCCTCCTTACAGGAGGAGGAGCACCATCTCCTCCCCACTGGCTTGGAACGAACCAACACTTGGTGGGTGCAAGGGGGGAAACTATATGTCCCATCTTCCCTTCGCAAAGAAGTATTGGGACTTGTACATGGGGCCAGGCTAGCGGGTCATTTTGGTTTCATAAAAACGCTTCACCTGGTTCGAAGGCAATTCTGGTGGCCCGGTATGAGATCTGATGTAGAGTTGTATGTGCGCAGCTGCCCCACCTGCGCCACAGCCAAGAAACGGATGGGAAAACCCCCGGGGCTTCTCAAACCGCTTGAGAACCCCTCCCGTCCCTGGGAAGTCATCGCCATGGATTTTATCACCGACCTACCTCCAAGTCGGGGGAAAACGGTTCTCTGGGTTATCACAGACCTCTTTTCCAAACAGGTTCATTTCGTTCCATGTGCAGGTCTTCCTTCAGCCCAGGGCTTAGCTAAACTGTTCATCACGCACGTCCTCAGGCTACACTCGATCCCGAGGAAGGTCCTCTCCGACCGGGGGGTCCAGTTTGTTGCCAAATTCTGGCGGGCTTTCCTAAAGTTAATGGGAGTGGAGGAACAGGGCCTTTCTTCCGCCTATCACCCCCAAACGGATGGTCAAACGGAACGAGTAAATGCGGTAGTAGAATGTTATTTGCGTTGCTATGTAAATTTCCACCAGGACGACTGGGTCGACCTGCTGCCATTTGCCGAATATGCGTACAACAATGCGCCTCATTCCTCTACCGGCTTTAGTCCCTTCCAAGTTATATACGGGACGGATTTTGGCCCTTTCGGTTCTGCCCCCGTCTCGCCAGAGCTCCAGTCTACCCCTGATCTTCAGGAGTGGATTCAGGTGGTTAAATCCACCTGGCCATGGTTGCTCAAAAATCTGGAAAGGGCAAAAAGCAAGTACAAGGAACAAGCAGACAAACACCGGTCTCCGGGATGGGAACTCAAGGTGGGGGAGCAAGTCTATCTGTCCACCAAAAACCTCCGCTCTCTTCGCCCCTGCAAAAAACTGAGCGACCGTTATGTAGGACCTTTCCCCATTACCAGAGTAATCAACGAGGTTACCGTGGAACTGAGTCTCCCTAAGACTCTCAAGGGAGTTCATCCAGTCTTCCATATAAGCCTCCTCAAACCTTATGTAGCAGCTCCCCAGTTCCACCCCCCTCCCGCTCATGAGATTCCTACCGTAGTAGGAGGGGATACCCATTTGGAAATATCCAAGGTTTTAGATTCCAAATGGAAGAAAGGGAAACTGTTTTACTTTGTTCGCTGGAAAAACCTTGGCTCCGCTCATGACGAATGGGTGGCCGCACCCCACATGGCGGCTCCTCGCTTGGTCCGAGAATTCCACCTCGCTTATCCCGATAAGCCTCGTCCTCTCGGAGGGGGGCCTTAAGGGGGGCAGAATGTGAGGGTCTCTGTCTTTGTGTCTCTGCTTTCCATCACCTGCGGTGTTATCAGTGAACTCGTAAAAGCAGTTCACACCTTCTGGTCTCAGGCGCCAGGCCTGATGGCCCATGTATCTTCCCCCCCGCTGTTCTTCCTGCCAGTACTCCCTCAGGCCGGTGCGGCCTTGGAAGTGTGATAGCCGCACCAGACTTCCTGGGATCCGTCTGATGTTTTGTATTATGCCAAGCTTGTAACTTCCCATAACAATAAGTGTGAACCCCAGTGCCCCAGTGCCCTGGAGTCAATATATTCTGTAAACCCGTATAGCCCCTCACTTGCAACTTTCTACCTGTGCCTGTCTCATCTCCTGAAGGCTTCAATAAATCTATTGTTTCTGTATCAACGTCTGAGCAACTGATTTGGAGAAGCAAACTCAGAGAGGGGGATCTCTCACACTTTGCTGGACAGACACCCTTTCCCAAGACCAAGATCTCCTTCTAGAAGCCTTCTTATACTGCTATCAGAGGAAAGTGAGTGAAAAAAGCCACACATGGTCCTGTTTGCAGCTGGATCTATCAAGAGCAGCCTGATCCAAGAAGCAGTATGTATGTGTGTGTGATGCAGACACTTACTTGGCTCTGAGGACAGAGGCTTATCCCAGCCAAATCATGCCCCACACACCATCCAACACAAAATAGGGCGATGCTTGTGACACTTCATAACAAGGGTCATTACCAGATCCTCCAGTTGGCCAGTAGTGAAGATTCAACCCTGCCTGCTTCCCACTGTATTCATTTACAAAAGCCCATCCTTCACTTTTGCAAAAGGCAAGGAGACACTAGAAAAAAACATAATTGTCCTGCAATCAGTGATCAAAATGAACTTCACCAGCCTGCAAAATGGCCAGCAGTACACCTCTATGTTCATCCGTGTGCAATTTACAAGGATGCCTCCCCACCCCTTGCACAGAGACTTATATAGAGGGAGTTGAACTCTGAAGAATAGCAGATCTAAAACTTAACTCATGCTAACTCAACATTGTAACAAGGGACCCCCAAAAGGCAAAAATAGGAGCTGTGATTTATTAGGACCAGGAAACAAAATAAGAGGGAAGGGGGACAGAATGAGGGGGCCACCTCATCCCTTTGATACTGCAGCTACATAGGCCAGGGTCTGTGTGGTACCACCCTGGCCTGATCAGGCTTTTGGCAAGGCAGAGAAAGGCACAACGTTGGACCAGCTTCAAAGGGAATTAAGCCTACTGGAACAGCTCATGCTACACCAGATGGGATTTTGTTACAAATCTGTCTCCACCCACATTCCATGGCGCGTAAATCTGGTGGATGGGAATGTCTCATACGGCTTTCTTTCCTCTCCGTGGTCTTATCCATAAGGCCAGCAGACCTGTACTGGAAGGAGAAAACTTCTTTCCGGGGTGGAGGAAAGGTCCATGTTTCCCATTCCCACGGCATCATCATGCAGAGCAACAGCTAGGAATTTCATTGTCTAGCACAAGCTCACAATTTGACAACCTGTTTTCTCCACTCCCCATCAAAACCAGATGAATAAAGAATGGCAGTGATCCTTTAAGTGTTCCTGATGTCATTTCAGAGTTCTCATTGCTGATGAAGACTGGTCCCATCCAGATGCCATTGTGCGCCAAACCTCCAAACCCTGCTAGCTGCTGGCATCTAATATGTCTGATTTATCCCACCTGCAATATTTGTTTGCTGAATGTGATCTAATGGGTGAGACTGCAGGCACACAGTCAATGAGAAGCTGTACAGATACTGCTGTGTCTGGCCTGCTGCCCACACTAAGCCTCCGGGAAAGTAGCTAATGTGTTTTTCATCTAGGTTTCATCCTGAGATTTCCCCCCACACTGCAGAGACAAGGCCCTTTCCCTTTTGTCCAACTGACAATACAGCATAGAATAATCCTGCTTGCCACAGGAAGAGGGACAGGGGGATAACACATGGACTGGTGTGGGGGCAGGAGAAGTCACAGCTAACCGATCTGGTGGCAGATTTTAAAGTATGTGGGAGTGTGTCTCCAGGTAGCAAGCTGGCAAACTCTGTCCATGTTCCTGGAGTACTAGGAGCTGCTCAGGGTTAGTGGTGGCTTCCAACAGGCAGAAATCGCTCCTAGACTGATAACTTATCAGTTGCTTATCTCCAAAAGGTGCCACATCACCAGGCGATTGAACACAGAGCAACTTTCCCTGCAGATGGGCCGAGGAGGAGGAGATCTACACGGGTGACTTAAAAACAAAAAGAGAGAATGACCTCCATAAACCCTCTTCTGAGGGCCGATTCTTTCTCCTTTAGTTACCCAGACAGAAATGGTCTCCTCCTGTTCTTCCCACCCCCACACGCAAAGCTAATCTTAGACCTAGTAGGGGAGACAGGTACTCCTAGCTATCTTCTTTCCCCTAGAGGAGTTCACAACAGTTTCAGAGGAACAGTTTCAGAGTGTGAACCCCCTGGGCCAGCATCATGGCCCCAATCCAAAGTGCTCCCCACAGAGTTGCTTTTTGAGGCTTAAATCGTATGTTTGTTGGGCAATTTAGTCATAGATGGCCTGGCCCTTATTTAATGCAGAGTAGCAGAAGCAGCCAGAAGGAGGGACTGATCCTTGCAGACCTCTGCTCCCCAAAATAAGCCTGCATCCATCCAAGCAATAAGTGCTGGAGTTGTGCCTGGTTCAAAGCTTTGCTTTTGTGTTGTCTCGAATGGGATCCCCCCCTGCCCCGCCAACCAACACATATAAACTGAGGTTGTGCAACCCAAAATAAGCAGTGCCACCATTTTTGAAATTGAGCGACAGCTATGACTACAAACATACCATCTCACAAACTAACAGACCAATTCTTCTGCTAAGGATATCCTAACTAATCCTTTTAACTGGAGTCGCCAGAGATTGAAGCTGGGATTTTCTGCATGCAAAACAGATGCTCTACCACTGAGCCACAGGCCCTCCCTCCCTGGAGGGGGAGAAAAAGCATACAAAGCAAGTTCACAGCATTCTTATGCATAACTGTATGTTTCCCACCACCACCACCACCCCTGGCAGGATCGCAGTGGTATGCAGTGCAAGACTGCATCTATTCCTAGCACCAGTCAGAATTGCACCCTCCTCACACCTGTTCAAGTCAGCTTGGGATTCCTGCAGGGCAGGTACTTCCCCCCTGCGTCACCATCGGAGGATGGCAATGAGTCACTCCAAACAAGTGGCCTGATCTTCTGAAAGGGAGGGGAGAGGGAACCGGAACAGGAGCAGGGCAGGGCACAGATGGAGATGGCAGCTGTCCAGGGAGACGGGTATTAGCTGGGGCTCCCTCTGGGCTTCGGAGGCTACCAGCCACAGGAAGCCCCAAAGACAACATGATCTGTTATGTGTCTTTAATGGGGTGGGGTGTGTGGGGGGGGGCAGGGCATAGGTTTCTTGCAATGGCTGAATTGCAAGAGACAGGACACAGCCTCCCCGGTTAAGTATCTTTACAAGAGAGAGAGAGATCCTCCTTGGAGTTTTCGCAATATGCAACTAAATCTGCTCATTGCTTAAAGCCAGATGAACCCATTAAGATTTTTAAAAAACGTAACTGCATTTTGCAATCAGCTCTAGTTACCAAACATCCATTCAGTGGCGGACTGGGTCTGAAAATATTGGTTGCCAGGAGATAAAGGGGGCCCACCCACAATATAAGGCTATCATTTAATTTTATAAGAAATAAATAAAAATTTCAAAAAACGCATGAGTGGAATAAACGGTACAATTAAAATTTTAGTCGCCTACAGCAATAGTATTAGAACTTAAATTATATTTTCAAGCTACTAAAAGGCCATTAACATTTTAACATATTGTCTAAGGTTTAAGGGGCCCCACTTCATCCCATCGGGCAAGCTGACACCCCAGCCAGTCCGCCACTGCATCCATCCGCTTCGGGCCTCGCTTGCGGGCATCCCGGCAGAGGCACCTGCTAGGAGCAGGATGGCGGTCGAGAGGGCTCATTTCCTGGCCGCCTGACCCAGCAGGGCAGTCGCTTTTCGACGGATGGCTCTTGGGACTAATAGAAAAGAGCAAGAGCCCAGTAGCACCTTAAAGACTAACAAAAATATTTTCTGGCAGGGTATGAGCTTTTGTGAGCCACAGCTCACTTCTTCAGGTACAGCTAGAATGTGAATAAATCTGTCTCATACACTGCCAGAAAATATTCTTGTTAGTCTTTAAGGTGCTCCTGGACTCTTGCCCTTTTCTACTACTTGGTTAGTTCATGGTTCTGAAGTTCTGAAGAAGTGAGCTGTGGCTCACGAAAGCTCCTACCCTGCCAGAAAATATTTCAGTTAGTCTTTAAGGTGCTACTGGACTCTTGCCCTTTTCTACTACTGCAGACAGACTAACACCCACTGTGAATCATCTCTCAATTGTCTCTCACAGCTCCTACCCCGCCAGAAAATATTCTTGTTGGTCTTGAAGGTGCTCCTGGACTCTTGCCCTTTTCTACTACTGCACACAGACTAACACGGCGACCCACTGGGAATTATCTTGGGACTAAGAGGCCTGGCACGGGCAGGGGACCAGGGGGCGGCTCAGACGAGTCGTGCCCCCCGCCCCTAACCGGGATCGCGGACTAGCCGGGCCGAAGCCACGTGCTGAGGCCGAGAGGGGCGGGTCGCGAGCGGGGGGGGGGTTCCCCAGAGCCGTCCAATGACGAGCGCCCGGGGTGGTCCAACCCTCCCCTTGTCAAAAGGCGCCGCCGCGGGCGGGCAGCTCCATTCATTCATTCATCCATTCATTCATTCATCCATTGGCCCGTGCGTCCGTCCGCTGCGATGGCCTCCTGCTCCTGGGCGCGGCCCTTGCTGGCCGGGCTGCTGCTGGCCCTGGCGCTGCCCCCGGCGGCGTCGCGCGGCCCCTGGAGCGCGGCGAGCACGGCGTGCCACACGGTGTCGGCGGCGGCGGGCAGCGGCGGCCGGCTGCGGAGCTTCGTGTGGCGTCGGGGCGGCGGGGCCGGCGCGCTGCTGGTGCGGGGCGCGTGGGACGCGCGGGGGCGGCCGCTGGGCTGCGCCTGGCGCGCAGAGCCCGCGCTGCTGGCCTCCTGCGAGGGCGGCGCGGGGCGCGGGGCGCGCGCCGCGTGGGGCCCGGAGCTGCGGCGCGACCTGGACGCCTTGGCGGAGCGGCGGGGCTGGTGCCGGGGAGCGGAGCGGCCGGGGCCGGCCCGGGGCGGGCGGGTGCGACGCGGCTGGACCATGCCGGGGACCCTGTGGTGCGGCGCGGGCAACTCGGCGGGCAGCGCTTCCGAGCTGGGTAAGCGGCGCGCGGGCGGGCGGGCGGGTCGCTCGCTCGTCGGAAGGGACAGCTCTCTCGGGGGGATGTACTCAAACGAGTGACAAGTCAGCCCATTGGAAGCCATGCGGGAGGCTGCACGGCCCATTGGAGATAGCGGGAGAAGAGAGCGTCGGTTGCCTTGCGTTGACTCCATTGAAAGACATGACAGCACAAAGTCCAGGAGCACCTTCAAGACTAACAAGACTATTTTCTGGTAGGGTATGAGCTTTCGTGAGCCGCAGCTCACTTCTTCAGAAAGCTCATACCCTACCAGAAAATATTCTTAAGTAGTAGAAAAGGGCAAGAGTCCAGTAGCACCTTAAAGACTAACAGAAATATTTTCTGGTAGGGTATGAGCTTTCGTGAGCCACAGCTCACTTCTTCAGATACCTGAAGAAGTGAGCTGTGGCTCACGAAAGCTCATGCCCTACCAGAAAATATTTCTGTTAGTCTTGAAGGTGCTACTGGACTCTTGCCCTTTTCTACTACTGCAGAAGTGAGCTGTGGCTCACGAAAGCTCATACCCTACCAGAAAATATTTCTGTTAGTCTTGAAGGCGCTACTGGACTCTTGCCCTTTTTGACTACTGCAAACAGACCAACACGGCTACCCACTGGGAATTACAGCACAAAAACGGTTGCAAACAAAACGTGGTCTTCTCCCATTATCTTCAATGGGCTGTGCAGCCTCTCCCATGGCTTCCAATGGGCTGACTTGTCATTCGTTTGAGTACATCCCCTCTTTGGGGGTTTCATAATTCTGTAACCATGAATGTATGAATAAGTATATATAGGTACTCTTTTGTATTTTCTTATGTTGATTTTTTTTGTTCTTTTTTTGTGTGTGTGTTATGTTATAAAAATTAATAAAAATTTATATATGTATATAAAAAAAGGAAGGGACAGCTACCGACCTGCCTTCGTGTAGACATCAACCCACAGGGCCCGCCTGCCGCCCCGATGAGGACTCCAAGCGGCAGGGAACAGGTGGCATTCGAATAAAGAGTCCTCCTGAGCATGTGCAAAGTGCCGCTCCCAGTCCGCGGACAGCCCGCACACATCAGGGAGAGATTCCCAGTGCGGAGGCGGTTTCCAGGGGGATTCGAACCCGTGCACCTGTTGCCTGGAACCTGCACAGTCTGCTCTGGCAGTCTTCGGGAATAAGGGGGAGAATTTACTAACAGAGGGGTTCCTCGGTGAAACAGGCTTCCTCGGGAGGTGGTAAGCTCTCCTTCTCTGGAGGTTTTTAAGAAGAGGTTCGATGGCCATCTGTCAGCAATGCTGATTCTATAACCTTAAGCAGATGATGAGAGGGAGGGCATCTTGGACATCTTCTGGGCATGTAGTGGGGGTCACTGGGGGTGGAGATAGTTGTGAATTTCCTGCATTGTGCGGGGGTGGTGGACTAGATGACCCTGGTGGTACCTTCCAACACTATGATTCTATGATTATTCTGAACATGCTCAGAGGAACTCTGTTCACCAGTTTAGGTGGGGGGAGGGAATAGCCCTAGTGATTTTGTGGCATAATTTGTATTCCTCTCTGCACTGAGGGCCAGCCCTGATATCAGAGGAGGCTCTGAATTCGAGCCTCCCTCCCCTCCAGCCCTTGGAAAAGCCCCAGTTGCCCAGGCTGAACTGAGTAAGTAAGAGGCTGCGCTCAGATTCAAAGCCAAAAATTTTAGGTAGGCACAGCTGCTCTCAAGAAAACTCCTAAAGCAAAAGCTGTACAATACCTTTTCTGATCAGCCAACTCAAAACATTGTTCAAGCTTTGGGGTACTGCTAAACTCTTAATCATGTTTAAAAACCAAAGTGGGGGGGGGATGTTTCAGGGCACATTCAGGAGGCTGCTCCTGCTTGGAAAGCCCTGTGCAAGACATTCATGAAAGGCCTTGAGGTCATGACTGGAAACATCTTTTCCCCCTCCCCTCTTTTTTAAAACATCAAACCTGATGAGTTCTGGAAGACACTGCTTGCCTGGAAAAGGCACTGAACGTTTTTGGTTCTACAATTTTTCACATATCGTCTCCTAACGTTGTCTTCAAGACACCTGTAGTGGGGCTGTTCCAATCTTTTTCTCCCCCTTCTCCACCCCCCCATCCCTGGGAGGAGAGTAGGGTCCCCTTTTCAGGCAGTTTCCCTCCCCATCGGCTTCCCAAATCCCACTTCTGCCACCGGTGACAATCCGCTGGGTTCACTGGCGTCCACTTCTGCATATGTTTTCAGAAATCCTGGAGATTCGGGATTGGGGGCAGCTCTGTCCCTGGCTGCTGCAGAAGCCATAGAAAAGGAAGCGTTAATTAATTCCAAGTGGAGAGTGGGATGCCCCTGGGGAAGCTGGAGAAAGACATTGGGCTCCCCTGCCTAGTCTGGTCGGAGTCCTCCCTGCAGTCTGACCCATGAGTGGAGAGGGTGGGGGCTGCCAAGAAGAAGAGCCCTGAGAAGGGTTGGGGGACAGGAAGGAAGGTGGTGCCATGTCCTCCCAGCCTGGGTCCTTCCAGCTGCCAGACTGTCAGCCTGAGGGTCCCTTCCTCTGGAGCCATGCACACCCAGGCAGCGCCTCTTCGCACTTCAAAGAAAATTCCCTCTGCTTTGTTCATTGCGTTATGCTCGGAGGAAGCTGCCAGGGGTACCACAGTGAAATTTCGTAGCCGAGGTTGCCAAATCAAGGAATAGCAGATGTGCTTGATTACTGAGCATGTCCTTAGGCAAGAAATGGGTACATCCTGTGCTAACCAATCATCTTGAAGTTAAAACACCATCTAAAGGGCAGATGAGGCTGTGTTCAATGAGCGTCCACCGTTCACTGTGATTGCAAAGCTGGTGTTTCGTCATCCCTGGATGGGATAGTAGGTTTGGCAAGGATGGCTAGAATGCTCTCTCATCAGCACACTGCTGGACATTCTGGCAAGGGGGAATAAATCCATATCCACTTTAGAAGAAAGCATATTGTGTTGAAATTAGAACCCAGGTAGTCCACCAAATCGGTGGTAATTCTGAACCTATGGAACTGCCTTATTCTGAATCCCACCTTTGGTCTATCAAAGTCACTCTGGCAGTGGCTCTCCAGGGTCTCAGGCAGAGGTCTTTCCCATCACCTGCTACTAGATCTTATTTTATCTGGAGATGCCAGGGATTGAACTTGGGTCCTTCTGCATGCGAAGCAGATGCTCAACCATTGAGCCATCCCCACCCCAGTTCTGAGTGTGGCCCTTTGCTGGAGAACTTTAGAAGCGCTTTGCCGGATCTCACCATAATAACCCCAGTAAATGCTCAGTCACCAGTGGAATTGGCCAACAGTCCATTTGAGGCATACGGTTTCTGGATCTCTTCCAGATAGCTTCTTGGAGTTTCTGCCTGGTTCTAAAATACTGGTTCCCAGTTTGTGACAGAAAAACAAATGGGATCCTTGCTAAAGTTCAACGTTCATAATTTTCGGTTGAGATAGTATTGACTTTGAATCAAGATGGTTTTCTGGACCAGGTGTTCTTTTTGGGGTTTTTTTCTGATAGGCTGAGTGTTAAAGGTGGACCCCTCCCCACGTCAGATAGCATTGCCAAATGTCCCTACAGCCATACCTCTTTTTTAATGCAAAATGGATTCTTACAGTGTAAAATTGTTGTATGCACACAGGTAACGGGGACAGTAAGGGTTTCTGCTGATGTACAAAAGGAAATATTGATTAATTTAAATCACTTATCTACCACCTCATAGCCACAAGGCTTTAGAGGCAGTGTACAGGAGTAAAATGTTTTTTCATACCATAATTAATCCGTGGAATTCACTGCCACAAGAAATGACCACTAAATGGAGTATTTTTTTTTTAAATGAAAGGATTAGACAAGAATAGGTCTGTCTACAGCTACTAGCTGTGACAGGTAAATGGAACCTCCATGTTTAGAGGCAGTATACCTCTGGTTCCCTGAGGCTGGGGCAACAACCTGTAAGCTTTTTACTAGTTGACTTACTGCTGTAGAAAACAGGAACGTTGGACTAAAATGGATCTCTTGAACATTTGTGCCAATGAATATATATGCATATGGTACACAGGTAAGCGATGCTTCCACAGGTGAGAAGGGAAACAGAATGGCCTTTTAGGCTACATATCTGGATGCATCCACAGGATATGTGAGTTAGTAATTTAATCAGACCATCTAGATCTATAAAACGCTGAGAACCAGCTTTTGGAAGTACGTGTTTTTTGTGAGGTTTGAATGTTCAGAACAGAAGCAGGACTTTGCATGTCCAAGTTATCCATAACCTGGGAAGGATCCTGACAAACCCCTTTCTTCTGCTGAAAAAGACAGTTGCGTTACTGCTGTACTCAACCCACACCCACCCAGGACCACAAGGGGACAGCATTATATTATATTTTCCTGCCGCCAGTATATGGCCAGGATTTCCAAGCTGGGGAATCCAAATGCTTGTTAGCTGCTTGCGAAGCAATGTGCATGTTGGAAGAAGGGAAATAGTGTAATAGAGCTTCACTTTGCAGGAGGTTTCAGAAGTCTGCATGGACAGCAAAAATACAATTCCACCAGTCTACGATGACCGTCTAGTCAGCATTGACAAAAAACATCTAAAATGTCTCGCAGATTGAAGGAATGTGAATAATCTCATTGTGAGGCGTGTGCGCTGCATCTTTGCAGGTAGCCTTTAAAAGCCCAACTGCCTATTTTGTTCAATCCACTCCTCTTCCACACACTCCCCTCTCTTCCTGGGGACTGCAGAGCTTGTCTGGCTGCTAGAAATACAGGGTTCCAGGCTAAAAAAAAAAGCCCTGCAGTTCTGTTGCGGTTGCGTTTACTTGGACTTCCATGGGCCACCTTGAGTGCAAAAGCAACTCAAGCCAGCATTGTTAGAGACAAGGAGGGGAGCCCTTGAAATGACTTGCACCTGTATAGAATCAGAGAACTGAGATCCAGCAACCTCTGTGGCATTGCAAGAGATCCTGGGGAGGTCCCTGCCAATCATGTGATGCAGCTGCCTGGGGGCAACAAAATAAACACACACACACCACATATACAAACATATGAAGCTGCATATTAATCAGACCTTTGTTGTATCAAAGTCAGGGCATTTTCACACAGCCCAAATTATGCACTTTCAATCCACTTTCAATCCACTTTAAAGTTGGATTTTACTGTGTGAACTTGCAAAATCCACTTGCAAACGATCGTTAAGGTGCACTGAAAGTGGATTGAAAGTGCATTATTTGGGCTGTGTGAAAGTGCGATCAGTATTGTCTGCTCAGACTGGCAGTGGCTCTCTGTTTCAGACTCTGGAGAGCCACTGCCAGCCTGAGCAGACAATACTGATGGTAGTTTCACACAGCCCAAATAATGCACTTTCAATCCACTTTCAGTCTTTCCCACTACTACCTGATTTTTTTTGTAATCTGGAGCTGCTAGGGATTGAACGTGGGTCCTTCTGCTTGCAAAGCAGATGCTCAACCATTGAGCCACAGCTTCAGCACTGCATTGTCTCTCCGAGCCTTGAAGTCCTGTGTGTCCCCCACACACACATACGCTGGAAAGACCATCCTCGGCACTATTACTGCTGCCACTGCCCATCTTTAAAGTTCTAGGAGAGTTACAGCGCACACCTATGCAGAATCATTCTTGTCTGAGCCCATTGGTTTGACTTGGCTTTGATTGGAATGCCTGCATAGGGTTGTACCGAATGCCACACCCCTCTCTCCTGCCCGGGCAAGAGTACTGTTGTGCCACCCCCTCAGCTAATCTGCCTGGGTTTGTTTTTTTTCACACAAGCAGGAAAGTAATTAATTGCCTTGCAGATACAATGAAGGGACAGGTCCCTTTCATAAAGAACTGCAAAAGGTCAATTGAAGTTGGTGCCTCTTTTTCACAGTTGTCTTGGCCCTTGAAAGATGTTGACAGTAGACTTAAGAGTCCAGATTGTTTAAAACATAAGAAAGTCCCTGTGCCATCTGTTCCCCACCTATAAGAGATTTTTGGCTTTCCGATCTCTGCACTCATGAGGGATAGAGACCTTTTTTTTTTTTTTCCTAATTGGGATTTCCAGTTTCGGTGTCCCAAGAAGAGTGCATGTGTGTGCGCAGCTGCATGGGATACAGAGCATGGGCTGTGTTTAACCACACCCTGTGAGGTGCTGTCATTGTTCCTCAAGCCAGTGGGAACCCATTTGGAACGCTGTTCTTTTCTTCGTACACTTCTGTAGCAAATGGGTGTGAATTCTGAAACAGAAGCATAAACAGAAGCTGATAAGATTGACATTTCGGGAAGCTGCAATTAGCCAAAGAAAAGCTGTTCTGTTTGCGGAGTGTGGGTGTGGAATAACATTTTGAGAACAAGATGCTTCAAAATCCCAGGGGCAATGTAAAGGGCTTCTGCCTGTAACTTTGTCAGCTACAGTAATTGCCAATTAGGGGGGCAAAAGAGCGTGGTACAGTCTTGCACGACTGGTTCCTTCTGATAATGAGTCAGGCCGTTGTTCTCGTGAGCGCCGCTTTGCCTTTTCTGGCTCGCAAAAACTGCTTAGAATCTCAGAGGCTTGTCCTAGTCTTGCTATTTGAGCTCCTTTAACTGGAGACTACGATAGATTTGTGAGCTCCTTCCACTGAAGACTGAATTACAGACTTTGTGCATGCAAGGCAGGTGCTCTGTTGAGGAGCAATAGGTACTTTCCTGAGTTTTCTAACGTGTAGGTGGCGGTTCCCCATTGGCTAGCAGGATTTGAACCCATAACACCACAGCACAAACCTAATATAGTGGCAGCGTAGACCACTGAGCTGTTATTGCACAACCAGGATGGCATGGGACAGTTGCGGGGGTCACATGATCCACAGCCAAGTGAGATGGTTGCTGCACTGAGACCACTCCTGCCAGTTCCTGTCAATTGGGAGGGGCTGTGGCTCAGTTTGTAGAGCATCTGCTTGGCATGCAGAAGGTCCCAGGTTCACTCCCCGGCATCTCCAGTTAAAGGGAATAGTCAAGTAGGTGATGTGAAAGACTTCTGCCTGAGACCCCGGAGAGCTGCTGCTGGTCTGAGTAGACAATACTGACTTTGATGGACCACGAGTCTGATTCAGTATAAGGCAGCTTCATGTGTTCATGTGCCCAATCTCAGCACCATATCTAGTCATCCTGCGGCCATAGATTTTGGGTGATGATATAGGCCTGCCATCTGATCCTGGCTCCTTTCATTGCAGGGGTTTTCCAGGGCCCAGATGTGTGCTGTCGAGAACACGACCAGTGTGAAACTCAGATCACTGCCTTGGGATACAAATATGGGATGCGGAATTACCGATTCCACACCATCTCTCACTGCGACTGCGATGCTCGGTGAGTATAGGGGGTGACATTTTTGTGGCTTCTGATGTAGGGATATGATTTTTAGGGTTCCTGTCCTGGATGAACCCTTACTCTGTGGGGGAGAGACTATATCTTAGTGGCAGAGCACAGCAGAAGGTCCTGGGTTCAGTTTCTGGCATCTCCAGTTAAGGGAGTCGTGAGCAGTTTGGCTGGGAAGGAGCTCTACGAGCTGCTGCAGTCAGAGGCAATCCTACTGGGCATGATGGTCCCACCGGCTGGCTGTGTGATGCTCGAGCTACCTGCTTCTGAGCCATTTGCATGGGGAGGAAGTATCCCTCTGGCCTCAGTAGGCAGGAGGTGGGAGGCGTTCCTCCCAAGTCCTTTGTGTGACTTTTCATCTCCCAGCCCTTGCTTGTGTGCACCTTTTGGGACACTGTGCTTCCCCCTGAGATAGCTTCCCTAACCTCTCAGGCTTGCCCCCACTCTGTATCTGAAGCACTCAGTTTATTTCCCACCAAGGAGCCTTTTTTAGAGCGCTGTGACCATTTTGTCAGCTGCTTCCAGCACCTGCTAGGGAGAGCAATCAGCTTAAGTTCCTGGAAAGCAGCTTTCGATTGAACATTAGGATAAACTTTCTAACAGTAAGACCTGTTCAACAGTGGAAACCAGTTACCTGGGAAATGACATAGAATCATAGAGTTGGAAGGGACCACCAGGGTCATCTAGTCCAACCCCCTGCACAATGCAGGAATTTCACAACTACCTCCCCCCCACACCCCCAGTGACCCCTCCTACTCCATGCCCAGAAGATGGCCAAGATGCCCTCCCTCTCATGATCTGCATAAGGTCATAGAATCAGCATTGCTGACAGATGGCCATATAGCCTCTGCTTAAAAACCTCCAGGAAAGGAGAGCTTACCACCTCCCGAGGAAGCCTGTTCCACTGAGGAACCGTTCAAATTCCTACTCAGCGGTCAGCCTTGAGCAAGTCCCTATTTCTCAGCTGCACCTGCCTTGCAGGGATGTTGTCAGGCTACAATCACACTGTGTCTTGGAGGAAGAATGGAATTGCTATAGTCTGGGTGGCCCCTGGGTGGGTGGTAAAAGCCACACAACAGGGTCAGCCTGAAACAATGTCAGGGTCTCCCTTCCAGAAAAATGATTTTGTAAATTAATCAAAAGTAAAAGAAAGAAATATACTCTCAAAAACTGCCCTGAGGAGGCTTGAGCATATTAAGAGCAGCTAAGCCAATTAAAGGAGAAAAGGGTGTGTGAGAGAGAAATCAGCCTGTTCAAGCACTTGCAAGCTTAATGAATCTTTTTAAAAAATAATTTTATTGTATAAAATTAAAGGGTACAGAAGGAAAACAAGGTAAAGGGAAAATATGAATACCAGATATATGGTTTTAACTAAAAGTTGACTAAAAAAAATATTCTAATGCAGATTAGATGAATCCTGGAGTGGGAAGGTTTTGAGGAGTGGGGTAGGAATTCCACATTGCTCTTCCCTGTGATCCCTCACAGGGAAGACAGCATGGTGTAACTTGATCTCATTAGATCTCGGAAGTATTTGGATGGGAGCCCACCAAGGAATACCAGGGTTGCTGTGCAGAGGAAGGCAATGTCAAACCGCCTCTGTTAGGCACTTGCCTTGAAAACCCCATAAGGGGTCGCCATAAGATGGCTGTGACTTGATAGCATTTTACAAACACACACATGATCCCTCGCAGTTCCCACTAGAACTTGAAAAGAGAACATTGCAGCAGACCTGAGAAATCAGCTAGTCTGAGGGGGGCGATGGGTTTGCACAGCTCCCCCCACTACCTGGACAGGGGCCTGAGCCTGCACAAGGCTGTCTTGCAACACACACACACCTGAGTTCTGTTCATTCCTCCGTTGCCTTCAACAGGTTCAGGCAGTGCCTGATGTCCCTCAACGACACCATCTCCAACTTCATTGGCGTCAGCTTCTTCAACCTTCTGGAAGTTCCTTGCTTTGTCCTGGAGGAGAACGAAGAGTGCATGGAGTGGCACTGGTGGGGCGGGTGAGAGATCCATCTTATAGGATTCTGTGGTTGGGGGGCTTTCTCCTGGATGGGGAGGTGCAGGGCCAGCTTGACCCAACGGGCGGCGCCAGCACCTGCCCAGGGTAGCTGCATTCCAGAGTGCATCTGCCCTTCCTCAGTTTCATATGCATCTTGCCTGTATAGGAACATCTGCTGTAGGGTGACCGTCTGGCTCTCGTAGACACCGCTTGAGAGTTAGTGAGCGGCGGGGTTGTTAACAGATATGTGGAGTTCTTGTTCTGACGCCTCCTTTCCATGCCAGGTGTAAGAACTATGGCCCGATGCCTTTGGCTCGCCTGGTTGAACAAAGCCAATACGGACACGACCTGCCATTCAATGAGAAATCTGACCTTACCACGTCTCTTCCACCTCCTTCTCGTCGTCCCGGAAGGCATAGGGGCAAGAGCCGGAAGCACCCTCGAAAGAACCGCCGGAAGCGCCCTGGTCAAGAGGCTGCCAAGAGGCAGAGGCTGGATCCGGAACATGAGAAGAGGCAGGATTTGGTCACTCCACTGATCCCCATCTCCAGGCTAGATCTGACCGTGTCGTCCCCAGTACCCACAAGCCCAAGGATTACCCCCATAACCTGGGGAGCCATGCCCCTGTTGCCTACGGTTGAGGCCACTGCAGAAGCAGGTATTTTGCAGACAGGAACTACACCCTCGAGGGGGCATCCGGCCACCCAGCAAGCCCATCCAAAAGAAGCCAGGCTGCCCAGTGAGGTGCTACAGACAGGGAAACCACTCTTGGCCACCAGTGGACCCAGATACACCACTCTGCCAGACAGCTCAGGTGAGTGTCTGACCCACTGCCAAGTGTGTGTGGGGTGTATTCATTCTTGGAGAGGACCATGTAGCACTATAAACTGCTTTCACTTTATAAAATTGTGAATGGACTGAAGAGTAAGCAGCGTGACATCTTTCTCTCTTTTTCATCAAACTGAAATAAGTGTCTTTGCTGTATCTAAAGCTGTTGTCTCAAGGCAAGCGGGAATCTGATTGGCAGCAGATTCTGGATTGATAGAAAGAAGTGGGGGGTTTTTGGTGGGAGGTTGCTTATTGCATAAAGAAGTTACTGACCCAATCTGCTGTGCTGGCCACTGTTGTAAAAAGGACAAATTCATCCTGTGTAGATCCATTATATTTTTGTCTTTACTTTGTGCATATCTTTTTTTCCTTATGTTCTTTTTAAAAAAATCGTATTAGCTACTGGATTATAAGTTTCCCCCCCCCCTTGTTCTTTTTTTTTCCTGGGGGGGGTGGGGGTGTTTAAAGAAAGAAATTTTTTAAAAGGAAGACAAATTCATGGAGGAGGAGAAGGGCCTCAATGGCTAGGAGCCACAATAGCAAAATGGAACCTCTATGTACAGAGGCAGTATATCTCTGGGTACTAGATGCTGGGTACAAAGAACAGGAGAGAGCTGTTGCTTTGTATGCCCTGCCTGTGAACTTTCAGGGAGGGGCACCTTGGTGTTTTTTGTTTGAAGGAGAATGCTGGATTAGAAGAATGCTGGGCCCGATTCCATAAGGGTTGCATGGTTATGAAAAGGGGATACGCTGTGCAGGTACTTGCTGATCTCTGCCCTGGCGGCTTTGATGTTCCTCCTTCCTTGGCTCTAACTGCCAGCCCTCTTTCCTCGCTAGCTTCCTCCCAGAGCTGTAACTGCTACAGACGCCTGGACCAGTGCCCATACAGGATCGCGCCCAACGAGGTCAAGTACCAGCTGCACAACTTGGACTCCCGCACCCTCTACCACTGCAACTGCACCCGCAGGTAAATCCAGTTGCTTCCATTTTTATTTATTTTATTTTTCAATTTATATCCCGCTCTACCCCAGCCGGAGCATTCCCCATGGCATCATCACGGGAGGTTGGGGTTGAGCATCTCTAGCAGGAAAGAAGTGTTGCAGGGGGTCTGATGAGGTCCAGATTGTTTTTTTTTTTTTACTGAGCTGTTTTCTCCTTACCAGGCTGGCCCGGTTCCTGCGCAAGACGAAGGGTCCCAACGAGGTGGAGGAGGAAGTGCTATCCGACTACGTCTCCTCCTCCTGTTTCCAGTTGCAAGCCCCACCGGGCTGCATGGAGGGAGAGGAAGAGCGCCCCAAGTAAGTGCCACAGACGTGGGTGGAGGAGGGTGAAATGGGTGATGCTGGCAAGAAGCAGCAGCTACAAGCAGGCAGCCGGCCCAAGAGCTTTCACCAGCCCTAAGGCACTGCACCATGCAAGCTCCAAGACCCCTTCCCACGACTGCCAGGAGCCCCCGAGAGCAGGGGTGCTCCTGCAGCAGCCTTTGAGGCCTTGCGTGGGATCCCAGCAAGCACCTTTTTCATGGGGAGGGGCTGTGGCTCAGTGGTAGAGCATCTGCTTGGCATGCAGAAGGTCCCAGGTTCAATCCCCAGCATCTCCAGTTAAAGGGATTAGGCAAGTAGGTGATGTGAAAGACCTCTGTCTGAGACCCTGGAGAGCTGCTGCCGGTCTGAGTAGACAATACTAACTTTGATGGACCTTGATGGCCTGTTTCAGTATAAGGTAGCTTCATGTGTTCATGGCCGCCCCAGTTTTCCAGGCATTTGGAAGGACTGATTTGGCACTTTAGACACACACAAACCCTCCCCACCATTTGCTTTTCCAGATCAACATAGAGCTTCATCCCCCAACACTGAACCGGCCGTGAGCCATCTGTCTGAGTTGGAATCTCTCTGCTTTTGGGACTAGTTGGAGTTGCTTGGCAGTGAGGGGAAAGGATTCTGTACGAGCCCAAATTCCTGCCCTTTATTATTTTGCAGGCTTTATGGTTCAGCCCTGGCACTGCAGAAAGGTTTGAGGGTGGAATCCCGGCTCGTCTTGAGGCCTGTCCGTCCCCCTGACCGGTGTCCTCCCCTCCTCCACGTTACTCCCATGTAGTTAGCCCCCTTTGTTCTGTTCTTGCACCCCAATCGGTGTTCAGGGCAAGGGAAGGGAATACTTTGCAAGCTGGGCCCCAACTTGATCGTGAGAGGGAGCAGGATGAAAGTAGTGCTCTTCCAGAGAAGAAGGGTCAGATGTGCCAAAGAATTTAATGGCCAGCAAGGTAATGGGACTGGTTTCCCTGATTGGGATTTTTTAGCCCAAGATTCCTTGCAAGAGGGGGGCTGCTTTGGTTTGTGCCCTACTAAAAGTGGGATGTGTAATTGCTGGATCCATTCTGCTCCTTTTTGCCTCTAGATGGCAGCACTGGATCACCCTGGAAGGCTGGAAGGGAAGAAACAGATCTAATAAGAATGCCTTCATAGTTTTAAGACTTAAGACAGGGGTGAGGAACCTTTTTTCCGCCAAGGGCTATTTGGATATTTATCACATCATTCACAGGCCATATAAATCATCAACTTAAAAATTAGCCGACCAAGCCCCAAGCAGGCAGCTGCCCAGATGACCCCCCCCCGGCACGGGCAAGCAGGCAGCCATCCAACCGGTGGCGCACTCGCCCACCTGGTGGCACAGGATGGTCTGTTGCACCAGCCGGGAGTAGCCGTCCAGCCGCACGCCGGAGTTGTTCCTGCTCTGCAGGGTCGGGGCTGGATTGTACAGCTGGCTCCTGCTACCTCCGCCTTCAGGGATGAAATGAGGACACACTGGCTAAGAACTCGGGGGGGGGGGCACGCATTCTGGCCCTGCCCCCTTTAAGCCCTCCATTGTCGCCACTTCCACCCCCAGCCCTCTTGTGGTAGAGGGAATATGTTTCTCCATGGCCCTGGTGGGAAAGGGTTAATACAGCTTCTTGGGCAGTCCTAGCAGTTCCATAGCCAATGACTCTTCTGCAAGGGGGAAAAAAGGTTCCTTTTCTCAGCAAAACAAACTCACATCCGCCTTGAATAGAGGCTATTCCTGTCCACGGGAGCGGGTGGGTCGCCAGTCTTAGATTCTTCTGAGCTAGAGATCTGCCAGGACCCACAAAGGGCCAGACCAAATGATTTCGCGGGTCTTAAACGGCCCCCGGGCCTGACATTCCCCACCCCTGACTTAAGAAGTGGCCTTATACCAAGTCTGTTGGTCCTGTCTAGCATAGTGTTGTCTGCTCTGGGTGACAGAAGCTTTCTGAAATCTCTGGCAGAAGTTTGTTTCCTAGACTTGCTATCCACTTTTTAAAATGTGAGAGACCAGAAATCGAAACCGGACCTTTCTGAATGCAAACCAGCAGCTCTGCCACTCACCTGCAACTCTCTCCCTAGTGATAAAGGCTGTTGCTGGTTCCAAGTAAAGGGGAGGAGGGGCTGGGACCTCTCCCCCCGTGCTGTGCAATTATTGTGACTAAACCAACCCTCTACAGCAGCTTTAGAATGTTTAAAGCCCTTCACATAAGGTGCCCAAGCAATCGTTACAATAGCCCTGTGAGTTAGGTCACTCCCCATATCCCCATGTTGCAGATGAGAAGAGGGGCAAAGAGTGGCTTCCTGCCTCCCCAGTGTGAGTTCATGTGTTTGGAGGCGAGACTGCAGTTGGAGCCCTCCCAGCTCACATGCTTGGCAACCAGGTTTCGAGTAGGAGTATATTTGTGTGTGTGATGGGGGGGGGGGGTTAAACACACAACACATGAACTCATGAAGCTGCCTTATACTGAATCAGACCCTCCGTCCATCAAGGTCAGTATTGTCTACTCTTACTGGCAGCGGCTCTCCAGGGTCTCAGGCTGAGATGTTTCACATCACCTACTGCCTGGTCCTTTCAACTGGAGATGCCGGGGATTGAACCTGGGATCTTCTGCACGCCAAGCAGATGCTCTGCCTCTGAGCCTGGGCCCCTCTCTGTGGAAGAAGCCCTGCCTCTTGCTTCCTGGCTGTCCTTCCTGCAACTAGTGGACACTGGGAGGGCTGCTCAGAATTAATATTAAGTGCCGTCGAGTCACAACTGACTCTCGGCAATTCCTCATGGGCTTTTCAAGGCAAGAAATGAGCAGAGGTGGTTTGCCCGTCTTCCTCTGCATGGCAACCTTGGTCTGCCTTGACGGTCTCCCATCCAAGCACTAACCACGGCTGACCCTGCTTAACTTCCGGGCTCTGATGATCTCAGGCTAGTCTTGCCTATACTGAGCACCATTAACCTGATGCATTTTCTCCTGCAGCTGCATCGACGTAGGCAGAGCCATCTTGGCCCCTGCCCGCCATCTCACTAACAGACTGACCCGGAAGCAACCGGGGGCCTCCTTCAAACGGAAGCGGCAAGAATGGGCAGTGCCGGACAGGCCTGTGCAGCTGTATGAAAAGTGTATGCAGTTGGCACAGGCACCACACCCCACCATGCTTCGTTGAGGTGGCGACAGAATTTCCAAGTGGACATTGTGTGCGTGGGGAGGAAGAACAAGACCTAGGAATGGGCCATATCCAGACCAGACCTGAGACTGACTGAGCTTCCCTGGTGGCACTTGTTCTACTACAGGGCCCAGTGTGACTTTCAGACTGCTTCTATTGTTCTGCTGGACTAGGAGTAGCAAAAGAATCCGCTTGGGGCAAAGCGCTGGAATTTCCTCCGCAGATATGACATGCGTGCTCTCCGTCTGCTCCCTGCCTCAAGCCTTGACTGTGAGACAGAAAACTGTGCACCGTGTAGATACTGGAATGAACCCCTCTGCGTTCGACCCTAAAAGAGGGAGAAGCCTTCCTGCAGGATGCGGTTACTGTAGGATTCAAACAGCTTGCTCAGTTGCCATTGGGTTTGCCCATCTTGAACACGTGAACACCTGAAGCTGCCTTCTACTGAATCAGACCATCAAGGTCCATCAAAGTCAGTATTGCCTACTCAGACCGGCAGCGGCTCTCCAGAGTCTCAGGTAGAGGTCTTTCACATCACCTACTTGCCTGGTCCCTTTAACTGGAGATGCCGGGGATTGAACCTGGGACCTTCTGCGTGCCAAGCAGAGGCTCCACCACTGAGCCACAGCAATGGCTGGTCAAGGGCCTATCCAGGACACATTTGTGGGCCTTGAACATTATGGTATCTCTCAGAGGTCAACTAATCCAGTTTGACTTGAATCAGGGGAGGCCCGGACTGGTACTTAGGGAAGCCAGGAAACCTGGGTCGTCCTGGTGGCATTCTTTGTAACCCTCTTTCCTAGGGAATGGAGTGACCCTACCCCTAGCTCTTGGAACACCAAGGGCTTTTTTAGAGGGAGTAAAGTTCTTGCTGTGTGCTGCAGTTTGGTTACTTACCACCTGTGAAATTCACCCGACACTCCCCTGGCGTGGAAGGCAGGGGCAGGAACTCTGCACCTTCCCTGTAATTTATTAGGACCTAGCTAAGGGTTACAAGTGTGGCATGTAAATAATGTGACAATAAAGTGTTTTTATTAGTTGGGTAGCAGGCCAATCCTCTTTAAAGATATTAGGAACAAAACATAGACACTGGAAAGCGGTGTGTAAGAAGAAGAAGAGTTGGTTTTTATATGCCAACTTTCTCTACCACTTAAGGAAGAATCAAACCGGCTTACAATCACCTTCCCTTCCCCACAACAGACACTCTGTGAGGTAAGTGGGGCTGAGAGAGCTCTAAGAGAGCTGTGACTAGCCCAAGGTCACCCAGCTGGCTTCATGTGTAGGAGTGGGGAATCAAACCTGGTTCTCCAGATTAGAGCCTACCGCTCCAAACCACCGCTCTTAACCACTACTACACCATACACCTGACCTTTTTACATGTGCATATGCACAAACACAGGCATGCTCCAGCCATACCTCTAGCGTCATGCTTTGTGCCCAGCAAGCAGATACCACAGGGGCACTCATTAAGTTCATAGATGATTTATTGGAAAGGAGGGGGGAAGAGGTAGGACAGATTGCATCAACTCTGAACTCGTCCCAGCGAAGGTCACAGATCTGCCTACGGGGAGACCAGCCCCCCCCTCCTCCCCCCAGTTGCCTGGGGCCGCTTTCTTTGTTCTTGGGTCCAATGCCTCACTGGCCTAGCAGTGCCCAGGAAACCAAACTGGCCCCAGTTCCTTTAGGCTTCTGAACCCCCAGAGCCAGCCTTGCCCCCAGAACAGTAGGCACAGAGGGCCACACCTTTGTTCCTACAACCCCCATGGGGTCAACGCTACGTTTTATCCACCTCATCCTCCTCTAGGTACTCAGCACCAAATGCCTCAGTAGAATAAGGAACCCCACCACCCTACTGCTGCCCTAACTGGCTGAATAACCAGAGCCAGCTACCTTGGCAACGGTAAAGTGGCCTGCTTCCTGTTCATAAATCTAGGCCTCTCCTGCTTCTGCCTGCCCTCAGTTCTTCTCACCCTTGCTGCACCCTGCCTGTTTGATCCTGCTGCCGGGCAACTCTCTGGAAGCAGGCTGAGCCGTAACCCTGTGCGGCACCAGCTTTGGCCTCCAAGCCCACCCACCCCCAAAAAATCTTTTTCACCCAATTGAAAGCAGCAGCACCCCCTCTCTTCAAGCACTTCCTTCCATGGGATGGGTTCCTCCCAGCCTTCTCCCTACAACTGGCTACCTGGGTTGTAAGAGCTACCTCCAGCCAAACTGACTGACGCTTGTTCTAGGGTTTTTAGGGGGGGGGGGAAGCTGTCACCCTCATCCACGCAGTGCTGCAAGTTTGACAACAGAAATCGTCTTCTGGGAGGATAGGTCTCGTCTCAGAGCTAAACTATTCCTTCACTGGGTGGAGAACTTGGAGATAGTTGTGTGGGGTTTTTAAGGCTGCGTGACCGATAGAAGGTGAGGAACCCAAAGGAAGAGGCCTTTCGCTCACAACCCTGATGAAGAGCAGGGTTGATTGTCAGGCGGACTGAGTCGGGAGGCAGGGCCTCACGAGTGGCAGCACCTCCCGGAGTGGAAGGGCCTTGCATCACACCAGGGGGGAGACAGTGATCACACACAGTGGTGTACTGGCTGGCGAGGACACGAGGAAGTAATACTGCAAGCTCGCTACGCAAGATGGTTTTACAGTGGGCTCATGACGGCTGGCCTGGTTCTGTCCTCTCAGAGTCCCGTGTCCCTGCTGTGGTTGTTGGGGTCCTGGGGGTCCTGGGATCCCCCCTCCTTCGGGGAGGTGCTAAAGAGAGCAGACAGCCCCGCCGTAGGGCTAGTGGGGCTCATCCTGTGGGAAGGCAGGCCCTGGTCAGTGCTCTCCCGACGGTGGGCCATGACTTGGTCAATCGTCTCCAAGCGCACCGCTGGTAGCAGGCCCAAATTGCGGGGGTCAGCCCTCGCCAGGGGGTTGTCGTCGAAGCGCCAGGCTGCCTGAAGCCGGGAGCCTGAGCCGCTATCTGTGTTTGGCGCCATCTCCCGTGACTTGGAGCGTTGCCGGGAGCTGTCCTTGGAGAAGTGGATGGTGGGAATGTCTGCCTTCAGGATGCTGCTGGAGCGGCGGCCCTGGGGGGACGGGCTGCGGCTGGGGCCCTGGTCCCGGCTTGATGACCGAAAGATCAGGCCCTGGAACTTGGCCAGGCTGGGGCTGCGGCTTCGGTGGCGCTTCATCTTCCCGGGACTGGGGCTGCGGGACTTGGGGCCGAGAAGTACCAGGGTGCTGTCGTCCTCCTCTTCGGAAGAAACGCTCGAACTATCCGTGGGGCTGCTGACCTGCTCCACGGTGGGCAGTGAAATCTAAATGCCGGGGGTAAGGGAGAAGAGTCAAATTGTAACGGAAAGTTCTGCTATAATCCCAATTATTTCCAGTAGCATAAGAACATAAGAAAGGCCCTGCTGGATCATACCAAGGCCCGCCAAGTCCAGCAGTCTGTTCACACAGTGGCCAACCAGGTGCCTCTAGGAAGCCACAAAAAAGACGAGTGCAGCAGCACCATCCTGCCTGTGTCCCACAGCACCCAAAATAATACGCATGCTCCTCTGATACTAGAGAGAATAGGTATGCAGCATGACTAGTATCCATTCTAACTAATAGCCATGAATACCCCTCTCCTCCATGAATATGTCCACTCCCCTCTTAAAGCCCTCCAAGCTGGCAGCCATCACCACATCCTGGGGCAGGGAGTTCCACAATTGAACTATGCGTTGTGTGAAAAAATACTTCCTTTTATCTGTTTTGAATCTTTCACCCTCCAGCTTTAGCAGATGACCCCGTGTTCTAGTATGGGAGAGGGAGAAAAACGTCTCCCTGTCCACTCTCTCCAAACCATGCATAATTTATAGACCTCTATCATGTCTCCCCTTAGCCGCCTTCTTTCTATGCTAAACAGCCCAAAGCATCTTAACCGCTCCCCATAGGACAGTTGCTCTAGTCCCCTAATCATTTCATGAAGCAAAATATATATAGCTAAGACCAAGCGGCGGTCTGAGAAAGAGTACATATTGCAGAGTTCTCATGGGCCCTAAATTGCACATTGCCTTCCCCTAAGGGTCAGTGGAGGTCATGGTCTGCAAAGAAGGTTATCACTTCTATGGCAACATCACAATCACCCTCCACACTGACAAGTGCAGTGCTTTATGCATTAATGGCAGCTGTACAAGGAAGAAGAAGAGTTGGTTTTTATATGTCGACTTTCTCCACCACTTAAGGCAGAATCAAACTGGCTTCCAATCACCTTCCCTTCCCCTCCCCACAACAGACACCCTGTGAGGTAGGTGGGACTGAGAGAGTGTGACTAGCCCAAGGTCACCCAGCTGGCTTTGTGTGTAGGAGAGGGGAAACAAATCCAGTTCACCAGATTAGCCTCCGCCGCTCACGTGGAGGAGTGGGGAATCAAACCCGGTTCTCCAGATCAGAGTCCCCCCGCTCCAAACCACTGCTCTTAACCACTACACCATGCTGGAAAAGACAGTCTCAGGTTCATCTGTGTGGAGGGTAATGCCACTCCATCAGCCCCACTGTCAGCAGCTTTAGGCCCTTCTCCACAGGGTCCCAAAGGGCCAGGATGTTCTTTAGAAGTCAATGAAAGCCACTGAGAATGGGGCCAGCCCCTCTGGGTAGCACCACAGTGCTCTAGTGTGAAGAAGAGAGAAGCCACGGATTGGCTTTCTGGAAAAGAAGAGTTGTTTTTATACCCCGATTTTCTCTCCCTTAGGAGACTCAAACCAGCTTAAAATCACCTTCCCTTCCTCTTCCCACAACAGACACCTAGTGAGGTAGGTGAGGCTGAGTGCGGAGAGAACTGTGACTAGCCCAAGGGCACCCAGCAGGCTTCATGTGGAGGAGTGGGGAATCAAACCCGGAGTCCACCACTCTTAACCACTACACCACGCTGGCTCTCAAAAGAGGGTTGTTCCAAGCTGTGTGAGCCTTGCCCCTCGACACAAAGATCAGAACAAGGTGCCAAGGCAGACCAAGTACTGAACTGAACCCACTTCCCACCAAATAGCAGAATTTTGTAGGCAATGCACATTCATGAATATCAAGTCAATTTGCACCTGTCTGCATCCTTCATTCAGTTATTCACCAGGAAGTTCAAGTGTGGGGCAAGGAGAGTCCTCTGGTCCCCGCCACTGGAAATCCCACTCCACTCCTTACACCCCTGGCCCTTCACTGTATGGAATTTCATGAAGATTACACAGATTCACGAAGGAGAGGCCTGTTGACAGCTCTGAGCCTTGATGTCACCATAGAACCTCCGTGTATAGGGGCAGAATACCTCTGAATAGCAGATGGCATATCAGGGAGTTATCCATATTATACTTTTAAGCCTCTTTTCATAGTCTTGAGGGTTAGCATCTTGTTCCCTCTTTCCTGTTGCTTGTATCTTTCAGTCTTCCAACATCTTACCAAATATTTTCAAAAGGTTACACAGTCAATTCGGAACTAAGCAAATGGAAAACCAGCACATTTAAATCCTTATATGGACGTGCATTTTGCTTACAAAACCTGGATTTTCTTATACTCATATTTTAAAAAATAACAATAATGCCACAGTATAAACACTTTGGTCAACTCAGCCACCCGTTTCCCTGATGCTCACCTGGAAGGGCTCCGTCATACCCACCATGCTGCTGTAGTTGTTGCTATAGTAGCCCAAGATATATTCGCCTTTTCCTTTAGGCAAGGACTCCTCTGGAAACGTTAACTAAAATTTTGAAAGAGACAGAGAGTCAACAAGAAGAGTTGACGTGACTGAACAGTGAAATGACATCTCGCCTTGTGGGTAGCTTGTATAAAACTTGCGTTAAGTGAGCTGCTGAGATTAAGGCAAATTCTGTTGGAGGAGGCTAAAACAGTGTGAAATAAAGGTGTTGTCTACAATCCCCCAGCCCGTTGCTCAGTGCCTCCACCTGAGAACTGCTGTACAATTTCAGCAGCCCAACGGATCAGCTACGGAGTTGGCTCACTCAAGAGTTTCTGTTGGGAAACAGCTAGCGAGTTTCGTTTGTCAGACAGTTAAGGGTTAAATGTTTGTATTGATTTACCTGGTCACAGGAAGATGATGTAATTACGGTAACTGTCAGTGTGTCTATTGCCTATTGGTTAGCAGAAACTTCATGCTGTACATGCTGCAAGTCACGTAGGCAACATTTGAATTATACTGCTCCTTTGTTTAGAAGTGAGAAGCAGTTACAGAGGAAATGTTTTGGAGCGAGTTACGCTTTGGATTTGAAACCACCGGGCTCCCGTGAAACCGCTGGCTCAGGACAGAAACCGGTGCCATGAAAAATACCCCACAGAGAACAAAGGACTATGCCTTAGGTACCTGCTGGAGAAATCTAGCAAGTTTATTAGGGGACTAGAAATATAGTAAGAAGGATTGTTGTTGTTTTATATCCCAGTACCTTTTCCCTGATAGATAAAGATTTTGATTCTTAAGCAAGGAAAGACTGTGTGTGTTATTTTTGTGTGCATCCTTTTCTGACTCATGCATGATCATTATCAACCGTCCATCGACTCTAATGCACAAGTAAATTAATTTCCAGCAGTTTCCCCGTCACCTAATGAATGCACATTTGCACATCCAGATGTTGCAAGTCTTTATATTTTTAAACACCTGAACACATGAAGCTGACTTATACTGAATCAGACCCTTGGTCCATCAAAGTCAGTACATCTGCTCTGACCGGCAGCAGCTCTCCAGGGTCTCAGGCAGAGGTCTTTCCCATCACCTACTTGCCTGGTCCCTTTAACTAGAGATGCCGGGGATTGAATCTGGGGCCTTCTGGATGCCAACCGGATGCTCTACCACTGAGCCACGGCCCTCCCTCACAGAATTCTAGTTCCCAGACAAAATAATTAGTATTTCAGACCCCAGCGAAGTTTCTAAATCTGACAGTTGAGACACACTTTCTCCCCACCCCACCCCACCCCTCAAAATGAGAGAGGAGCGCAGAGCAGCGATCGTTGGAGACACACTACAGGCATCCTGCTCAGCGGATGCATAATTCTGCCGCATCAGTTCGCTGCACCTGGGGTGGCTGAATGGCTGAATGATCCAATCACACTCTCGGCAGAGGCAGGATTATCTGCCTCCAGGCTGATTAGAATGAGGCAAGCAAAAAACAAACAAACAGATACTTATGGAAAGATGTGGTGTATAGCTTGGAGATCACAGGAACCTAGGAGTTACTTTTATGAGAAAGAATAGTGGTTCAGGATCTGGACAGCCAATAAAGACGTTAAATTTGGAGGC
Organism: Euleptes europaea; assembly: GCF_029931775.1. Lineage (NCBI taxonomy): Eukaryota > Metazoa > Chordata > Lepidosauria > Squamata > Sphaerodactylidae > Euleptes > Euleptes europaea. Next base: position 43,685,290 of record NC_079324.1, read on the forward strand.
CCTGCTTCAGCATAATTTGCAAATTAGGTATCCAACAGCTACCAGCACAAATAGTGAGAAAATAAGCACTGTACCTAATGAATAGGCTTTGTTGGAAGAAACATGCTCCATGGTACATGGAAAGCAACACCCTCTGGCCAACCCAGGTTACACAAGTGTTCTTACATAACTTCTGTTGGACTCGGGGAGACCCAATCACCCCTTGGCCTAGACATATTTTCCCAGCCTCACCTACCTCACAAGCATACAATGGGGTAATGCTCATGTATGCCATCTATGATAAATAATGATTTATCAAGCTGGCCACTGTTGGAAACAGGATGCTGGACTGGATGGATCCTTGCTCTGACCCAGCAGGGCTCTTCTTACATTCTTATGTTTGGTTTGTTAACAGTGCCTCCCAAAGGTGCTTCCAAGCCTCCCAAGTTACCTATCACCCAAACCATGCAGATGACTAGGAGTTTTTGAAAAGGGTGGGGGGCTTTTTTGCATCTGGCTGTCAAAACTTGGGGCATGAAATTTACTTGATCGCAACGTCCCAGCAGAGAGCAAGCCAAGCTGCACATTTAGCTGGTGGGCAGGATCTGCTGCCTGTTGAGACTCAGATTTGGAACAGGGAGGGAGGGGAGGGACACTTCTACTTGCAGAAGGAGCATGCACCCTTCTTGCAGAATGAAACCTCCATTCATCAGCTTTCCTGTGGCTCTGGCATTCCCATACCTGGTAAACGTTGTTCTCGGTGTCCTCCTGCTTTGCCCACATGTAGGCGACATAGTCCTTGTAGTGTCGAAAGCCCACCTGAGGGGAAGAGAGATCAAGCGAAGGCTCAGTCAGCAGCGGCTCGGTTCCCCCGGGGCACCACTATCAGATCTGATTCTTGGGGTTACTGCCTTTAGAACTGAAGGATGCCAGCTCTTGGGCTCCAAACAGGCTTGCACTTACCTGGGCAAGATCTGGAGGGCCCAGTGTGGAATCCCAGCCCAGCTGCTTTGGGGGCAGAGCTCAGTATGAAAGAGTTGTATGATGGGGGTACAGAATTTTTATATATATATTCACACACACACACACAATAAACACACGCATAGACTAATTTATTTATTTACTTTAAGTATTTATACCCTGTGTTTCCCCTCAGTGGGGAACGAAAGCAATTTGCAACATCATTATCCCCCATTGTATCCTTGTAACAACAGCCCTGTGATGTAGGTTAGGCTGAGAGTGAACGGCTGGCCCAAGGTTATTCTGTGAGCTTCCATGGCAGAGTGGGGATTTGAACCTGGGTCTCCCAGGTCCTAGCCTAATCACTATGTCACAATGGGTGTTATACTGTTGCATTTATGTTGCTTATATTAAAAAGGTAAAGGTCCCCTGTGCAGGTACCGGGTCATTCCTGACCCATGGGGTGACGTCTCATCCCGATATTTGCTAGGCAGACTTTGGCCAAGAACGCATGGTCCCTTAACCCACTTTATTCCCAGTTTCAGCCAGGATCAAATTGACCCGGGCTGGGGGGAAACTGTACGCATTACCTTGAAAAGCAGGGACGAAACGGTGTGCAAATCCATCCATGTAAACAGATAGTGTAGGAGACGTGCACAGTTCCTGTTTAGCTTGCAAGATCCCCGCCCCCGGTGATTGGTCGTTTCCTGGGGCAGGCAAGGCCCTCATTGGTCAATTTGAAATGACCAATCACCGGGGGCGTGGGGTGTGTGCCAAACTAAACAGGAACTTCATGTCTCCCGTGCTTTCTGTTTACATGGATCAATTGGCACAGTTTCGTCCCTGCTTTTCAAGGTAATGCGTAGTTTCCCCCCACCCCCAGCCCGGGTAAATTTGATCCTGGCTGAAATGCGGAATAAAGTGGGTTAAGGGACCATGCGTTTTTGGCCTTTGTTTACATGGTGGTTTGCCAGTGCCTTCCCCAGTCATCTTCCCTTTACCCCCAGTAAGCTGGGTACTCATTTTACCGACCTCGGAAGGATGGAAGGCTGAGTCAACCTTGAGCCGGCTACCTGAAACCGACGTCCGTCGGGATCGAACTCAGGTCGTGAGCAGAGCTTGGACTGCAGTACTGCATCTTACCACTCTGTGCCACAGGGCTCCTGTTGCTTATATTATTACTACATATTTGAAATATACACACAAAGGTGTTTTCTTTTTCCAACCAGAGCTAGAGTAGGCATTACAATGTAATGGAAAAATTTTAAAACCTCACAAAATGTCTAAATTCTTTTTCTCCCCTGAGGAAGGAAGCCAGGGAAATGGCAGACGTTCTTAAAAAACCGAACGCAGGAGGTTGCTTGGATGAAAGAACTACATTAATACAATTACATATTTCTTTCCAAAAGGAGGCTATTTTAGCGCAGCTCTGGAGCATGCAAACTAAATTATTCATATATTGTAAATGCTTAAAAAGCAGCAAACAGCATCTAAGATTTAGGCATGACAGGGAGGGAGGCAGGCTAGCTCTAGCAGAGTTGCCAGCCTACCAGAAGGGGGCGGTGACCTTTTTAACTCTGTTTATTGGCAGCCTCATTGGGTTTTTGCTGTTTTCAGTGAGTCCGTTGGCCAAAAAAGCAAAGGGCTGGGCCTCTACTGGGTCTATGATTATCAAAAAGGTAAAGGTCCCCTGTGCAAGCACCGGGTCATTCCTGACCCATGGGATGACGTCATATCCCGACGTTTCCAAGGCAGACTTTGTTTGCGGGCTGATTTGCCAGTGCCTTCCCCAGTCATCTTCCCTTTACCCCCAGCAAGCTGGGTACTCATTTCACCGACCTCGGAAGGATGGAAGGCTGAGTCAACCTTGACTATTATGTAGTTGTAAAAGTATCTTTTATAGTGTATTTTTTAAATTAAAAATGCAACTTACAAACATATATTGTTTGTAAGTTGCATTTTTAATTTTAAAAATACACTATAGCCCTAAGCAGTGTACACGCTACCATTTCATACACTGTAGCTGGTGATCCTCATTTTCACCTTCAGGTGGGGTATCACATAGGAAAACCAGGTCTAGTAGGGAGTATCTTTGATAGGGTTGCCAGGTTGCCCTCTTCACCACTGGCGGGAGGTTTTCGGGGTGGAGCCTGAGGAGGTTGGGGTTTGGGGAGGGGAGTGACTTCAATGCCATGGAGTCCAATGGCCAAAGCGGCCATTTTCTCCAGGTGAACTGATCTCTATCAGCTGGAGATCAGTTGCAATAGCAAGAGATCTCCAGCTACTACCTGGAGGTTGGCAACCCTAATCTTCATTAACTTTATGCATCAGGATACTCATCTTTGTTGCTGTAACCCAAGTGCATTTCCCAGCACACACTCTTGTGCTCTATATGACACTGATGGTCAGTTGCTCCCATCAACACCCCCACCACACACACATGACTCCCTCCTGGCAACCACCCTCCCATGCATCTCAAGGACAGAGCAACTAATGTTTGCACAAGGGATTCAGACCCCTCCCATGGGGTCTGGCCACTTTCTGTGCACAGCAAAATTTACCAAGCCTGTTCAGATCCCTTAAACGTTACAATATCCAGGAGTGGGAGATTGGGTCAGGGAGAAAACTGAAGGGACATTCCTGGAGAACGATGCATGCTCCTGCATGTGCAGCTTTGCAAGCAATCTGTTAAATTCTATGGAGATAGATCACAATGGGTCGCCATGTTAGTCTGTCACTAGTAGTAGAAAAGAGCAAGGGTCCAGTAGCACCTTAAAGACTAACAACAATTTCTGGCAGGTATGAGCTTTCATGAGCCATAGCTCACTTCTTCAGATACGGCTGTATCTGAAGAAGTGAGCTGTGGCTCACGAAAGCTCATACCCTGCCAGAAATTTTGTTAGTCTTTAAGGTGCTACTGGACCCTTGCTCTTTTTTACTATTAAATTCAGAACGTGCACCAGTAGCAGCTGCTAGCCTTGCTAGCATAATGATTAACAATTAATGCCACCAACTACAGGGCCACAAAAAGTATATAGACTAGAAACGCGTCTAGTACGAAACTGCGAATGTAAGGTGAAGCTAATTGCATAACAGCAGTTCAATTTCAAGTGGCATCACTAGAACAGACATAGAGCTGGTCTCTTGTGGACTGAGCCCCAAGCCGCTGACATTAGAAGGCTTTGCTGGCAAATCAGAAGGTTATGTTAATGGGGAGAAATCTTCAGGTGTGTAGGGAAACAGCTCAGAACATGGACTCCTGAAAATCTCTAGTTTAAAAACAATATCGAGCCTTGCAACTGTGAACATTCTGGCCAGTACATGGGCAACGCCTGCTGAAAGAAGCCAGAAAAATCCCTCTATGTGACTGCTAGCAGGGGTGGGCACTTTATTTTTCCACATGTTTTCTTTCCCCATCACTAGCAAAGCAAGCATGTTTTACGCAAAACAGTAAGAATTATGCAAAGCCTACATAATTTGTCCAGGTCACAAAATTCAACTTTGCTTGGTGTGTAATCGCACGTTGCCTGGCACGTTGCCTTAGGTCAGAATTTAATTTTCATTACTGAGCACACAGGCCCCTCCCAGGCACACTTAACCCCGGTTCGTCTCATTTTAGAAACTGCAGTTCTGTGCCAGATGCTTCCCATATCTCTGATGTGCCCCTGCGTGTGAGACAGACACCCAGTTTTCCCAACACTGTAGGACCATAAGCAAAAAAGGATTGGCTTGCCAAGGCTATCAGGCCAAAATTCCTAGAAAGGGAAGTTGGAAGCAAACCCAGCCCCAACCTGCTTTGTTTCCCAGTTCTTAGTGTTGCCAGCCTCCAGGGGAGGCCTAGAGTTCTCCCAGAATAGATCTCCAGACTACAATGCATTTGCATTTATTTTTTATCCCACTTTCCCCCGCACAGTTGGGACTCAAAGCAGCTTAAAACATTGTTCGCTCCTCCTCCATTCCCTCACAACAACTAGGGTTACCAAACTCCAGGTGGCGGCTGGAGATCTCCCACTATTGCAGCTGATCTCCAGATGACAGAGATCAGTTTACCGGGAGAAAATGGCCACTTTGGAAGGCGGACTCTATGGCATTATACCCCATTGAAGCTCCTCCCCTCCGCAAACCCCGCCTTTCCCAGGAAACTTCCCCCCCCCAAATCTCCAGGAATTTCCCAAGCCAAAGTTGGAAACCCTGGACAGATTTCTTACCCGATACAGAGCAACCCAGTCCCAGGAGCTGCGATGGTAAGTCGAAGAGGTCTTATACCAGATGATGGCTTGCTCTGGCTTTGTCCACTCATCTGAGACCTGAATCTCCACCATGGGAACATCAACCCTGGAAGCAAACTGCCCAAGAGAGGTGCAAAAGAAGGATGTGATAAGGGTGAGAGACCACAACCTTTGCCCATCCAAACAACATGCAACAGTTTGGGAATGAGGCTAACTCTGCTGGTCTTGGACAGGTGGGGGGCAGGCAGGCTAGAAAATGTCAGCATGGAATGGGCTATGGCAAACCATACCCCCATAATGAAGGCTGCGGTGTCAGCAATGAGGGGGAAAGGGGGAGAATAAGATGTTAAACTTGTATTTTTCAACATTGTAAACCATCTCAAGAACCTGAAGTCAAGTTTAACAGGCACTGTAGCATTGCCAGTAATTGGTAATTTAATAATGGGGGGATATATTCTGAGACCCCACATTATTCAAGGCCCTAAACTGTAGTGTAGTTTGCTTGAGCATCTAGCTTTGTCTACCACAAAGAGCTATGGTCCCTCTCCTAATTGGCACACCTAAGACAATCCATCAATATGAGGTGGATTGACTCTATAAAGGAAGTCACGGCTGTCAGTTTGCAAGACCTGAGGAAGGCTGTTAACGAGAGGACGTCTGGGAGGTCACTGATCCATAGGGTCATCGTAAGTCAGATGCAACTTGATGGCATTTCACACACACAGATCCCTCCAAAGGAGGAGCCCCGTTCTGAGTCCCAGACTCACTTGCACAGCAAAGATGGAGACCACAGGCTTATGGTCGCTCACTGTGTACTCCATGTGGCTGCAATAGCACAGCTGGGTCACAGACAGGAAACCGCAGCTGGTCCTCCCAGTATGTGTTGGGATGCTGGAGCCTTTAATCTTCCACAGGATGCGGTCCGTCCAAGCGGGCTTCCGTTTTTTGGCACTGTAAGGCACACAAGGGAACAGGTCAATTGTCAACAGACTGAGATCCTCCAAACAGGGCTGATTAACGGTTATGGCAAGTACATTACAAGGGAGGGTTTCCCAAACTTCTGAGAGCTCGGGGGGGGGGGGAGGATTTCCTGAATAAGGGCGCTTTCACACATGCCGAATAATGCACTTTCAATAGTCTTTCAATGCACTTTGCAAGTGGGTTTTACTGTGTGAAACAGCAAAACCCACTTGCAAACGATCGTTAATGTGCATTGAAAGTGGTTTGGAAGTGCATTATTCAGCATGTGTAAAAGCACCCAAGTCAGGGGTACACTTCATGGTTATCCCCAATAATGTTTGATTAGAGCAGTGATGCTCAGGAGCCACATGTGGCTCTTTGACATGCCAACTGTGGCTCTTCTGAGCACCCATTTGGCACTTGCCCCATGTTTCAGGGAAGTAGGCAAGGCCCCTGTGGGGCTTCTGGTTGGCAGTTGGCTCCCACCATGAAACAGCCGCCACTGGAGGAAGAGGTAAGCTGCAAGACTAGGAGGTGGAAGTAAATGTGAATCCTTCGGTTGATGGTAATTGTGAATGTGGCTCTCCATTAGCCATGGAGTGAGAACCACTGAATTAGAGTATTTAATGGAAGAAATTAGCCACTCTCAGGGGAGCCACACCTAAGTTTCTGTGAGAGTCACTGTCTTGGGTATGCCTATAAAGTGGTATACCCAAGACATGAAGGAGCTAGAAAATATTTTGAAGCCATGAAGGAGCTAGAAAATATTTTGAAGTGTAAGGATGTGTCACTAGCCACCAAGACTAGATTAATTAATGCCATCGTATTCCCTATTACTATGTATGGGTGTGAAAGCTGGACAGTGAAGAAAGCTGATAGGAAGAAAATAGATTCCTTTGAAATGTGGTGTTGGAGGAGAGTGTTATGGATACCGTGGACTGCCAAAAAAATAAATCAGTGGGTTATAGATCAAGTCAAGCCTGAACTGACCCTAGAAGCTAAAATGACTAAACTGAGGCTGTCGTATTTTAATCACGTCAAGAGACGACAAGAGTCACTGGAAAAGACAGTCATGCTAGGAAAAGTTGAGGGCATCAGGAAAAGAGGAAGACCCAACAAGAGATGGATGGACTCAATAAAGGAAGCCACAGCCTTCAATTTGCAAGATCTGAGCAAGGCTGTCAAAGATAGGACATTTTGGAGGACTTTCATTCATAGGGTTGCCATGAGTCGGAAGCGACTTGACGGCAGTTAACACACACACACACACACACACACACAAAGTGGAAGGCAACGAGTCCATGCATTGACTCATGCATAAATGCAATACACAGCCTCGCCTGAGTGAAGGTAATACTGTTCCATCTCTGTATCAAGAGTGATTTAACAACCCAATGACATCTTATGCAGAGACTTATCAAAATTACCCCCAAGCAGAGACAGATTGGAAGGAGGAGAGGCCAGAGCACAGAATCATACAGAGATGCAGCAGGCAGCCTCCTATGCGGGTGGGTACTTTGGGCCCCTGGGAACCTTTCCTTATTTAATTACTGTGTTTTTCATGGCATTTTAACAGTTCTCTCATGGCACACAGTTTGGGAATGACTGCCACAGGCCAGCCCCACACATGCTAACATTTGCACCATAGCACTAAATCAGAATACTGCAAAAAAAAAGAAAAAAAAGAAGAGGTAACACTTCTGGCTGCTGTGCAAAGCACTATGTGAAGTCTTGGGGTTGCTGCCAGGTCTGGAGAAATGCCTTGTGGAGCATGGAGGTAAATGTATTTACTTAGTTTATAGCCCACCTTTCTTGCTAAGTCTCATAACAGATTACAAAATCTAGAAAGGAATTCAGTCGGACAGCATAAGATATCCAATAAGCAAAGGAACAACAACAAATAAAAACTATCTAAGGGATGACATCACCTAGTAAATAACATCCCATTAAGCTTCTATTAAAGGGACAGGGCTTTTTTTTCTCCAGGCTTGTTGGCAACCTCAGGGGCACTCAAGAGGAAAGTTCAAGGCTGCCCAACCAACTCCACTCCAGTCTTCGCCCAGATTTTTGGCACCTTGTGATGTGGAAGGGAAGGTGATGGCCCTTGCAGTCAGCATGCACCTATGGTGCACATAAAAGAATGTACTGATTTAATTTCAGCATCTATTGATTTAATTTCGGCATTCATGCATGCATACATGCATACGAACAGCCCAAGGGTGCTCTGGAAACACAGCTCCCCCTCCAGCCCAGCCTCACACCTCATACCTGGTGTCATACATGTTGGTTCCCACATCAAACTTAAAGGTCGGGGGAAAGTTCAAGGATCCTTCTTGGAAACCTTTGAGGATGGGCCATGTGCTCTTCGCAATGTTCAGCTGCATGGGCAAAAGAGGGAGGGAGCATGAAGGTATGGGTCGCAGCATACTTAGGGTCAATCTATTTCACAACCATCTCAAGTTCCAATGGCTGGGGGGGGGGAGTGGCTGCAGATAAATGACCCATCATGGTCAGTGCAGAACGCGCCTCTTCTCATGGCTGTGGGGTAATGAAGAGGCCGTAAGAACATGTCCTTACGGTATATCCTGCCCCATCTAATGCTGAATGTACACAGGATGTTGTGTGCTGTACAGAGCACAGAAGTGTCATACACTAGTATAGATAGCAAGCCATCTCGTAGAGGGACAAAACAGAGAAAAAACTTCCATATTCATAAAGGTCTATAAGAAAGTATTAGCCATGTCAGCTAAACAACACCTCCATGCACAAAAGCAGTATCCCTCAGAGTCGCAAATGCTAGCCAGCAGCAAACAAGGGGAGGTGTCAGCTTTCCGTGTCCCAGGATATGGTTGGAAAGCAGAAGCCATCAACCTTGCTGAAGCTAGCACCTAGATGGGATATGTCCTGGAGAAACCCCTGTCCACGTATGCTATTTCCATGATGGAAAGATGCTGCTTTAGAGAGAGAAACCATTGATCTGACCCAATTGGGCAGTTCTTGTGTTCCTCCACGAGAAAGATGCTCACATTCCCTGTTCCCACATCACTGACTTGGGAATTCAGTCCTCCCCCAGTAAGTGCAGGAGCTATCAAGAACAATGAGATGATGAACCTGATAAATAACGGGGCTAGCAGTTTTGATGGGCATGAACGTCGTAGGGCACTTGTGAAGGCAGGCGGTAGAGTAGGACTTGGAATACTGCTTCTCTTTGCTAAAATGCCAGCCTCCGCCTCTCTCCTCCCATCCCCTGAGAACGAGACATAAGAGCAACTACCACATGGCATGCTAGAGTCAGGGCTGCCCTTCATGCCCCATTGATTTTAAAGCACTGGTTAGTCATTAGCTTCCTGGGGGGGGGGGTCACACTCAGGTCTTCCCTGCCCACTAAAGCAGGTGGCCGAGGGAAGGTGTTCTCTACTCCACAGGAAACAGGTTCAGAGTCAGGGTCCCCAAAAGCAACAGAATCAAGCAGTACAGCAGGGCTGTGAAGGCAACTTTTGGGAAAGACCTGAATTGCTCCTGGGAGCAGACTCGAGACTGGTTTTATACACCTCTGTTAGAATTCAATAAACTGTGAGCAAAAATGCTGGAGTTAAACCTTGCCAAATACAAAATCAGCTGGTGAGGAAATGACAACATGCCCCACTAATCTTAGAATAAGGGTGTTGCTTCCTCTTTTCTGATGCAGATAAAAAGGGAACCATTTATGCAACACACCTTATTTGTCAACCTATGCCCAACCTATGTTTTTCATGCACTTGCAGAAAAGATTGTGCAGATGTGAGCAAACTTAAAAATACAGCTGCACCTAAAGATTAGCCACAGTAGCTGGGCACAGACTGTTACTTCAGCCCGGGTACCGCCGGCATAGCCAGCTCCACAAAGACCACCTATAGGTAGTGCCAATCCCACATCCTCCATCATGAAGTCAAGAGAGCTCAGCTCAAGACACCCCTGGGCCCTTGCTTCACTCCCTCCACTATCTCTTGACAGGATGGACAGTGATGACTCAAGAGTTTTTGGCACCCAACGCAGGATATCCAAAAGCACCCCCACCCTCTCTAAAGCACCCCCACACTCCCAATGCCCATCTATATAGCTACATAACTAGCTCAAAGTCAGCCAGTGAGCTTCACTGCTAAGTGGAGATTCAGACCCAGATCTGACATGTTCTCGTCCAAAAACAAAAGCCATATACCGCCTTTTACTTGGATCAACCAAAATAACATGACACATTGTGCGAGCTTCTGAGTTCTCCAGAACTCTTCATCATGGGGGGGGGGGCTGGGGGAGGGGATGAGTTAAGATTATTTGCCAACGGTTGCATAGAGTTGGATTTCCATGTTACAAAAAAGCAGAAACTGGGGGTGTGCGAGTCATTTACATGCTGTATTTTCATGCTTCTGATATAACAGGCCAAAAGAAAAATCAGGCATCTTTGCCCCCAGCGAGGAGCTTAGGTATTCTCACATCTCGCTAAGGGGAAGATGTAGCAGCAACTGCCCCCCCCCCTTTGCATATGCTTTTAAAGGTGCAGAGCTTCTGTCGGGGGCAGGGGAAGGTGACAGTCTAATAGTACGTATACCTTACTTCTTGCCAGGGTTGGCTCTTGATACACTGAAAGCTTTAGAAATAAGGGGCTTGACAGATAAGAGACCAAACTACATGATTTAATGTCCTGAGTTCCATCTATTTAGAGAATAAAACCACCTCCTGCCGTTCCTCCCAGCAGAATCGTTCCATCCTCCTAGTCTGGACAAAATCTGGATGCAGCAGAATGCAATTAATTCAGGGCATTCTGAAACACTGGCTAGGGTTGAGATGGGGGGGGGCGTCTTAGTGACAGGCCCTTTCTTGAAACTGAAGGGACCCACTCTGCCGCTCTGATGGAATTTGGGGGACCTGTTGGTTTTGGGATATTAAGCTTTCCCCTCAGTTACAACTTTTTTAGGGCAGCAAGCATCAAGGCTTTGGGTCACTGCCGTGAGGGTAAGTTGCGTATTGTGCATGAAGGGTGCAGAGATCACTGAAGCGGGAGGTTTAATAAAACGATAAAGAGGATTTATTTACGTAGAGGTCATGTGGTGGATTCTCTCGAAAGCTTGTAGTTACCTGGTCTGCTCATCACCAGAGTCAGGCTTCACAATTCTATCCCCTCCCGGAAGGTAGAGCTAAACCACTCAGCCACGCTACCAGGCAGAGCTACACACAGCACTGTCTGATCCCTTGCTGAGACAAGTCTCCTCTCTTGTCTGCACTCTTCCTCAGGAAGCCCTCAGCTCCCTTCTGGAAGGAGATTGGGTGATGGAGCAGCACGAGGGTTTTCAGGTCCCTCTTGGCAACCAGCGGGAGGTTTTAGGGGCGGAGCCTGAGGAGGGTGGGGTTTGGGGAGGGGAGGGACTTCAATGCCATAGAGTCCAATGGCCAAAGCGGCCATTTTCTCCAGGGGAACTGATCTCTATCGGCTAGAGATCAGTTGTAATAGCAGGGGATCTCCAGCTAGTACCTGGAGGTTGGCAACCCTAAGCAGCACTCCTATAGGCTCAGGTGTGAAAACAGCCAAGTGGGTGTTTTACCTGTCAGAGGCAGGACAGCCTCCTGTCCGTCACAGTCTTCCACAAGCAGCTCACTTGTTATTGCTCTGCTACACACACACTCACAAACAAACAAGCACAAAGCCCCTACCTGGTCTTTTTCCCAGAGCTGGTTAAGGATGTTGTTGTCAATAGCATATTTCACAAAGCGGATGTCCAAGCTCTCAATGCGGAAGTTGAGGTCCCCAAACCAAAAGACAATGCTATTTGGGAGAAAGAGAAGATAAGGTGACCCTCACTTGGCTCCATGTTTACAACCTGTTAGCACTACTGCAGTTAAGTTGGAGGGGAAGAAAGATTCTATCAAAGCCATGAAAGGTAACTGGAGCCTCCATGTTCAGCAGCAGTTCATCTTCGCATACCAGGTGCTGGGGCAGTACAAACAAGAGGGGCTGTGAACTTAAGGCTCTGCTTTGTGGGCAAGTTAGCTAAACGGAGCCTCCACATTCAGATGCAGCACACCTCTGTCAACAAATGCTGAGAGAAACCTGTTGCTGCCAACGGATGGCAGTTGGAAGCAAGATGCTGGCCTGATCCAGAAATCCCATGAGGAAATCCAAGAAGGCTTTATTGTCAAAGCCTGCCAGAAGAACCAACTGATGGGAACAAACACGCCCATGGCCAGAAATGCTCTATGGTAAGGGGAGGGCAACTTGTAAATCAGTGGGAAACAGCAGAAATATCAGCCCAAAAAGCTTCCTGTTAATTTGTTATATTGAATTGACTTTAGGGCCAGGTGCCCAAGTACTCATTAGAGTCCTAGCTTCTAGGATGGCCTCTAAGAACTATTCTATCCACAAGGCACTGTCTATCTGTCAGATATAACGTTATTTGACAGCACCATTTTTATATTTTGCAAGCATCCAACCACAACCTCATCAGAACAATGCTTCACTTGGGCATGCCAGAGGCCTGTAAACAGGTGGAGGGATTGGCAGGAGTGCAGAAGTAGAACTGTGCAGTCTTGAATTCCTTCTCAACAGGAGAGACTGAGAAGAGCTTAGATTAAAGGCAAGGGAAGAGGAAGGATGGCAGGGCCAGAATAGGATTGCCAACCTCCAAGTGGCCAAAGTAAACAAGCAAAAGTAGCAAGTGCAATCAATGTATTATCGAAAATAACAAGATAAACAAGCAACGCTAAGCAACCGAGGTTACAAAGCAAGTAGGTAGAAACAATAACTTAGTAGTAATACATGTGCAAAAGTTCATATAAAGCATATAGTTGCGTTTCTGGTCAATTTCATATTCTTCGGACAACGGAGGAGTAGGTGGTGGTAACGCGGCTCCGGAAGTATTCCAGCGCTTTCGCTACACGAGGTAGCTTCATCAGCCACAAGGGCTTAATTGTACAATTCCTAGGATAAATTTGGAGCTCCCAAACGGGCTGCTAGCAGAAAATTCATACGTGGTGCAGACTGTCAATGTATGAATTTTCTGCTAGCAGCCCGTTTGGGAGCTCCAAATTTATCCTAGGAATTGTACAATTAAGCCCTTGTGGCTGATGAAGCTACCTCGTGTAGCGAAAGCGCTGGAATACTTCCGGAGCCGCGTTACCACCACCTACTCCTCCGTTGTCCGAAGAATATGAAATTGATCAGAAACGCAACTATATGCTTTATATGAACTTTTGCACACGTATTACTACTAAGTTATTGTTTCTACCTACTTGCTTTGTAACCTCGGTTGCTTAGCGTTGCTTGTTTATCTTGTTATTTTCGATAATACATTGATTGCACTTGCTACTTTTGCTTGTTTACTTTTGCCTACTACTGTTTATTTGATCAATACTCATTACAGTAGAGTGAGTTATTTGTATAGCTATAGATAACCTCCAAGTGGCGGCTGGAGATCTCCCATTATTACAACTGATCTCCAGGCGACATAAAGTCAGTTCACCTGGAGAAAATGGCCGCTTTGGAAGGGGGCCTCTATGGCATAGACCCTATTGAAGTCCCTCCCCTGAATGTTGGATATGCCAATAAAGGTATCTGAACTGAACTGAAGCCCCTCCCCTCCCCAACCCCTGCCCTTCCTAGGCTCTACCCCCCAAAATCTCCAGGTATTTCCCAATCCGGAGCTGGCAACCCCAGGCCAGAAGCACTTCTGGACCTTCTTCAACCGTGAAAATGCTGTTTCCTCACCTTGGGTATTGAGGTATTCGGGATATTTGACCAACGGAAACAGTTCTTCACTCAATGAATAATTAAATTGGAATTCATTGCCTGTGGAGGCAGTGATGGCCACAAGTACAGATGGCTTTAAAAGGAGGTTAGACAGATTCATGGAGGAAAGGTCCATCAGTGGCTGAAGATCAAAGCGACTAAACGGACCCTATATAATCAGAGGCAGTAAACTTCTGAATACCAGTGCAAGGAGGCAGCATCATTTTCTCCATGGGTACCACGCTTTCCTCCCCAATGGGGACCCAACGCGGTTTACAACAATACCCCCTCCCTCATTTTATCCTCACAACAACCCTACGAGATAGGTTAGGCTGAGAGTGTGTGTAGGGGTTGCCAGGCCCCCCTTGCCCACCGGCGGGGTTGCCTGATCCAGGTTGGGAAATTCCTGGAGATTTGAGGGTGGAGCCTGGGGAGGACAGAGACCTCAGTGGAGCACAATGCCATAGCATCCATCTTCCAAAGCATCCATTTTCTCCAGGAGAACTGATCTCTGTAGTCTAGAGCTGAGCTGTAATTCCAGGAGATCCCCGGGCGGCATCCCTAAATGCGTCACTGGCCCAAGGTTACCCAGCAAGCTTCCATGGCAGAGTGGGCATTTGAACCTGTCCTATTCTGACACTCTAACATCAGGGGAAGGCCTCGGCCTCTATGCCATGTTGTTGGCCCTCCAGGTTAACTGGTTGGCCTCTGTGTGAAAGAGGTTACCAGACTAGATGAATCGCTGATCTTGTCTGGCAGGATCTGTTCTTAAGAGCCTAGAATATGTTTACTTGTAGGTATGTCAGCATAGGGTCTCTCTGCAGCTGCCCCTTCCAGTCTTGTTTTACACCTGCTTCAGGTTCTCTGCTGTTCACTCATTTTGGCCATCCCATTTCTGAGTCAACACTTAGGCCATTTATGCAGGGCTCTTTCCCTACTGTCACCCCCCCCCCCCCGCCCACTGTTCCGGGGCTTCCTTTTGATTATGGACGCCTTTCCTGACCGTCAGAAATCGCCTCACTCTCCCAGCGCGCTTTGCCAGCGTTTTCCAGATTCTTGCTAAAACAGCATCTGCAAAACGTGGGCAAAATGAATGGAAGCACATGGGGAGAGCGAGGCGACCTCTGACAGTAAGGAAAGGTATGCAAAATCAAAACAAAGGATGGGAGCAGTCAGCGGGGTGACCGCAAGGGAAATAGCCCTTCATAAACGGCCTTAATTAGAAGTTCTTGGAATCTTGTATGTGTGTGTGTGACAGAGAGAAAGTACATTTGCAGTTCTAGTGATTGCTATTTTATAATCACAAAAAATTAATGAGCAATCACTCAATTAATCATAAAAAAGAATGGTAAGGAGCAATCACTTAAGCTTGAAAGAGAAAATCATAATTACAGTTTCCCTTCCACAGCAACAAGGATCTATTTAGGAATGCCATGGTCACTGCAAGTGAACAGAAAGTAACTACTTAAGCAGCCAAAACCTAAGTTGAAAGTAATTAATTAAGATGAAATGGCTGTAAAACAAAGTAGCAGAATTTAATGGGACGGTAGCCCTGAGAATCCTCAGCGGCACCTTCTGCTGACCACCCTGGAGAGGATGGAGCTTTTATTGCATTTTATTTTATTTTTCTAAAAAGCTATAAATCAGGTCTGCAGTGGGTGGAGGAGCTGCCAGGAAAACACTGGAATGCAACCTGTTTGCAACAGCATCATCTGGATTCTCTTTTAAAACTAAGTGAATGAAGAAATGCATTAAGGTGCTGTTGTAGACTCAACCCAAGAGTCAGGCCAAACTTCCCTATACCTTTCCTTTGAAAGGCAGTGTGGGTGGGAGACGCTGCTCGAGCATTTCACCTTATATTTGTCGCTGAAAGGGCTAGGGACTTGTATTTCGATGAAGCCAAGGAAACACCAGCCGCATAAAGCTCAGTTTCTTTCTTCCCTCCTTCCTACAGCTCCAGCTCTCCTTGCTCCTCCATTTTTTCCCTACCTTCTAATATCTCTTTCAGCACAGAGGGAAGTCCATCTACTCAGTGACTGACAGCAGACTCTCTAAAAGGTATGGTTACCAACTCTGGGTTGTGTGTGTGTGTGTGTTAAGTGCCATCAAGTCGCTTCCGACTCATGGCGACCCTATGAATGAAAGTCCTCCAAAATGTCCTATCTTTGACAGCCTTGCTCAGATCTTGCAAATTGAAGGCTGTGGCTTCCTTTATTGAGTCAATCCATCTCTTGTTGGGTCTTCCTCTTTTCCTGCTGCGCTCCACTTTTCCTAGCATGACTGTCTTTTCGTGTCATCTCATGACGTGACCAAAATACGATAGCCTCAGTTTACGGTAGTCATTTTAGCTTCTAGGGTCAGTTCAGGCTTGATTTGATCTATAACCCACTGATTTATTTTTTTGGCAGTCCACGGTATCCATAACACTCTCCTCCAACACCACATTTCAAAGGAATCTATTTTCTATTTTCTGGGTTGGGGAAAAACTGGAAATTTGGGGGTAGAGCTAGGGGAGCCTGGTGTTAATAGTTCGAAAGGTGGCAGAGCCAGACTTTAGGTAGAGAGGCACGGGAAAACATTGACACAACCAGTTTGCAAATTCTGGTTTTATATGTGTTCACACAAACACAGATGCAGGCTCGGGAAATCCAGGGGCTGCCAAGCAACACTCCACATTGGGGGAATGCAGCATTCGAGCTTGTGATCTATTCCCTCAGAGGCAATGTAGGTCAGCATGGCACTTCTAGCCCTCCTGGCTCGCTTCCAGCCCGCTCTGCTGCTGCTGAGCGGATCAGGTGCCTGGCGCAGCAGCTTCGGATATCATTAGCTGCTAAAGATCCTCAGACCTCAAATGTCACTGCATGGGTTCAAAAATTGACACCAGCGGGCACATGCTCAAATCAGATGCCAAAGCAAATGTGCAGGGGTGGGAGGACTGCCCTTCCCCACAACCCTCTTTTGTTAAATGTCTAAAAGCAAAGATTTTTCCAGAAGCAAAAAAAAAAAAAAAGTGGCAAAATCTCCTTAGCTCTGGGATTCTGTTTTGGGGCAACTGACAGATTGCCTGTTATGAAATCCATGCAAGCGAGCTTGAAAGCCTCCTCATCAAAGCATGAAGGTGAATACACAGATGCCATTGCTCTACTATCACTTTTAAACCTGTAAATAAATTGATTTCTACAGAAAGAATGCAGGTCTCGGATAAACTCATAGCTCAGGGACAGACCACAAGCTTATGCACAGAAGGTCCTCGGTTCCTTCTCCAGCCAGAAAGATCTGCACTAACAAGGCCAGAAAAGAGAACTGCCTGTCTGCAAAAATTACACAGTTCTGCACGTCTTTCTCTTGACATTTTTTTTAAATGAAAAGCAGCCTCGGAGGCTGTCACTGAGACAGGAATAGAGGCAGCCCATTACTGATAGGAAGTATTTTTTCACACAACGCATAGTTAAATTGTGGAACTCCCTGCCCCGGGATGTGGTGATGGCTGCCAACTTGGAAGGCTTGAAGAGGGGAGTGGACATGTTCATGGAGGAGAGGGGTATTCGTGGCTATTAGTCAAAATGGATATTAGTCATGATGCATACCTATTCTCTCCAGGATCAGAGGAGCATGTCTATTATCTTAGGTGCTGTGGAACACAGGCAGGATGGTGCTGCTGCAATAGTCTTGTTTGTGGGCTTCCTAGAGGCACCTGGTTGGCCACTGTGTGAACAGACTGCTGGATGTGATGGGCCTTGTCTGATCCAGCATGGCCTTTCTTATGTTCTTATGATAATGTCTGGTTTTCAGTAAGTGCCGTCCCTTGTCGTCTCCATCACTAGTCACCTTTGGAGGACTTCATGCGCAGGTTCACCCCAAAAGACTGGCCCATATTAGGAGACCCCTGAGCCCTAGAGCTCCTGGGAGGGGAAGGGAAGGAGGGGCTCAAGGTCCACCCAACATATCTTTTCCCACCAAGGTCAAGTTCGGGAGGATGCAAGAGGGTACTCACTCGTGGTCGAGGATGCCACTGGCTGCTGGCCCTTCAAACTGTTGTAAATTGAGGATGGTGGTGAAATCCTCCTTGCGCTGCTCGGCTTTCTCCATGTGCGCCGGCAGGTGGCAGTTCAGGAAGCAGATCATGTTCCCAAAGATGGAGAGGCGCACGCTCACTCCACCCTTGTTGCCCTGCGTGGAGAGAAAGGCGGAGGGGGAAAGAAGTGCAGAACTGTGTAATTTTTGCACTCAGGCAGTTCTCTTTTCTGGTCTTGTTAGTGCCGATCTTTCTGGCTGGAGAAGGAACCGAGGACCTTCTGTGCTTAAGCTTGTGGTCTGTCCCTGAGCAATGAGTTTATTCGAGACCTGCATTCCTTCTGTAGCAATTTGCAAGGACCAGAGTGGGGGAGGAACGAACTGCTCAAGCCCCCTGCTCCATTCAGTGGTGAAAATGAGCAAGGTGGGCTGTGGGGTGGGGGTGGACCACTACAGTTCAGTATAATGATGATACTGGGAACCACGAAAAGCTAAATTGTATCCCTCCCCGGCCCCAGATAAACTTGTCTGAACTGCCCTCTCAGAACACCGACAAGGGAGGTCCATTAATTCCCAATACGAGAAGTGCCACGGCACAGTCCTCTGTGTGGGAGCCTGCCATCTGCCCCAAGAAGGGAGCCCTGGACCACTGCTCTCTGTATGTGATCAGAGGCATTTCCTGTTTTTTTCCCCCCAAGACACATAATACCCCCTCTCATGGCACCGCCGCGTCCTCCAGTTTGGAAGCTGCTCTGACCTGTCTACATTTTCTGATTTCTTCCATGCCCTTAGGCTAGCTGGAAAGAAGAACTGCAGAGACGAGGCAATGGCTGCATCGGTCCTCTCGTCATACTCACCCAATATCCGCCCATCCCTGTCCTTGTGCAGTCTGTCTGGATGTCCTGTAGAAAGGGCAGATGGTAGTACTTGGAGAAGACCATCAGGATGACCCCTTGCATCCGCACCGTACTCACCTGGAACAGTAAGAGGCCGGAAGGCATTTGTTAAGGATGCCGAGCAATGAGTTCAAACCCAGGCTCCCCCAATGCCCCACGTACTCTTAGGGGGGGCTTTTCTCCCCGCTTGAATTCCTGCAACGGATACGAGCGACCATTCCACCCCCATCTCACCCACCCCATGTTCTTGCCAACACTGGGACAGCTGAACCTCACAAGAACCTGCACTGAGATACGAAAGATACACTAGGGCAGAGGTTCCCAAACTGTGCTCCAAGGAGCACTTGGTGCTCCGTGAAACATCTCCTAGTGCTCCACGAAGAGATTGGAAAGAAAAAGACTAGTCATTCGGTTTAGTATATAGGTGCTAGGTGAAAATTAGTGCTCCATGACGAATTTCTCTCCTGAAAAGTGCTCCATGACTCAAAAAGTTTGGGAAACTCTGCGGTAGAGAACATGGCCCAGATAAACAGAGATTACACCTTGGATGAAATTATCACGGCAGCTGTTTCATCATTGTGCTGCAGAGGAAGACTGCCTAGATTTGTACACCAGGGTGGAGGGTCTAAAAAAACCTGCAGAGAGCTGGTGTTGCCTCATGACTGAGGTCTGGACCCCACAAACAGCAGAATGAGGTTGCAGAGTGGACTGAGCCAATGCAGGAAGCAACTGCCATTTTTAATTTGAAAAGATCCTGCAAATAAAAAAAAACCTTTTTTTTTCACAGTAGGGAACACACATGAACCTATGAAGCTGCCTTATGCTGAACCAGACCCTTGGTCCATCAAAGTCAATATTGTCTACTCAGACCAGCAGCGGCTCTCCAGGGTCTCAGGCAGGCTCTTGCCTAGTCCCTTTTAACTGGCGATGCCAGGGATTGAACCTGGGACCTTCTGAATGCCAAGCAGATGTTCTCCCACCGAGCCACGGCCTCTCCCCAAAGAAGGTTGTTCAGCTAGGTTTCAATTTGCAAGGCAGCCGTTTCTTTGTTTTTACAGGAGAGCATTCAACACTCGCAGTGACAAAATGATAAAGCCCGCTCTGCCCCCTCAGATATCTACCACTTCCTTCCCCCATCATTCTGCCATATACTAGGCTTCAGAGCCTGATAATGGGCTGTTCAACCCACACCTTAGCCAGAAGCCTTGCCGGGTAGCCTGAGGCAAGCTACTGGCCTGATCTATACTACTAATTTATTATAGCTACTTTGACTATTGTGGCTTCTGCTTCCCCCAGAATCCTGGGAACTGTAGTTTTGTGACCCCTCTGAGAAGCCCTCCCAGTTTCCTTTGGAAGAAGGAAAGACTATATCTTTTGCTGGAGAGCTCAGGTGGTTTTTGACCCTGGTGGGAGGCATCATATGTGGATGTCTGTGTTTTCTTGGAGGGGGCAAGCAAGGACCTACAACCATGTCTTCTGCTCCAATTCCAGGGGTCTTGCAAGCTGGCTTACAGCAGCAACTCACAGCAAGGGGGTGTGGTGAGGGAGCCCCCCTCAATCAGGCAAGTAGCATCACTGTACAACAAGTGCTTTTGCCTAGGTGGTGGCTGGAAAGTCCGGAGAAAATTGTGCAATATTTTATTATTGTTATTCATAACTTCATTGATATCACTGTATTGTGTGTGTGTGCATAAATGCACACATTTGGCACTGCAAGAACTTACAGGTGCTAGTGGAGTATCAAATCTAGAAATAAATAAATAACACACAGGGACGGATGAACCCCAGATTATTCCAAAGTAGGTGTCAGCTTTGGAAAGCTTTGGTGGGTGTACAGTGGAATTTGGCTGTCAGAGTGAGCACAATCAGTTATGTCCCTTCTCCCAAAAAAGCCATGGAGAGGTAGCCCTACATCCAGTGGGATGCCAGGATGTGTTCTCAGCCTTGTGAATCTGCAGCCACTCCTATCCTTCCCCTACAGCCTTGAACACTGTGAAGTTCGCGTCTCCATGGCATTGCTATGACAACAGCTGTGATGTGATTAGGAAGAGGTGGACTAGGTTTACCCAGTCACCCGCCAAATTCCAGCACACAAACATCAAAAACATCCCTGATTTCTCCAAGGCTACTGCCATCTTAACTCCCCTGAATCTTTCCCCAAATCCATAAGAGAGGGAAAAGGCCAAAGGAAGGTCCCACTTGTCACGCATACCAGTGGCACCTCATTAGTCAACCCCTGCAACTCAAAAACCCATAGGACTTGGCTAGAGCTGCTAGACACACAAAAGTACTTGAATACCCTTGAGAATCTAGGGTGCCCAAACTGTTCCAAAACCTTCTTGAGAGCCAGGATGGTGTAGTGGTTAAGGGTAGTGGTTTGGAGCGGTGGACTCTGATCTGGACAACCGGGTTTGAGTCCCCACTCCTCCACATGAGCGGCGGATGCTTATCTGGTGAACTAGATTTGTTCACCTATCATACCCATCCTGGCAGGCTCTTGTTAAGGATTCCAGTGACAGTGTTCATGAAGGGCTTTGAATGCTGACGGCGCTAAATATGATTATCTCTATTAAAAAAACACACACACCCTATCATTTTCCACCAGTGTCTGCCAGATCTTGATTAGTGCTTACCAGTACAAAATTAAACGGGCTCAACACATCCATGAACAGTTCGCTCCACTGGTCGGTGAAGAGGGCATCCTTCAGTCTCTTGTTAATCATGGAGTTTACCTCCTGCAGCCTGCAAACAAGCTCAGAATCACCAGCCAGTCGGTACATGGAAAGCACACGCGCCTGCCAGCATTTCACATTCAGTAAAAAGGGAAGGCAAGTATTCTTGTGGCGCCCCAATGCTCACTCCACTGCTTGAGGGTGCCTTTCCCCCACTGCACACTGCTGAATGTTCTCTTCTGCATTCAATTATTCCACAACAGTTTGATTGTTGCTTTTCTGCTAAAGGTATATTAGAACTTTACCTAAATGGCGTATGATAGGTCAAAACAAACTTCCTCATGTGAGAGACTTTTCTCTATGGGGCACCACTGGTCATGTGCTATATTTTTATGCATGTACATTACAGAGAGAGCCAGTGTAGTGGTTAAGAGAGGTAGACTCTAATCTGGAGAACCAGGTTCGATTCCCCACTCCTCCACATGAAGCCTGCCGGGTGACCTTGGGCCAGTCCCAGTTCTTGCAAAACTCTCTCAGCCCATGCAGAGGCAGGCAATGGTAAACCGCCTCTGAACGTCTCTCGCCTTGAAAACCCTACGGAGTCACTGTAAGTCAGCTGCGACTTGACTGTTTTCTGTGGTTCAAGTCTCAGAGGTTCTGTTCAGTCACACAAATGCTACGGTTTGCTTTCATGGGACATTGGCCAGGCGGCATGCGAAAACTAGAAAGCTTTGCTTCCCTCTCGCTCTCTGAGAACTCTTAATCACATGTGCTGGCTCAGCCTCTACAGCAAAGGAAAGGGGGGAGAGGAAAGCTGTTCCTTCTTCAGCCAGCATAAATCACTGGCAATTAAAGCTGCTGTGTAACCTGCAGCAGAACATGGTTCATTTGTGGTTCTGTTTATTTCTTATTGTAACTGTTAATTGTGATAATCCGTAGCATAAAGAAATGTCGTTAAAGCATCCTTTAGACAAGAGCCTGAATGCCAGTCTTGCCTTCCTTTATCAGCACTCTGAGGACCTTGGCAACAGTCCCTCTATGTTCCACGCTGTGTTTGGCAGGACCTTTAAAGAACCTGAGCATACAGCAGCGATTCTTATCGCCCACCATATGGCAATCTACAAATCTTGGTGGGCAATCAGAACGCCAGTGGGCAAACAGAGGGCATTTTAGGCAGCCCATCTCCACACCTGCAACAGCTTCCAAGGGCCAAAGTAGGCGTTATGGCAGCCACGGGTCCAACTTGTGGCCGCTGACACCATTTTAGAGAAGAATCTGGTCATTTAAAGAGGGCCAGATTCTTCTCTAAAATGGCATTGGCAGCCATGGGTCAGACCTGTGGCTGCCATAACGTCTAGTTTGTCTCTGACAGCCAGCTGGGGAGAGTTGTTTTATACAGTTCACCATGCCCTGGCTGAGCATAAAAACCCAGATCCTAAATTTCCCCTATAGGACCATAAAAAAGTGGACCACACCAAACAGGAACCAAATCTAACCTTAAAGAGTTGGCTGGTGGCCATTAGGCTCAAGGGTTTCCATTCAGTGTATGCCTAAGATCAGTGTATCATATCAATAAATCATAATTACTGCCTAGATAGTAGAGATATGATATCCTACATGTTATATCATTATGCATATCATAAAAACACCTTAGGGATATCTAAGCCCCCTGAAATCAATGCATTTAGGCATGCCTATTTTTGCACAAGATTGCAGTTTAGGTTTGGTGGCATTGGTTGATGGCTTTGATTTGGGCAGGCATCAAACACAAAATCTAGCAAAAAAGCCTCTTGCACTGTTGGAAATCACCCTGGGCAAAAAGAAGGAGCCAGTATTAAACAAAAAGGATCCCCAGGTCCAACCCCTGATTGCTACCTGCTCTTATTATGTAAGTTTCTCTGCTTTAAAATAATTTTGAAGCTATCCATTTAACATTTTTTAAATTTCTAAATCCTGTTGTTTTTAAATTTTAGATTTGCAGGGAGAGGGGATTGGTGTTCTATGGCAAATATTCCATGATAGTCTATACTTAGCTGAACATTCAGCGAATATTTGGACAATATTCAACGTTAACATTCACAAAGCAGATTTCCCCCCCCCCCTCCACTGGGTTTTTTCCCCCTGATGCATTCTTTGTTTGCTTTCTCTTCCATAATACAATTGTTTCCATAAGCTCAGCCTGTTTGCATCTTCCTGCCTCCACGAAATACCCTGAGGAAACAGATCTCTCCCCCCCCCACCCAACACCTAGGCATGGCTTCTCTGCTGAACTGACTGGAATTTGCAGCACCGCTAAGTGGTACTAAGGGAAGGGATTTGTTCCAACAAAACAAGCAGCAAGAGCATTTTAGTAAAGAGCAGCAATTGATCTTTGGGGATGAAGAGGCTCCTACAGTGTGTTTTCAAGATAAATTAAGCTGTCTAGCAAAGAAGTGAACTAGCGGGGGTGGGGAGAACTATACCAGCACGGCCTTAAGGGATGATCTATTGGATGAGATCCTAATGGTTTTTCTAGGAATCAAAGTCTAAATGAACCTCAAGAGGGGGGTGGAATCTGCGAAGGCACACTGTTTCCCAAACACAGTTGGATTTTTGTTTTCTAGATTAAAAATAGAGACACACCTAAAAGATTCTCCCCCACCCTTGATCAGCTCCCAAGCAATGGCCAAACGTCTGCTTTACCCGTGAGATACCTTATATCTCAGCTTATATTGCCTCCCTTTGCACACAGACAGAAAGAGCTTCCAGGAAATGGGGACACGTCCGAGAGTCCCCCACCCAGGTAAGATGCTGCACAGATTGCAGTTGGAACCCTAATGCATCCTTTTGCCCTTGAGATTGTTGGAAGTGAAGGACTTTGCATTGTCCCTTAGCCTCAGACTTCAGAGGAGGACTATAGAGGGTCAGAGCTGTCTCTCTCTTCCTTTCTACTGCTCTGACTGATTTCTACTCTCAGAGAATCTTCCTCCCTTCTGACTAACACCTTCTGTCTCTCTCTTCATCATGGAATCATGAGGGCAGGACACACCTTGTGCATCTCTGTCCATCCTAGTATAGCTAGTTAGATTATTAGAATACTATCTCTATCCTATCCTGAAAGGAGTTCCTTTAAATAAAGGACTCATATTTCTTTACCAGAGATAATAGTAGGCTCCATGTGAACTTTATTTCCTCAGCAGTAGCCTAACACAAATTCCACTTTGCCATATGAAATCTGCTCAACAGAGATTATGTCACTGCATAGTGTCATAAGAACATAAGAAAGGCCCTGCTGGATCAGACCAAGGCCCATCAAGTCCAGCAGTCTGTTCACACAGTGGCCAACCAGGTGCCTCTGAAAGCCACTAACAAGACGAGCGCAGCAGCACCATCCTGCCTGTGTTCCACCGCACCCAAAATAATAGGCATGTTCCTCTGATACTAGAGAGAATAGGTATGCAGCATGACTAGTATCCATTATAACTAACATCCATGAATACCCCTCTCCTCCATGAATATGTCCACTCCCCTCTTAAAGCCCTCCAAGCTGGCAGCCATCACCACATCCTGGGGCAGGGAGTTCTACAATTTAACTATGCGTGTGAAAAAAATACTCCCTTTTATCTGTTTTGAATCTCTCACCCTCCAGCTTTAGCAGATGAGCCCATGTTCTAGTATTACAGGAGAGGGAGAAAAACGTCTCCCTGTCCACACTCTTCAAACCATGCATAATTTTATAGACCTCTATCATGTCTCCCCTCAGCCACCTTCTTTCCATGCTAAACAGCCCAAAGCATCTTAACAGCTCCCCATAGGACAGTTGCTCTAGTCCCCTAATCATTTCATGAAGCAAAATATATATATCTAAGACCAAGCGGCGGTCTGAGAAAGGTACATATTGCAGAGTTCCCAGCAGGCTGATAATATACATGTGACACTCCATGCAGCACACCCCTGCTGGCTTTCTACCTTCATAACTGGTATTTTATTAATTAATTAATTATATTATATTATTCTTTGGTGCTGTAACCCTGCCCTTTACTCTCTTGCAGTCTTCCTGTACCAAATAAGAACTGAGTGCCGAAGTTCCTTGCCCTGCAGCTATCTGCTGCTAATCCACATAGATATTCAAGTTGCTCGGTACTCCAACCGGATGGAGAGAGTTACTCTGCCAAGATAAAAAGATTTTATACACACCTACAGATCCCTAGGCCAAGAGCCACAGGCTCACGCCTCTGGTGAGCAGGAGCCTTGGAATTTAAATGCTCACAGCCCCCACCTCTCACACACAAGCTCCAATCACAACAACCCCACTTAACAAGGGAACAATCAAGCTTTCAGGCAGCAATCAACCTTAATCACCCACTGGCACAACAATCACAACCCTCTCCCAGCAAATCTCAATTAAATCCTCAGTTTAGTTAGGCTTCCCAGTGTTTTAAAAAAGGCAAAGTTTAAACTCACCCCTGCCTGTAGTCCCCAGCTCAGCTCAGCTGAATCAAAATGTGTCATGGTTAAAGCGTCGGACGAGGATTTGGGAAACCCAGGTTTGAATCCCTACTCTGCCTTGGTAGCTTGCCATTACACCTTGGGCCAGTCACACACTCCCAGCCTAAGCTACCTCACAGGGTTGTTGTGAGGATAAAATGGAGGAGAGGAGAACAATATAAGCTGTTTTGGATCCCCCATTGGTGAGAAAGTGGGACATAAATAAATAATTAAATGGACGAACAGAGAAAGGATTGTTGTTGCGTGGCACCTAACCTCTTTGAGGGGCACAAATTCTTGGATGCATCCAACATGGTGGCTTCATGCTCCAAGGCCCACCTCACTTTCTCTCACATGTATGCCGATTTGACCTGCCCACAGTCTGGGAATTACTTAGGGTCATGTAGGCATTCGGGAGATCATCAAACTCCATTAATCTTTTAAAGTCAAATTGCAGGTGCCCGTAGGGAGGGAAACAGGTGTCTAACCCACCTCTGCATGGTTTCGCTAACTGAAACCATCACCCATATTGTAATTAGCCCTTTAAAGGGGGGGAGTTTATCTGTCTTTTGCCCGGGGGCAAAGGACAGATAAACTCCCCCCCTTTAAAGGGCTAATTACAATATGGGTGGTGGTTTCAGTTAGCGAAACCATGCAGAGGTGGGTTAGAGAGCAAAGGACAGATAAGCATGAGCGGGCCCTGGTTTCAGTCTGCAAAACTTACCGGAGCGGGGGGGGGGGGTGACGGGTGACAGAGCTAAAATCACTTTGCCATTCCCATGTGGCCTTTACCCAAATGGGGTCTGAGTCTGTAATTTGACTCTGAAAGTCTACGGGAAGAGGTGCGATTACAGATCTCTCAGCCTCCTCTTCTGTTTTGAGCCATACAGGATCCCAATCCACACCACTATCGATGACGTTGCACTGGAAGGGGTTCCCACCCACACAGAGAGGAGTAGCCTTTGGCCGCCCGGCCATTTTCCTTACCCAACAGCAATCATGTCGGTGTCATTGGAATCCCCTGTGTTGAGGTGCAGGAGGGATGTCACGTCGCTGGGGGGCATGGCCGTGCCCACGTTCCAGGTTACCACGGTGATGCTAAGAGAGGAAACAGCAGGAAACAGGCCATAAGAAATTGAAACAGGTGCAGGTGACCTCCAACGTAGACCTATAGGCTAGTGCACAACAAGGCCTCGCTTCTCCTCGTTTATGCCATGTGGTCCCTTCCATTCAGGACTGCACAGAGAAGCCATGGCCACTTGCACATGGGAAGTTAGCCCTGGCATGGATGTATTGTGGTGCTTTCTTGCACCTCCCAGGTTCTCCTCATCATTCCTGTGATCTTTCCTAAAAGTGCTTTGCTGCGATGCTGTGGGAAAGAGCACAGTGGAGCCAACATGGTGAGGAAAGTCTAGGTCTTTCCCAGGTCCAGCCATATCGGTAGGGTTGCCAGGTCCCTCTTTGCCACCAGCGGGAGGTTTTTGGGGTGGAGCTTGAGGAGGGCGGGGTTTGGGGAGGGGAGGGACTTCAATGCTATAGAGTCCAATGGCCAAAGTGGCCATGTTCTCCAGGTGAACTCATCTCTGTCAGCTGGAGATCAGTTGTAATTGCGGGAGATCTCCAGCTAGTACCTGGCAATTGACAACCTTACATATAAGTGGCATTTTCTCTGCCTCAGTCCCCACAGCAGATATTTCCCTTCTCCTGCAAACCACTAGGGGCTTTTCCGAGTCTTTTTTAAAAGCGTAATTGACATATCAATGAAACGGTATATTGATGCGTCGATTACGGATTTCAAAAACACTCAAAAAAGCTCCTGCCCACAGTCGTCCACAGGAGGAGAATGGCCACCGCAGAGATTGGAGCAAGAAGAATGTGGGGGAACGTGCCATGCGGAAGCCCTGATGCCTCTGTGCTGCACCCCCAGCCGCAAAGAAGAGGAAACTACTGAAAAGTGCAGCCACGTGGCACAGGCCCACGATAGGAACAACACCCCAAACAAAATGAACCGGCCACCGTTTCTGTGAATGCGCTGGCTGCCTCTACAGCAAGAACCGCTGATCATGGACATGGATGAAGCTGCCTCTGCATATATATCCACATGGAGGCATCTGCTCACCATCCTGTACGTGGGAAGAATCACTTGGAAGGAAGTGGGGGAAAAGCAGTTGGTTCATCTGTGTGAACTGGCATCCATTGATCAGATGGCAATAATGATTGATGGGCATCCAATTCCATGGGACGCTGGCCCAATGAGGCCATATTCTCCAGAGTGCGCGCACACACACAAAGCTGTTAAACAGAAGAAACAACCAGCATGGTGTCGTGGTTAAGAGCGGTGGTTTGGAGAGGGGGACTGTGATCTGGAGAACCGGGTTTGATCCCCCACTCCTCCACATGAGCAGCGGAGGCTAACCTGGTGAACTGGGTTTGTTTCCCCACTCCTACGCATGAAGCCAGCTGGGTGACCTTGGGCTGGTCACACTCTCTCAGCCCCACCTACCTCACAGGGTGTCTGTTGTGGGGAGGGGGAAAGAAGGTGATTGTAAACCGGTTTGATTCTTCCTTAAGTGGGAGAGAAAATCGGCATATTAAAAAAAAAACCTAGCTAAAAAACTAAACTATCACGTAAGTTCAAAATACAGCATGTTCTTGTTGGCAGAGTAATTGACAGAGCAAAGGTGCATAACCTGATTAAAGTGCAGATAAAGCTTTATTCAGGAACTAACAGATGGAGTGGAATGTCTGAGAAAAAGCAGGGGTATTTCCTTAGGAGTAGACAAGGAATAACACTTAACAGGAGAGAAACGGACCTCACTATCCTATCTAGCTGCCCCCCTGCAGGGTCTTCTTCTCTTCTTTGTACACCAGACACTGCCTATCCCAACACTCCTTCTCAAGGTCTAGTGTCCAAAGCCCACAAGATTAACCTTCTTATGCAGACTTTCAAACTTTTCTCAAGAAAATGGCTTGGAGAGAGAATCTGCAATAATTTTTTCTATAGGACAGTATTGCAGCTCGACAAGCCCTTCCTGCATGTTTCCTACTACGTGGTGCTTCACATCCATGTGTTTAGTTCTTGAGTACAAGTTTTATGCACCCTTGGTTGTCTTCAAAGAGCTGTTCCGGCTCCTCTGCCCCAAAGTCTTGCATTAGTTACAGTATCCACTGGAGTTGTCTAGATTCACTCTGTATTTCTTCATCCTGGCTCCTTCACGGACCCTGCTCCATTTACACCATGCCGTCCTAGCAACACTGGCACCAATACATCTTAGTACTATAGTCAGAAAACTGAAAGCCACAAGCACAAAAAGTTACATGCCCTTGGGAAGAAGAGCACTAATATAAACATTCAGAATATTTAACAGTACACACATAACATCTCTGATGCATGGGCCTTTAATGTCAAACTTCCTTAATAATGAAAAATAACTGTATTTAAAAAAAGAATAAGTAAAGAAACGTCCCTTAAAACTTCCTATGCCAAATTAATCTTGAGGAAACGATGCAGTGATGACCACTAGATTAGATTGGCTCAAAAAGTGAGTAAGAAATAGGTCTGTCAGCAACTATAAAACCTAACAGCTAAATCAAATCTGCTTGTGCAGAACATATCTCCAGGAACCAGATACAGAGGACAGACAACAGGGGAGAGCTATTTCTTTCAGGCCTTCTTTGTGGATTCCCAGAAGCAGCCAACTGGTTATTGTTGGGTTGTTTGTTTTTTTTGCCAAACTCCAAGTGGGGCCTGGAAACCTCCCAGAATTATAACTGATCTCCAGACTACAGAGATCTGTTCCCCTGGAGAAAACTGCAACTTCAGAAGGTGGATTGTATGGCATGTGTGTATGTTAAGTGCCGTCAAATCATTTCCGACTCATGGCAACCCTATGAATGAAAGTCCTCCAAAATGTCCTATCTTTGACAGCCTTGCTCAGATCTTGCAAATTGAAGGCCGTGGCTTCCTTTATTGAGTCAGTCCATCTCTTGTTGGGTCTTCCTCTTTTCCTGCTGCCCTCAACTATTCCTAGCATGACTGTCTTTTCCAGTGACTCTTGTCGTCTCATGACGTATGGCATGGTACCTCTATAAGATCTCTCCCCTCCCCAAACCCTCGCCTCCTCAGGCTGCACCCCCCAAATCTTCAGGAATTTCCCTACCCAGATCTGCCAACCCAGACAGTCCTTGGTCCAATCCAGGAAGGCAATTTAGATGTTCTTTGGCAGGCCTCAGGGCTGTTGAGAAGTTTCAGATTATGTGGAAGCCGTTTGACAAGGACATTCAGAGGCTTGTAACTGGAGGTGTGGGGGTGCCATTTCAGCACACAGGACACTTCAGTTATGAAGTCTCACCCCCCCCCACACACACACACATAGTGATCCCCACTGGTGCATCTTTGGAAGGGTTTACAGCATTGACTGAAGTCTCGTACAACTGAAGCCATCACAGGGATAAGCCGTCCCTCCTTGCTGGGCCTGGACATAACTTTGGGGGTGCTTCACATGCAAATGTTTGAGCTAAAGCATACACTACCCATCAGAGAAATTAGCACAAGACTGTTCGTAGGGGCATGGCAAGACAGATTCTGAAAGCAGGACTGCCCCTGGGGGAGTAGGTGAACAAAACTAGAGGACAAAACTCAAGGGGGCCTTGGTTGCTCTTGGGGCTGAGTCCGTCACTGGCAAGTCATGTCATGAGTTCGTGTATGGTGTGCGGGCTAGACATTTGTTATTGAAGGGGGTGTGTATGGAAGTAACATGCGTCTGGCTCTAAGACTGAACGGGCGAAAATGCATGGTTGCTTTATCCTCCTTTAATCCCTGTTTTAGACAGGATCGAACACACATTAGGCAAAACGCATGTGTTCGATCCAGGCTGAAACAGGGATTAAAGGAGGGTAAAGCAACCATGCGTTTTCGCCCAACGTTGCTCGGCGGAGAGTGATTGAGTGTTCGACCTTGATTGGTGGGGGAGGTTTTCTTTAAGGCATTAGCCTCGTCCTGGTGGCGGCAGGGGGGGGGGTTTCTCTTCTGACGGCCTTCACTAGTGAGTAGGATGGTTTTATTTACTTGTTATGAATTTGGTGTGTTTTCTTTCTCTTCTTCAAAATAAATTTCATTTTACAAAACGAATGAGAGGAGCTGCGCGTGTTGTGAGTGCAACTTTCCCGGGGAAGAACCGAAAGCCGGAGAGATAAGGGCTTTGGCAAAGAAAAGCTCTCGCCCTTGTTATTAAATGAACCACACCTTGCCCATTGGGAGTCTGAAAGGGCCGTCGTCAGTGTTTCAGACCTGGGCGAGAGGCTGCCGGTTGATACAGTGTGGCAAAGGGATTCTTTGTCCTAGTAGCTCCTGGCAGCATCGTCTACAAGGGAAGGAAAGATTTCGGGCTCGATCATGGGTCTCTCTTCCCCCCCCCCCCCAAGGAAGGCCTAGGAGGCAAGGATCATCTGGTTTCCTGGGTCCTACAGAGCACAGTGGCTCCCATACAAGGTTGCCAGGTCCCTCTTCGCAACCGGCGGGAGGTTTTTTGGGGGGAGCCTGAGAAGGGCAGGGTTTGGGGAGGGGAGGGACTTCAATGCCATAGAGTCCAATTGCCAAAGTGGCCATTTTCTCCAGGGGAACTGATCTCTATCGGCTGGAGATCAGTTGTAATAGCAGGAGATCTCCTGCTACTACCTGGAGGTTGGCAACCCTACTCCCATAGCATCATGCCTAACATGCAACCAGGAAGCAGAGCGTTCCACTCACACCACAGCCACAAACGTCTTGGGGGCAAGCTATCCTTCACAGCCCTATCCCCAGTAGAGGGCAGAGAGTACTGGCTCACCTTAGAAGGCTGTACTGCAGCAAAAATAAAGCGCTTTGAACTTTCAAATAGTACCCTACAAATGCAAAGCATTAAAGTGATCAGCAGGGGCATGCCCAACTGCCAATGCGACCTTGGCTGTCCTGTGCTCGCTGGCAGAGCATGGCAATAAATCCTGGAGCATTAGCACAATTAAACGGTGTGCTGGAAAGGGAGACAAGCCTGGCTTCTGGGCCTGGCAAAAGGCACACTGCAGGGATGAAGAAATAGCCATCTGCCTTGACCCCGACCAACATCCCCAATACAGGAGGGTCTGTCGGCCAGCGCTTCGTGCACTACCCGATCCAGCAGCCTTGTGCCTCCCGCAGCGCAAAGAGAGACTTTCCCATGAACCACAGCTGCCACGCTGCAACTAACACAAGCTCGCTACATTGACGGGAAGTACTCCTTGGCAGGGCTCAGATGTGCCGGGGCCAGGCATCTGATTCCCGTGAGGCAATGGCCCTCTGTGCACGACCTGAATGGGCCCCTCGCCAGTCTGCAGGGTGGGAAACTGAGCCTGGCTGAGAAGTGCCCCTGAGGACTACTAGAGAGAATTACATCTCCTTTCCCATTTCTGCCTTTAAGTGATTACTCTTCAGAAACACATCTAGTTCTGGGTTCCCTGAAGCAGAACGATACATGGTGTGCATTTATTTTTAATCTTTCACGTCAATGCAAAAACTAAGATGACTGGTAGGGAAAGAGAGCTTCTTAACACTGGAGCAAGTATGGTGTAGAAGAGTTAGAGGGCGATAACGCACGGTCGCTTTAGCCTCCTTTATTCCCTGTTTCAGCCATGATCGAACGCATGCTTTTTGCCGAACGTGCGTTCGATCCTGGCTGAATCCTGGCTGAAACAGGGAATAAAGGAGGCTAAAGCGACCATGCGTTTTTGACCAGAGTGTTGCTTGAGGAGCCCTGTAGGGGTAAAAATAGCAGGGTGGGGGGTAAATTTCAAGTGGTAGATTATACAAGGACACAGTTAAGAAGCTTGTGCACGTATACACACATACACACACTTTCTCCCACAAGTTGCAGCTTTAATGGCTGCCTGGGTTAAGAGAGCCCTTAAAAAGAATGGAACTCTTATTTACTCATCTCCTGCCTTTCTCCCAAATTGTGACCCAAAGTGGTTTACATCGTTCTCCTCTCCTCTGGTTTATCCTCACAACTACCCCGTGAGGTAGGCTAGGCTAAGAACGTGTGACTGGCCCAAGCTTCCATGGCAGAGTGGGGTTTTCCACTTGGGTTTCCCAGATCCTAGTCCAACACTTTAACGACTACACCACAGAGTATTTGTGCCACCTTTACAGATTTTAACAGCGAATTACTATAAACTATAATATAAGCCCCTGTGTACCAAGTATGTACAACAAAGACACAAAAAGCATTACTTAAAAGAAAGGGGTGTATGTATGACTGTTTGTAACACAGAAGCAGTTATTATGAGGTGCATAAAAAGTCATCTCCACATATTATCTTAAAATCCATGGCTTTTCCTTCCCCAGTTTGTCACAAGTATATCTAGGAGGAGCCCTTTGCCCTCTGCTTGGAATCTTGAGGCCTGCTTGAACCACTAAGGAGCCATTTCAGATGTCTAAGGTGGTTGCGTTGGGTAAACTAGAGTTTGCCCAAAATCTGACAAATGCAGCATTTAGGGGAGGAAGGATTTAAGAGCCATGGAGCAGGGCCATAGCTATTTCCTCAGATACTATAACTCGGTTTCTGTGTTCCTAAAAGCTGGAGCATGCATTACAAAAGTCACATGCAAACAGTTGGCAACGGTGTCCACGTAATGTCCTGTGGCCACCACAGCCAAAACTGTAGCAGTCACCATCAGGTTACTTTGGCGCTCTGCACAGATAGCTTCCCCAAGCAGGACTACCCAGTGCAGAATTTGAAGGAATCGGATGTACAGCAAGAATGGAGGGAAAACAGCTGGTACTTCTGACTTACTTCCAGAAGAATGGGCTGGATCCTGCTTGTTGCTTGGTAGGGACTGGGCACTGCCTCCACCTAGGATTGCCAACCTCCAGGTGGGGGCCTGGAGACCTTCAGGAATTACAATTGGTTGTCAGACTACTTAGATCAGAGTCCATGGAGAAAATGGCTACTTTGGCCAGGGTGCAGAAATGGTTAGTTACAAATCTTCCAAGGCAGTTCACTGGCATGAAAACGCTGCCGACCAGGTGCTAGTATAATGTGGGAAAAGGTACCACACAGCCACATCGTGCAGAAACCATTTGCAACCATCTCCAGGTGACCTAGTGATACCAGCTTCCAGGTGGGACCCGGGGATCCCCCGAAACTATACCTCATGTCCAAACTACAGAGATAAGTTCCCTTGGAGAAAAAGGATGCTTTGGAGGGTGGACTCTATGGCATTGTACCCCACTGAGGTCTCTGTCCTCTTCAGGCTCCATCCCCAAATCTCCAGGAGTTTCCCAACCTGGATCTGGCAACTCTACCCATTCCCCACTGGTGTCCAGCCAGGTACCTGGCAACCCTAAGGGGACCCCTGAAGAATCCACTCCACTTCCAAGGGACAACATCTTACAGAAGTAACAGACCTATTCTCCCACAAATATTTACAAACATACCATTCATTAGGGTATATCAAAGCATCCAAAGCAGTCTGATTAGTCCAGCTTGGCCTAAGCTCATCAGGGCTTGGGAACTAAACAAGGCCGGCCACAAACAGTACTTGAATGGGAGACCACAAAGAAAGACTGGGGTTGCTACGAGGAGGAAGGCAATGGCAAACCACCTCTGCTCATCTCAAGCCTGGAACATCCTGTGGAAAGGGTTGTGTGGAGTTGGTTGCAACTCAATAACACATTTTTAAAAAGCAACAACATTATGAGGCCTGCCTTAGATGGTGCAAGGGTTGTTGCCTGGATCCAAATCTGCAGATTCAGCAAACCAAGGGACTCATTTTTACCCTTTTTCCAAGAGTCTTTCTATGATTTATTAAGATTCTTAATTTGAGCTTCTGCTCTTTCACTCAGATTAGTTTGCTGTGAATAACTATCCATCCCAATTAAGAGTCGCCAGCCTCCAGGTGGTGAATGGGGGATCTCCAGGCAACAGAGATCAGTTCACCTGAGAAAATGGCTGCTTTGGAAGGTGGTCTCTATGGCAGGGGTGGGGAACGTCAGGCCCCGGGGGGGCCATATAAGGCCCGAGAAGTCATTTGGTCTGGTAGGCAGAGGTAGCAGGAGCTGGCTGTAGAATCTGGCCCCGACCATGGGGAGCAGGAGCAACTCCGGCGTGCTGCTGGAGGGCTATGCCTGGCCGGTGCAAAAAAACCATCCTGTGCCACCAGGTGGGTGAGTACGCCCCTGGTTGGATGCCTGCCTGCTTGCCCACACGGAGCGGGGTGTCATTTGGAGCAGCTGCCTGCTTGGGGCTTGGTCGGCTAATTTTTAAGTTGATAATTTTGTATGGCCCGCAAACGATGTCATAAATACCCAAATGGCCCTCGGCGGAAAAAAGGTTCCCCAACCCTGCTCTATGGCATTATACCCCATTGAAGTCCCTCCCCTCCCCAAATCCCACCTTCCCCAGGCTCCACCCCCAAAATCTCCATGTATTTCCCAACCTGGAGCTGGCAACCCTAATCCTAATGCAAAACTGGCACTTGGCAACACAGAAAATAATTCCCACTCCACCCATTTCCAAACCTGCATCGAAAGAGAGTCTTTCAAGTTACCCAAATGTAACTTAAGCCACATTGACTATTGGACCAGAGCACCATCTACGGTCTTGTCTATCTGTGAAGGAGAATGAAGCAGCAGGCAGCTGAGATGGTGAATGGACTGCTCCGCTTCAAACTGCAGGCGAGGGAACATGTTTTTCCCAGTTCCCCTACCTTAATAATTCTCTGTAAATGGAAAACTCGCATGGCTTATGAGGGGAACCTTTTTCCTTGATGCACTGGGATTTTTTTATTTACAGGGGGTTTGTCCACGGTGAAAATATTTAAAATGTAACAGACACACCCTCTGTATTCTGAAGTGGTAGAGTCCATTTTGCCACCTCTGAATTCTACCATCTCATTCTGCTACACGTTCAGGCTGGGGCATAGATAACAAATAATCAAATTGAATAGACATTCCCTGCCTCCCGGAAAGGACCCTGAACTGTAGTTTTGTGAGGGAGTTAAGGATTCCAATGAGAATCCTCCACATCCTCACTAAAGCACTCTTTCCATGATTTGGAGGTGGGAAAAAGACCCAGTTAAACTGGTATGAAACCTACCCAAATTCTAGACAGGGCCTCGGTCGCTTTAGCTTGGACATACCCATTTTCTCCACCATGCAGCCTTTCCCTTCCCCTGCCCCACACCCCATCAAGGTCTGCCTCACCGAAACTCATTGTCTGGCTTGGGTTTGGGCTTGTTCCATCTTCTCAGAAGACTTTCTTTGGCATTACTGTTGCTGCTGCTGCTCACATCCAGCAATTTGGAGGAGTGTCCTGTCCTCCCATAGGAGATGTATTCCTCCGACTCAGCCTTGGACAGCATAGGTGATTTTGAAGGGGCGGCCCTTCCCCCTGAAATGTACTCACTAGAGACAGCTTTGGGGAGAGACATGGGTCTGTGGGACGAGCCAGTCCGGTTGAGGCAGATGTGATCACTAGATTCAGCCTTTGGGAGGGTGTCCTTCAGTTCCACAGTGGCCAAGATGGCAGAGGTCATTGGGTCCAAGGCGCAGAGTCCAGGCATAATGCCACGACTCGGTGACTGGCTCAGTTTCATGGAAGGCGACACGCTGGAATGGGAAGAGGAGCTGCCAGAGGCTGGAGAAAGTGGACGTAGTTCTACTGGAGACCGTAAACTAGGTGTGCTGAACATCTGGGCCCCACCAGAGCCCTCTGGCTGCGCTCTGCTAGTATCCAGGGAGAGAGGTTGGATTTGCCTGCCGCCAGCCCTCTCCTCAAGCCCCGAGTGGCGAGCCCCTTCAGGTTGTGACCGAACATGGGAAGGGTCAAAGAGGGTGTCGGGCCTAGTCCCACGAGGAACGTTCCCTCCACCGTACACATTGTTGATGGAGCCGCTGGATCCTTCAGGCTGGTACCGAACAGTTCCATCCAAGCTGAGCTGGTTGGGGAACAACCCAGGAGATACCAATCCCACAATGCTGCCCCGGGGCGACACGGGCTGAGCCCCGACAGGGGAGGAAGGGCCTTGGTCCAGGCTGCCATGGTGACTTGGCTCCATCTTGGAGAAGGAAAACAGAGACAGCTCATTAGATGAACTGAGCCACAAAGTATCATCTGGCATCCTTTCTTCAATAAAGATCTTGATGCCCTTTGGTGGAGCTAAAGCTATATTTAATTCCCCACAGGAGACAATCCTACCCCAATCAAATAAGAGCTACACAACCTGAACAAAGGCCCAGTTGGAATCCTTTCTAGGTAGGCCCTTTGCAATCTCCATTCCCTGCAAAAAGTCACTGTCCCCCAACTTCATCTTCCTCCTCAGGACAGCTACAGATTTTCCCCAAAGCCCACCTCCTTGCTTCTTGCCCCATTTATGCATCATTGGAGGAACAGAGGCCTTTGTGGCATTTATGGCCCTGGAATGACCTTACTCAAGGACACAACAAATTGAGTTGCCGCTTTGGATTTCTATAGTTCAGATAGTTTGGGTGGTCAAGGGGCAGAGCAAAAAGGCAGTAGTTTATGTGGGCTGGTGAAGGCCAACCAAAATTGCCCAGAGCTAGATCAAAACACTTTAGCACCCCACCCTCACTAACTGGCACAAGGCACAAGTTCTCCTGTGAATGCCCCACTGAAGTTAACTATCATAGTCTTTCACAGCTCCCACTCACTGCAATGGAGTGTGTACAAGAGAACTTCCTGGCAGATTTATGTGCCTGAGCTCACATCTGTCTTCCACTCTGCCACCATTAATGGTGCCCAAAATCTGACGCCCAGAATCGTGCCTGACTTGGTCTTGAAGCATGAATGCCTCTGAATCAGAAATCACAAGAAGTTCAAACTGTTTTTCAGAAGCTCTGCAAGTTGATGGCCATCACAACGTCCTGTGGCAATGAGAACTATGAGTTAATTGTGCTCTGCAAGAATTCCTCCCATTTTGTCTACTTCCTGTCAGTTTTCAATGAGAAGGGGGACTTGCTGGGACTGGCAGCCATTCTAAGCAGAGTTATACCCTTCTAAATCCACTGAGATCCAGGCATAAGTCCACTTAGGACGGCACTAGTAGACCCAACCGTCTTTTGACAACTTCCTCCTACCTAAAGGAAGACTCCAGGTTGGTTTAATTCCTCCCCATGTATGTGCAAAGTCTTCGGATAGTCCAGGGAACAGGTTTATTCAAAGGTTCCCACTTTCACAGGGAAGGAATTGCATCTTGAATTTTTAAAATGTCTGTTCTGGTGGTTTCATGGCCCTTCCAAATGTGGTACCTGAAGCCATTCTTTCTCTTCCCTTTTTCTGTCTCTCTTTGACGGAGATGAGTTACTTTCCATGCCCCCATGCCCAGCTTCTCCTGGTAGCTAGCTTCCTTTGCCCTGTCCAACAGCCATGGAACCTTGGAGCTGGGGGGTTCTCTCTCCTCTGAAGGAGGGCTTCACCCATTCTCTCTGCAACATCCAGCAGCAGGGCCAGAAAGGGGCGATGGGGGCAGGAGAGTCTAAAGCCTTCTTAATATTCGACATAGCCATGCCAGGAAAACCCCTACCCTTCTCGTCTAAAATGCCAGGGCCCCATGGACTACCCTTGGGGTACATTTAGAATATAGCTTCTGATATGCCATGATGGGTAGCCGTGTTAGTCTGTCACTAGCAGTAGAAAAGAGTAGGAGTCCAGTAGCACCTTAAAGACTTAACAAAATTTCTGGCAGGGTATGAGCTTTCGTGAGCCACAGCTCTGAAGAAGTGAGCTGTGGCTCACGAAAGCTCATACCCTGCCAGAAGTTTTGTTAGTCTTTAAGGTGCTACTGGACTCCTACTCTTTTCTACATCTGATATGCATTGCTGTGGCCCAGATAATAGCTCAACATCTTGGGTCTGTGCACAAAACCTGGTGGTGGGCTCTAAGTAAGCTCACAGGGTAAGCTTGGCTCACTTTCTCCCCTCCAGCCTCAGTTTCCTATTTGTTAAAATGGGACTAGCAGTTGCCTACCTTGCAGGGTTGTTACATGGAATGATTCTTTTATAGCCTGGGCATGCAGCATTTCTACTGGAAAATATACCATGTAGAATATGTAGACAGCCACAAAACAGATGGTTAAACTCATATCACACACCTCTTTTATTGCAGAATAAATGCCACCCCCTGGTTCTACTCCTACATGCTCTTTCTTTAAAACCTGTGCATTAAAAAAAACCTTCTCTTCTTACTAGTGTGTAGTTGCCTGGATTACTTGGACCTGGGGGGAAGGGGGAGAGAGATTCAAGGATATTAATAGCTAACTAATGTTAATTTATCTCAACATGGCATAATTTGCTACACACCCTAAGGAAAGCCTAGACCCTTCATTGTGAACACATCCATATCAGGACAAATGCACCACACCTTTAGAGGCAGGGATGGCTCAAGATAACATGGGGGACAGCCTTCCACTGAGGAACAGGGGTCACCGCTGAAAGGCCTCCTCCGCTGGCATCATTCAACTGGCTCCATTTCAACTATACATAAGCAGAAGATATTGCCAGTAGATAGTGCCTCATGATAGTCCGGTCTGACTTGCACTCCGCCGCCACAAATCCCTCACTTCACCATACCTCACAGCCCGGTGGCTTCTGTCCACAGCTCCTGGCAGCCATTGTGGTCAAAGGTGGAAGAAAAAAGAGGGGAATAAAACCCAACCTGGGTACCCAAGGTTAGGTAGAAAGTGTGTGTGTGTGTGTGTGTGTGTGTGTGTGTGTGTATGGGCCTTCATCAGTGGTTAATTAAAACCCATGTTAAGCCTGAACACATTTACAGAAATAAATAAATAAATACATATACAAACAGTTCAAACCCAACCAGGCATGTGTATAGGTTGTAAAATCTATTACCAATTACTCAAACATCTGGTCAGATTGGTTCTAGTTGTAATACTGGTTTGTATATGTCTCTCATATACTATGTGTGCAGGTATGAACCTAGTAGAGCAACCTGATGAAGGCCCAATAGGCCGAAACGCGTTTGGTATGTGGTTACAGATATCAATCCTAGGAAATGCCATTGTGCTATTTTGCCTGGCTCCTGTGACCTTACAGAAGCAGTTAGAAGACTGTTTTCTCTTCCATGCTGTGAAAAGTTTCACCTGCTGATTTCTACACATCAAACTGTTGTTTAAAAATATTCTGGAAGGGAAGGAGGTGTGTGAGAGAGGATGGACAGAGGATGGGGTTGCCAATTAACCAGAGAAAGCACCTCTGGCCTGCTCCTGTGCATTTAACTGCAGCTTGGTGTGTAGAAATCAGCAGGTGAGCCCTTTTTATGCATGGGAATAAATATGGTCAACATACTAACTTCTGCCCACAGAACTGCTGCTATTAAGAACACAGAGGGACTGTTCTCACGCATGCCAAATAATCCATTTTCAGTGCACTTGGCAGATGGATTTTACCATGCGAAATGGCAATATTCACTTGTAAACCATTGTTAAAGTGCATTGAAATTGGATTGAAAGTGAATTATTCAGTATGTGTGAAAACGCCCAGGAGCAGGTAAGTCTGTTTGTACCTGGTCAACAGGCAACCCGATCTCCTACCTCCCCTTTGGTGACTTGCAACCTCTTCCTCACTAGGCTAAATTCAGATGGTACGCTAAATGGGACAGGGACCTCTCTGTTGCTTGTGCTACTCTCTAAGCACCAGGTACATGGATGAAACTTTATACATAGCTTAGTAAAGAACATTAATAACAAAAGGTCTTTCCAGATGTAGCAGCCGGCTTTTTAATAAGAAGGTGCAGGGACTTCGGCCTGCATAATGTTGGGGCTCAGGTGCCACACTGAGCCAAGTGAGACCCAGATTCAAGCCCCCACCCTGCCATGAAGCTAACTAGTTGACCTTGGACCAGTCACTGTCTCCCACCCTAGCCTACTTCACAGGGTTGTTGTGATGGTAGAACAGAGGAGGGAAGAAAAACGTACTCTGAGCCCCTTGAAGGAAGGACAGATAGAAATGTAATAAAAAATAAACAAACCCTTCTTAGAAGAAAGTGAATTGAAAGTGCATTGAAAGAGGCCAGTTTCTGAACTGGAATTCCTCACTTTAAGTTGTATTTTGACTGTACAGGACAAAGGAAATGCATCTCTGCGCATGCTCTGAAGTAGTCCCTTGCAGATCACTATTTTTCCTTGTCCCCAAAGCTGGCAGTGAACACAGGTTCTGGGGCTCAAAAAGCCCTGCCCTGCCACAGCACAGGGCAGCCTGCCTGGCCGCTTCCTTTTGCGTGAGTCTCCAAGGACAGAAAGGGATCCGGCATTGCACCGGCCACAGGACAACCCTTTCAAAATCTCTGTGCAGGTATTCTGGCCCCCCACCCCCAGCTTCCACAGAGGCTAGCATAAGAACATAAGAACATCAGAAAGGCCCTGCTGGATCAGACCAAGGCCCATCAAGTTCAGCAGTCTGTTCACACAGTGGCCAAACAGGTGCCTCTAGGAAGCCACAAACAAGACGAGTACAGCAGCACCATCCTGCCTGTGTTCCACCGCACCCAAAATAATAGGTATGCTCCTCTGATACTAGAGAGAATAGGTATGCAGCATGACCAGTATCCATTCTAACTAATAACCATGAATACCCCTCTCCTCCATGAATATGTCCACTCCCCTCTTAAAGCCCTCCAAGCTGGCAGCCATCACCACATCCTGGGGCAGGAAGTTCCACAATTTAACTATGCGTTGTGTGAAAAAATACTTCCTTTTATCTGTTTTGAATCTCTCACCCTCCAGCTTTAGCAGATGACCCCATGTTCTAGTATTATGGGAGAGGGAGAAAAACATCTCCCTGTCCACTCTCTCCAAACCATGCATAATTTTATAGACCTCTATCATGTCTCCCCTTAGCCGCCTTCTTTCCAAGCTAAACAGCCCTAAGCGTCCTAACCGCTCCCCATAGGACAGTTGCTCTAGTCCCTTAATCATTTTGGTTGCTCTTTTCTGCACCTTCTCAGTTGCCAACCTCCAGGTGGTGGCTGGAGATCTCTTGCTATTACAACTGATCTCCAGACAATAGAGATCAGTTCCCCTGGAGAAAATGGCCACTTTGGCAATTGGACTTTATGGCATTGAAGTCCCTCCCCTCCCCAAACCCTGTCCTCCTCAGGCTCCGCCCCAAAAATCTCATTATTTCCCAACCTGGAGCTGGCAACCCTAACAACACCCATTCTGCCCCTTCCCCCATGGAAGCCCCTTCCTGAGAGCTGAGATTTGTAATATGGGCACGACACTGTAACAGCTAGCCCAACTGTGCCGTCATCGCTACCTGAATAGGAAACTGGGCGCCGAAGTTCGATTCTTAGAATTACAGCGTGCTAAGGTTTTATCATGCCTTAGAATGTTTTTAAAGAGGTTCGATTGTGTTATTTGTATTTTAAGTAAATGTTATTTGCATTTAACTGTGTTGGTAGCCGTCCTGAGCCCGGCTTGGCCAGGGGAGGGCGGGGTATAAATAAAAGATAAAAATAAATAAAAAGATAAAGGGACCTTTTCCGCACTGCATTCATTCATCCTAGAAGAACAAATTAGCCCCTTCCCAGACAACAGTTCTTTGAATGCATCCCTAAGGTCTCCCTTCCCCTCCCCTACTCTTTAGTCCCTAGAGAAAATGCCTTCTCAAATGAAGCATGATATCAGTCTTGTAAGCAAAAGCAACCTTAGCCTCATGCCTCACTTTCCTGATCTGTGCCAGGCATATCCGAATGGAGAGGCACAGTTTCCCCTCCCCATCCCCGTTTCTCAGCTCCTCTCTGTGCCCTTCATTTCCCCTCTTTCTCACCTAATGTCAGCAGGGAAGTGGAACTCCAACATGCTGACAGCAGCAAACTAGAGGACGTTCCCTTAGCCCTCCCTTTGCAGAAGGGGACCTCCTCTCCTCTGTCCTCTGCCTGGCCCCGCCTTCGCCTGTCTTCCGGCCAGGTAGATGCTCACCTTGGCCTTATTGCTTCACATCCTTCCGAAGAGGCGGGCCGGTGGCACAGAGCCTGCAGCGGGCTGCCGTTGCCACCAGCAGGCAGGGGGAGGTGTTGGCTCAACAGCGCCAGCTGCAACTCGAGAAAACAGTCCACAGCCTTTGCTGGCAGCCCAGCCGGCGCTACCAGGGGTAGGGAGAAGGGCCTGGAGGGAGAAGGGCAACGCAAGGATCACAAGGAAGAAGGTAACCCACCGTGGAGGAAGGATGATGGAGAGGGATCAAAGCATGCAAGACCAAACTGCTTGTCTGGTGGCATCTGGGGAGAGAAGAAACCAAAGGGACTCCCTCCCAGAACACCTACATGAAGTCACTTCTCTGCCTCTCTTCCTTAAAAGCCTTTCTCACAGCCCACCATTTCTGCAATAATAATTCCTTAGACCTCAGGCTAGCCGGGACACAGTGGGGGTGCATGTGACTTACATTGGGGGCACAGCTATCCTGTGACCCCTGCCTTCAGCCTCCCCCACACCCACCCACACACAAGAGAGAGCCACTGTGGTGTAGTGGTTAGGAACAGTGGACTCTAATCTGGAGAACCGAGTTTGATTCCCCATTCCTACACATGAGCAGCAGACTCTTATCTGGTGAACCGGGTTGGTTTCCCCACTGCTACACATGAAGCCTGCTGGGTGACCTCGGACCAGTCACAGTTCTCTCCGAACTCTCTCAGCCCCACCTACCTCACAAGGTGTCTGTTGTGGGGAGGGGAAGGTAAGGCAGTTGTAAGCCACTTTGAGACTCCTTAAAGGTAGAGAAAATCAGGATATAAAAACCAACTCTTCTTCTTTTGAAATTTGAGAGCCAACGTGCTATAACAGAGAAGTGGACCGGGATCTAAGAGACCCAGGGGGGAATCCTCATTCTGCCATGGAAGCTTGCTGAGTGACCTCAAGTCAGTGACACGCTTTCAGCCTAACCGACCTCACAGGGCTGTTGTGAAGATAAAACGGAGGAGAATGATGTAATCCACTCTGGGTCCCCATTGGGAAGAAAGGTGGGTATAAATGAAGTAAATAAATAAAAGGGAAGAGGGGAGAATCCTGTTCCATTCAGGAAAAGAGCCGGGTATAACTACTGAAACAAATTAATAATTACTTGTCCCTCTGAGGAGCTTCATATATACCGATGGCTCTACATAAAACGATCATTACTACCCAAGACAAGTGGAGAGACAGCACTGGAAATGATGGATCGTATAATCACTGCGCAGAGGAGGGAGGGGTTCTCTCACTACAATCCTGCCCCATCTGAAAGGACAATGAGTAATCCTGGACCACGAGCGAGAACTGAGTAGTACTTCTCCAA
Source organism: Euleptes europaea (assembly GCF_029931775.1). Taxonomy (NCBI): domain Eukaryota; kingdom Metazoa; phylum Chordata; class Lepidosauria; order Squamata; family Sphaerodactylidae; genus Euleptes; species Euleptes europaea. The sequence continues at coordinate 43,729,536 of NC_079324.1, forward strand.
AGGAATACCAGAGCTGGCTCTTACCCCTCATCCCAAGAAACAAATATTTGCGGCCCCATCCAGAAAAGGGGTTCAGACCCTGGCTCCAGCCTCCCTCGATTGACGCTAGGAAGATTTAAGCCTGCCGCACACAGGCTTCAACCTGCTGGAATTACAGGGTGGCTAAGCAAAGGGGGATCCTCATGGTGTACCCCCACCTCATGGTGGCTAAGCAAAGGGGGATCGCTTCTCCAAGCTTGTGGGGTGGGGGTACACGTTTGGTTCCTGAGCACCACCTCCCCCTGCGGGGTTGCATAGGCACCGGCGCTCACACCACAGAGGCACAGATAAACGAGCAGGGATGTATGGAAGTGCTGGAGCCCACCGTGCACCGACCAGCCACGCTGATGGCCACATCTCCCTCCCTTTAGCAAGAGTAGAAAAGGGCAAGAGTCCAGTAGCACCTTAAAGACTATTTTCTGGTAGGGTATGAGCTTTCGTGAGCCACAGCTCACTTCTTCAGAAAGCTCATACCCTACCAGAAAATATTTTTGTTAGTCTTGAAGGTGCTACTGGACTCTTGCCCTTTTCTACTACTGCAGACAGACTCACACGGCGACCCACTGTGGATTACCTTTAGCAAGAGGCAGGCTGTGCCCATGGACCCAGAGCGGAGGGACCAGAGAGACAGCGAGTCCTCAGGGAGTTTCGGACACCCCCAGCAGGGCAGGGCAGGGGACCCTCCCTGGGAGCCCACCTGCCACCCCCACGCCGGCCAGAAAGACCCGCCTGATCCCCTCCTCGGGGAGGAGCCAGGCGAGGGGAAGGGAAGGTCGCCTCCATGCTGCCCCGGACGCCTTCTCCTCCAGAGGGGCATCGGATGCCCTTGCCGGGGTCCAGGCGCCTACCCTGCAGGGAGGGCGTGTGGCCCCGCTGGTTACCTTGAGGCGGCTGCCCGGCTCCGGGGCCCCCGCCTGCGAGGCTGCTCTGCCCCTGGGCATCCCCTGCCTGCGAGGCGGCGGCGGCGGCGGCGCGGGCTCCATCCTTCCCGGCCGAGGATGCTCCGCTGCCTCCCGCAGCCCGGGGGAGCGGCGACGTCAGGAGCCCCCCAACCTGCCGGAGGGTTTCAAGGGCCCGGCGGCGACCGAGATGCGCTGGGGAGCGCGTGGGCCACCCCGGCTGGGAAACTGCAGCGCCAGGAGCGGGCTGTGATTGACAGGGACCGGGGGGCGGGGCTTCGCCAGGAGGAGAAACGGGATGAATGATGCATAAAGCTGGATAAATCAGGCCAAAAAAAGGAAAAAAACAGCAAGTTTGCATGCAGGCTGTACAGTTGAGCTTTTCATGTTGCCCGTGGCAATTTCCCACATGGTATGGGAATTGTTTTCTTTTTTCTTTTTAAACAGTAATGCAGGGTCCAGGTAACCTTGTAATCAGGTGACAAGTCACCAAAGGAGGACCGAACTGCTGTTCCTTCAAGACTGATGTAAGAGAGGTTTGGGGCATGTGTAAAACCCAGAGCGCCCTGACCTGGATGGCCCAGGCTCGCCTGATCTCCTCAGATCTCAGAAGCTAAGCAGGGTCGGCCCTGGTTAGTATTTGGATGGGAGACCACCAAGGAAGTCCAGGGTTGCTGTGCAGAGGAAGGCACTGGCAAACCACCTCTGTTAGTCTCTTGCCATGAAAACCCCGTAAGAGGTTGCCATAAGTCGGCTGTGACTTGACGGCACTTTACACGCACACAAAACCCAGAGCACGAGAAGCGGTGCTTTCTAAAGTTCTCTATTCTATTTCTTTCATTTAAACCCCCTTTACCTCCCCCATATGGAGACCCAAAGCAGCTTGTTTACAACACTCTCCCTTCTTCCATTTTATCATCACAACAACAATGTAAATGGGGAGCCAGCGTGGTGTAGTGGTTAAGAGCAGTGGCTTGAAGCGGTGGCGTCTGATCTGAAGAATCGGGTTCGATTTCCCACTCCTCCACATGAGCGGCAGAGGCTAATCTAGTGAACTGGATTTGTTTCCCCACTCCTACACACGAAGCCAGCTGGGTGACCTTGGGCTAGTCACAGATCTCTCAGCCTCACCTACCTCCCAGGGTGTCTGTTGTGAGGAGGGGAAGGGAAGGTGATTGTAAGCCGGTTTGAGTCTCCCTTAAGTGGTAGAGAAAGTCGGCATATAAAAACCAACTTTTTTCTTCTAGTCCAGCAACATTGACTGTCCCAAAGTCACCCAGAGCGCTTCCGTGGCTGAGTAAGGAATGGAATCGGGGGTCCCCCAAATCCCCAGTCCAACATTAAGCCGACTTCACTACTCTGGCCTCTACACTACTAAAAGTACAGGTGCCCTCCCAAGGTATAAAAGGACAATGACCCACACTGCAGGGTTGTTATGAGGGCAATACAAGATATGTTTGCATGCATTAAAACATAGACTTGGGAACTGCAAGGGAAATGAGGGCAAAGCTTACTGTTACTGTTGTGTTTTTTTGTTTTGTTTTTAAATTCCAGAAGAGGTGTTTAAAAATGCTGGTGCTGAAACCTGCCTGGAGACTTTGCATTTTCCTGCCTTCTAAACAAACAAGGTTGTTGTGAGGATAGAACAGGACAAGCCCCTTGTATTCTGCACTAACTGACTTAGAAGCAGGGAAGGAAGACATACCCACATTGGCTCCTGAAGAATACCAATTTATCCCAGGGACCGAGCGAGCTGCCTGCAAGAAACCCCAACCAGAACCCCTGCACCCCAGAACTTCACGGAGTCCCACAACACCCTCTCTCAGTCTCTCTCCTCCCTCTTCTTTTTTTCTTATTCATACTCCAAATTAGGTCACTGTTGGAAAAGAGGGGGGAGGAGGGATCCTGCCTGTTGTTTCGGCTCCTGAGCGCTACATTCTCCGGTTACTCTTCCCCACATCCGTTCTCACCCGGCCTGCACTATCGGTGCCCTTCCCAGGTCAGACTCATTTGCCTGCTGACTCCTGGCACGCCCAGTTTGATTTGCTTCCCTGGGAGGCAGGTGTACAACAAACAGACAGGTGAAAGTCCCTGTTCGCTTTCTTTTCCCTGACGTCGAGCACTGGATTTCCTAGTTGCGTTACTGTGCCTTCAAACATGCCAATTGCTCACCTCCATTGCAAACCACAGGTATTTTTTCTGACTGCTGGTTTTACTCACAATCGCCCTGCACCACAACCTTTGTAATTTTATGCCTGTGTAAGCAGATATTCTTTTCTTGTGTGTGCTATTCAAGAATGGCTTGGCGTGAAACAGCCTTGAGAATGAAAATAGGAAAATATCATCCAGAGTGTCATGGCTAGATCAGACTAAAGACCATGGAGTTCAGCATTCTGCTTCAGAAAACATTCAGTCAAATGCTGTTAGAAACTTTTCTCCGGAAGGTCAGGAAGTGACTGGCTACTCCTAGTTTGTCCCCAGGATCTGGGGCTCGGTGAACATGGAGATTCTACCAGTAGGCTTATAAGCAGAGTCATCAAAGAAAAAGAAGAAGAGTTGGTTTTTATTTGCCAACTTTCTCTGCCACTTAAGGGAGAATCAAACCGGCTTACTGTCACCTTCTCTTCCCCACAACAGACACCCTGTGAGGTAGGTGGGGCTGAGATAGTGTGACTAGCCCAAGGTCACCCAGCTGGCTTCCTGAGTAGAAGCGGGGAAACAAATCCAGTTCACCAGATTAGCCTCTGCCGCTCATGTGGAGGAGTGGGGAATCAAACCCGGTTCTCCAGATCAGACTCCACCGCTCCAAACCACCGCTCTTAACCACTACACCATGCTTGCTCTCGCTTGCTTGTCAAAGCCAGCTAAAGTTTCACATTGTGATTAGAATATGAAAGAATAGCCATGGTGAAACCAAATTCCAATTTCCTCTAGAACCGCTTTCTTGAATCCCAGCACACATATCTCCTTGGGCCCAGAGCCTGACAGCAAACACAAACACATCCACCAGTGTCTATTCAATAGACATCTTACCTGTTTTTGCACCGTGTGCACACGGCAGCAGTTTGCAGGTGATAACATTTATCTCCACACCACAAGAAACTTCCCTTGATACTTTTCGCAGGGGCTGCTTTACAAGCAGGCCAAAGTAGGCTGGGGTGAAGATGTCCGGGCTGTGCAAAACAAAAGAGACCGCACACATATTGTACCCTCCCAACGCACCCACAAAAAAAACTGCCTGGTTGGATCACTTCCGGAAGTGTCCTAAATATTGTTGCTGAAACCGGAGCCTCCCTGCACCTGTTTGGCTGGTCATAATGCCTGCCTGTCTTAGGAAACATAACGCCAGAGGTAAAGTGAAGTGACGGGCAGGAAGGCAGAAAGATCTCACCTGCAGAGTCCAATCCACGCAGAAGCTCTCCGCCCTACATCAGGGGCGGGGAACCTTTTTTCTGCCAAGGGCCATTTGGATATTTATGACATCATTCGTGGGCCATACAAAATTATCAACTTAAAAATTAGCCTGCTATATTTGGTCAAACAGCCAAGAGGCACGACCGGAGATGGCTCGAAGTGTCTGCCACGCGTCGCAGAGCGACTTGCATTTGAGCTCTTCCGTCCCCAGCTGGGCCCAAGAGATTCAGGCAGGGCAGCATCCTTCTGAGCTAGAGATAAGCCAGGACCCATGGAGGGCCAGACTAAATGATTTCGCGGGCCTTATATGGCCCCCGGGCCTGACGTTCCCCACCCCTGCCCTACACTGATGTGAATAACAGCAGCACTAGAGCATGGCTAACTGCCACGTCACTCTACTGCTCACATTCCAGTAAATCTCCCACACGGGGGGCCTGTGCCATTTCTGCAAGTGAATTCCACACAGCAACCACACAAATGAGCATTCTTAGTTTTTATATAGCACTTCACATCCTGTTTTTGCTGAATTCCTTAGAACACTCCTGTAAGGGGAGGGGCTGTGGCTCAGTGCTAGAGCATCTGCTTGGCATGCAGAAGGTCCCAGGTTCAATCCTTGGCATCTCCAGTTAAAGGGACTAGGCAGGTAAGTGATGCGAAAGACCCCTGTCTGAGACCCCGGAGAGCCGCTGCCAGTCTGAGTAGACAATACTGACTTTGATGGACCAAAGGTCTGATTCAGTATAAGGCAGCTTCATGTGTTCAAGGTAGCCCAGTATTGGCAAGGAGCTGAGATAATGTGGCTGACCTAAGCACGTCATGGCAAAGATGCGATCTGAACCCGAGCCTCTGCTATCACGGCTCATAGTCTTAGCCACTGTGCTACACCAGCACCTGGTACCTGACTAAATGCAATTGTGCATGATCCAGACATCTCTCTCCTCCACAGCCTAGAGCTGCCTCCTCTTTCATCATCCCCCGCTGCAATGCTTGCTTTGCAGAAATTAACAGGCAAGAGATAACCTTTCTCTTCGAGCCATGAAAAGCTTCTTTTGCTATCATTAGCAGTTTGAAATGCTGTGAAAGATACAGCCGCAGGGACTGCTTGACAAGCAAGCGAACGTAGGCTGGAGTAGAGCTGTCTGGGCAGTACAAAGCAAAAGAGAAATGAATGCAAGCAGATGGTGCCAACAAAAAAAAAAAAACCACCCTGTTGACGCAAAAAAGGCTTATGACATATCTGTGCCATTCACTTAAACCGGCTTCATAGTCATTCTTTTATCCCAGGGAACCCTGGGAACTGTAATTCCACAAGGGAGTCTCCAAAGGAGAAACCTTAGCCTCACCAAACTACATTTCCCAGAATCCCTTTGAAGGGGAGCCACGACAGTCTGGCATAAAACCAACATAGATTTGCATTCTAGCTATGCTTTCGCTCATGTGTGAATGAGTGATCAAGGATTATTTTGGAGGTATTACTTAGCAATAGTGGCAAGATTTTGCATTTGTATATACTGGCCACCCAATACCAGCTCCATACATTAATAGTTTATCTGCTGAGATTTGACTGGCATGCTGTGCAGACAGCCTGAGCCCTGAGACATCTCCTCTTCCCCTAGTTTAAAAATCCAGCCTCATAAAGCATTCAGGAGAAGACGAAAGCTTGAACACAGTTGATTGTCATGAGGCCTGTTCTTAATAAAAGGCATTCCATGAGTTGTGTTTGGGAATCTTGCATTGACCTGCATCCTCCAATATTTTTATACAGAGCTGCAGAATACTCAAAGCACTTCATGTTCAGCGTGGCATTATCGTTTGTTCAAAACCCCTGTGAGATTAAGCCAGGAGAGGACGGGGAAGCAAATGGCTCAGGAACAAGCTGGGCTGCGTGGCCCCTACAAGCCAGGGCTGGCAACAACAGGTGTCACAACTCACACATAATCTCCTGCAGCACTGCTCACCCGTCATCTGAGTTAAGCGGCCCCTGCTGTGCGAGGAAAGTGACTGGAGCTTGGCACTGCTTTCTTCTGGTTGCCAGTGACCCTCCAGGGGAGCAGTGCACCTAAGGCTGCCAACCTCCAGGTGGGGCCTGGAGATCTCTCGCTATTACAACTGATCTCTAGAGAGGGTTGCCAACCTCCAGGTACTAGCTGGAGATCTCCTGCTATTACAACTGATCACCAGCTGATCAAGATCAGTTCATCAGGAGAAAATAGCCGCCATGGCAATTGGTGTCTATGGCAATTGGTGTCCCCTCCCCAAACCCCGCCCTCCTCAGGCTCTGTCCCAAAAACCTCCCACTGGTAGCAAAGAGGGACCTGGCAACCCTATCTCCAGATGATAGAGATCAATTCCCCTGGAGAAAATGGCAGCTTTGGAGGGTGGACTCCCTGGCATTATACCCCACTAAGGCTTCTCCCCTCCCCAAACCCCACCCTCCCCAGTCTCCACCCCCAAATCTCCGGGTATTTCCCAACACAAAGCTAGCAACCCTAAACCCCGAAATTAAATGGCTAATCTGTCCCTAGATAGAGCCCTACTGACAGCCTGCTATTTCCTGAGGCTTGAGGGAGGCCATTATTTAGCCATTGAATCAGCCTCAAACAAGTCAAAGCATTGTCGAAGGCTTTCACGGTCAGAGTTCATTGGTTCTTGTAGGTTATCCGGGCTGTGTGACCGTGGTCTTGGTATTTTCTTTCCTGACGTTTCGCCAGCAGCTGTGGCAGGCATCTTCAGAGGAGTACCACACCCTCATTAGCATATTATCTTGATTCTTACAGGACAATGATCTGCACATTACCTTTAATACTCTGCAGGACAATGATTCAGCTCAAACCCAACCCCTTTCTGACTATATATTACTCTTCCTACACACTTGACACTGAGAGACACTGTCCTTCAGTGTTACTCCTCTGAAGATGCCGGCCACAGCTGCTGGCGAAACGTCAGGAAAGAAAATACCAAGACTACGGTCACACAGCCCGGATAACCTACAAGAACCAAGTCAAAGCATCTTTCTCACATTTATTCACAAGTGCACTTGTATCGAGTTTTTGGACAGCAGCAAGGTTTTTGGACGGGCTAAGGAGTAACCTGGATGGCCCAGGCTAGCCTGACCTCGACAGATCTCAGAAGTTAAGCAGGGTCAGCCCCGGTCAGTATTTGGAATCCCCTACACTGCTACGAGGTCAGGCATGAATGGCAATGTCCGCCCTCTGGCGGAGTATGGTGGCATTGCAACCGCATGGCTGATGTACCAGACGGTAAAAAAGACTGTGTAAACTGTCAATTGATGTCTGGTCTACAGGAGAATTGCACAACTTTAAGGTTGACAATGAGGAAATTGAAATTGTTCAAGACTTTCTATTCCTTGGCTCCACCATCAACCAAAAGGGAGACTGCAGCCAAGAAATTAGAAGGAGATTGAGACTGGGAAGGGCAGCCATGAAGGAGCTAGAAAAGATTTTGAAGTGTAAGGATGTGTCACTGGCCACCAAGACTAGATTAATTCATGCCATCATAGTCCCTATTACTATGTATGGGTGTGAAAGCTGGACAGTGAAGAAAGCTGATAGGAAGAAAATAGATTCCTTTGAAATGTGGTGTTGGAGGAGAGTGTTACGGATTCCATGGACTGCCAAAAAAACAAATCAGTGGGTTATAGATCAAGTCAAGCCTGAACTGACCCTAGAAGCTAAAATGACTAAACTGAGGCTATCATATTTTGGTCACGTTATGAGACGACAAGAGTCACTGGAAAAGACAGTCATGCTAGGAAAAGTTGAGGGCAGCAGGAAAAGAGGAAGACCCAACAAGAGATGGATTGACTCAATAAAGGAAGCCACAGCCTTCCATTTGCAAGATCTGAGCAAGGCTGTCAAAGACAGGACATTTTGGAGGACTTTCATTCATAGAGTCGCCATGAGTTGGAAGCGACTTGACGGCACTTAACACACACACACACACACACTCTACAGTGTTTACACGAGGCAGAACAAAGTGATTGCATCCCAAGTTGGTTGTGTGGATTGTAGCACTTCAGGCTGCAGGTTAAGGATGCCACTTTAAAAATTCTTCCCCATAGAAATAATGTCTGCAAATTAAAAAAAAAATACATATTAGGAAGAAAGATTCTGCCTGTTCTCTCCTGTTAAAATTTAGTATATTTTTATCCCACGCTTCCTCTGGAGCATTAGGGTTACCAACTGGCCTGGAGGGGGAAATCCTGCTCCTTTAATAGAGGCTTAATGGATGTTATTTACCAGCTGATGCTATTTACCTCGCCATGAATTTCAGCTGTCTATTTCCATATATTAAGCCTTTATTATAGGGACAGGACTTTTTTTTTCTCCTGGCCCATTGGCAACTCTAGGCAGGATACATTATTCTGTGCTCTTCCATTTTATCCTCACAGCAACAACCCTGTAAAACAGCTTAGGCTGAGACAGAATAATTAGTCCAAGGATACCCAGTTTCAACCATGGCAGAATTGGGATTTGAATTTGGGTCTCCCATATCCCAGTCTAACACACACCACTACAGCATGCTGACTTTTAGCTTTCTGCTAGTAGATACGGGGTGCCTTTAAACTTGAGAGGCATTCAGAAACATGATCCTTCCCCTTCTTACACTCTGAAGCACCCCAGTCCGCTCTGTGACCCCGTTCCACTGCATGCATACACCAGAGCTTGTTGCACTCACATGCAGATCTACAGACTTCACAGACTTTCTCTTCAGGCAGGAACAAGAAGGATTACAACCCAGTTTGCACAGCCACAAAAACACATATTACAACCCTCCTACAGTTTCAGAATACAAGAGGGGAGTGTGGCATGTTTAAATGCTGCCCCATGATCTCCCTGCTGGCTGAAAACTAGCACATTGAACAGAAAACTGCACTAGAACCCAACCCCTAGCCTTTTATGGGCAGAGAATGGTTAATGCTGGGGAACCATCCTCATCAACCCACACGTGTTCACTTTCTGATACAGCTCACTTCCAGAAAACTACCCACCAAACCAAGGAGGGCAGAGATGAAGCTGCAGCTGAAGGGGTCACATTCCTCCCACATGTATGTCCTGGATAATGAAGTCACACACGCAGTCCACAAGATGAAGTCCACATCTTGAAGCATTTGCCCGTTTGCATTGCAAGCTACACCAAACCTTCAGGAGAGAGTAACCTTAGCAGCCCACAGAGCAGGAGCAATCCTGATAAAATTAACGATCACAGCAAGCTATTTTTACCCGTCTTTCCTCCTACTAGTTTAGAGCAGTGCCCATGTGTTTAGGGTAGCATAGCGTAGTAGTTAGAGTGTCAGACTAGGACCTGGGATGACCAGGTTTGAATCCCCCACTCTGGCATGGAAGCTCACTGGGTGACCTTGGGCCCATCACACAAACACATGAATGCATGAAGCTGCCGTATACTGAATCAGACCCTTGGTCCATCAAAGTTAGTATTGTCTACTCAGACAGGCAGCGGCTCTCCAGGGTCTCAGGCGGAGGTCTTTCACATCACCTACTTGCCTAATCCCTTTAACTGGAGATGCCAGGCATTGAACCTGGGACCTTCTGCATGCCACGCAGAGGCTCTACCACTGAGCCACAACCTCTCTCCATGGCTCTCCAGGGTCTCAGGCAGAGATCTTTCGCATCACCTATTTGCCTGGTCCCTTTAACTGGAGATGTCAGATATTGAACTCGAGACCTTCTGCATGCCAAGCAGATACTCTACCGCTGAGCCACGGCCCCTCTACATGGCTCTCCAGGGTCTCAGGTGGAGGTCTTTCACATCACCTACTTGCCTAGTCCCTTTAACTGGGGACTAATTGTAAGCACGCAGCTCTCATCTGTGGTTTGACGTAGTAGAGGTCAGGAAAAACCTTTGCGCTCATTCCTCCAGCTGTTATGGTGCACTCCTATATAATGCAAGACTTCCCACATTTCAGCTCATTGGGACTCAATCAGAAGATAAAGCCCGCACAGTCACCCACACTCCTGCCTGTTGCTTTGCTGTGTCCTTTCACACTGTGCAGGAGTGAACAGTGACTCAGAGGGGAGTGCGGCGCCCCCTGTTGAGACACCCTCGCTTGACACCGCTTGGCGCAGAGCGTTCTGCGCGCCCTGCCGCTCCATCTGACTCACGACTCCCTTCCTGCTTTTAAATTTACCCACAATTGCCGTGACTCATCCATTCGCTGCTGCAAAGCCCGGAGTCCTTAAGTGTTTATTATTATCTACTTTATTATTAGAAGTTTAGTGTTCTTCCTAGATGAAGGCCAACCGTGTTATTATTCTTGGCAGAGCAATGCAAGCAACCAGCTGGCCGACTTTGGATTTCCAGAGCTGTGGGCTACTTGAGAAGGGTCAGAGAGGAAACTAGCGGAAGAGGAGCTTGGGAAGAGCCAGGAGAGGCTGGGATGGAACCAAGGTGGGTAAGGGAGCAGGGGCTGGCAGGCCAAGAGAGGAATGTGGAGGGCCAGGTTAGAGAGAAATAGGATACTGGTGGAGCACAGCAGAATCTAGCAGGTAAGGGGAGGAGTCTGTTAAAATGCCCAGCTAGTGTTTCTGCCCCATAACCCTAGTTATTGAATAATGGCCAAACTGAAGGTTACACTGGGCATTCAGAATTGTATCCCCTGGTGTCTCTGACCCTAACAACAGCTGGAAGGGGCCCAATTTGGATTGGAGCTACAGTGCTGGCCCAGGAGAGGTTAACTCTTTCCCAGTGTTTCCTGATCTAACACCCCCCCCCCCCTGAAGTTGCAATCAGTTCCGGTAGGAAAAGAAGACAAGCACCCCATCTTTGTCTTCTTTCTTACTGGGATTAATTGCAACCTGGGGAATGGAGCATGTTTTGGGGAGGGGGTGTGGCTTGGTGGTGGAGCATCTGCTTTGCGTGCAGAAGGCCTCCAATTCAATTGCTGGTGTCTCCAGTCAGAAAAAGGAAGAGGTGATGTGAAAGACTTCTGCCGGAGACCCCAAAGAGCTGCCTGTCAGATCAAGCAAATAAATGGAAACACCTACGCTGCAAAAATGTGTGTCACAACCCAAACTACAGCATGAGGCTCAAAAAATAACCAAGTGAGAAATTAGTGGAATTCTTTTTCCCAATTCAAGTTATAAACCTTTAAACAATGTGTACATTCATATGTTTTTCTTTTCAAATCATGTGTACATTCATATATGCATTACTCAATTTTTTCAATATGATAATAAATATTCTTATGTCTAATACAATAAATATTACAATACAATACAAAGCCACTTTACATTCAACAACTTTTTAAACTAATGGTGATGTCAGCTATAAAGGTGATATCTGCAACCCTGGATTGTCAGATCAAGCAGGCAATATTGACCTCAACAAACCAACAATCTGACTCAGCTTCCTGGGTTGTTCAGGAAAATGGCACAATGGAAGAAATTAACCCTGCCTTGCCAGGCACCGTGGCCTTATCTGAATCCTTCCTCCTGTGCTTGTTTTTTTTAGGGTTCAAAAAAATCACATTGGGAGATCCAGTCACAGCTGTCACTTGACCCTAATAGCTGACACAGCTATTGATCAGACCAATAAAAAACTAGCTGGCTGATAGTGAACGAAATACCCGTTATCTGCATCCTCAAGGGCTCTGTGAGGACAGCACATCAGACAGAATGTGTCCAGTAGGTTTCGAATGAAGAGCTGGTCCCTTTGGACCCCCCCCCCCCACTATTTCTGAAGCAGGCATGCTTCCACATTGCCCCAAGATACGTTCAGCCGATAGCAGAATGCTGCTGGCGTAGAGAGGACAGATCCGACTAATCGCTCCACAAAGACTTCAGGAGTAGTTCCAGCTGACTGCTTTTGTTAATTTCTTTTACTTTGAGAGCCAGCGTGGTATAGTGGTTAAGAGATGTGGACTCTAATCTGGAGAAGTGGTTTTTTAAAAAAAAATTAATGCTTTTATTATATTTATATAGGGTACAGAAGGAAAAAAGGGGGAGGGAAAAATTCACTTCCGTCTGCAATAGGCAGTTTGATTCCCCACTCCTACACATGAGTGGGAAACTCTAATCTGGTGAACCGAGTTGGTTGCCCCACTCCTCCACATGAAGCCTGCTGGGTGACCTTGGGCTAGTCACCTTTTTGAGCTCTCTCAGCCCCACCTACATCACAAAGTGTCTGTTGTGGGGAGAGGAAGGGTAGGTGATTGTAAGCCGGGTTGAGACTCCTTAAAGATAGAGAAAATAGGAGTATAAAAACCAACTCTTCTTCTTAGAATCACAGAATCATCGAATCATAGAGTTGGAAGGGACCAACAGGGTCATCTAGTCCAACCCCCTGCACAATGCAGGCAATTCACAACTACCTCCCCCCTCCACACCCCCAGTGACCCCTACCCCATGCCCAGATGGCCAAGATGCCCTCGGTCTCATCATCTGCCTAAGGTCATAGAATCAGCATTGCTGACAGATGGCCATCTAGCCTCTTCTTAAAAACCTCCAGGGAAGGAGAGCTCACCACCTCCCGAGGAAGCCTGTTCCACTGAGGAACTGCTCTAACTATTAGAAAGTTCTTCCTAATGTTTAGACGGAAACTCTTTTGATTTAATTATGTGTAACAATTAGAATCTTCTACTTCTACTTGTTACTCATAATCTCTGACCCCCCCCCATTTTTTTAAATTTTGTGATGTTGGGTTCCTGAGAAAGGGTATAGAATTGAGACCTGTGGTGTGGAAGTAAAAAAAAAAGTAAAGGTCCCCTGTGCAAGCACCGGATCATTCCTGACCCATGGGGTGACGGCACATCCCGACTTTTACTAGGCAGACTTTGTTTACGGGGTGGTTTGCCAGTACCTTCCCCAGTCATCTTCTCTTTACCCCCAGCAAACTGGGTACTCATTTTACTGACCTCGGAAGGATGGAAGGCTGAGTCAACCTTGAGCTAGCTACCTGAAACCAACTTCCGTTGGGATCGAACTCAGGTCGTGAACAGAGCTTGAACTGCAGTACTGCAGCTTACCACTCTGCACCACAGGGCTCCCGTGGTGTGGAAACACCTGGTTATATCACAGTTTGTGACCTTTGGGCTGCATGGCTCCAAAAGGGGTGTGCCTCCTGGGAACAGACACCTGTGCAGGCTGTGAGAGTCCCAGCAGCAATTCTGTTTTTTCAAATCAGCGTTGGGGAAAAGAAAGTCCTGGAGGAATAAGTAGCCTTCCTGAGGCCATTCAGAACAACAGCCCCCTCTGGCTTTGCATTTCCCTTCCACCGATGGCACCTGAGACCAGGGATGCAGGCAGCTCCACTGTTTTCATGCACACAGGTGTGTCCTGTTAGTGCTGCCAGCTGTACCTGGTGGGTTCCCTTGGCACCAGGTGAAGGGGCCCAGTGGAGAGCATCAGAAGAAAAAACTCAGGAATTGTTCGGGCCCAGCTGCGCCCTGGGCTGCCCTGGATAGCAGACACAGGACAGGGCTGTGCTTCCAAATATGGATCCTTGAAGCACGAGAGGGGATTCTCCCTCCCTTCCCAGCACCAGCAAAACCTCAAAATGACACACAGGCATACCCTGTTCTGAGATATATAAATTACACATAAAAATGGAGATTAGAGGCAGGAAAGGGTCAGACAATTTTGTGCAAGCTTCATTAAAATGATGAAGAAGAAGAGTTGGTTTTTATATGCAGACTTTCTCTACCACTTAAGGGAGAATCAAACTAGCTTACAATCACCTTCCCTTCTCCTCCCCACAATGAACATCCTGTGAGGTAGGTGAGGCTGAGAGAGTGTGACTAGCCCAAGGTCACCCAGCTGGCTTCGTGTGTAGGAGTGGGGAAACAAATCCAGTTCACCAGATTAGAGTCTACCGCTCATGTGGAGGAGTGGGGAATCAAACCCGGTTCTCCAGAACAAGAGTCCACCGCTCCAAACCACCGCTCTTAACCACTGCACTGGCTGAACAGGAAATGGGTGGGACTGGGGAGACCGCCAGACAGCCACAACCACCAGGGATGGTTTGTGTTTACATGTATGAGAGAGAGAGTCATGCCACATGGCAGGGGTCTGCAGCCTTTGGCTCCAGAGCCAAATGTGGCTCAGTAGATTGTACAAACATGGCTCTTAAAACACAAAAAAAGACACTGAAATATTTAAGTCAAGGGAAAGGTAGGTGGGATGTTAGAACAGCCAGTATGCGAAGGAAACGGCAGGCAAAGATTTTTATGGGACAAAAGGGCTTCTCAGAGATGCATTGCAGAAAAAGAAGGGATAGAGGCAAATTGGTGCCAATAATCCAGCCATGCCCAGAGCATACCAGTGCGCTAAAACCATCATATAAGGGCTCCTATGTATATGTATTTCTTATTGTGAGTTTTCATGTGTGATACTTCCCAACAAAACTCATAACAACCAACGTGCGGGCTCCAGAAACTTTATGGGCATGCCAGTTATCATAACTGTTAAATTGGATTTTTTTCAGTTTTGCCAAAGGGCTTTCTTATACCACCTCTTCATTAATCTCTTGCTCTGAATGTTGATGTAGTTTGGCTCCTAAGTATAGAAGAGGCTACTGCAAAAACAACATGGAATCAATTGGTGGAGCAAATTCTTTCAAGAGTAATCAAAGCTTCTTCTATGATAAATCTGTTACTCTTTTAAGGTGCCACATGATTGATCTTCTTGCTTGATTTGCACGCCTGTGTTCCATCCAATGCTTTGGACCCACCTGTGAATGATTTTGGGTGTTGCCCATCTCTCTCTCTCTGCTTAAATACTATCCATGGCTAGCTGAGGTCAGCTTCAGAGTTAATTTTTAAAAATAAAAAAATCCAGAGAGTTTAGTGTTCCTGTTAAGGCGCTGCATCACTTTTTTGAACTTCAGTCCCAGTTCTGAACTTACTGTACCATTCAGGACGCAGAGTAAGAGCTGAATGAATGCTTGATGAATTAAGCTCTGGTGTGTGTGTTGCTACTTCACACAGATTGGAATAGATGGGTGTTATTTTTGCAACAGGATCACCCACTCCCTGCTCTCTCACCTGGCAGTGCAGGCCCACCCAAGTGCGGCATTAACTTTTCCTCATTCCCAAGAGTTTAAAAGCTGTGGACCGGTATATGATAAATACTTACCTGGGTCAGACATTTCTGCTAGAGGCAGGTCACAGAGATATGCTATCTATTGATATTATGCACTAGAAAATAAGTTTCATCTTAATGTTAGAATTAAAGTTATCAAATTATATTGAGATATTATTGGGTTTTTGATTAATTACTTCTTACTAAGTGTAAGAATTTAGTATTTTTTAAAGAGAATAGAAAATTCTGTATAGGGCATCATAAAGAACTAGTGCAAGATTCTAAGGGGCAAGAATGAAGTTGATATCTTAATGTATTGGGCTGCCAGGTTCCTTTTCACAACCGGCGGGAGGTTTTGGGGCGGAGCCTGAGGAGGGTGGGGTTTGAGGAGGGGAGGGACTTCAATGCCATAGAGTCCAATCGCCAAAGTGGCCATTTTCTCCAGGTGAACTGATAGCTATCGGCTGGAGATCAGTTGTACTAGCAGATCTCCAGCTATTACCTGGTAGTTGGTAACCCTGAACACAGGCATGTGTATGTTTCCCCCTTTTTTACTCCTTTTTGTTTCTGTATCCTAATATACATACAAATAAAATTATTATTGTTAAAAAAGCAGTGGACAGTATCTGGGCATGCACAGAATTCAAGGGGGAAAGCGCTACTTGCTCAAGGCCCAGAGACACTCCAGACTTTCAGCGCCCCCCCACCCCCGCTCACACGAACCCCACCGCAAAACCGAGCCTGTCCCTTTCCCGTCCGTCGCCGATCTTCGGCACAAAAGTCCGAAGCGGATACGACGCCGTGCCGGACGCATTCGCCAAACTCTGCACAGGGACTTATTTTTTTAAGGCGAAAACGCACGGGAGGTTTGGCCTCGGGTTTGCCGCTCTCGAGATGCCCATTTCCCCCATCCGAGTTGTCAAAACTCTGCCTGGGGGCTGATGGTTGAGTCTTGAGAATTGGGATGGGGGAAATGTGCAGCCACACACCATGTAGGCCTGGGAGGTTTGGCCTTGGGCTTGCCGCTCTTTGGATGCACCTTTCCCCCATCCCAATTCTCAAAACTCTGCCTGGGGGCTGATGGTTGAGTCTTGAGAATTCGGACGGGGAAAACGCGCATCGAGAGCGCGGCAAACCCAAGGCCAAACCTCCCGGGCATCAATGGCCATGGCGTATGAAGTCCCCAGCGCCGGTGGCCCGCGTCTGCGATGGGGCGGGGAGGCCCGCCGGCCAAGGGGGAGAGCCTCTCCAAAGCAGCCTGTCGCGGCGACGCCCCTCCCGGCCCCTGCCGGGTCTGGCTGGGCGCGGCTGGCCCGCCTCGGTCCTCCTTCCCGGGGCCCCCGCCTATCTGACGTGGCAGCCGCCCTCCGAAGCAGCTGCGCCGGGAGGGAAGGAGGGAGGGGAGTCCGCTGGCGCGCCCTGCTCGGCCGGCCTGGAGCAGCCGCGATGGGGCGGCCGCGATGGTGGCTCCTGATCCCGCCGCTCCTCTGGCTTCTCCTGCCGGGGCCGGTGCGGAGCCTCGGAAGCAAGCGGAGCCGCCCGGAGGGCCTGGCGCGGGGCAAAGTGGAGGTAAGGCCGGCCCGCCCGTCCCGTCCCGTCCCGTCCCGTCGCGCCTCCTGCAAGCTAAGCTGCCCCGTTGACGCCCGGGAGGATTGGCCTCGGGTTGGCCGCTCTCTCTCGGACTACTGCTGGATCTCTCCAGGGCTTTGTCTAGACCCCCTTTGAAACCCATCTTCAACGGTTGCCACCACCCCACTGCGTGGCAGTTAATGCCATACATTAATTGTGGGCTATATAGAGAAGTACTTCCTTCTGTCGCTCCTGATCCCATTGCCCATCATTTTCATAGAGGGAAATGGTTTCGTTTGTTTGGACCGCCACAAGGCCATCCCCTATAAGGGTTTCCCCCTTCCCGGTTCTCAGAACTCTGCCTGGGAGCTTCTTATGGAGCTTTGAGAATTTGGAGGGGGGAAACGTGCACCCAAAGAGTGGCAAATTTAAGGCACAAACCTCCCGTGCCTAAACGGCCCTAGAGGTTAGGGAGCGCAGGGATCGAGGGAGGCGAAAAAGGTGGAACGTGAATCGGTCCCCTCGGTCACCCAAGAGCGCGTGCAGAGTGCCTTTCCAGCGCTTGGGGAAAGGCTCCCGGGTTCGAGCGGCGCGCGGGGCTTGGATGAGCGAAGCCCCCACCTCTGGGCTTGAGCGAGAATCCGTGACGGGCTCCTTTGAGGGCTGGGCGCGGATTTGGAAGAAATGTGGAATTGCTTTTTTTTCTGAGCCTGGGGAAGACGGCGAAGTGCGATAAAAAGAGTGCAGATCAGGGCCGCGGGTGAAGTACGAAGACGGCCTGTTGGACCATCAGCCCCGGCCCCCCTCAAGCTTTTCCAACAGGGAAGGGAAGGTCACCTCCTGCTGTAGCCTACATCTGCCATATGGCATTCAGAGAGACACTGTTTATGTGCACAGTTGCATTTAATGATGGGGAGGTACAGAAATACTAGGTCAGGATTATAGGGAAAGCTCAGAAGATGAGGAATGCCCTGTTTTCTCATTTTACTAGGCCTCTCCATTGATTTATTAAAAGCACTTATATAACATTTTCACTTTCTGGCTCAAATGGGCTTAGACCCATTTTGGAAAAACAGTATCCAAATGGGGGGGGGGGGGCTCCCTGAGAAGTTTTTTAAAAAGTTTGTTGCCACTCTTACTGGTCGGCAATAATCCTTCTTGGATTGTTGTATAAGTAGAGTCTTTTTTCCTGTGATTGTAGCATCTTTCCCCTTGCCCAGCTGTCGCCTCTGCTAATACAGCTGCCTCCATGTAAGAGTTACATAAGCAAATACACAATTCCATGTCTGAAAGAGTGTGCAATCTGTGTTGGAACAGCAGGATAGGTGGTCCACATGAAAATGAGATGCTGTAATAAGGACCCTGACCTGGATGACAAACCACCTCTGAATGTCTCTTGCCACAACAACCCTATGGGGTTGCCATAAATTGGCTGCGACTTGACACCACTTTCCACCAACAGCTGGCATGGGTATAAAAGTTCTGAGAGCGTGCGGAAGTCAAGGGTGGGCATGCAAGCTGGATTGGAATGAGGGAATATGGGCCCCTAAGAATGGGCACAAAGAATCAGGGTGAACATAAGGGGGCGCAAAGGTATAGCTCGGGGGCTGAAAGTCAGGTGGCAATCATGGGGAGACACAGGAAGGGAAATACAGGCCACAGGAAATTCCAGACTCTAAAAGGAACAAAATGCAAAACATTCCTCCGAAGGTCAGGTGAAATTGGAAGTATATCCAGCTTTTTTTATTTTGATTTGCCTATTTCCCTTTCCAATTTTAGTTTTTTTTTTAAGAGGCTATTTCTATAAACAACAGTTTTGTGCCTTCTCTAAATCATTCATCAGTTTGATAGGACCAGTTATTGGAACCACACATTACCTGCTGTGTTGCAGTGGCAATTTATTGCTCTGTGTTTTACTTGGTTTGGGTCTATTAATAGGTGGCCTTGGAAAATAACAGCAGCTGGTGGCAACTCCAAGGGGTGTCAGATGGAGAGAATTGTATTGGCCACTGGAGCTGTTTTGCCAGCCTCAGAGGCAGGTTCTGCAATGGCGAAAGGTTGCAGGATTGCTGGAGATTGCGACGAAGAACACTGCAGGGTAGAGGAATTGCAAGAAACAACAAACAGCATTGGCCTGAGATATTCTGGGGCCTGAACCCAAATGGCACCCTAGAACAATCCTGCCAGCGAACATGGTGTTTAATCTGCTGGGAAATTCTCCAGCACAGACTCCACTGAAATAATTTCCATCAGTTCTTGTAGGTTGTCCGGGCTGTGTGACCATGGTCTTGGTATTTTCTTTCCTAACGTTTTGCCAGCAGCTGTGGCAGGTATCTTCAGAGGATGCTGCTGGCGAAACGTCAGGAAAGAAAATACCAAGACCACGGTCACACAGCCCGGATAACCTACAAGAACCAATGAACTCTGACCGTGAAAGCCTTCGACAATAATTTCCATCAGGCTTGTGCAAGAGAAAGACCCAGTATTTTGTTCTGTGGCCACGGGCAGAACTCAACTTGAGCTATTTTTATTTATTTCTTTTTATTACCTAAAAGAAGACATAGAAAACTCATGATATATATATTATGGGGGGAAAGCTGAATACACATACAAATTATATCAGTTGAGCCTATCTCAACAACACCCAAAATCACCATGTTCAAGCATTTGACAATATACCTCTACTTTTTCTCCCAGTTTAACCTTATTCCAGTTTAACCTTATTCCAATAATCAGTAAAAGGTCACCATCTCTCAAACTCAACTTGTGTAAGCATCTTTTTTTCTCTTAGGTGTTTATACACTGAAATTTTATCCATAAGCATAATTAAACCAACATTTCTTTAACCCATCCTCTCTAGGAGTTACTCTCATTTGCATTCAGTTGCTTAACAAATAACCATATTTGTTTCAAACTTTTTGTCCATCTGTCCTGGCAATATCAGCATTGAACCGTATGGCACTTAACTACCTACTGTTTTGGTAGCTATTCTGCATCTATCTTGTGAGAATTTTTTCATCCCTGGGGCAATCCCACCATATATGCAGGAATGTCCCTTTCCTTTGAGAGCAACTCCAGCATAGAATCATAGAGTTGGAAGGGGCCATACAGGCCATCTAGTGAAGTCCATCCCCCTGCTCAATGCAGAATCAGCCTAGAGCATTCCTGACAAGTGTTTGTCCAGCCAGTGAGGGGGAGCTCACCACCTCCCTAGTAGTCAATTCCACCGTTGAAGAACTCTTAACTGTAAAAAACTTTTTTCCTAATATCCAGCTGGTACCTTTCTGCCCATAATTTAAACCCATTATTGTGAGTCCTGTCCTCCACTGCCAACAGGAACAGCTCCCTCCCCTCCTCTAAAGTGACAGCCTTTCAAATACTCAAAGCAATCATGCCCCCCACACTGATTCAGCAATGTCTGAGGTGTCACATCTCAGTGCACCCTGGGAAATGAAGTCCTCAGAGTATCTGGCACATTGAGGACTACATTTCTTAGGGTGCATTGAAACACCTGGTGAAGTAGAAGCCATTCAGCAGAGAGTTAGAAAAGCAGATACCTGTGCACAAACTGGCTGTGTCTGTGAGTTTGGAGGTATGCACGTGCCTCACTTTGATGCTGTGTTCTGTTCTTTCACAGTCTTGCGGAGGATGACGATTGAATCGCTTGAAAGAGGTAAGCATTGCTTAAGCTTCTTGGTGGTTTGACTTGACAGCTGGTGCAACCCAGTGGCTAGGTGAAGGAGGATGAGCAGGGAAGTCCCTGGTTCAGACCTTTCCTCGGTCCATTAATTCACTAGCTGGTGGCCTTCGGCAAGTTAGCCTCCCCCGCACACACACAATAGAGGTAATAATGCTGGCCTACCTTACTGGGTTGTTGTAAGGATGGATATTTTATTCAGTAGAGTTTTATCTCACCCTTCCTGTAGAGAGCTTAGAGTGGTATATACGGCTTGCCCTGCCACATTTTATCCCACAGCAGGCGGAGAGAAGTGCTCTGAGCAATCGAAATGGTTGCTTAAATGCTCACTATTATTAATTGGGAAGTACCTTTGCTCATTCTCCCAATTTCTCCAAGAGCAGGTGAGGGAAAAAACTGCATGTGCTTCAGTTCACACCAAGTCCAGGTGCAATGTGATGTGATCCTCATTAAAATTATAGTCAGTGATTATTAATACCACCGCCTGCACATCACACTTTACAGAGCAACAGAAACACCCCCCAAAAAGCCCAGACCAGAATGCTGCTGCCTTTTTTGCCCAGCCGCCTTCTGAAGATCCTTCTCCGCTGCCAACGTGGCACTCCATCCTGTTGATCTAGCATGAAGCCATGTCTTGTCTTCGATTCCCCCATCTCTTCCTTAGCACTTTCTCCTATTCAAGGCACTTTTCTGTATGCAACACAGGTCCTTCCATAGAGTCTCCCTTGACCAAAGAATTGGTTGGTGTTCCGGTCATTCCCTGCCTTGGCTTTCTTCTCTCTTGCCTTTATTTTCAGTCTCCAGTTATCTCACTGCTGTCCAAATGCAGCCGCCAAAATCGTTCACTTCCCTTGTTGACTGGATGTGATTATGGCTCCCACCTTCACATCACTATGCTGCCAATGTACCCCTTCTGGTGTCCAGACGCCAATCTTTGCTTGCCTACAGTAGCTGCCCCACCTTGCCTTCTTTGCCCTCCCCCCGACAATTGGGTCCTTTGAACTCTTCCCTCCCTCGCTTGCCTCCAAGGCTCTTGCTTGTTCCTCCGTATGCATTGCTGGTTTTATGGGTCTTCCCCATTCTACCCTTGTGTTGGTTACCCTTCCTGTTCCCTACACTGTTGAAACTGAGACTGTTAAGTACTTTAGGAGCACAAACCAGTCTTTACTTTTGTAGCTCTGTAAAAGGCATTTTATGAGAAGACAAGAGTCACTGGAAAAGACAATCATTCTAGGAAAAGTTGAAGGCAGCAGGAAAAGAGCAAGACCCAACAAGGGATGGATTGACACTATAAAGGATGCCACGGACCTCAGTTTGCAAGATCTGAGCAAGGCTGTTAAGGATAGGAACATTTGGAGGACGTTGATTCATAGGGTCGCCATGAGTCGGAAGCGACTTGATGGCACTTAACACACACCCAACAGGCATTTATGTAGTGGTTGTATAAACATGATGATCACGGTGGACCTGTGCACCTTCGGGCTGATTTTTGCTCCTCCATCCCTTTCTCCTAGGTGAAGGCCTTCATCACGGAGGATCTCCCTCTTTAGTATCCTTCTCATACTCCGCTCTGGTAAGGGGTGGAGAACTGCATTCCTCTCTGGGGTCCCCTGGTCTGCCCTTGCTGACAGCCAGGTTGTTTCAGCACATTCGAGAGACTACAGAGCTGCTTGGGTGACAGGGGAAGAAGCCACTTGGTCAGCATTAACTCTGGAACAAAATGATACGTATTTTCTCTCTGTGTAAGCACACAGCCTTGTTTTGATATGTGAGAGAGAGGGGCGGATTGGAGGCAGTGTCGCAGAGAGTAACACGGGAAGAGAGGTACGAGGTTGGCATCTCACACCCTGAACTGAAGAATAACTACAGTAAAATCAGAAGCAGGAAAGTTACTCTGTGCCTAAAGAGACACATTTTGTACATGCATTTATGTAGATGTATTCTGCTACACTCCCCAGTGGGGACTCGAAATGGCATGTAGTATTGTTCCTCCTCCATTTGTTCTTCACAGCAATACTGAGGTATGTTAAACAGAGAGAAGAAGAGTTGGTTTTTATATGCTGACTTTCTCTATCACTTAAGGGAGACTCAGACCGGCTTACAATCACCTTCCCTTCCCTTCCCCACCACAGACACCCTGTGAGGTAGGTGAGGCTGAGAGAGCATGACTAGCCCAAGGTCACCCAGCTGGCTTCACATGCAGGAGTGGGGAAACAAGTCCAGTTCACCAGATTAGCCTCCGCGGCTCATGTGGAGGAGTGGGGAATCAAACCCGGTTCTCCAGATCAGAGTCCACCACTCCAAACCACAGCTGTTAACCATTACACCATGCTGGCCAGAGAGTGACTGGCCCACAGTTACCCAGTGAGCTTCCATAGCAGAGTGGGGATTCAGACCTGGGTCTTCCAGATCCTAACCTGACACCACTACACTATGCTGGCTCTCATCAAATAAACACATTCTAACTCTGTTTTGCACCTGTTTTGTACAATGGGGTGTTGGGGAGTGGGTGGGGGAGCCCCAGGTCATCCTGATGTTGTCCTTGGGCACATTTCTGCTAACTTCCTCCAGGACTGTGGAAATTGTACATTTAAAAAACCTGGTTAACTAAAACTGTGCGAATTGGCACAGAGGCGCCCACGTGTGCCTTCGGCAGGCAAGCTCCTTAACAGCTTCTTCCAGCCACAACCTTGTGATGAAGCACCTCCCTGGAGCTGACCCTGAACTCGTGCTGCTGAAATTCAAACATGAAGAGTTGGAGGTGAGAACCAGCTATGGGGTGGAGGCCTGGAATCCTGTGCCTCTGTCCCCCTGGGGTCTGGAACATGCCAGGTGGGGCTTTCTCGCTTAAAAGATACCTGGAGGAAGGCAAGGTTGAAGTTTGGAAAACAAAAGACTGATGGTGAATGGAGGGATGGAATTGGTTGCTCTTAAGGATTCAGGTCAGAGAAGATGAACACATGAAGCTGCCTTATACTGAATCAGACCCTTGGTCCATCAAAGTCAGTATTGTCTACTCAGACCGGCAGCGGCTCTCCAGGGTCTCAGGCTGAGGTCTTTCACATCACCTACCTGCCTTGTCCCTTTAACTGGAGATGCTGGGGATTGAACCTGGGACCTTCTGCATGCCAAGCAGATGCTCTTCCACTGAGCCACAATTTTTATATTTGGTTGTTTTTTATATGCCAACTTTCTCTACCTTTTTAAGGAGAATCAAACCAGCTTACAATCTCCTTCCCTACCTCTCCCCATAACAGACACTTTGTGAGGTAGTTGAGGCTGTGAGAGTTCGGAGAGAACTGTGACTAGCCCAAGGTGACTTCATGTGTAGGAACAGGAAAACCAACCCGGTTCTCAACATTAGAGTCCGCCACTCTTAACCACTACATCACGCTGGCTGGGTTGTCTATTGTAGTTGTTGTGCGCTGGTTGCAAACTTCAGCTTGGCTTTCATGGGAATGGGGGGGCAAGTTGCAAATGTATGTTGCAAAAGCAGGGGCCCAGCCTAATAAAAATCAGAGTTCATAATTTATTTAAGATTTATATATTTTGCTTTTCAGATTAACAAAAATGCTTTGAATCGAAGCCATCAATGTCCTGTTCAAATCTTTCCCCCTCTTTGATTAGGCAGAAAGCTAGTTTTAAAAAATCCAGAAATTGTAAGTTTGTTCATTGCTAAGTTGGGTAATATGGTAAGAGCCCTGTGGCGCAGAGTGGTAAGCTGCAGTACTGCAGTCCAAGCTCTGCTCACGACCTGAGTTCGATCCCAATGGAAGTTGGTTTCAGGTAGCCAGCTCAAGGTTGACTCAGCCTTCCATGCTTCCGAGGTCGGTAAAATGAGTACCCAGCTTGCTGGGGGTAAAGGGAAGACGACTGGGGAAGGCACTGGCAAACCACCCCATAAACAAAAGTCTGCCTAGAAAACGTCAGGATGTGATGTCACCCCATGGGCCAGGAATGACCTGGTGGTTGCACAGGGGACTACCTTTAAAATGGGTACAGCTTCCATCACTGGGTAACAGAAAGAGTTGGGCAGGCAGCAGTTTATAGGCTGCTGTGCTGGGCAAAAACCAGACGGCAGGTCCTGTAGTACCAGGGGGCGTACGCAAGGGCCAGCGATTACTCCTCTGATACGGGTTTATTTTGTAGAGAATTCCATTGAGCGACATGACCCGGGAAGAGATCAACCAGCTCGTGCAGGACTTGGGGTTCTACCGGAAGGAGTCACCTGACTCGCCAGTCCCTGAGGAGTTTCAGCTTGCTCCTGCCCAGCCCCTGCTCACCTCGGAGGAGGCGAAGAAAGACCCTGTGGCAAAAAGAAAGGGTGGTGCAGAAGACCTCTAGACCTGCTGCTTAAGAAAACCTCAGGGGTGGATGCCGGTGTCGGCAACACTCGGAAGACTGCCGGTGCTCCAAAACTGCACATATGTAGATGAGCCATGCACCAGGAAGCTGTTGTGGTACACGCAGGGCTGTGTGTCTCCAGACTCCATGGGAGGACAGAAAAGTCAAAGCAAGTAAGATTAGCTGTGGGATTCAAGCATTTAGCCCTTTATGGTTAGAGTATGTTGTTGATACCTGCGGAACTTATCAGAAGCCTCCTCAATGAGTTTTCCAACGTTCAGAGCATGGGCATTATTAGCGCTTGGCTCTTTTCCTGCAAGCAGTTAAGAACGGCAGATGGTTGTGTGCAAAATAAGAGAGTGAGCCCACACTTGCATAATTCATGCAGGTCACACAATCTCCTTTTTTTTTTGGTTGCAGACTGTGGATCTTTGGCGTGTGGGCGCAGAGTACACACAGCCCTGGCTTGCTGCCTGTTGTCTAGTCTAGGGAAAAATGCAACAGAGCTGTCTGGAAAAGCAGTACCCCCATTTGTGTGGGTGGGGGGAGAGGTCATCCCTCTGCCCCTTGAGGCAAGCCAGACCTTTTGCCAGCAGTCTTTACCAACCCGGTTTCTCTTCTTGCAAACAATGCCGAGCCCAGCATTCTACCCACATTCACAAGATGACAGTTCCGTCGCTCTGGCCTCCTTCCATTGTAATGGCCATGTGTGGACCACCTTTCCTTCCTGGTGCAGAGTATGAGCCTCTGTGTTCCCCCCCCCCCCCCGCAGCAATGCCCTAGCTGTATGGGACAGGATGAAGCCCTCTGCTGAAAGTTCTTGGAGCCGAGGGTGGATAGCAGCGTCCCATCAGGCTCTGGAGCATGGCATGCTGGAAAGCATAGGCAGCACCCCCCACAACACCCCCCCCAAACCTCATAAAGTGTGCCTAAAAACAGTAAAGCCTCCTTCCTCCTCTGCACTGGCATGTAGGTGTGATTTTGTGCTGTTCCTTTGGTGCAAGCTATGAATATATTGCTGGGCACAGGGGAGCCATCCCGCTCATATTTTGAGGTTTGCAGCAACTTCCTCTTCCTTCTAGGCCCCATCCCAGCCACTGACTATTAATCTGCAATGCTCTAGACAACTCAGGGTAACTTAGGAACCATTTCCTCCTGCTAGCCTCCATCACACAGTTTGACAAGAGTGACTGCGCGTGCCCTCTGAATGCCGCCTATTTGTGAAGCGCAGGCAGCAAGGAAGGCAATTCCCCCTCCCTGGCAGACACCCCAGAATCTCAGCCTGAGTAACTTTTGGACACATTCTGACACCTACCCCATTTTCGCCAGTCTTTGGGGCTCGGGGCTAAATCGGGAAAGGACCGGGAAATGAACCTTGTACAGTTTTATTCTGGGGGAGGGGGGTGCTTTTTGGTGCTTATTCCCCCAAAGCATTTGGGATAGAGTGGGCTATGAATCTAAACACTGCCATGTTCCACTACCACCCCATACCCTGATTCTGGCTATAGAATTGCCGCTGTATCCAAGTAAATGGCAGCAGGATAGGAAAAGGTGCAAGCCACACAGTCTTTAAAGCTGCCAAGTGACAGCTTGCTTGGACCAGGGAATCAATGAGTGCCCTGTTAAAAAAGGCCCTTTGTGTTCAGGAAGTGCTAAAGGAGGGATTTACAGCAAAGGGTAAATTATACACTTACCAGAATCAGCAGATAAAGCTTTCCCTACAGGGTCTCACTATGGAATTATTGCAGGGTAAATCTTCCCTAAGCATGCACAGAGCAAAACTACTATCAAGGAGGAAGAGTTCAGAGTCTAACCCTTCCTATGATGTCCATTTCTTACTTGTGTGTGTGCGGGGGTCACTTTCACGGGGGAGCATCCAAGCAGGAACTTTCGGCCTGAAGCAATGTAATCCAGTAAAAACAAAAACAGCACTGGCCTTAAAGAGGAAAGGGTGCTTGAGAAAGTGCAACAGAAGAGACCAGCAATTGGAAAACCGTCTATCCAAACTTTTATTGTTTCGTTGGTGCTGAAACAGACGTTCTTGTGCTGATGGTGTAAAGGAGGTTACAATTCGGCTTCTGGCCAAGCAGTGCGGCTGAGGGCTGGCTGGTAGAGAGGTGCGGGGAGGAGGAGCCCAACCAGTTATTCTGTGACCCTGACAGCTCAGCCATTTTTCGACACACAGCTGGCTGCCCATCAGTCCCGAAAGACTAACCCCCTTGGGGAGGGGGAGAGAGAGCTTGGGCGAGTGGCCTCAGAGCATCTGGCTGGGGACGGCAAGGGCTGGAGCATCCAGAGGAAGACACAAGTGCTTGAGGGGTGCAGGCAAGGCGGCCTGTCCTTCCCAGTGACACACCGGGCACAGAGCTCAGCCCTGGTGGGGCCTGCGGTCAAGATCATGCCTGCAGAGCTCAGCATGCGTGAACACACCACAATCAGTGAGCATCGGAGGGGGGGGAAAGACCATTGGTGGCTATTGTCCTTGGCCTAGATAGCCCAGGCTAGCCTGACCTTGTCAGATCTCAGAAGCCAAGCAGATCCAGCCCTGGTTAGTACTTGGATGGGAGAGCACCGGGGGAAGTCCAGGGCTGCTATGCAGAGGCAGGCAATGGCAAGCCACCTCTCAGCACCTCTTGCCTGGAGAACCCTACAGGGGTCATTATAAGGCAGCTGTGACTTGACAGTAATGATAGCCAAATGGGCTCAGAGGCAGAACATCTCTTGTTGACTGCTCCCAGCACCTCCAAAG
This sequence comes from Euleptes europaea, assembly GCF_029931775.1. Classification (NCBI taxonomy): domain Eukaryota; kingdom Metazoa; phylum Chordata; class Lepidosauria; order Squamata; family Sphaerodactylidae; genus Euleptes; species Euleptes europaea. The sequence continues at coordinate 43,757,304 of NC_079324.1, forward strand.
AAGGGCTGTGGTCTGTGGTCCCTACCTGGGGCCCTGCACCTGTTGGAAATGGGATGCTGGACTAGATGGACCAATGCAGCCGGGCTGCAGAAGGGGAACAGGTGACAGGAGCTGATTTGGGGATGGGAACTTGTCCAGTGGCACAATTGGCCGGGCAAGCGGCCTCGCGTTGTGCGCAGAGTCTGCCCTTTCTTCCCCACTGTAATGGGAAGGAAAGGCTGCCACTTCTCTCCCTTAGCCACTACTTGATCCTCTATCAGAACCAGAGGGCCCGGCAAACCCACTAAAGCCTAACCACACTTTCTAGTTTCAGAGGGTAGCCATGTTGCTCTGCAGCAGAAGAGCCAGGTTCAAGTCCCATAGCACCTCAGAGAGATTAACAAGATTTTCAGGGCATAAGCTTTCAAGAGTCAAAGCTCCCTTTTGTCAGGTAACTGACGAAGGGAGCTCTGGCTCTTGAAAGTTTATGCCCCGAAAATCTTGCTGGTTTCTGAGGAACTACTGGACTCCAATCTAGCTCTCACGCTTCCTAGTAAGGCCGTTCCACTGAACTCAGTGGCACAAGGGTGACCTTCGCTTGTTAACTCAGATGTCTTAAGAACATAAGAAAGGCCATGCTGGGTCAGACCAAGGCCCATCAAGTCCAGCAGTCTGCTCAAACAGTGGCCAGAAGGTGCCTCTAGGAAGCCCACAAACAAGATAACTGCGCCATCAATACCCCTCTTCTCCATGAACATGTCCACTCCCCTCTTAAAGCCTTCCAAGTTGGCAGCCATCACCACATCTTGGGGCAGGGAGTTCCACAATTTAACTATGTCCCTAAAATGCACATCACATTTGAGCCTCCGCTCCCACAAGTGACACAACGTTTGCAATGTACTTCGAAGCATTTCAAAAGATAAACCCTAACAACAACAAACACCCTGTTCTCAGTTTAGTGCCAATGCTTGGGCGGGGGGAAAGTAGCTACAATTAGGGAGGGAGGGGGCCACATATGACATCTATGTACAATTTGGCTTCTGTTTCAGAGGCATGGTGCCAAGGCCCTCCTGCACAAGTTGGCAAGAGAGGAGAGCCCTCTGAGCACTCCGGAGCTTGCCTTTCCTGTGCTGTGGTCACCACAGCCAAAGAGTCCCGCCTGGGGGTTGGAAGCAGGACTTGGGCCGCAATGTCCTGCTCCAGATTAAGCGGCACGCATGCAGCTGGGGGCAAGACAGCAACCCTGGACTCTTGGGAGTCAGCAGAGCCCACACAGCTGTCAAGAGGATGAAAGCCGGAAGCCTCGAGATGGTCGTGCACGGCCAGTTCTCTTGTGGTAGAGCAGCTCTGCCATGCTGGGGGGAGAAGGGGGCATTGTGCAGGCTACGAAAAAAGAGACTTCTTAAAAGGAATAACTTACACAGTAAACAACCACGATAAGATAAAAAAAAGCACGTGTGAACAAGGGGAGGCCGAGCCCTTTTGTGTTCTCAGAACAGTGCAGGCCTGGGCCGGCATTTGCCAGCTAGCTTGAATTGCCAACTGCCCAGCCTGCTACTGAGGGGGGCGGGAAGGCTGCTGCTGGCCCCCACCACTCTGAAGACAGAGTGTGTGTGTGTGGAGGGGGAGCTGGCTGCAGGAACGCATCAGGGCGGGTGGAGCCTTCCTCTGCTCCCCACAGCCCTCCTGTGGGGCCAGGCTAGGCTGGATGCTTCGGGGGCAGGGCGGCTCCCAGGAAGAGGTGAGTGTGATGGGTGGGTTGGGGACAAGGGGGGGCTAGAAGTGTTGCTGCCGCATCCGGAGCTCATGGCGCCGCAGGTGGTTGTAGAGGGACTGCACGTACGTGAACACGCATTTCGCATCTGGACGCTTCCCCATGATCATCATGTCTTCTACGTCCACCAAGGGCACGCAGTCCACGAACATCCTGCAGAGGGAGAGCACGGTCAAGGCCCAGCCGCAGGCGAGAAAGAGGGGGAGCCTGCCCAGGGTGCCATTCGTGGCAGCCAATCTGATCTGTGGGGCACTATCCACTAGGATGTTCCGCTGTGCTCTTGGCCGTGCCTCCTGTTCATTTCAACGTGGTTCACGGCAAGATTTCTCAGTGGCCCTCATTTTCCAGCATTTGGGGTGGGGGGTGGGGACAGGAATTGCCTTTGGATTCTTGACCTCACGTAAACACATGAAGCTGCCTTATACTGAATCAGACCCTTGGTCCATCAAAGTCAGTATTGTCTACTCAGACCGGCAGCGGTTCTCCAGGGTCTCAGGCTGAGGTCTTTCACATCACCTGCTTGCCTAGTCCCTTTAACTGGAGATGCCAGGGATTGAACCTGAGACCTTCTGCATGCCAAGCAGATGTTCTGCCACTGAGCCACGGCCTCTCACCTGCAGGACCTCAGGCAATGAGGCCAGGCCTGAAGGAGACACTGTGGGGGTCTTGTGCCTCTCCCATCATCTTATGGTGTATCAGTATAGGGCTCAGTACTTTCCTGCACGGCTGCTTTTTGTACCACTAAAAAAACACTGGTGTATGCCCTGACCTGGATAGCCCGATCTCATCAGATCCCAGATGCTAAGCCCTGGTTTGTGCTTGGATGGGAGACCACTAGAGATGTCCAGGGTCACTATGCCAAGGAAGGCAGTGGCAAATCACCATTGTACGTCTCTCGCCTTGAAAACCCTATGGGGTTGCCGTAAGTCAGCTGTGACTTGACGGCGAAGGAAAAAAGGAATATGGGGGGGTTTAGTGAATTAGTGCTGGATGAACCCTGACTCATGTTTGGCCACAGAGCTCATTGGGGAGCCATGCATGAGAAATTATTCCGCCCAGCCTACTTTGCAGGGCTGATGTGAGGATATGTGAATTAAGCAGTTTGTTTGCTCAACATATGCTATTAAAATAGATTCTGGCAGGGTATGAGTTTTCGTGAGCCACAGCTCACTTCTTCAGATACAGCTAGAATGTGAATTCATCTGTCTCATACCCTGCCAGAAAATATTTGTGTTAGTCTTTAATGTTTTACTGGACTCTTGCTCTTTTCTACTACTGCAGACAGACTAAAACGGCTACCCACTGTGAATTATTAAAATAGATGTACATTTAAAAGCAATCTTTCACTCCCCACACCCCAATCTGGTTTTACACTCTGGAGCCACAAGACACCAACAGCAGCTGAGAAACAGCCAATTCTGTTGTGTCCCCCGTCCCCCCCGGCTGGTGTGAAAATTACTTTAAGTAGAAACACTGTATTTATGCCATGTATTTGTGTGAAAATTATCTTCTTGCCCTAGGTTAGGGTGACAACTCAATTAGGGTTTTAAACCTCTCTGCCTCTTCGAGAACCATTTTATAGGGCACTGGAAAAAGCCCCCCCCCCAAACTTCTTCCAAAGAATTGCTGCAGGGAGCACAAGCTTCCAAGTCAACTGCTGCAAAACGGACCACAAAACAATTGCTCAAGGCTCCGGCTGGGAGAACTCTGAGCAGGCACACAGCTGGGTGGGGGAAGAGAGGTTGCGGATGTTTGGCCGAGTTTTAAAAGCCGCCCTTGTCCAGCTGCACGATGGCGGATGTTTACGTGGAATGCTGCTGCTTAGAAATACAATCTTTTGCTAAAGCCAACTGGATGTTTTTTTTAAAAAATGGAACAGTATTATCCTTAGGGATTAACCTGTTAGAGCAGCAACCTGTTTAACGTCTTTGCCTCTAAATCTGAAATCAATCACAAGACTCTTCCAGGAAAAAACAACATCCCAAGCCCCCCTCCTTTCCCCCCGTCAAGTCTTGAAACAAAATGGCAGAAGAAGAATTGATTGGAAGCTATCTTCACCCCACTCCCCTTAAGAAAAGATAGTGAACCACATATGGCTGGGCCACTGAGGGTGCAAAGTTCCCCTCCATCCCCCATCAATCACATTGCAGTCATTTAGAAGTGGGCAGAAAGCATCTGAAAGCCACACCTTTGCCCAATCATGGTGCACTTAGCCCCAAAGGATGGGTGCATTTAGCCGCAACTATCCAGGATAGCTAAACAGACTTTACAGGTCTGGAAGCAATATACCTGTATCGCAAAGCCCATCAAAGCTAATTTTCACTTCCCTTTAAATCCAGTGCTGCCCTCTGAAGAGTCTCCCCCGACCCCCAGGACCCTTTTCCTTCAACCAAGTACAATTTCCCAGCCTTCCCCAATGCTTAGCCTCAAGTCAAGCCCATGCAAAGTAGGGCAGAGAGGTCATTTTGGAGGCCCGGCACAGCCTTGGTGATGGAAAAACCTGGGCAAGCCCCCAAGAGCCAACCACACTGCCCTTATAAAGCCTTTGTTTAGCCTGCTCAGTATGCTGTGTACCCAGCGTCCCAGGAGAACGAGGCCCCAAGGAAGCAGAGATGCTCTCGAGACAAGCGGAGACATTAACAAGCAGGGACTGAGTCACATTTTCCAAGCTCTCGGTTCCTCCAAGACTTATATGGTCAGAGCCAAAAAGAAGAGGAGAAAAAATCCCACCCAAATCACTCCATCACCTGGGTCTGCTTCTTTCTCTGCACCTCAGCCAGCTGAAGCAGGGGATTCTGGAAACACAGGCTGTTGCTAGAAAGCCTAGCCACCAATACTGGCATTGTAAAACAAAAACAGCTGGTGCCTCGAAATGAGGGTTGTATGCAAGAACCTGCTGAGCCAGTAACACACTACACACACCTTAGAAATCAATAAATATGGGAATGCCTTCAAGCAGCGGTCTTCAAGCCAGGGACTGGGACCCCCTGGTGGGTTGTGGTACCCCACCTGCAGGGTCACTACCTCCCAGCTGGCTTCATGTGGCGGAGTGGGGAAACAAACCCAGTTCACCAGATTAGTCTCCGCCGCTCATGTGGAGGAGCGGGGAATCAAACCCAGTTCTCCAGATCAGAGCCCACCGCTCCAAACCACCGCTCTTAACCACCACACCACGCTGGCTCCCAACGCCAAAGCCAATGTGCACCTGGCCCGCTCAAAAGATGCAGAGCAGGCGTGCCTTTATGTGCCCTGCTGGCGTGGAAATGGCTCATAACTGAGTGTGGGCAATGGGAGGGGGGGAAATAAAAGGATTCTCACCATAGCTCCGCAGGTGGGGAGACTAGGACTTTTTGGTTTTTACCAGCCCCTTCTGGACCAGGCAGCGATAGAATTCCTGGATGTACGTATACACACACTTCCAATCCGGCTCCCGCATCCGGACCATGTCCTCCACATCCAGCAGCTGTGGGCATTCCGCGTGCTTCCTGGGGGGCGGGTTGTGAGGGAGGAGGGAAGCCAGTGATCACAGCCCACACGGGATGGGGGGGAGGGAGACAGAGAGAGAGAAACGGAAAGAGAACGAGAGAAAGAAAAACACAAGAGATACATAAATCCAATCGACATTCCCAGTGTCAAGACCCGCAGCAATGCATGCTCTGGGGTGCCAGGCACGGCTCTCCATCATGCAATGCAAACAAAGAGGGTTGGAGCCAACGGGGACTCATTCCTCGCACGGTGTGACCGGCAGGGCTGGGCTACGGAAGTGGTGCCAGGCCAGGGGGAGGAGAGGGGGGTGAACGGGCGTGGGCAGGTGCAGGGAACTCTTAACAGCAAAGACAGACCAGACAGACAGAAAAGGACAGGGCAGGGCAAGAGGTGCGGTGCTCTTGCGCCAATTCCAACCGGGAGAAGGCCTTCTATATGGGGGGCCATATAGAGAGCAGCCGGAGCCTCCCTTCCCCCTTTGGAATTGGGCCACGGCACAGCCGAGGTGCCTGAAAGTTCAGGGAAGACACGGAAGGGAGAGGAAAGCGGCAAAAGAAAGGCACCTGGAGTCCAGGACGTGGAAGGAGGGGGGGCTCAATGGCTCTCATGGTCCACGCACCAGGTCTCCCCCCCGGGGGGGGGCAGGCAGAGGCAGGCTAAGAGGAAGCCAGGAACCACCAGCGCACGCAGCCCTGCAGGCTAGAGAAACAGCTCCTCCCCCCCCCCCGCCCCCAGCTCTGCCTGGGCCTTTTGTCAGCTGGCACTCAGGAAGCCCTGCAGGCACAGAAGCGAGATGCGCCAGCCCCACCAGGGTTGCGCTCCCTGGAGCAGTGGTGGGCAAGCCCTCTGGGTAACGAGATTCTTCCAAAGCAAAATCTGCTACTCATAGGAAGGCATAGGAAGGTCTATAATGAAGGGGGAAGCTACCCGCAGATTGTCTACCTGCATAACTTTGCCCGTCTTCAGGGCCTTGCCACAATCTAGGAGGAGTTCAAAAGCGGGGCAAAATCCCTTTGGATTACAACCCAGCCTGCACTCACCCCCAACCAATGGCTCCTGTGGAGTAAGGGCAGATTGTACCGTCTCCACACGGCAGGGATTGCACAAGGAATGCATTACAGAGGTGCCCTCTTTGCCTCATGCACAGCACATGACTAGTAAAGCCAGAAAGCTCCAGCTGAATACCTCCCCCCGCCCAAAAAGAAACATTCTGATCATGGGATTGGACTCATAAGTGATTTTTCTGAGTGCAGGTGGGATAAATCCACAACTCCTTTCAAATCACAGTGACGTGTGTTCAGCTAGCCATGCGCCAAAAGGCTAATTTAGTTTTCCTGTTTTCTTCTTTGGTTCCCAGTGCTGACCCCTGGAAAGATCGTTCCTGGGGCTATAGGAACAGCCGTGTGGGTCAGTGAGCTGAACTGAAGAGGGACAACGGGGTAAAATTGCTCCCCTTTCCTAAGCAGAGCTGTGCTCATGGAATAGGGAGAAGGAGCAACATCACCCCCGTGTCCTTCCTCATTCCATCCTTCCCCAGCCAGTGCAGCAATTCCTCTGCGTGGCGTCCCAGGGAATGATATTTCTGGGGTCAGAAGGGGCTGCAGGAACAGAAAGGCAGAAACACTCTGAACACTCCACATTCCTCGCCAATGAGGGTCTGCCCAACACTGCTCCTAATCCAGCTCAGGAAAGGGGGGAGGCAGTTACCCCAGAGACAAAGGTAGGAAGCATCGGAGGAGAGAGAGCGAGAGAGAAAGCGGTAGACTTTTCTTCCAGGTGCCTCTGCTGGACCTGCTCCCAATGCAGAACCCCATAACTTCAAGCTACAAAAAGCCACCTAGCCCCCGCCTCCCCAGCTGCAAATGCACCCCAAGCCCCATAATGCGGCTCTTGCCCAGTGCTCCAGCCCCACCCCCACCCCTCCACCTCAAACACTCTCAGCATTCAAGCTCCCCACAGAGGCGAAATGCATCAAAGCAACCGCGAGTCACCCACACCAGAGAAAAAGATTCCGTATTCCACAGCTGCGCAAGCAATACCCCCTCCCACACTATCCCTTTGTGCACAAGAACACTTCAGTGGCCATATTTTTTGTGACATTCTTGCCCTGGAGGAAATGGAATGTTATCTGCCCCGCTTCTCCATGGCAAATACCAGCCCACTTAAGTCAGACAGCGGAGGGAGGGCAGGTGCCTGAGCTAAGAACGGTCACCATCCCAGGTTCGCACACGAAGGCTGGAAAATTAATGTAACTTAGGAAAACGTCTGAAATTTGTGGCTTATAAGAGGTTTCTCCTGGTTGTTGAATTGCTTTTCATGTTGCAAGCACAGAGCATTTGCACAGCCCTGTCCCTGACCGACTTCCTCTTCCTTGCTGAGATGCTTCCATCGACCCATTCCTAGTACAGAGTAGGGCAGATGGAGCTGAGCACACATGAAGCTGCCTTATACTGAATCAGACCCTCGGTCCATCAAAGTCAGTATTGTCTACTCAGACCGGCAGCAGCTCTCCAGGGTCTCAGACTGAGGTCTTTCACATCGCCTACTTGCCTTGTCCCTTTAACTGGAGATGCTGGGGATTGAACCTGGGACCTTCTGCATGCCAAGCAGATGCTCTACCACTGAGCCACGGCCCCTCTGGGGCTCAGCAGGGAATGAGGCAGGCGGGCCTGGTTAGGTCCCTGCCACAATGCAGTTCAGCAGAGCACTCGGCCTTGGAACAGAAAGCCCCCAACACACACACACCCGGCCAACAGAAGGAAATGCACCCTGCCTCCTAGGAAGCCCTGGAGGGATACGTACTCTGCTGCTGAGAAGGCCATCTCGAAGTTGCGCCGTCGGTCTTGTGGCGAGAGCTGCGCATAGTCAAAGGCCTCGGGGAAAAAATTGTGGACAAGTGCACAGAAGGCCATGCCGTCGCTCCAACTCGAGGAAAAGTTCTGGATGTCAACGTGCTACCGAAAAGAGGGGGTGGGAAAGAGGTAATCAATATACAGGAGGCCTGAAGAAGAAGAGTTGGTTTTTATATGCCAACCTTCTCTACTACTTAAGGAAGAATCAAACCAGCTTACAATCGCCTTCCCTTCCCCTCCCCACAATGGACACCCTGGGAGGTAAGTGGAGCGGAGAGAGTGTGACTAGCCCAAGGTCACCCAGCTGGCTTCATGTGTACGAGTGGGGAAACAAATCCAGTTCACCAGATTAACGTCTGCTGCTCATGTGGAGGAGTGGGGAATTAAACCCAGTTCTCCAGATCAGACTCCACCACTCCAAACCACCGCTCTTAACCACTACACCACACTGGCCTGGACAGAGAAGTGCAAGAAGGTCCTCTCCCCGGGGGCACACTCACCTCGTAGCCCCGGGTCTTGGCGCGGCACCAGTCCAGAAGCATTTGCTTGATGCTGCTGGCATTGGGGACCCCAAAGCTAGCGGAGCGCTGGACAGCCACACGGGAGACCGCCGGGTTGGCCGGGCTGAAGGGAGAACATGCGGTTTCATAAACCAGGCCACACAATTAGGTCATCGCATAAGTCAGGGGGGAGTGGTGGTCCTCAGCCCAAACGTGGCCCCAAAGGCGAGTTTACTTAGCTCCTGGCAAACCAGCCCCCTAAGTTTATCACTCTGCGGGCAAGCCATTTGCCTCCCAGTTTCACTTGGGAGGAAAAGAAAAACTGGTAAGAAATAAAAGTGGAAAGTAATAGCAAGATGGCTCACACTTTTGGGTTACACCTCTCACTTTACACCAGTGCTTCAACCACTGGAAAGTCTTTGATGCTGGGGGCAGGGAGTGGGGCAGGAAGAGAAGCCTCAGTATGGAGTTAGCCGTTCAAGAAGGGAGTTTGTGTCAATGATGTGGGACTCCAGGGGGAAAATATGAATTGGAAAATGTTCTGATTCAAATGTAAATAAATAACTTAAATATTTAAATATTAGCAATACTTAAATAATGTTAGCAAAGAAGGAAAATATGCCATGTAGAAGAAGAGTTGACTTTTATACCTTACTTTTCTCCACCCAAAGGACTCTCAAAGCAGCTCACAATCAACACTCCTTTTACCCTCCCCACAACAGGCAACTTGTGAGGTAGGTGGGGCTGAGAGAGTTCGGAGAGAACTGTGACTAGCCCAAGGTCACCCAGCAGGCTGCATGTGAAGGAGTGGGGAATCAAACCCGGTTGTCCAGATTAGAGTCCGCTGCTCTTAACCACTACACCACACTGGCTCCTGAGCACTGGAGTTTCTCCATGCTTCACATCCCACAATTAGCCCATCTAACACAAATGATTTGCAACTCTAGATAAACAACTCTAGATAAACAACTCCACAAACTAGATTCACATATATGGGGCAGAAAATTTTCCATGGAAAAAATACGGCACCATGAAAATGTTCTGGAAGTTTCCACATCACTGGTTTAAATACAAACTAGATTCACATATATGGAGCACAAAATTTTCCATGGAAAAAATATGGCACCATGAAAATGTTCTGGATGTTTCCACATCACTGGTTTAAATACAACCTCCCCAAACACACAGCAGGAAAAGGATCGTTTCAAACACTGAAAGTCATCTGCAGAAGGGGTTTCCTTCCACTGCGCCACCCCAAAGGCTAACCATTTCTGCCTTCAGTTGTGCCCCCCACCCCCAATTTGTGGTCCAGATCCTCACCTCCCGCCCTCCTTCTCCAGCTTCTCGATCATGGCTTTGCGCGCCTGCGAAGCTGACGTCTTGGGTAAGCTCTGAGACTTCATCAACTCCTTCTTCTTCTCAGCTTGGCGACGCTCCAGAGCGGCCAAGCTACCTGCGCGGCCGGGGCTCTCGTCCTCTCGCTCAAAAATGCTGAGAGGAGGAGGGGGAAGGGGAACAAAGCAAAACAGGGCAAAATGAAGGTAGGAAGCCCCACTTGGCCCAGGGGGAAGGTAGCAAGGGGTCCAACAAGAGTCCAAGACACCCATGGAGTATCTCATCATAACGCTTTTGACATTTGGGACTTTAATTTAATGGGCCTCAAGCAATGAGTGGTCTTTTCTAGGCTATCTGGTTGGAGGGGCTGAATACGGGGCCTACTACATGCACAGCGCATGTTCCACCACGGATCAACAGACTCAGACACACACTTGCACCTGATCTATCAAGCCATACAGAAAAGTACATCTAAAAAAAAAATCACACACAAATCACACTCTCTCAATTTTTAATAACTCTCGTCTCCTTCTTTACCCGCCATTAGGCAGAGGACCGGTGTACAGCTAGCATAGCACAGTGCTTAAGAAAATAGCCAGCGGTCCAGAAGATCCCTGGTTCAAAACTTGCCACTGCCACGAATCCAGCAGATGGCTCTTGGGCAAGTCACCCACTCTCGGTCCCCTCTGTAATGTGGGGACAATGGCACGAATCCAATCATGCAGTTCCTCCAACAGAACAGCATTACCATTTGTGGAAGGGGGGAAGGCAATTTTCACTCTCCCATTGCAGACCCCCACTTTATTTCTGGTGTGGTTTCTGAGGGTCTTTTGACCACCAGGAAGAAAATGGGGATGGGTTCAGTGGGCTGCTGCAGGAGGGAGAAATGGGAAAGTCCCATTCTGCTAAGTCCATGGGTGATTGCATACATGTCAGTAATAGTGGCCTACCTAACAGGGGTGTTGTAAAACATGCAGCACTTTGAGCACTGGAAACTCTACATAAAGTATTTATATAATTCATTTATAGCCTGCCTTTCTTCACAATGGGCACCCAAAGTGGCTTATATCATTCTCTTCTCCTCCATTTTATCCTCACAGCAAACCTGCGAGGTAGGTTAAGCTGAGAGATAGTGACTGGCCCAAGGTCACCCACTGAGTTTCCATGGCATGAGTGGGGATGCGAACCTGATACTAGTCAGATGTTTTTAACCATTACACCACACTGGCTCTCAGTGTCATTATTCATCCAACTAGGGCGCAACCACTAAGAACAGGAAGTACTGCTGCCAACTTCAAGCTGGGAAATTCCTGGAGATTTGGGGGCAGAGTTTGGGGAAGGAACTCAGCAGGGATGCGATGGCACAGAGTCCACCTTCCCAAACGGCCAATTTCTGATCTCTGTAGTCAGGAATTCAATTGGAATTCCAGAACTCCAGGCCCCACCTGGAAACAACATTAGCCCAAAGCAGGCTGCTGATCTGGGGTGCTAGTAAAATCAGTGCAGTGGGAGACCTGACTAGAATTGGGATCCACCAGAAAGTTCTTCCGCACAAGCCTTGCTAAAATGAAGGCAGCTGCATGCAAGAGTACCCGAGCCGAAAGAACATAAGAAAGGCCCTGCTGGATCAGACCAAGGCCCATCAAGTCCAGCAGTCTGTTCCCACAGTGGCCAGCCAGGTGCCTCTAGGAAGCCACAAACAAGACGACTGCAGCAGCACCATCCTGCCTGTGTTCCACCGCACCTAAAATAATAAGCATGCTCCTCTGATACTAGAGAGAATAGGTATGCAGCATGACTAATATCCATTCTAACTAACAGCCATGAATACCCCTCTCCTCCATGGATATGTCCACTCCCCTCTTAAAGCCCTCCAAGCTGGCAAGAAGAAGGCGATCGTTCTCACCTGCCCACTTTCTTGGAGGATGATGAGCTGAAGGACGACTTGGTCTGGACAAAGGTATTACCATCTGCAAGAAGGGGGAGAGAAGAAATTCATACGCAAAGAAGCCAGCTTGCCTTCCACACCAGGTGCTGCACCCACCAGGCCTGGCCAGCAGAGGGCAGCAGGAAAAGAACAGAGACAGAGAAGATCCCCCCCCCCCACCGGTGCCCCCCACGGCCCTCCCCACCATGAGCACCAAGAATCCCTGGCAAAGGCTGAGGGACCTTACGATGGGGACAGGAAAACAGGGTGGTTCACATGGCCTGAGGGATATTCTCTGAGCCCCGCCTCTGAACACTCTTTCTTTTAAAAGAAAGGAGGCTGCCTCTTGCCTTTTGCATACAGAGGCACCATGCAAAACACGCAGGCAGCATTTTGACCCTGTTGCTCAGCCAGTCTACCTGCTGTCACACCACGGAGCCCAAAGGCCCTCAGATGCATCACAGAAACGTGCAATCAAAGTCACCTACGTGCCTGAACTTTTATGGTTTACTCCCCATAGTGGCCCCGTTTAGCCACCTGAATCTTGACACTGGCATCTTTACCCCCGCCCCAATAATATTTTGTTCTCCAGGCCTATGCCTGCCTAGCGGAGGGCGTCCAGGAACACCAGGAAAAGGTAGGAAAGCCCCTTACTTTCGGATCTCTTCACGAAGCTCGACTCCATTGTTGTCATGCGCGAACTTTTGCTGCCATCATCTGGGAGAGAAAGGGGAGGGAGAAGAAGAAGAAGAGTTGGGTTTTATAGGTCAACTTTCTCTGCCACTTAAGGGAGAATCAAACCAGCTTACAATCACCTTCCCCTCCCCACAACAGACACCCTGTAAGGAAGGTGGGGCTAAGAGAACTGTGACTAGCCCAAGGTCACCCAGCTGGCTTCATATGTAGGAGTGGGGAAACAAATCCAGTTCACCAGATTAGCCTCCGCCGCTCATGTGGAAGAGTGGGGAATCAAACCCGGTTCTCCAGATCAGAGTCCACCGGTCTAAACCACTGCTCTTAACCACTCTACCACGCTGGCTCAGCATGGGAGGGAGGAAGATTACTTGGGAAATGCCCCCCCCCCCACACACACACACATCAATAATTCGTCCCAGGAGGCAGAGTTATTGGTGAAATGGAGGTGGGGTGGCTGTCATCAAGCCTGTCTGGACCTTGGACACTGCAATTGGAAAGCATTTCCCACAAAATCCCAGACACGGGTGGGCTGGCTTGTGGGTAGTCGCTGAGGAAAGGAAATGCACTCTGCACATGCTCATAAGCATCTGCTTCCTTGTCAGTTCTGACATTCCTGGGTTGAGCTATGGCTCTGGAAACAGATTCTGGGGCCTGAGTCCCGGCTCCCATTAAGCTCCCCCCCCCCACCCGCAAGAACTGTTCCAGTCCTCTCCCTCTTAAGAATGAAGGAAGAAAAGAGCAGAGGCTGGAGACTAATCCCCCGCCCACCAACAACAACTGCATCAGCATCGCCAGCACTTTCAGATCCATGCCACAACGATCAGGCATCCCTAACAGGTCTAATTGCTCCAGCGGAGCCCTAAACTCCTTTGTGCCTTGCCAATCAGCCGCACGGCAGCAGCAGGGAAGCCCAGAAGTGAAGCTCTGGTGAAGGCTGAAAGACGGCAGCTGCAATCAAGAGCTAGCAGGCACAGCAAAGCGGCCAACAAGAGGAGAGCCATGAGATGAGAAGCCACCTGTGTGCCCCAAGGAGCCGTTCACCCGCTGCGGCTGTCAGGACACAACGACAGACATGGCAGAGAGAATGAGAGGCAGAACTTCTGACTGGATGAACATCGGGCAGATCCGCAGGTGAATAGTAGCAAAGACGGGAGGGGCTAGGCAGCGCGGCGAGAACAAGGGGGCAGAAAACAATCTCCCCAGGTAGTGCAGAGGAGGCAGAAGAGATCCTGGCACAGAAAAGAAGATCTACTAAGAGAGGAGGGAGAGAAAAAAAGACCACTGTACATCTGAATGTAACAAATTATATAATTTTCCAAAAAAGGTGATATATAATTTTAAATATCAGCTTATAATTTCTGAAACACTTCTGTCAACACAAAACAAACCATACAAGGTTTCGAGATTTATCCTTGTTTTGCTTGTCAGCTCCATTAGAAGTCTGTTGCTCTATATCTTGCCATTACAGGAGAATCTTTTTTTTTGGAAAATTATATAATTCATTACATTCAGGTGTATAGTGGTATTTTCCCCCTCTTTATATATATATATGTGTGTGTGTGTGTGTGTGTGTGTGTGTGTGTGTGTGTGCGTGCGTGCTTTGGGTACCACTCCCCTATTGTTATTTTGCAAGAGAGGGCACCTCTCCCCGTGCAAAAGGAAGAACCGGCGTGGAAGAAGAGCGAGAAGAACTGGAATGCCTTCCAGAAGAGAAAGAGGAGAGCGCGTCTCCAAAGGCAGAGGAGCAGCGGAGTAAGAGCAGGGTTGGGTGTAAAACTGGGGGCAACCCAGAACGTAGAGAGCACCCCGGTGCAACCATGCAGTCAGAAGACCCATTGGAGCAGGATATAATACAGGCTGAGAGAAGCGCTGCCCCCCCCCCCCCGTAGCTGCCTGGGAACTCCCACAGGGCAGAGGGCAGCTCCTTACTGGACTGAATGAGGCGCTGAGTCTTGGTGACCGTACTGACGGCTGAGCCGTCGGCCGAGGTGGCGCTCTGCCGGGAGGTGGTCTCCGTGGTGTGGCTGGCCCCCTTGGCCTTGGACTCCTCCAGCCGCCGGTCCCGCTCCTTCTCCCGCTGCTCTGCAAAAATGCACATTCCGCAGGGGTCAGGCAGAACTGTGGGATGCGGGCACGGCCTGGCGCCACTGGTACCGATTGCATGGGTGGAAGCCGCTTTGCCCGAGCTCAGCTGAGATGAGTGGGAATGGCAGGGTTGGGAACAGGGCTGCCAATCGGCCAGGAGAAAAATGACCGGGCCCTTCAACGTGTGGAAATGGGTGGCTGAAGCTTCGCAAGGCATGGAGGTAAACAGCAACACCTGGTGTTTGCTGCAGATCACACAGATATTAAGAGAACAGCTAGAGGGGCCAGTTCAAAAGCTGACAACCCCGAGTGTGAACCAAAGAGATCTAAGAACCTGGTCGCCACATATCAGCACGCGGAATTTCTGCAGCTTGTTCTGTGTGTGCAGAATCCAGCTGCAAATTGGGCCTCTTTGGACAACCTAGTACCACTGGGCACTTGTCTGAGTCATTGCCTAGAGTAAAAAATTGGGTTGTCTGAATCCACAGCTCCCAATTCCTTGAGCACTGCTCTGTTTCCTTAATTTCATTATGTATCTACCTGCTTGCAAAGACAAGACCAACTCTGGAGAATAACTTAGGGAACTTAATATGTTCATCAAGAAATAAATGTGGTAGCAAATTAAAGCAGAGAACACATGGAATGACAAAAAAAATATTTTGGGAATTTACATCTGAAATCACATAAAGTTAACAAAAGCGAAAAAGGAGCCAATGCAAGGCTGCAGTTTCTATAAGTATATATCTAACTCCATACACGATTACAGAAACTAATGTTAATAGTACATTATTTTAGTCTCTGATTGTGCCTACTGGCTCTGGGAGTTAGGTTTTTTTTGTTTCAGTCAACTGAAACCACAACTACTGGCTCAGCTACTGAGGAGTTATGGAATGTTCAACAATATTCCAACAGTTTCAGTTCCAATTAAAACATCGCAGCGGTTTTCAGCATGGTAGAGGAGAGGTTCACTCTTCGCAGCTTCCCATCATTCATCTAAAGTGACGTATGACACGAACGCTCCATCCAGTTGCCTATAGGTTACTAGCGGGTGGGATTCAGCAGAAAAGGGAGTCGGTAACACTATTTGAGTGAATTTCAATATGAATGAGGTGTGTGTGTATATGAGATTACTGTGCGAATGAGCTCAGCCTTTGCCGGGGATTAAGGGAAGGATACAAATCGAAAATAAATAAAATACATAAATAAAATGGTGCTTGTGAGCAAGAGCTTGCTGCTCAGGGGTACTGAGAGCAGGTAGTATAAGTGGAGGGTCATAAGAAGAGGGGGACACATTCGTTAAACACCACCAATTTGCACACACCTTCACGCTGCAATACCTTGACTCGCTCGGTGCAGAATTCCCATTGCCCAGGGGAAAGGCTGCAGAAAGAAGAGCTTGCTGCTTAAACGGTTCCCCTCCCCAGCTCTGCTAGGATTAGTCCTTTCCAAATACCAGTGTGCCGGGGCACGATGCCCAAATGAGGAACCACTAGCTGCCCTGCAAGGTCACCTTTCCCACCTAGCCTTCTGCAGCTGTTCCGACAGCTTCTCACCTTGCAGGGAGGAAGAAAAGAGGGGAAAAATGTGATCCCAGCCCAAAATATGGTCTCACAGAGATCTGGGATTATCGGCAGCTAAGTATCCCATGTATGGTGCTGGGCTCTTTTGTTTGTTTGTAAACAGGGTTCTAGCTTTCTATTACTCCCCCCTCCAATCCTGACATGTTGTTATTTCTTCGAAAGATGCAGAAACAGAACTGGATGGGGCTTCCATGGACAGGGGACAATACGTGTGTGCCTACAACACGGTATCCTGTCTCGGTTTCCCTCTCCTCGGCGCAAGAGGTGGAAGGGAAATTACCAGTTCTACAAAGCACAACTGAGATCAATTTGAACAAAAGACCTGCCTGAAACAGGCCCAAGTTAGTTTATTCCCAACAATGTGGCCAGAAATAACAACTACCCAGCCTGGGCTTGGTGAGTAGAAAACAGCAGGTGAAGCTTTTCTCAGCATTTGTCACTCGCTAGTGTCTGCTGACCAGGCCACTGTGCAATGCATGGGAGCATCCAACTGCAGCCAGCCAGAGATTCCCACGTCCCCTTTTGTTTGCTGCCAGCACCTGGTATTTGAGGGTATATCGTCTCTGTGAATGCTGACAACTGACCGTTATCTAACCCTTAAAAAAAACATTTAAAGCAGCCTTTCTTGCTGCTTGCCACTCTTCCCTGAGACTCGGTTGTCTTTCACGATCCTCTAGAACATCAATTTTCTAATCTCAGAATTTAAGATTTTCAAGTACATTATTTTGAACTTCTCCAACCACCCGCCCGCCAGACCCAGGCGAGTACCTCGCTTCCGCTGACGCAGTTCCCGCATAGCTGCTCGGATCAACCGCCGCTCCTCGAAGTCTGTGGTCCGATCCAGCTGCAGGGATGGAGCGTAAGAGGCGATCTCACATAAACACACAGCTTTTTCTCTCTACATACCATCCCCCCCCAAGACATCCCATTCCCAACATCCACTGCAAATTATCCCCACCACTTGCAAAAGGGGAGGGAAATGCCCATTTGAATACAGTTCCTGTCGTCGTCTCATAGAATCATTGGAAGGGACCACCAGAGTCATCAAGCCCAACAGCCTGCACAATGCAGGAATTTCACAACTACCTCTCCCACACACCCCCAGTGACCCCTACTCCATGCCCAGATGATGGCCAAGGTGCCCTCCCTCTCATCATCTGCCTAAGGTCATAGAATCAGCATTGCCAACAGATGGCCATCTAGCCTCTGCTTAAAAACCTCCAGGGATTTGCAGGCCCACTGATTGTACACATTAACAAGCATGGCATAATAAAATGTGATCACGTGCAGCCAGGAAGCTGCTCGCCCCACAGGCAGAACCCACCCCCTCTTCCAGACTTTGCTTCCATGCAAGGAAGACGTGAGATCAGGTGGCCAGCGGATGCCCCACCTGCCACATACCATCTTATCCAGCACGTCCTCCTCCTCAATTTTGCTCAGCTCTTCGGCGCTCAGTCGGCCTCGCTGCTGAATCTCCTGAGGCTGGGCCTTCGCCTTCTCCGTGCCGTTGGACAACTCCGGCTCTGCCGCCTGGGGCTGCTCCAGCAGCTCGGCATCCATCTGAAACAAGATGGCAGCTGTATATGCTAAGCCAAGCCTGCGGCCCTAGGCTCGCTGCCCTGTGGACCCCCACAGCAGCTACCACTGTGTTCCTCTAACAGCTAAGGCAAGATCAGTTGCAGGGATGGCCCTACCGCAGGACGGGGCAAGGACGGCAGATTTTGCAGCGCTGCTGAAAGGCGGTACCTTGCCCTTTCTCCATGTGGCACTGCAGCTCTGCAGCCCTCACCTTGCCCAATGCCCTGAGACATCAGTGGGCGTGAACAGTAAAGTGAAAACGGAAGTGGATAAGTCAGGGATGGGTAGAAAGTTGAATGCAGCCCACTGACAGAGCACTACACAACAGCCAGCATCCCACTTAATACCTGCTGCTGCCTGAGGGCCGACCTTCACATCATGTTTTTAATAAGTTGGGTCCAGGGAAAATGCTTTCCTTGCAGCCGCTGCAGAGAATGACATTTTAAAGGTCCATGGGGCCAGAGCTGGCTCAGGAACTGTGGCATGGGGAGAGGAAAGGCTCCTACCTCCCCCCTGAGCCATTTTCCTGAAAATACCCCCCAGGCCCATTCCAGTTTGAGAACAGCATGGAGGGGGGGGGTGAAGGCAGGAGCCTCCCCCCTCTGTGCTCCAATCTTGAGCCTATTCTGGCCCCTGCAGATCTTTAAAACGCTGTTCCTGTTAAAAAAACGTAAGGAGCCGTTTGGCCATGAGATCTTTGCCAAGAATGCTGGACTAGGTGGATCTGGACTCAGTCAGGCACTTCCTATACATACTTGAGGTCTAGTGACTGGAGTCCCTGGAGGAGAGTCATGCAAGGCAGAGGCACTCCATCACTTGGAACAGTGGAGCCTCTGCAAAACGTGTGGCCACAAACACGAGAGCTAGAAACTCTTGCTTTAATTTTAAAAATTATATCCGCAGTATTATATATCCTGAGATTTGAAACACTGCATGGCAAATGAGCAGGTCTACCCATATTCAGGGCTGGGTATCTTCTACTTAAAAAAAAAATTTAAATTCTGCACCAACGTAAAACGAGAACGCTCAGCTTTGTAATCCATACACTTCCACGCATAGTAAGGAAATATGTCAAAAAAGACCAATTGTGCCAAACGCTGCAATTTTCCACTACTTTTCATAGTTCATTCTGTCCTTGCTGGTCTTGGGGCCGGGCAAGGAGGGGCACAGGGCAATCGAGAGATTTCAGCAGGCTTCATCCGCGCACTTACAAGCCACGCACTTATGCAGCCAGAAGGGCTAGAAACTGGCTTAAAAAAAAAAAGGACAAGATTCCCAGGAAACTGAATTCTGCATTTAAAACTGATTTCTGTATTCAATATCAAATGCCCCAGGCTTTCAGAAGAATTCCCACTCTGCTTATACCTATGGGCCTAGCAAGGGACGCCCACAGCGGTGTGGAGCGTCCCGATAAAGTGTGTCAGGGGATTTCTAGGAGAGATTAAAGAGCTTATTCGAAAGCAGCTTGCTGATCGGGGATCAGGGTGGACCTGGCATTGCTGCGCGGAGGCCAGGGCAACCTGATGCCAGATCCCTGTCAGCACGACCCCCACATAATGCAGCTTGAGAAGTCAGCCAGGTCAAAAATACACAACAGAGTCAGTGGCATTTCGGGGGAGGGGTGGCAAGCTGGAGGTTGTGGGGCAGCGAGGGCACAACACCCAGAAGCTATCTGCAGCCCTTCCTCCCACATCAAGCACAGCAAGGTGGCAGCCTCTGCTCTCCGGCAGGTCCTTCCGCACCAGGGCTGACTGGGTCAGGCAGGCGCTGCAGATGCAGAGAGACAGCAGAACGGCCCACGGAGAGAGGGCCACCCATTGCATCTCTGTACAACTCACTGCTCTGGTCTAGGCTTCCCCCCTTCCAGGCAGGAGGCATGCCCAGATCAGTGACTCACGCAGATACACTGTGTGTGTGTGGGGGGGGTGGCTTCTCTGAAGGGCAGGTTATTATTATTCTTACACATCCTAAAGTAATTTTGGTCAGTTTTAAAACAAAAGCGTGCCTTAGCTATCAGGCATGAGGGAAGAAGAGAGTTAAGAGGCCTGCTTTCTTTACACCACCATGATCCAGAGGCTATCGACTGCATGTGGCTATCCCCAAGATAACAGCTCGTGCCTAAAAGGAACCAAGATCTTCCAGGGCACCATAGTCACACTCCCCTGATGTCTATCCTGGATCCCTTTCCAGGCGACTCTCTCTCTCTGTCATTCATGCGCTAGTCTTCCAAGTGATGGGTTGGCACCAATAGCTGGGGCACAACCCCAACGTGGATCATGGCAGCAACAGCACTGCCAATCACTTTAGGATTTTTTTTCCCCTGAGAAAGAGACAGAGGAGAAAAGCCAAGGAGGAAAAAAAAGGGTTGTAAAAAAAGAAACTACAAACAAACAACGGGCAGAGATTGGCAGAGGCTGGAGCTATGCATTCAACAACAGCCTCAAGACTCGAGGGCCCTGAGAATTCAAGTCACCAAAGTAAAAGCAAAGTGGCTACTTCCGGCAAAGAAAGAACAGGCCAGGAATGGAAAGGGCACTTAATCCACCCCCACTTCCCCCTGCAACTCACTTTCCTACCAGCTAGTGCCCCATCTGTCCTGACCTGGATGGCCCAGGCTAGCCTGATCTCGGCAGATCTCAGAAGCTAAGCAGGGTCAGCCCCGGTTAGTATTTGGATGGGAGACCACCAAGGAAGTCCAGGGTTGCTGTGCAGAAGAAGGCACTGGCAAACCACCTCTGTTAGTCTCTTGCCTTGAAAACTGCAAAGAAGGGGTCGCCATAAGTTGGCTGCAACTTGACGGCACTTTACACACACAATGCCCCATCTAGCGTTGCCAGTCTGCAAATGGCAACCCCTGGGAGCAATTGGGAGGACAGGGCCTGGTGCGGATGTCATTTCTGATAAAAAGTGGAAGTGACATCATTAGATGCTCTAGTATTCACAAAGACTCTATGGTAAAACCATAGCATTTCTGTAAATTCTAGAGGGTCCATTATGTCACTTCTGGTTTTCACTGGAAGCGACAGCACACTGGTGCACACCCTACACGCACACAGACCATTTCCTCCCGCTGGCGCCTGAGACACTGGCTGACGATGGAACAAGACACCAGGCAGTGCAAGATGCATCTCTAGTCCCACCTCAGGCCATAACAATCATGTGACTAGGCCTCAGCTGCAGGAAAGGAGGTCACAGAGGAAAGGAGCAGGCAGGGGAAGGGTTCAGCCTCCCCCGCCCCTCGGCCACATCTGTTGTCTGCAGCAAGCAAATCAAGCCCCCCACCCTACCCCTTTGCATCAGCTGAGGACAAACCTACCCTCCAAATCTGGGCTTCCTACCAAACATTTAGCTCCAGACATTTACAATAAAAAAAATTAAAAGGATGGGCTGTGTACTACATGCCATTTGGCTAACTCGTCCCTTGCAACGGTTGTTCGTCCTCAGACCAGACAGAGAGCATCCCTGCATGTTCTAGGCCTGCTTTATTGTAAGAGTCAGTAAAGCATCTTGGCAAATCCCAGCACCCAACAACAACAGCCAACAAGACAGCTGCTACAAGCAGGCACAAATTCTGGGGTGCAACCCTAACCTCGGGCGCTCAGAAAAGGAACCTTCCTAACAAATCCAGGCTGGGAGGGATGCTTTCACTGGCTGCAGGGGCTGGACTTGGAGCCAGTATAAGAAGACCCCAGGCAGCTGTCCTGGCTGCCATCTCCCATCCCAGTGGTATGAGAACAATGCCGGAGGAAGAGGGGCCAGGGCTGGTACAGGTAAGGTGCCACGAGACAACCTCTGGGCCAGGCGCACCTGTCACTCTAGCAGGGAGCTGTGAGCCCCAAGCAGAGGAGGGCTCGGCAAAGCCATGGGCGCCCCCCCCCCTTCCCAGGCCTCTGGCCAGCAGCTTCTGAGGCAGGATGGACTGCTGTCCTCCCTTTGCCAGCCTGGAGCAATCCCTACGAGCAGAGTGTTCAAAGTAAGCAGGGGCGGTCTGGCTCAGTGTCGAGATTTGCTGCAATACAGAAACACCCCATAAGACACCAGTTTTAAAGCCTCACCCCACCCCCCAGACAGCTTGGACTGTCCTTCTAATTATGGTGCCATGGGGGTGAAAAGAGAGGTACAGGGATGCAGACAAGCATGGCCACTCTCCCAACCGTCCTGTACGGAAGCCCAGCTCCTTAATTCCAAGGTATGAACACATGAAGCTGCCTTACGCTGAATCAGACCATCAAAGTCAGAACTGTCTACTCAGACCGGCAGCGACTCTCCAGGGTCTCAGGCTGAGGTCTTTCACATCACCTACTTGCCTAGCCCCTTTAACTGGAGATGCCGGGGATTGAACCTGGGACCTTCTGCATGCCAAGCAGATGCTCTACCACTGAGCCACAGCCCCTCCCCCCAACACATGAAGCTGCCTTATACTGAATCAGACCCTTGGTCCATCAAAGTCAGCACTGTCTACTCAGACCAGCAGTGGCTCTCCAGGGTCTCAGGCAGAGGTCTTTCCCATCCCCTACCTTGCCTGGTCCCTTTAACTGGAGATGCCGCGGATTGAACCTGGGACCTTCTGCATGCCAAGCAGATGCTCTACCACCGAGCCACGGCCCCTCCCCGTGAGGGAAGATGTTGCAGTAGCTGAGTGTGGAACGGAGAGCACCCTGCACAGACTCAGAGGGACATTTCTTTATCATGTAACATCAATTCACAGCTGTTTCTTTGAGGAAGGGACGTGGGGATGTGAGAGACGCATGCACACAAGACAGCTGCGACTAAAGGAAGAAGTCAAGCCAGAAAACTGCGACCTGAAATGTAAAACTGGGCGCAGAGGTCAGCATCCAGAAAATCTCTCAGCTTTCGCTTAAGTTTCCAGCCCTCTTGGCTGTGACGATAGGCTTGGAAGCTGTATGTGCAGTGCCTACAAAAATCTCTTAACACTACAGAGAATCTGAGAGGCTCCCTAGTGATGCAAAGAGCTACAGGGCCCTGCACACAGGCAGAAGAAGTGCAATTAGAAGAAGAAGAGTTGGTTTTTATATGCCGACTTTCTCTACCACTTAAGGAAGACTCAAACCGGCTTACAATCACCTTCCCTTCCCCTCCCTACAATAGACACCCTGTGAGATAGGTGGGGCTGAGAGAGCTCTAAGAGAACTGTGACTAGCCCAAGGTCACCCAGCTGGCTTCATGTGAAGGAGGGGGAAACAAATCCAGTTCACCAGATTAGCCTCCACCACTCATGTGGAGGAGTAGGGGATCAAACCCAGTTCTCCAGATTAGAGTCCACTGCTCCAAACCACCACTCTCAACCACTACACCACGCTGGCTCCCTAAACTGAGCTTGTTCTACTTCGTTATTTGTGCCGCTCCCTCCTCTCCCACCCTGTCAAAATTCAGACTGCAATCTCCTCAGGGCAGGGCACTGGTCTTCATTCCATCATAGCATCAATGGAATAATACAGCACTATTACAGAATCCAGCTTTTCTAGGTGCACAATTCTGGCAGGGCATCTAACGCCATGTGGGACTTCAGTCAGACCAAGCAGCATGGGCCCTGGTCTCTTTCCCAGTTCCCAGCTCACCAAAAGCCAAAATCAGGAGCACTGCCCAACTGGCACCGGCTAACCAAGCAGGGCCCTTCTGCTGCTGCTGTGAAGGAAGAAGAGGCAATGCCCACCCTTTGCTATCTAAGAGACAGACCAATGGGAGACAAGGTGCAGGGCCATTTCCGCAAGCAAAAACCCCATCACCCTTCCCTTCTGATGCCCTGGAGCTGGGGGACTCACAAAGCTGCCACTCCGGGACAAGTGCGTTTCCGAGTGCCTCCGGGTGCTAGAGAAAGTGGGCGGGTGGGCCACCGGCTGACCAGGCTCCTCCGTGCCCGCGAAGTGAGCGCACGGATCCTCCGACTCCAGCAGCAGCGTGCTGGGGTCCTTCTCCTCCCCCAGGTAGAGGCCGAGCAGCTCCACATTTTGGCTCAGCTTGGCCTGCTTGGCCCACAGGGCAGCGGTTTCCTCCCGGAGGTCGCTGAGAGCGAGGGCCAGAGGGCGAACCAGGCCGAGGGCCTCCTCCACGCGCTGCTCCACGGCCTGGCGCCAGGTCTGCAGCTCCCGGCGCATCTCCTGCAGCGCCCGCTGCAAGGGCTCCTCCAGCGCTAACTCCGGCATGCGGTCCAGGCTGGGGACGGGCACCCCAGGCATGACAACGGAGCTGAGGGGGCAGGGGGGGAAGCAGGCTTCGCTAGAGACCGCTTGCCGGCGTAACATAAGCCCCAAAGCCGCGAGAGAGGCATGCACGGATCCTGCCTTGGAGGAGCCAGAAAGTCTTTTATAGCTGTGGCAAGACACCCACTCGGCCCCACAGGCGGAGAAGGGGGGTGGGGTCTTTGTGTTGCTAACCAGCTATTCTTATCGCAGAAGAGACACAAACTGGGGGGGGGCTGCAAGCAGCTCAGGAGGCTTCAGAGTGACAGACAAAGACAGAATGATGGAGCTGGGCCAGGTGGTCCGGCGGAGGGGGTGGGGCAGACATGGGCCCAGTGCAACGGAAGGCAGGGGTTGCGCTCTGCCAGGGGTAAGGGTGCCCCCTGGGGTCCACACGGAGCCTCTGCCTTTCCAAAGGCACTGCCTTCCAGCAGCCCCCAGCAGCCCAACACACCCAGGCCTCTAAAAAAGCTGGCCAGCACAATTTGCCACCCTGCAAGCCGGGGAAAATAAAAATGCAGCCCACCAACAATTAATGATGAGCCCGGGCGACTGAAGAAGCCTCCTCTACCTGCTGCCTGTCCTGGACTGCAGAAGCAATGGATGGCGCAGTTGAGGGCCTGGCCGGGTAGGCTGCTTTGGCTTGGGGGGTTCACTTAAGCTGCACTGGCCAGCCCCAGCCCTGACTGCCAATCCATTCCGAGCCCTCCATCAGCAGTTCTCCAACTGGGGCTGAGAAAGGAGCTAGTAAACCAGCTGACCTGGACAGCCCAGGCTAGCCTGATCTAGGAAAGCAAACAGGGTCAAGCCATGGTTAGTACTTGGATGGGAGACCACCAAGGAAATCCAGAGTTGCAACGCAGAGGCAGGCAGTGGCAAACCACCTCTGAGCATCTCTTGCCCTGAAAACCTTGCGGGGTTGTCATAATCAGCTGAAACTTGATGAGGTCTTTCCCTCATCAAGCCATTAGGGGCATCCCCCCACCTTGTAGCCTGTTCCTTGTAGTGATCGCTAGCAGCCCACTCCCATGTTTGATGTTTATCACAAAACCTTTGTTCACAGAAGAAGAGTTGGTTTTTATATGCCGACTTTCTCTACCACTTAAGGCAGAATTCAAACTGGCTTACAATCACCTTTCCTTCCCCTCCCCACAACAGACACCCTGTGAGGTAGGTGGGGCTGAGACAGTGTGACTAGTCCAAGATCACTCAGGTGACTTCATCTGTAGGAGTGGGGAAACAAATCCAGTCCACCAGATTAGCCTCCACCGCTCATGTGGAGGAGTGGGGAATCAAACCCGGTTCTCCAGATCAGAGTCCATCGCTCCAAACCACCACTCTTAAACACTACACCACGCTGGGTCAGGTGCATGAACACATGAAGCTGCCTTATACTAAATCAGAGCCTTGGTCCATCGAAGTCAGTATTGTCTACTCAGACCGGCAACAGCTCTCCAGGGTCTCAGGCTGAGGTCTTTCACATCACCTACTTGCCTAGCCCCTTTAACTGGAGATGCTGAAGATTGAACGTGGGACCTTCTGCATGCCAAGCAGATGCTCTACCACTGAGCCACGGCCCCTCACCTGCTGTTGCTGTGCAGTAGGCCAGCGAAATTCCAAGTCTGCTGGATTGGCACAAAAAAAAACCCGAGACACAGCAGCAAGGACAGTGTGGGAGGCCCACGTGGGGTTCCGCAGGCAATAGCTGCTGCTACTGGCCAAGTAGCCGTGGCATCCTCAGCTTTTGCCCCCCCCCCAGGCCCTAAAGGAAGGGGCAGGCAGGGGACAGCGCCTGGCATCCCTGCCCTCCCCTCTGCTCACCTGAGGAGCCGTTTCCAGACCGAGCTCCAGCCGAGAAAGCAGCTTTCCCTGCAGCTTCCTGAATAATGCACAGCTAAGGGAGATCGGGTTCCCCGGCCAGGCTGCCCATCTCATCCACTGCCGTCCCCTCTCGGCTTCGTTGCCCAAGTTCGTCCTGCCCTTAAGCAGCCTCTGTTCCTCATGCTGCAGACAGACACCCCCCCTCCCCTGGACCCCAACCGTCACTACAATAGCACCTGCACCAGTGCTTGCATTCCTGCCGTGCCCTCACCTGCCTGGGTCAGTGGTGTTGTCCCAAGACCCAATTGGTGCAAGCTGATGCTTCCCTGCTGGGCAGCCCAGCTCCTCCTGCAGCCCACCCGATGTTCTGTGCTTCGGCTAATACTTTAACAAGAACCGACAGGCTTGTACCGCCCGCGGCAGGGATGCCGGACGAGGCATTAGCCTAATTAGCCCGGGCAGGAGGGATTCCGCTTTCTCTGCGCCAGGCAGGGGGCTGAAGCCAGGGCTTGGCAAGGAGAGCCAGAAAGGGCAGGGGGCAGGCGGAGGGGCGATGCCAACAAAGAGTGTGGTGGATAGCCAGTGGGGTGTAGTGGTTAAGAGCGGTGGTTTGGAGCGGTGGACTCTAATCTGGTGAACCGGGTTTGATTCCCCACTCCTCCACGTGAGCAGCAGATGCTAATCTGGTGAACTGGGTTGGTTTCCCCACTCCTACACATGAAAAGCCAGCTGGGTGACCTTGGGCCAGTCACGCTCTCTCAGCCCCACCTACCTTACCTACCTCACAGGGTGTCTGTTGTGGGGAGGGGAAGGGAAGGTGATTGCAAGCCAGTTTGAGTCTCCCTTAAGTGGTAGAGAAAGTCGGCATATAAAAACCCAACTCTTCTTCTACAGGACAGGGAACCCCTGTCGACAGCACCTTCTCTCATTAAGCAGCCCTTGCTGTCTTGACCCAAGTGAACACCCCCGGCCAAACATATTAAGGGGGCTTCTCCCCCCAGGGCACCTGACCTTATGCCAAGTGCTGCAATCTGTCTCCATGCCTTTTGCACCAGCCTCAATGAGCAGAAACCGAGATGCCCAAGAGCACGAGCAACTGGCGGAGGCCCCTTAAGATAAACTGTGATGAGCTGCTTTGTCTCAACCATCTCAGCATCACCTCAAGCTGTCGGTGGGCCAGCTGGAGGAAAGAGTCGGAAGGAGGCGCAGAGAAATTCCTTCGAGGGGGACGGGGACAGCTGCTCAGGCACACGCCAGTATTGCTGGTGCCCGTCTCACCAAGCCGGGGGGGGGTGTTGTCTCCACATTTGCACTCCCAGAAGGATGCCACCTGCCTGGCAGGCAAGCATCACCTTAAATGGATGGACAAAACCCTCTACCAGACCATGAAGAAATACCCTGGGCCTGGTGGGGGTCCCCCTGCCTTCTATGCTTACCGGCCCTCTTCCCGCACTTCATAATATTGGGCACTTTGCTTGAAAGCAGCCTGTCCTGGACACCCTCTCCTTTTGCCCCAAGGAGACAGAAAGCTGGGGACCAGTCCAGAGAAGAGGGTGGGGGGGTCATCTCTAAGGGCACTTTCACACATCCTGAACAATGCACTTTCAATCCACTTTAACAATTGTTTGCCGGTGGATTTTGCCATTTCACACAGTAAAATCCAGATGCAAAGTGAATTGAAAGTGGATTGAAAGTAGATTATTGCGGATGTGTGAAAAGTGCCCCTAACACTTCACAGCACCTGAAGCTGAAAGGCAAGGGGGAGGATTCTTACGACATAAGGTCTTGAGGGTTTATCCACTGAGATGTGCCGGTGAAGATCACTGACATTCAGTGCCTTTTTGGTTGAACAGATCTGTATGCACGTCATGAGGAACCATTTATGTCTAATTGTTTTGTTTTGTTTTCTGCTGCTCCCTGACAACCTACAGTCCCCCCTAATCCCCCATCCCTTTCCTCCGTTCATTTCTTCAGCTTAAAAAAAAAAAAAAAAAACCTTCAAGAATCCAGTTCTGGGAAGTGCCAAATGAGCAAACGGGCAGAGTTCTCAGTACGTTCTGGCAACATCACGAATGGGGGAGAACTCTTCACTGGCAGGCAAACCGTCTGGCCCAGACAGGACTCCTTCGCCACCCCTGATCCAGCTCTAGAAGCCAGGGGGCTGCCTGGTTTCCCCATCTCAACATGTGGCTTTGGAGAAGGAAGGAAGACAGGGGAACGGGCACTCACCTTCTGATGGCTGCTGGCATGGCTGGCGCTACCAGCGTTGCTGGTGGTGGTGATGCGGATGGGGGCGCTTCTCAACCCCAGAGTGATCTCTGGAGGGCGGGGAGAAGACATGAGTGTTAGATCAGGTGCCCAAGAAACTTAGGAAGAGAAAGGCTGAACCCACTTGCACCTCGGGAGTTTGTCCGGATTTTCAGTTTGTAAATTTACATCCTCCCTTTTAGTTCAAACACAAGGCAGCTTTCACAAACAGAAAATACAGCTGATAAAAAAAACAAAAACAAAGAAAGAACAAATGCCTTGAATAAAATTTGAAACCACATAAGAATGACTGACAAAGATAGTAAGATCAACACCAGATTAAAACGTATAAGGGAGATTTTTTTAAAGAGAGAAAAATCAGAAGGCTTCAGAGAAGCACATACAACAGCCAAGTCGTCTCACGATGGCCCCACATTAAATCTATGAAAGATGCAAATTGGAAAATCTTTGGAAAAACAGGATTATTAATCTATAGAGACAGTGTTGCCAATGACCTCGAGAAAAAAATGTCCTGTTCCTTTAACAGAGGCTTAATGGGAAGTTATTTACCTCCATGCCATGAAGGCCTTCAGTTGCCCATTTCCAAACACTATCTATTAAAGGGACACAACATTTTTTTCTCCAGGCTTGTAGGCAACCCTACATGTAGATAACCCCTCAGGTTACTAGTCCACAGAAAATGCACTAGCCTCTGCTCTCTCTCTCTAACAGATTCAAGGCCCTTCCAAAAGCCTGGTCACCCGGAGGGAATTTTGCTCTCCACAGACCATCAGGCAATACATCGCCAACTCTGAGAAAGAGTGGACTAAAAAGGTAAACAGATTTTAAAACAAAAGCTTTGAGCTCTCCTAACAGAGCACTCCACAGTCCACATGCTCAGCCCCCTCCTCCTAGCACAAGACTTAGTGTCAACACACGCAAGTGGCAGAACACCACAAGCACTGTCCAAGATGAACCCCCCACCCACACACATACCAAATCCTCTGCATCAGCCCTAGCAGCAGTAGCCCAACCAATATCATCTGGAATGGTGAAGGGGACCAGCATCCTAGAGCAGTGGACTCTGATCTGGAGAACCGGGTTTGATTCCTCTCTCCTCCACATGAGCAGCGGAGGCTAATCTGGCGAACTGGATTTGTTTCCCCACTCCTACACTTGAAGCCAGCTGGATGACCTTGGGCTAGTCACAGCTCTCAGCCTCGCCTACCTCACAGGGTGTCTGCTGTGGGGAGGGGAAGGGAAGGTGATTGCAAGCCGGTTTGATTCTCCCTTAAGTGGTAGAGAAAGTCGGCATATAAAAACCAACTCTTCTTCTTCTATCAAAGCTGCCCAAGAGGGAATTTTTAAGAACTGCATATTCCCCAGAGAATCTGTCCTGCTCTAAAGAGTAGAACTTAAAAGGGTTCATTCCTGCTGCACGCACACGAAACTTTCCGCTCTATCCTTAAGAGGATAAATCACAGCCCATCCAGCCATGACAGCAGTTTATCCTTCCAGAAATAGGAAAGTTTCCAAACTTCAGGACCACAGGGCAGATGCGGGCTGCCAACACCGATCTTGGCATCGCCCCGAATGCCTCGGTCGCCCTGGAAATGTTTTCCTCCCCATAGCTGCTGCTTCAAACTGCCCAGGAGAAAGCAAAACAACTCCCCTCCCCAAAGTCTCTTTTGGGAGCCAGGGACAAATGCCTTTGTTGATACATGGGCAGAGGTGGCTACGGGGCAGCCCCAGACCACTAGGGAAACATCCCAAAGAAATGACACACCATGCAAGCACACCGGAGCGTTTCGGGGAGCCCTAAAACAAAGGCAGATGGCACCAGCTGGTACATAGATACACCCTCAAGAGAGGAGCAGGCAAGACACTGCCAGACAGGCAGAGATGTCCAATGCTCACTTCCACCCAAGATGTTTTGCCCTCCCTTCAGCAAAATTCATTTAAATTGTCCTCAAAATTCCTAAAGAAGCTTTGCCCACACATGCATTCTCCAGGGGTACAGGGCAGATGGAATTTTACTTGGCTGCCACAGTTTTATGGCAGAAGTACACCTTGTGCCTTTGTCCAGCTCTGTTGCAAGCAAAAATGTTACAAGTGAATGACGTCTAGAGATGAAGGGATGTGGGAAAACTGCCTCATAGGCACAGAGTTCCTGGTCCACTGAAAGGATGAAATCCTCAGTACACAACCCCCTGCCCTTCCTCCAAGAAATAACTTTCATGCGATCAAAATTCTTCTAACTTCTCTTTTAGGTATAGGCGTTTCTTGGCCTGTCCAAATCATCTTGGAATTCAGTGGCAGTTCTACCGAGAAGATGCCAGCCTCCTCCCCCAAAGTCCAAATGGAGAAGAACCAACCATTGTTTGCCCCCTTGAACCAGAAAAGAAAAAGAGACAGAAGAGGGGGCTTTCATGTATTCCCCGACCCAACACCATCCCGAGAACTCCAACTACGAATGCAAATTCATCCCAAGCAGGTTGCACCTTGTTACATCCCCCCGACTCACCTGCCCGCTGGTTACCCGGCGTGCCCACAACGTGGCTTTGGATGGGCTGATGGCGACCGTCCTTGATCTCGATGGTGAAAAGGGTTTTCATGGCGTCGTCGGTGCCGGGGTCGTGCGCTTGGGAAGGCAGGGGGTTGCGGGAGGAGGTGCTCAGCTGGGCACAGGGCTCCTCTGAGCCGGCAGACCTCCCCTTGGCATTTTCAATGGGCTGTCGGGCAGGTGTCAGCTTGCTGCCCTGCCATTGGTTGCTGTAGCTCCTCCCCTTGGGGCCACCAACCTCTTTAGGGCTGGCTGGGCCCTGAGCAGAAGGCCTGACTGTCCCGGCTTTTGCTTGAGAGGAGGTAGGCTTTGCTGCCTGGTCCATGCCAGGACGGCACTCCCCGGCTTGCCTGGTGCCATCCTGGAGCGTGCTGCCGCCACGGACTCCCCCAGGTAAGTCTGTCACACGCTGCGGGTGCAGGAACTGCTGCTGCTGCTGTAGGACACGAGAGCCCCTGCTGGCGCTCTCCCCTTTTTGGGGGGCCGGCGAAGAGCCCGTTTTGCTGGGGGGCTCCGAGCTGAACTTGCGAGCGCGTTCCCACACAGAGCCAGACCTCTGGAAGGGCTGCTCCCGTCGGGAATCTGTAGGAGAAGGGGAGAGAGAAGAGAGATGTGTTTGTTGGCTTGGGAACGGAGACCAGTTGTATCACAGCTGGGAACCCTGCCAAGCTTCTTGATAGAGATTTTGGACCCGGCAGAAGAAAATGCTTATGCTTCCCCACCTCCCCTGTCATTACAGCAACCCTCCCTCAATCAAAACAAACCACACAAAAAAAACCCTACTCAGCTAACTCCCATTGTAGGAGAGCCTTTCCCCTCTTCTGCTGAATTGCTCCAGGAAGAGAAAGAAAATCCACATCTGGGAAGGCAGGCTTCACTCCATTAACAATTTCCCTGGGAGGTGGAGGCCTCCTTGCATGTTCAATAGTGACCAGCTGTTGTCGCAACACACACTAAAATCCTCTCCTTCCTCCTTAGGGGCTCAGTGGTAGAGCATCTGCTTGGCATGCAGAAGGTCCCATGTTCAATCCCCGGCATCTCCAGTTAAAGGGACCAGGCAAGTAGGTGATGTGAAAGACCTCTGCCTGAGACCCTGGAGAGCCGCTGCCGGTCACAGTAGACAGTATTGACTTTGATGGACCAAGGGTCTGATTCAGTATAAGGCAGCTTCATATGTTCATACATATGGTCCCTGGGGCTCATACTCCCATCTATCACGTCCCTCCAAGCAATACCCAACACAGTTGAGCCGGATGGGCAAGCTCAGAGCTGGGCTGGCGGCACTAGGCAAAACTTAAAAGCACAAGACTTGCACAAGTACCACTCCCAGCACCACAGTTTTCTTGCCTGGCTAGGCAACAAAGCAACAGATACGCCAGAACAAGAGTGCACACCTGGCATATCGAAGAGGCCAGGGAGTTACCTGTGATGGCAATTGGTTGAGGGGTAGTCTGTGTGGTGTTGCAGCGGTGGTCAGGGACATCATGCAATGGAGCTGCCGGGAAGGAAGTCGGGAAAGGATTAGTGGAGAACGTCAAGGAGGAAGAAAAAGGGGGAATAAAGTCACATTAGACACAGGGATTCCCAAACTCCCGGCACCTTCAAACATTCGGGTTCAGAAGTGAGCCCCCAATCCTTATTCCATAGTTCAGAACACCCCACCATGTCTTGGGCCACTTAAGCAAAGCTACTAAAAGGCAGCATCTGTACAGTGTGTTTTGGAGCAGTCTGCACACTTCACATTCATAATTTAAAATATTTACATCCTGCTTTTCTCCCAACCAACAGGACTTAATAGCAGCTTGCCTCATTAAAACCAGCTAAAATTTCATTTTGCAGCAATACAAACATGAAGCAAAAGAGTACCCAGTCACTGAAACCGATCCCCATTCACAAGGCTCATCACACACCCACACACACGTGCACAAAAAGACCTTCCAAAAACTGCCAAGTTGAGGCCCTCCCCAAGTCCTCAGAACAGAAACAGTCCACAAGGAAGCCCGAGCAGAAAGAGTTCTCATTAGCCTGAGTACAGGAACTGTTGTTAATCCCCAGTTCATTACTTCCTACTACAGCCATGCAAGGTAGACCATACCACTATCGTCCATGCATTGCATACAGGGGATATGATAACCATGTTCAAGTACTTGAGGGGCTGTCATATTGAGGATGGTGCCGCGTTGTTTTCTGTTGCCCAAGAAGGTCGGACCAGAACCAACGGGTTGAAAGTAAATCAAGAGTTTCCGTCTAGACATTAGGAAGAATTTTCTAACAGTTAGAGCGGTTCCTCAGTAGAACAGGCTTCCCTGGAGGTTTTTAAGAAGAGGTTAGATGGCCATCTGTCAGCAATGCTGATTCTGTGACCTTAGGCAGATGATGAGAGGGAGGGCATCTTGGCCATCTTCTGGTCACTAGGTGTGGGGGGGAGGTAGTTGTGAATTTCCTGCATTGGGACTTGATGACCCTGGTGGTCCCTTCCAACTCTATGATTCTATTATTCTAGGGGGACTAAGACTGAGGGATAGCAGCTTGCCAAATACAAAAGGGGGCGACACATTAGCCTGCTACAGCAGATACGAAAGAGGAGTGGTGGTGGTGTCTGCCAACTCGGAAGGCTTTAAGAGGGGAGTGGACATGTTCATGGAGGAGAGGGGTATTCATGGCTACTAGTCAAAATAGATACTAGTCATGATGCATACCTATTCTCTCCAGGAGCAGAGGAGCATGCCTATTATCTTGGGTGCTGTGGAACACAGGCAGGATGGTGCTGCTGCAGTCGTCTTTTTTGTGGCTTCCTGGAGGCACCTGGTTGGCCACTGTGTGAACAGACTTGATGGGCCTTGATCTGATCCAGCAGGGCTTTTCTTATGTTCTTATGTACTACGGTTGGAGTGGCAGACTACGGACCAGGGTCGGGCAGGTTCAAATCCCAGTTCAACTATGAAGCTCACTGGGCGATCCTGGGCAGCCACACTCTTTCTTAGCCTAACCTACCTCGCAGTTTGTTCGTTTTTGTGAAGTTAAAATGGGAGAGGGGGACCCCGTCGGCCACCCCGAGAGTGAGTGGGACAAAGCCCTCATAAAACAAACAAAAAAACTCCCTTACAACTCTGTGAGGTAGGCCAACGCTAATATCCCCTCACTGAGAGAGAGCAGTTCTTCTGAGTGTTTCCAGTCAAGGAAACGTATGAACTCTGGACTTCCCAGCTTGGATTTTTAGCCACTGTGCCATGGCACTCCAGGGAACACTCCCTGTTCTTGAGCTTTGCCATCACAGTACACACACACACACACACACACACAAACACAGCTGAGCCCTCACACAATCCCTTACATACATATCCAGAAAAATATTCCCTTCCCCACCAGGCCATCTCTCCCACCTCCTTCTAAGGCCGTTGGTTGACTATGAAATTGTTACCAAGAGGAAAGATTCAGATAGAGCTGCACCTGGTCAAAGCCAGAAGCCCCTTGTAGGTGCATGGCTCCCAAAAGCAGAGGGAGAGCACAGGCTAGGCTGCCAGGGAACAGTGGAACAAAAGAACATTGACTGAGCAACAAAAACCTGCATTTAGGCGCCTTGGCTGGGGGGAGTTCCACAGGGAAAATAACAGGTGCAAGAATCATAGAACTACAGAGTTGGAAGGAACCACCAGGGTCATCTAGTCCAACCCCCTGCACAATGCAGGAAATTCACAACTACCTCCCCCCTCCACACCCCCAGTGACCCCTATTCCATGCCCAGAAGATGCCCAAGATGCCCTCCCTCTCATTAACTGCCTAAGGTCATAGAATCAGCACGGCTGACAGTTAGCCATCTAGCCTCTGCTACA
This sequence comes from Euleptes europaea, assembly GCF_029931775.1. Taxonomy (NCBI): domain Eukaryota; kingdom Metazoa; phylum Chordata; class Lepidosauria; order Squamata; family Sphaerodactylidae; genus Euleptes; species Euleptes europaea. The sequence continues at coordinate 43,791,760 of NC_079324.1, forward strand.
GTATGGCATGGCATGGCTCCTCCTGCCTGCCCCCTACTTTGTTATGGCAAATTGCTCTTCCCGCCCCACTGTTTTGCAGCAGGGAACTGCGAAGCTAAGGACCGTCCAGACCCATGTTCACGAAGGGGGTATGCCCTTCTCCAGTTATTTATACCTAATAACTGCCATTCAGAGGTATACTGCCCTTATACAGGGAGGTTAATTTACCTATCCAGGCTAATAGCTGTAGTAGTCCTGTCCTTTGTTAATTCATCTAGTTTTCTTCAAAGCCATCCAGATTAGGGGCCATCCCCAGGTTTTGTTATTTGTGAATTCCATAACAACATTAGAGACTTGCCAGACCGCACCATCTACTGACGTAACTCACAGCGTTGTTGTAACAAGATGAAGGGCCCGAAAGCGCTTTGAGCACATGAACATTGTGTGCAACACCGCTTGGCTAGAAAACTGGGAAGTTCACAAGGAGGTCATGAAGCTGAGGGCCTTCCCCACTGGCCTGTCCTCTTCGGTGCAAGAGCCACAAGAGAGCTAAAGCAACGTCTTAGTGCCAAGTCAGCTCCGCTTCCAAAGGCACAACAGCTCCCAGCCTCCCATACACACCCGTGACTCAGGTTGTGGCATAGCAGCACACCACAAAGCAAAATATACAGCTCCAGCAAGTAAGCCAAGCCACGAGAAATTGTGACCTGAAGCAGAAAACATCAGGCCAACTTTAATTGTCCCAGAGGCCCCTGAACAGGCAGTGGATTCAGCCGGGAGGAAGAGGAAATTCTAAGCAGAGCCCACCCCCCCCCCAATGAATACCCTTCCACCCGCAAAGGAAAAGAAGACTCTCCCAACAATTCACCCCCAGCAAGACTGGGATAACGACAGAGATATGGAACGATCCTTGCTCCCTTGACAGCTGTAAGGCCACAGGGCAAAAGATCAAGAATTCCCCAGCTGCCTGCCTTGTGTTGTTGTTGCGGGTTTTTATATGCCGACTTTCTCTGCCACTTAAGGGAGACTCAAACTGGCTTACAATCACCTTTCCTTCCCGCCCCCCTCCTACAACAGACACCCTGTGAGGTAGGTGGGACTGAGAGAGCTCTAACAGAGCTGTGACTGGCCCAAGGTCACCCAGCTGGCTCTATGTGTAGGAGTGGGGAAACCAACCCAGTTCACCAGATTAGCCTCCACCGCTCATGTGGAGGAGTGGGGAATCAAACCCGGTTCTCCAGATCGGAGTCCACTGCTCCAAACCACTGCTCTTAACCACTACACCACGCTGGCCTCAAAGAACGCTCTACAGCAAAATCTCCCCATGTCCCTGAATTACAAGATGAGGCCGGGGTGGGTGGGGAGAAGAGACCCGACTACTGTCCTAGAATCACTACAGCTGAACTTGGAAAGCGTGTGTTTATGTGCAAGGCGCGCAATGATAAATGACAAGATTTCCTGAGATTTCCACAGTGTCCCAGCCCAAATCCCCTACAGCTGCCTCCTGGGGAAGTAGAAAGGGTCACTCAGGAGAATGGGAAATGTAACAACAGAAGGGGGGGAATAGAGAAGGGGGCAGAGCTTCAAAGGGGTGCCCAGGAGGCACCTTAACCGCAGGGGGAGTCAGCAGAGCAGAGCTGCCAGCCAAGCATCAGCATCAGGGGAGGGGAGGAGAGGGGCCCGGCCAAGGAAGGAGCGAGGAGCTGTTCCTGACCTTATTGGGCTAAAGAATGCAAAAGGTCCAACTCTGAGTAGCGCAGATTCCCTTTCATGGCCCTGCAAGAGCCTCCTGGACAGCACTGCCTCCACCCGTGCCGAGGGAAGGGGAAATGCAGGGAGAGGCCAAGCCCCACCGCACGGGGTGGGGGGGGCAGTGCATGCGAGGAGGCAGGAGCAGCCCCTGAGCGCCAGACAGCAAGACCTTTGAGCGCTCCACCTCGGCACAGAAGGGCCCTCGGTTCGGCCCTAGGGCTGCCTCTGCGCTCCCCTGGACTTGCTGACCACGCCAACAGAGGCTCTGGTTTTCCCTGGAAGCCCCGTTCCTTCCGGGATTTATGAAAACATGTACAGCTGGGGAGAAGAAGGGGTGCATCAATGATCCAAATGCCATTAAGTCCGGCAGGCGTCTGGTGGGGCAGGGAAAGCACAACTCTCGCAAGCGGCTTCCTTCAGACCAGGCAGTCCAGACTCTGCATGCCTCGGTCGGAGCTTCTGCTATGGAACAGCCCTCCCACACACACACACACACGCACAAACTAGTTGCAGGCTCAGTCCCCCAGCTGTGTGCAGAGATTTTCAACCGTCCCTCTCCTCTCTACTATGCCCGCCCCTTTCAAGTTATTCATCAGTATAGTGCAATGGTTAAGAGTTTCGGGCTACGATCTAGGAGATCCAGGTTCGAATCCCCACTCGGCCATGGAAGCTCGCTGGGTGACCCTGGGCCAGTCACACACTCTTCGCCTAACCTACCTTACAGGGTTCTTGTGAGGATAGAGGAGAATGATGTGAGCTGCCCAGGGTCCCCTTTAGGGGAAAATGAAGTAAAACAAACCAGTTTAAAATAATTATATTCCACTTTTCTACCAACCAACTGGGCTCAAAGCGGTTAAAAAAAATTGATCAAATCTCATTTTACACAAATACTATTAAACAAGATGAGAGCAGTCCATTTAACCCTGTCATAACAACAGATTTCTGCTCAGAACCCACGAGAAACAGGCCAGAAAAGCTCCGCCTTTATAAGCTCTGAAATCTCTGCAGGGTTGGAACCTTCCACACATCCTCCAGAATCCCCTTACTTAAAACAAAGAGTGGCCACCAAGAAAGCATGTGCAGAGAGGCAGTTCTCACTAACCTGACTGGAGGAACTGTTAATAATCCCCGTTAATAAGCAAGCGTGAGGATGCTCTTTCATATGGGTGGGCAGAGACGGAAGTACGACTGCTGAGAGATCGACAGCACAATCCTGATAGGGATTGCCAGGCGCAGCAAGCCAAAAAACCTACTTTGTAGAAAACCCTGTGAACCCACTCCATAGGGTTTCATGGGGCTGCACCAGCAATTTTGCAGGCACAAGCTGGTGCACGCAAAAGGGGGCATTCCCAGGGTGAAAGGGCTTAGGGGGAACCCCCCTTCGGCAACGGCATGAGCCCATGCGCTCGGGAAACACTGCTGGCGAGGCTGCGCCGGTGCCTGAGCCTCACGCTGCTGCGCTACTCCCCAGAGCCAGCATAAGTAGCCCTGCACCGGCATTAGTGCCAGTTTAGCCAGCGCAAGTGGCACTAACGCCGGCACAGGGGTCACACTGGTCAGCCTGCCTGCCAACATGGCTGGCATCTGGAGGAAAATTCCCTCTGCTGCATGCCCATGCCAACCTCAAGCACCCCTTACTGTACTGCTGTCTATATGTGCATCAAGATTTGAAAACAGCCTGGAATTTACTGCACTCAAATCTCAGTTTCAATATCTGGGGGCAGATTTGAGAGAAAGAACCATGGAAGAACAACAGGGAAGTAAACGGTCCCCAATGACAGATCCCATGAAAACTGATTGCCTAGATGGGAAGGTGCATGCTGCATCTCCACGAAGGCAAAGAAAGAAAGAAAGAAAGAAAGAAAGAAAGAAAGAAAGAAAGAAAGAAAGAAAGAAAGAAAGAAAGAAAGAAAGAAAGAAAGAAAGAAAGAAAGAAAGAAAGAAAGAAAGAAAGAAAGAAAGAAAGAAAGAAAGAAAAACAGGCGGGGCACTGGGTGCAGAATTCACCTTCCAGAAAATCTCAGCTTTCATTTCATTTTATTTCTTTAAAGCAGGCTTCCAGCCTCCCTCGGTTGGTTGTGCGATGCTGGCTGAAATCTCAGAACCCAGAGGGATGGCTGAACAAGACTGCATGGAAAGGGAGGGGAAAGGGGGGCGGTGGTTCAACAAAGCCAGAATAAATTATGCAGTATATTAAAAGCTGCCAGGCACATGCCATGCCTGTTCGATCCGTATAGTTCTACAGTTTACACTGGTCACAGAATCCAGGCTTTTAGCCTTTTAAAACTCGCGCTTAATTTGTGACAGGTCTTTGCAGAAAGGAATTTGAAAACTAATCCAGATGGCAGGCATTAGCTCCAGAAGGGACAGCAGTAAGAAGAAGGGGCTGGAGCACGTGCAGAGTGTTCCTTGTCACTAAGACACCACATCCAGCAGGTGCTTCCTAGGGTGATGACTCCTAGGTCAGATGGATGCTCCCAGGAATGCAAAACAGAACTTTCCAGGGATGCTTGAGCCCGAGCATCTCTCATCAATTAAGCACCGCAGGGCTTTTGTTTTTAAAAGGAAAACTTGGAACTGCACAACGGCATGCAATTGTAATGCATACGCAAACCACACGTTGCTATAGTACACGCTGCTACAGAACACCTGTGCATTTTCCTTGTGCATTTGCACACACGCTCTGCTGCTTAGGCCACATTCCATGACATTTAGAAGGCTGCAGAGAGTGGGAGAAAATCCTCAGAACTGGTAATTTGACACTACAAATGCAGAACGATTTTTGAGCTGCACAAATGTTCTTTTGGAACTGCACAGTGTGTGTGTCTGGCTGCACATTTTTTAAAAAGACCTTCTCTGGCAGGTGGCAGGAAGAGGGGGAATCGCCACCTCAGAACATACCAAACAGAACGTAATCACCTCTCTCTGCCACCTCCACAACTCCTTCACTCCTCTCTAACTCCTAGAAAGCTTTGCTAGCTTCTACATCTTGCCCCCCGCCCAAGTTGTACTGTTGCTTCCAGCATCCCAAGGAAGCACTCCCTAAATAGGCCCGGCTCCCTCACACAACCCAAGTCCCAAAACCGAAGCAGCAATTTTGGCCACACACACGCGTCCTCCATGGTTAACAGAGGAAGAAAATGGCTTGGCTTTCATGCTTACCATCCGTCATTTTGTGAGTTGCACTTGCTTCCTTCTCTGGGGCTTGGAGCACAACCTAGGGAAGAGAAAAGAGGGAGCACAATGGAAATACAGTCTCTTGCCTAACCATGTGTCTTAGTGGCTCTCAAAACCCAGAAGACGACAAAAACAACATAAGTTCTCTACCAAATGTATCACATCATTTTCACAGTCTTCACAGAATCATAGAATAGAATCATAGAGTTGGAAGGGACCACCAGGGTCATCTAATCCAACCCCCTGCACAATGCAGGAAATCCACAACTACCTCCCCCTCTTCATAGAGGTCTTCGTAGGGGACCTCACTTCTGACCCACAGTGAGCACAATTACATTGTAATGATAGGGATGCCAAGTACCCACTTATGGCAAGAGGGCTCCCGCTGGTGGGCTCACTCTCCCACCATGTTTACCTGACTACTGGGAGAAAGGTCCAGGCTGGAAGTGATGTTGTATGACACAAAGGGTCACACCTGGTCAAAAACCTGGATGAGATGTAATCGTCTCAGAAGATGTAGGAACGACCAGAGTGTCACCCAACGTGCTTACATCACATCCGTGTTTTTGGCCTAGCATGACATCATGCATTGTGCAAAGTCATTTCTGGGCCCCGCCCTAAAGTTCTCGAAGATGCCGTCCACTGGCATCTGTGAAGACAGATGTAATACTTTCAATGTAGTGGGGCCACTCTGGAAAGCATCCTCACCACTTCCAATGAAAACTTGGGGGGGGGGGGAACTGTTCTGCAAGTCTGCAGCATGGCTCAGCTTGAGCCAGCAAAACGTCAGCCGTGGCAGGTACTGAGTGGTTACTATCTGTGACACCGCCAACCACATCCACCCTCTTCCTCAATGCTAGAGAAGTTTTGCTGTTGTTTTTACAATATTTGCATTTTAAAAAAACATGAAAGGTTTAACCAATCAATGTACATGAGCCATTTTTACAAACAATGTCAAAGCATATATGAAGGGGCGGGGGAGAGAGCAATCCTGCAACCAACACACAATCCAAACCATACTAGAAAAAGGTTAAGGAGCAAAGATATAAATAAAAATCAAGTGCACTCTTCTAAATCAATACAATCTAAATTAATTAAACATCCTTTAAAAAATAAACAACATATCTGTAATCTGCAGATTGTTCCTATTGTAAACCATAAAAGACCAAATGCCTTTTGATGTATCATCTTTCTCAGTGATCCCTTTACGAAATTTTATAAATACAACTGCTGCACAATACATTGAATTAAAGTGTCATAACTGCAGAGAAAATGTCAATATGTTATTGAACCATGCCCAGCCAGCCATTCTTTACAGGCTTATTCCCAAGACACTGACTATCAGTGGTTAAAATGTCTTGATAAAAACTAATTTGCCATTTCTTTTAAAACTGACTCTGTGAGGTTACTGGTAAGAACTCCTTTCTCCACATTTATAAGAACCTTATGTTCTTATAAATGGTCTCACGTCTCTAAAAATCTATTTGTTGCTAAAAGTTAGCTTACTTGCATAAGCCAAATCAAGCAGGACATGGCCCCTGAAAATTCAAAGGCAGAGCGGCTTATATAAACTGCACTTTTGAAGGCAAAAAGATAGAAAGTTAAAAAATAAAGTAAAAAGATAAGCCTCTCTCCCTGAGCCAAACAGAATTCATAATCTCTCCGCCGCTGCTCTTCCATGCCATCCTGGCCAGATTTAATTTTTAATGCCACTCAGCTAACAGTGCAGTCCTAAGCAGAGTTACACCTTTCTGCCTTCAAAGGACTTAGAAGGGTTTAACTCTGCTTAGGATGGCCCGGTAAAACTAATAAGATTCCATGCCACATAGGCACAAACCAGGTTGCAACCGAAACCAGGGACTGCCTGAGGGTTTCTGATGACAGCTTCCCTCCCTCCAAGCAACCAGCCCAAGAGAGCCCCGTAAGCTGTGACTCTGCTGAAGAGGAAGTGACATGGGTTTCCTTCCTCAGACCTGTGAGGGAGAATGTGGCCATGTACCTCAGTGCTCTCGTTCTCACTATTCAGAAGACTCGGGTGGGGCTCTTCGGGAAGACCGGCATCTTTTTCAGTGCTTAGCATATCCGGCTGTTCTAGCATGGTATCGCCGGCGGTTTCTTCGGCTGATGACCTCAACGCCTCTCCGTCCTCCCCTCCTGAGGTGCCAAGAGGGCTCTCCTCCTTGGAAGGGGGCTGTGAGTCTGTGTCAGAATTGCCGTCATGGGAACTGGGCTCGGGGCCCTCTGCACTCGACTCGGGGTCTGACCCAGGCTCCGAGAAGGAGGAGGAGGATAGCTGTGGAGAAGGCCGGTTAGGAACTGGATCCAGGAGCAGAAGGGTCCCTGAGGAGATGTCTGCAGGAAGAGAACAAATAACAGGCCATCACTAGGACTGAGAAGTGGCCGAGCCAGGAAAACCCTGGTGCCAAATTTGCTTCTGCCAACAGGCCAAGTCACTCAGCTCCATAACCTGCAGTGTGGCGTCACAGTGCCAGCCTACTTTCTAGGGTTAGCAAACGGAAAACAGCAACAAACTGCAAAGAAATAGCAAACAATATTTCTTTTATGCTACACAGAGCATATAAAGATACAACCAGTATCTAGTACAGTGGTGGACAATGTCCAAAGTTACATGTATGGCCACAATAAGAAAAGAAATCCTAGAACATAAGCTAGGAACATTTCTTTCTTTTCCAAGAGGTAAGGTGATGGAACAATCCTACAGAAGTCCGGTTTCCTTTCTGTTTCGGCTTAAAGTGACAGCCAACGCGGAAGCATTGTAATTTACAGCTAGCGTTGGCCCCTGAGGAAGGCTGTCACTTTAAGCCGAAACAGAAAGCCGAAACACCACTGTACTAGATACTGGTTGTATCTTTATATGCTCTGTGTAGCATAAAAGAAATATTGTTTGCTATTTCTTTGCAGTTTGTTGCTGTTTTCCGTTTGCCAACTATCTAGAGCACGTTAACTTTGGTTTACCATACTTTCTAGGGTTGGCACAAGGATGACGGAAATAATATAAACGTTGACTAAAATTCTAAGTAGGGATTATATCATTAGAATGACTGAGAAGGACCCAATTCTTCATCGTGCTATCTGTCTTGCCACTGGCCTCCTATGCAGAAAACCTGCCTCCTCACACCAGAAGCACATACTTTGAACACGCCCTTGCGAGCGCGCACATGCACACACACAAGCAGTTGGTCACACCCCATGCTGCTGAGGTGCCTTCCATCCCCACTCCAACACCGTCCCCCTCTCCTCAGGTGACACTTCCCTGCCGGAAGAAGGAAGGGGTGTGGGAGGCAAAGTCTATGGAAATAAGCATTTGCATGGACTCACCGGGAATGTCGGTTGGCTTTGCGTCTCTGTGCTGCTCCTTCCTCAGCTCTCGTATCTGGGCTTTGATCAGCTCCCGCTCCGCTAACTCCTGCACCTGAGGAAAAAAGGCAGCTGAGAGGTCAGCCTGCGAGCCTCTAGATTCAGGGCAAGCAACTTTTCCAAGCCGCAACTGCTGGGCTTTGTTAGAAACAATCACACAAAAAGCTGATCCGTCCAGATGGCAGAGGGCGCATGACTCTCCTTTAGCTACCTTAGGGTGGGATTGGAGAAGTTTTTTAAAATATGTATTTAAAAGGGCAGACCTTTTATTCTTTTTAGGCATATAGTGTGGCAATACTGAATTAGTGACTGAGCGCAGAAGCGAAGGAGGTTAAATTAACCCTAATTAAAAGAACCCTTAGAGGGGGAAATAAAGCAAGTTCTGTCAGCCTGTGCCAAGGTGCATCTCAAATTACCACATGCACACTGGCCCATTTGGCAGGGTGTAGCATCCCGTATCAGCTGAGACAAAGGCCTGACTCCAGGCAGCCGGCAGAGGGCAGCATTGCACACCCAAAAAGCCTTCTCACATTTCCAAATCCATCCAGCCACACTCCTCCCGCCCCGCTCTCTGCAATCGGGAACACTCAGAACACCTTGAAAGGAGGGTTCGCCGCATCCCCTCACACCCAATAAGTACACAGAGAGACCCTTTGTACATTTCTGTGCAATGTGGGAGCAGTTGCCAGGCAACAAGAGGCAACCCCAAAACCGCTTTCAGGTTGACCAAGTTGCTAGGCAACCAAAATCGCGGGTCCCTTTTTCCCAAGGCCCAGCTGCTTCTAAGTGTGTTGAGGGGGGGGGGGGGAGGAAGGGTGCGCATACAAGGAAAAGCAACACAAAAGGCATCTGTGCCGTGATTTCACTGGGGTAAGTCCACGCAGACCTGAGCCACACCACTTCAGGCTGCAGCGCAGGCTTGCATGATTCCCTCCGTGCGCCAGCGTGGCAGAGCAGCTGGAGTGTCGGAGAAGGATGTGGGAGACCCAGGTTCAAATCCCTACTCTGCCATGTAAGCTGGCTGGGTGACCTTTATCTTTCACAAACTTGTTGTAAAGACAAAAACAGAGGAGAGGAGAAACGGTTGTATGCCGCTTTGGATTCCCGCTGGGAAGAAAGGCGAGGGTATAAACATAAGAACATAAGAAAAGCCATGCTGGATCAGACCAAGGCCCATCAAGTCCAGCAGTCTGTTCACACAGCGGCCAACCAGGTGCCTCTAGGCATCCTGCCTGTGTTCCTCAGCACCCAATATATACGGCATGCTCCTCTGCTCCTGGAGAGAATAGGTACGCATCATGACTAGTATCCATTTTGACTAGTAGCCATGAATACCCCTCTCCTCCATGGAAGTGTCCACTCCCCTCTTAAAGCCTTCCAAGCTGGTAGCCATCACCACATCCTGGGGCAGACAAACAAAGCAAATAAAACAAACAATTAAGCTTTCTACATGGAGGGTTTCCTTCTGCATGTGGAGGAACATTCCATCACACGGCAGAACTCCCCACAGTTGAAAGCGGTACATTACAGGCCCAGAGTTCTCTTCCTAGGGAGAACTATGTCTGGTGCTGATCTCATTCACAGCAAGCAGTTGCTCTTCCTTATGAAGCGCTTTTGGGATTCTGCCTCATGGCTTCTTTTTAGCAAGCTCTCAGGCACCAGATCCTTCCCCTTGATGGAAGCACTATACAATAGGGATAGGGCTGTGCAAAAAAAAAAACAAAATCCAGTAAATTTCGGGTTCGGGTTTATTGGGCCCGAAATAAGCCGAATACCCATACCAGTAAATATGGGAATTCGGCTTATTTCCCGGTTTACCAGAAGAATTCGGGCCCATTTATGGGGATTTTTTTAAAGCTCTGGGGGAGAGGCATTTTTGGAGGTAGAGCTCCCACATTCACAGCGTAGCTTGAAGGGACTCTTGTTGCATGACCCCCAAAGTTTGGTGAAGATTTGGTAAGAGGGTCCGATTTTATGGGGTCTGGAAGGGGTCGCCTTTTTTTCGGCTTGGGTTTACTGATATGCACAGCCCTACATAAGTAGGGATAGCCCACTGGAGGCCCTGGAGGCTTCCATATGGACCTAGTGGTGAAGAACCTCCCTCCCACATCAACCTCTTTTATCCAGAGCTGGGATACAGGCAAGGAGCTCTAACACCGTCCCTCCTTGTGTGAGCAGCAGCAGCAATTCCGTCACAGTCTTTGTGTGATGCTCCTCCACGTGAGCCAAGACAGAGGCTGAATGGGAATGCGCTGCTGAGATTTTCACAGAGGAAAGTGCTACTAAAGCCACTGCTGCTGGAGAAGAGGGGGCTCAAGGGGTCCTTTGAACCGGCCGCAAGGGGGCGTCATCAGCAGGCACAGTAAATGTTGACGGCACTTTTGAACCAAAAGTGTAGCCCTTGTTAAAACATAATTGCCAATCTGGGCTGTCCAGGACTGGAAATAGGAGATGCCACCAAAAATTTGCCTAAAGTGAAATTCAAAGCACAGATTTGAACACATGAAGTTGCCTTATACTAAATTAGACCACTAGTCCCGCTAGGTTAGCACTGTCTCCACAGACTGGCAGCGGCTTTCCAGGGCTTCAGGCGGAAGAAGGCCTCCCCCAGCACCTGCTACCTGCAGTCCTTTGAAAGGGAGATACAGGGGATTGAATCTGGGACCTCGGTGCAAGCGAAGCAAAGGAAGTGCCGCCAAACCACAGTGCTAGGAGTCCCTCCTCTGGCTAAACAGTGGAGGCATTTCAAATGAAGGCAGGGGTTTTGAAAACGATAAGCAAAATTCCCAAGGGGATATTTTTGCAAGAGCTTGCAAACAAGGGCAGACAGCAGAAGGGACTGGCTTCCTCTTCCTTGGAGGAGACTGCTACCTAGTGGAAGATCTGAGAAGTGCTTTCGCTCCAGAAGCCGCAATTCCTTGTTCGTTTTTTGCACCAAGGAGGGAAAACTACATATCGCAGAAGTCCTGCAGCAGAGCAAGCAGCAGGTCTGACCTCACCCATCTCTTTGCATCCTGGCCTAATGAACTACAACCAGAAGCAGCAGCAGCATCTGCACAGGATTCCATGGTGGTTACATCACTGGGGCCTTGCACTCAACTGATCAGCCACGGAAGATGAGCCCCTTTCTCCTCTCTAGCCATACCCAAGAAGGAACAATATAGAAATAGTGCTCAAAACAGGTGCCCAGCAAAGCATTTTGGAAAACAAATGCTGATTTTATCAAGACATGGACAGCCAGCGTCACTCCAAAGGACTGTCCCTGGGGATACCATATAGCTCAGTACATCTGGAATCTCCCAGAAGCCACCAGCTAATCTTACCTCAGAGATGCCTCCATCTGCAGAGTTTCCCTCCCGCTCCTTGGATTCCAGCGTCTCTTTCTTCTCCTTCCGGTTATAGAAATCCTTCCCAGCCAGGGCCGCAGCTGGGAAGAGGAAAAAGACAGGACATCAGGGAGTTGGTCCATGCTCAGGAGCACCAAAGTCAAGCTGGATTGAACAAATTCTCAGCTTTTCTCTTTCTCAGCCTCTTGATCGTAAAACACACACACACACACACCAGCGCACACACCTCCCAGGAGGCTCGGGGTCATCCCCTTTCACTCTTTTTGCACCGTACCTTCAATTTCTTCAGCTCGCAGTTTGCGGATAGCAGCCCGGATGAGTTTGCGCTCCTCGTACTCGCTGGCTCCTCGCAGCTGAAAGAGGGAAGAAAGACCGTAGCTCAGTGGTAGAGCATCTGCTTGGCATGCAGAAGGTCCCAGGTTCAATCCCCGGCATCTCCAGTTCAAAGGACTAGGCAAGTAGGTGATGTGAAAGACCCCTGCCTGAGACCCCAGAGAGCCGCTGCGGGTCTGAGTAGACAATACTGGCTTTGATGGACCAGGGATCTGATCCAGTATAAGGCAGCTTCATGTGACAATGTGACCTTGTAACCAGTGCCCTCTACCAACCAGCCCAAGGCCAATCAAGGGCTCCGTCGAAAGAGCCGAGTACTGGGTTTGCATGGTCACCCTGGCTTAGCAGAGGGGTTCTCTGTCCATCCCTATGCTAGAGATTTAGTTTTATTGCAGATAATTCTGTTCTTACAAAAATGACATGAAAAAACAAGAGACAGATCATACTCAGACCCGAGCATGCACACAGGGATTGGAACATGTTCATTTCATATTGCCCAAATCATATGCACAAAAGCATTTTTGCTTTCTACTTGTTTCAAGAAGACAACATGCGAACAATTCAGCATCCCCAAAAGTCACTTTTCACCAAAGTTTCAAAACTGGTAGCATCCAAGAAGTCTCTCTTCATAAACTTCCCCAACAGCAGACTTTCTATGGAATTCTGGTAAAGCTCTGCTTCGATTAAAGCTTGTTATCAGAATGTAAAAGTAAGATCGAACATAGGAGCACATTTTTTAATAACAGATGAACCACAGTCTGGAAATCTTGTAGGGACTTCAAAGCATGGAAAGCACTTTTTAGAGGCTTAACGTGACATTTAGGGCTGCTTGATCAGAATTTTCATTGTTAATTTTAGGATGAAAACACTTGAACTTCACTAGAAGCATGCAAAGAGAAGTACAGATTAGATTATGTTGTCATAGTGGTTCTATTTATTTTAAAGGAATATATGCACAAAACCACATAATTCATTTACAGAACTTATCTTTTCTAGCGGTTGAAATTATTTCAGAAGGCTCCGTCACTTGAAAATCAAGGAACGAAGCACCTTGATGGCTTTGGAAGTGGAATAATCTACTAGATGGTTAAAAGCACACACAAAAAAGCAGTTGTGTTTCTAAACCACCAGTCTCTGCTGAGGTTGAAGCCTGTCAAAATGTTTCCACTGAGGTTTCCACTGTCAAAATCATATCATTCATGACAGTATTCCTTATGAAGATGTAATCAAAACTGCACAAATACTGGAATTCTGTAGAAAGCGTGTTCAAGGGGAAGTTTGGGGGGGAAACTTCTTGGGTGCATTGATTCTGAAAGTTCGCTGAACTTTGTGAAAAGCAGGGTGCACCAAATTTTTAATATCTTGTATTTCTGTAACATTAAAAAGTTTTATCAATCTTATTTAGTCACTATGAGATGAGTGTATTATGAAGATGATCTCATGCAATGAACAGCAGCATCAGGGGCCTCCTAATTGGTAGCTCTGTCTCTTGGCCGCTCCGCTGTACTGGCTTTAGCATGCCTCAAGACAACTGGTGCAGGGCACACTCAGCCCTGAAGCACAACGCTACCAGCCACTCACCAAAGTTGTCAGCTCCTCCACATCTTGGATGGCCTCCAGTTTCCCAGAGAGGACATCCAGAGATTTCTGCCGCTGCTGCTCCTCCTCCAGCTGCCGGGACCTGAGGGAAACAAAGGCCATGAGACAAGAAGGACGACGAACAAGAAGAGTTGGTTTTTATATGCCAACTTTCTCTACCACTTCATGGAGAATCAAACCGGCTTACAATTACCTTCCCTTCCCTTCCCCCCCTCATCAGACACCCTGTGAGGTAGGTGGGGCTGAGAGAGCTCTGAGAGAGCTGTGACTAGCCCAAGGTCACCCAGCTGGCTTCATGTGGAGGCATGGGGAATCAAACCTGGTTCTCCAGATCAGAGTCCACCGCTCTTAACCACTACACCACACTGGCCAAGTGCCTCCAGACCATCTGTGGTGTGTAAAGAAGGGGCAAGAAAGTTCACAAATTGCAGCAGGGGGGAGCCCTGGCTGGCTGAGACCCCGGGGACAAAATCCTCTTCCCTTCAGCTGGAAGTCAAGGAAGCAGACACAGCAAGCCCAAGGAGATGCCACAGAAGAGCGGCAGTCTGTGCTCTTCTGTTCAGCTCATGATGCCAAACAAGCCACTCACCACTCAACAAGCCCTCCTGGTCTTGTGGCTTGGCTGGGAGAACAAAAACAAGGCTATCAATGCAGACCTCAATACTTAGGGTTGGGGGGGGGCTAAATTTGGCTCGATGGGTCACATGTTGGCCAGGCCCGGTGCAACTGGTCAGAAAAACACCCAGGAAGCAACTTACCCACAATCCTAGTTCACTGCATTTCCCCAGAAACTTTATAATCAAAGAAACTGGAGAAGGAGGAGTTACCAGAGAGTCCCAAGACCCTAATTTTCTTTGCTTTACATTCACTAGCCAACTCAAGGGTTCACCTCAGCCAGTTCTCCTTGTTCTCCTGCCGTTCCGTCCGGAAGCGCTTGGACGCCAGCGCCTCTTCATCGCGCTCCAACTCCTGCCGCCGTAACTCCCGGATAGCGGAGCGGATCTGCCGCCGTTCTGCCAGGTCCAGCGTGGCCTCCAGCTGTGAGGAAGACAGAGGAAAGGGCGGTCACGTTGGAACAGATAACGTGCATTATTGATGTTGACTCCACCCTGGGGAGTTGCATTCCAGCCCACCTCTTCTGACCACCCCAAAATTCCAAGCTGGCCACACAATGGACCCACTGTCCTGGCACACAGAATGCCCCACTGTCCCCTGACCCACCCACCCCCCTCTCAGTGGCACACAGCCCAATGACTCACACACACGACTGCCATCAAGCCTGAGTAGGGTCAGGAGAAACCCCCTCCCTCCAGATATAGCAAACGGCATGACACACGCCTGGCAGCAAAGAGGCCCCAGCACTCATTGTGTCAACTGGGGGTGACCAAACTGTGGGTCGAGAGCTGCACGCGACTCTTAGGGAGTGAGAGGGGAAGAGAGTCCCTTTCCCATCCCCTCTTGACCACAGGCTGGAACGAATAAGCACAGTCTTATCGTTAATTTATGGAGCCCGTTGGGAAAAGATGTGGTTCGTTTCCGATGGCACCGCTTAAGGACCAGACAAATTCATGAAGGACAAGCCAACTGGCGCCAACTGACAGCAGCACAGCCTTTATATGAAGAGGTTCCATTTAGCCAGGGCTCCAGAAACCTTGACTGGCCTCAATGGCAGCCACTGACCTTATCCCACCCCCTTTGGTTTTCTCAGCTCCTCTGTAACTTGGATGGTCTTGAGCTTCCCAGACAGGATACCCAGAGATTTGCTGCCTGCTACTCTTCCTCAAGCTGCAGGGACTTGAACACATGAAGCTGCCTTATACTGAATCAGACCCTTGGTCCATCAAAGTCAGTATTGCCTACTGAGACTGGCAGCAGCTTTCCAGAGTCTCAGGCAGAGGTCTTTCACATCACCTACTTGCCTAGTCCCTTTAACTGGAGGTACTGGGGGTTGAACCTGATACCTTCTGCATGCGAAGCAGAGGCTCTACCACTGAGCCACAGCCTAAATTCCCAGGGTATGCAAAATGGACCCTGATAGGGTCTCGGATTTTTTTTTACTGTGCTTCAGAAGTACTCAGAACCCCAAGCTATGAACTTCTGGAATGGGGAAAGGGTGTCACTCTGTGCACTAGTGATTTCAGGTCCATGGGAAGCATTGTGTTATGTCAGAGGGCAGGCATAATGGCCAGATAAGGGGAGCACACCACAGTGCCTGCTGCTGCAGTCCTATTCATGGATTCTTGCCTTTGCTACTGTGACTCTCAAGTGGAGAGGCATTTTAATAGCTGTCTTGAATCTTTGGGGAAGGCCAGGATATAAAATATTATAGATAAATAGAAGACACGAGAATCGCATTCCAAATGTGTGCACGTGTTAAGTGCTGCCAAGTTGCTTCTGACTTAATGGCAACCCTAAAAATTAACGTCCTCCAAAACGTCCTATCACTAACAGCCTTGCTCAGGTCTTGCATACTGAGGAACGTGGCTTCCTTTATAGAGTCACTCCATCTCATGCTGGGCCTTGCTCTTTTCCTGCTGCCTTCAACTTTTCCAAGCGTTATTGTCTTTTCCAGTGACTCTTATCTTCTCATAATGTGACCAAAGTACAGTAGCCTAATAGTCCCAGCTAAATGACAGGGAAATCCACTCTTATTTATCCATGCATCTACTGCATTTAAAATAGAGGGTACAGGGAACCTCTCCTTTTGACCACAAACAAGGGGACCTCGGCTGTCCATGTCTCCTGCCTTTCCTCATGCACTCCACAGGTTTCAGTATTTTTCATCCATCCCAGCTCAGGGCCATTCTATAAGACAAAGGCTGACTGCATCAGACCACAAGTCAGGAAAAACACAGAAAACGGGGGAAGCCCCCCCCCTCGCATGTGTTTTGCTTATGTTTTGAAAAATGGCCTCTCCCTTTGTAGATATAAATGAGTGGACAGATGGATACATATAGATGGCTCCACCCTCCACCCCATCCTGCTAGGCCATTTATCAGGACAGACAGTAAATTGCTTTTTTTCTTTTTAAAAGGGAGGGGACAGAGCTGCTTTCTCTGCCCAGAGGTGCAAGAGTGAGTGATCGATGCTCTCTGCTATTAAACAGGTCATTGGCATTTATTTTCTGTTGGCAGCAACACTGTTTAAACACCAGTTATGTATCCTCATCTTGAAGCCCTTTACATCTGACCTCCTTGCTATAAAGCTGATGAAAGTATATGTGGCATGGCCTGGGAACAATTCATTGATGTCTAATGTGCTCTAGGTCTGGGATCTTTGATACTTTTTTTTTTTGCAAGTCGGGGGGAGAGATAGAAAAAGCTTAGGATGAGAAAGAATCCTCCTTTAAGAGGGAATGGTGCAATAAACAGACTTTATATACGTGACATGTACACACCCCTTTGTTTTAAAAGCAAACAACTCTCAAAGAAATAGGGGTTAGCAACATTGTTAGACAATGTTAATCTGCTAGTTTTATAGTAAAATGTGTGTACACAGTACTGAGCACACCGGATAAAATGAACATTAAGAGCAAGTGGCGCATTTTGAGATGCAGCTTTGTGTTACAGCGTGCTTGGGGGAAACCAGCCATAAAACTCCAGAGGCAGGAGGAGGCTGAAGTTGGTTCCCAGTTCCGTATTCGCACTTCCTAGTGACAAATACTGAGGACAATTTAAAAGCTCTACACATCAAAATAAGGTTCGGACCACCACACACACCACACATTCGAGGGACTCTGCCCTCCAAGAGGACAGATACTTGTTCCTGCTCCAAAGCTCAGTTCTTGTGCCAGCTGCTCCAAAGTGGGGTGCCCCTGGGACAAATGCACATACATACACTACGGCCCAGCTGCACCCCAAAACAATCTTTGGACCACCCCAAATCACACAACCCTACACTCCAGAGACTCTCTCCTGCAAGAAGACATACAATGGTACCCAGTCCGAACACTGGTTCTGGCATCACAAGCTTCTATTTGGGTCGCTACCAATGCCTCATTATGAGAAAACATTCCTGGTGCTTTTCTCATTCTCAATCCTCTAGGGATAATTTTGTTCCTGCAATAGTTCCTAAGTGCTCCTGCATGGGTTTCCAGTTTCATTTTCTCAAGATTGCTTAAAAAAAAAATTATCCCTTCTTGCAGGGGACCGTCTCTGGAGTGTAGGGATGTG
Organism: Euleptes europaea; assembly: GCF_029931775.1. Lineage (NCBI taxonomy): Eukaryota > Metazoa > Chordata > Lepidosauria > Squamata > Sphaerodactylidae > Euleptes > Euleptes europaea. The sequence continues at coordinate 43,809,497 of NC_079324.1, forward strand.
TGATTTGGGGTGGTCCAAAGATTTGGGGTGGGGGTGCAGCTGGGCCCCAGTGTCTGTGCATTTGTCCTGGGGGCATCCCACTTTGGAGCAGTTGGCACAAGAACTGGGCTTTGGTCCAGGAACCAGCATATGCCCCCTTGGAGGGCACAGTCCCCTGAATGTGGGGGTGTATGATGTGTGGCGGCCCAACCCTTATTTTGGGGTGCAGAGCTTTTAAATTGTCCTCAGGATTCAGGAACTAGGAAATGCGAATAAGGAACTGGGAACCGGGAATAAACTGGGAACCAACTTCAGCCTCAAAGAGGCAGGCCATTTTCTGACACACAACTCATCTTCAACCTTACAATTCCTTGATAGACCTTCCCTATGTGTGCTTAAAAAGGTGCAGCTCTCTCGTTGCCGGCTGCTGTCAGCGATACTGCATTAGACAGAGCTCGGTTTATTGTGGAATTAATTGTGCAAAACGGGCAGCATGCAAATCTACCCAATACGCATAATGTACACAGGTCACAGGAGGTCAGCTTTTGTTGCTGCAGAATTTATTGCCTGTGGCCAGAGTTTTTAATTTTAACTTTTTATAAAATGGTTTATTTAAAGCTCAGAGGCCACACAGCTCTTCAGAAGCAAGCCTTGGCAGCAGGAAACATTGGCCAGAATATAATCAAAAGCCCATCCCAGGGCAGGGCAGTCATTCCTGTTTTCCCAGGGGTGACCGTTGGCTGGCACTGCCGTTGGCGTCTGTTCACTGAGACCCCTTCATCAAAGAACCCCAGAGCCCACCAGCTGTGAAGAATCAGAAATGTGGCTACTGCCTGTCCCAGGCCAGCAATTTTCATTTTGGAGGCAGAAATACCGGGGCAGGAGAAATGGCACTGCCTCCCAAGAAGTCCAGCAGAAGTCGGTTTCAGGTAGCTGGCTCAAGGTTGACTCAGCCTTCCATCCTTCCGAGATCGGTAAAATGAGTACCCAGCTTGCTGGGGGTAAAGTGTAGACGACTGGGGAAGGCAACAGCAAACCACCCCGTAAACAGAATCTGCCTGGTAAACATAGGGATAGGACGTCACCCCATGGGTCAGGAATGACCCAGTGCTTGCACAGGGGACTACCTTTACCCCCAATAAGTCCAACAGGAGCTGCAGCCCCAATAATGTTCTTCCTATCAGGTTAGGAGAACTGCTGTGGTGGCATCAGGCTAGGACTTGGAAGACCCAGGTTCTGAGCCACAGTCAGTCCCGAAGCTCACTGGGCAGCCTTCTCTCTCTCTTAGCCTAACCCATAAAAGGGTTGTTGTGAGGATAAACTGGAAAAGGGGAGACTAATGTGTCCCCCTCGGAAGAAAAGAGAAATAAACATGGGACAGATGGAGAGGAGAATTTGGGGCTCTGACAAGGTAGCTTACTCTAAGTAACTTTTCAGAATGGGTAAGCCGCAGTGGGGTGACCACAACAGTCAGTAAACCATAAACCCCAATCAAAAGCATCCCCTTGTTCACAGCCCGGGGAGGAGAAGACAGAATTTCTGGCAGGCACTCCAGTACTGGGAGGGCAGCTTGCTGTAAAAGAGTGCATGGATGTGGTGCTTTCTCTGCAAGTTGTGGCCTGGCACACTTGGTAACCGTGCAGTTCCAAGCAGAATTATACCCTTCCAAATCCACTGATTTAGAAGGGTGCAACTCTGCTTAGGATTGCGCTGCCAGTCTTGTGAAACCACTCACTACACAGGCAACCTCGGTTTATGCACAGTTCTGAGATGGGGCTTCCACAGGAGAACTTCCCCACCATCATGTTAATCAAAGGGGGAGGATTCGCCTGCAGCACCAAAATGTCTCCAGGCAGCCCTCCATCTAAACGTTTATCAGGCTCAGGTATGAGCTACCTTACAAGATTCTTGTGTAAGCAGACTGTAAAGCACTTTGCACAATAAGAATGCTACATAACCATATGGACCATATTAGGGTGCAGAATGTGACCCATGTACAACCCACCAGAGATAATTCTGTTATTTAATTGTTTTATGGCAGGACAACAGAAACCTGTAAAGACAGGCTAGGCAAGAGCCTCTGACTTTGCACACAGTGGCTGAATCATCCTTCAATCGACCTCCAATTCCTCCTTTAACCCCTAAAACAAAAGTCCTGTGGAATCTTCAAGACTGACTAATTTATTGTATCTTAAACCTGCAGGGGCTTAAGCCTGGCTTATGCTATCCTTGTATTGCCAGAGGACTTTGCTTCTGCTTTGGCTGTAACAATAGCACGTCTAACTCACTGGAATCCCTTGAACCCAGAGCACCAATTCAAGTCAACTGTTGCAACCTGACATGCTTTCGTTCTCTCTCTTCAAAAACCTTCATGCTACCATTCTACCATCGGAACTACTTTTCCAGCTCCAGGAACATATTACTCCCCATTATTTATTCATAGGTCTGTACCCAGTTTTTGGGAAGGAAAGTGGCACTGTATAGCCCAATCTCAACAGATCGTGGAAGCTAAGCAGGGTAAGTATTTGGATGATACCAAGGAAGGTTCTGCAGAGGAAGGCAATGGCAAACCACCTCTGATTCTCACTTGCATTGAAAGCCCCTTGCTAGGTTTGCCTCAAGTCTGTTCCACCTTGAGGGCACATACATACCCCACTTTTCTTCCCTATGGAACATCAAAACAGATTACAATCTCCTTCTCCTCTATTTTACCCTCTCAGCACCAATCCTGTGAGGTAGGCTAGGTTGAGCGACTGGGCACAAGGTTACCCCAGCAGGTTTCCATGCCAGATCAGAACCTGGGTCTCCCAGATCCTACTCCGACACTCCATCACACTGGTATACTTATGCCTTCAGCAGAATTTCAGAGCTTCACATATATTGTGTCAGCAATCTCTACAACAGTCCTGTAAAGGAAGTCCGTGTTATAGATTATTTCCCACAGTACAGTTGGGGACAGTGCAGGGGTGGGGGGCTGCTGAAGCAGAGAGATTGTGAGTTTTCCTAGGGCCACCCAGCCAGGGCATGGCTGAGGCAGGATTTGAAGGGGAAGCTTCCTGTTTCACAGATTAACTTCTTCACCACTACAGCTGCCAACATGGCCTGGGTATTTTGGCAGCCTAGATGGCCCAGTAGCTCCTGACAGCCAGAAACAGAACACAGCCCATTGAAACCAATCCACAAGCACTTTCCTAGCAAGCTCCTGCGGTGAGTGCTCTGCAGAGTTCTGGTTTGTTCGTTCAGTGAAGCACTTTTAATCACCACCATTCCAAATCGATTTGGCTAAACAATCAAAAAAACCATTAAAAATGCAATCCGCTAAAATTAAAAACCAACTATAACAACAACCAACCATGATATGTTGCAACCAAACAGTATGAGTCCTCCTGGTCTTCTGGAACAGAGACCACAGAGAGAGAGTGTGTGTGTTATGGTGTCTCTGCAGGGTTTAAGGAAAGATGTCTGGTGGTTTGCCATTGCCTGCCTCTGCCTGGGCAGAGAGAGTTCTGAAAGAACTGTGACTGGCCAAAGGTCACCCAGCAGGCTTCATGTGGAGGAGCGGGGAATTGAACCCGGCTCTCCAGATTAGGGTCCGCTGCTCTTAACCACTACACCATGCTGGCTGTGGAACAGTAAAGTCTTGCAATCCTTCCAAAACAGCTAGCAAAAATGGAACCTTCCTCTGTCAACAGGCAGCAGCAGTGGGAAGTCACCTGCAAAGAGCACACTGTGAGCAATAACTGCCACGTGAAAGGTTTTTCTGCAGCCTCATTCCTTACAGCAGCTGGGCTGGGCACCATTTCCTGTATAAGGAGTGTGTGGGGTGACACTTCCCAGCATTCAGTGTGGTCAGCGGTACTTCCTGCCCACTTTTGTATGGGCCAGGAAGGGTTTTCCGGGCACGCTGTGGGTTGCATTTGAGAGCAGCTGAGTTAAAAGACCACACAGTGAGAATGCATACCAACAGCAGCAGAAAATGCGCCTCTCCCAGCAACCTGGTCTTCTGGAGATACCACCAGAATACACATACCTTATTCTCAACAATGTCGGGGACAGGGGGGAGTGACCATGAGCCCATTTTTTTTTTTATATAACAGATGAACCATAGGCTGGAAATCTTGTAGGGACTTCAGAGCTGTACTTTATAAATGGGTGAACGGGAAGGAAGGAGTCACAGAAGAACGCTTTACAGGGAAGCATCAAAAGTACTTTTTAGAGGCTTAATGTGAAGCTTATATGGCTGCTTGATTTGAATTTTCACTGGGTTACTTTTAGGATGAAAACATTTGGACTTCAGTATGCGCCATTTGGGTTCTTCTTGTGAACATAAGAAAGGCCCTGCTGGATCAGACCAAGGTGCATCAAGTCCAGCAGTCTGTTCACACAGGGGCCAACCTGATGCCTCTAGGAAGCCCCCAAACTCATTGTACTCCTTGCTTGCTCTGGCAAACTGTCCCATTCTTCACTGGCCCCGATTTCCTCGGGCTAGAGAGCACAGCGTGGTGTAGTGGTTAAGAGCGGCGGACTCCAATCTGGAGAACTGAGTTCAATTCCCCACTCCTCCACATGAAGCCTGCTGGGCCAGTCCCAGTTCTCTCAGGACTCTCAGCCCACGCTGAGGCAGGCAGGGGTGCCTCAGGGATCTGTGTTGGGACCGGTGCTTTTCAACCTGTTCATCAATGACCTGGAGTTGGGGTTAAACAGTGAAGTAGCCAAGTGTGCAGATGACACCAAATTATTTAGGGTGGTTAAAACAAAATCGGACTGTGAAGAGCTCCAGAAGGATCTCTGCATACTGGAAGAATGGGCATTGAAATGGCAAATGAGATTCAATGTGAGTAAGTGTAAAGTGATGCATATTGGGACAAAAAATCCCAACTTCACATATACACTGATGGGATCTGTGCTGGCAGCGACAGACCAAGGAAGGGATCTTGGGGTGGTAGTGGATAGCTCAATGAAGATGTCAACCCAGTGTGCAGCTGCTGTAAAAAAGGCAAATTCCATGCTGGCTATAATTAGACGAGGAATAGAGAATAAAACTGCTGATATCATACTGCCCTTGTACAAATCTATGGCGAGACCACACTTGGAATACTGTGTACAGTTCTGGTCACCACACCTAAAAAAGGATATTACAGAGCTTGAGAAGGTGCAGAAAAGAGCAACCAAAATGATTAGGGGACTAGAGCAACTGTCCTATGGGGAGCGGTTAAGACGCTTAGGGCTGTTTAGCTTGGAAAGAAGACGGCTGAGGGGAGACATAATGAGGTCTATAAAATTATGCATGGTTTGGAGAGAGTGGACAGGGAGAAGTTTTTCTCCCTCTCCCATAATACTAGAACACGGGGTCATCTGCTAAAGCTGGAGGGTGAGAGATTCAAAACAGATAAAAGGAAGTATTTTTTCACACAACACATAGTTAAATTGTGGAACTCCCTGTCCCAGGATGTGGTGATGGCTGCCAGCCTGGAGGGCTTTAAGAGGGGAGTGGACATATTCATGGAGGAGAGGGGTATTCATGGCTGTTAGTTAGAATGGATACTAGTCATGCTGCATACCTATTCTCTCTAGTATCAGAGGAGCATGCCTATTATTTTGGGTGCGGAGGAACACAGGCAGGATGGTGCTGCTGCACTCGTCTTGTTAGTGGCTTCCTAGAGGCACCTGGTTGACCACTGTGTGAACAGACTGCTGGACTTGATGGGCCTTGGTCTGATCCAGCAGGGCCTTTCTTATGTTCTTATGACAAACCACCTCTGAACATCTCTTGCCTTGAAAACCCTATAGGGTCACCATAAGTCAGCTGTGACTTGACTGAGCGCGCGTACACACACAGTACAGGGAAAGCCAAGCTCAAGCTCTACACCAGAAGTTCCTTTTAGTCCTACAGCCTTGAGGATTCGACAGCAGCTGCACTTGCCATATGAGCAACAAATAAGGCTGGAATTTGTACTGACTTTCAAAAATGCCAGAGATTGAAACACATTCATACATCTCCTCCTTGTAGAGAAGCCACACATGTAGCTTGCTGCTCAGGTGTTTGCATGGATACAACAGCTACTCGCCCTAGGCAAGCGAGTGAGCCACTGTAAGGCTTGGACCCAAACCCAGGGACTTGTTCTCAGTTGTGTGGTAAAAGGGCCTGCCAGCAGCCCCCTTTATTGACTTTCCAGAAGCTTTATAAGGCAGAGTTGTTATAGGCGCGCCTTTTCTAAAAGTGTCCATTTTGTTAGATTGGGTTGATCATTATGTTTTATTGCTTTTACTGTGGGTGGTTTGTAATTGTACGGTTTTTAATGGTGGTGTTCCATCTTGAATACCTGAATGGGGGAGAAAGCCAGAATAAAAATCCATTAAATAATTCCAGCCCTTCCCAATGCCTCTCAACAGGGTGGTGCCATCGTGACGCCAGCCTGCAGTTCAAAATCACTCTGGTACCATGCGGGCATGAAATGCTAGGAGTACACACCCCTCCTTTCCCCTAGCCCCGAAAGGCCTAGCTCATGTTGGAAAAATGGAGTCTGGCCAGAAGGCTTAACTGTGCTCAGAAACCAGCAGAAAGAGGGCTAGAGAAGGAAGACAGACGGTCAAGACTGCCTCAGCTTCCAGGGTCTAATGCGGGCTGACAGGATATGAAATGCCTGGAAAGTCTCCTCGCTGTAGGGGAGCAATCGTCACTTGGGGGAGGGAGGGGAAAGGAAGCGGGAGGTCATCTCGCTTAGCCCACGTCAGCAACCCTGAGGAGTGAGAACGAGAGAAGGAGCTGGGACTGCAAAAAAAAAAAAAGGAAGAAGAAGAAAACAGGCCAGCCCAGCTCTGCGGCCGGCAACGGAGGGGAGCCAGATGTGCTGGAAGCCACAGGACGTTTCCAGCAGCAGCGCTGACAGAACTGGATGTCCCAGGCTGCCCTGCACCCTGGGAAGAACAGGATGTGCCACAGCCCTGCTCACACTTGCCCGCCAGGCAGGAAATTAACGGATACAAGAGGCTGCCTGGCCTAGTGGAAAATGGACCATGCGGGCTCAAACAGATGGGAGGCCTGGCCAGGCAGGGCAAGCCCCAGATCACAGGGAAATCTCGCAAGCCCTCTGCTGCAGCCCCAACCAGAGAGGCTGTCCCAAGGGACAGCTTCTTGAAAACATGCTCAGAAGCCGAGGGTGGGCTACACTTTTAAGGCTTGAGTAGTAGCTGGAGACTGCAGCCAAGAAATCAGAAGGAGATTGAGACTGGGAAGGGCAGCCATGAAGGAGCTAGAAAAGATTCTGAAGTGTAAGGACATGTCACTGGCCACCAAGATCAAGTTAATTCATGCCATCGTATTCCCTATTACTATGTTATGGGTGTGAAAGATGAACATTGAAGAAGGCTGATAGGAAGAAAGTAGATTCCTTTGAAATGTGGTGTTGGAGGAGAGTGTTATGGATACCGTGGACTGCCAAAAAAAAAAAATTAGTGGGTTATAGATCAAATCAAGCCTGAACTGACCCTAGAAGCTAAAATGACTAAACTGACGCTATCGTATTTTGGTCACATTATGAGAAGGCAAGAGTGACTAGGAAAAGTTGAGGGCAGCAGGAAAAGAGGAAGACCCAACAAGAGATGGGTTGACTCAATAAAGGAAGCCACGGCCCTCAATTTGCAAGAGCGACTTTATGGCACTTAACACACAAACCGTTGCTGGAGCAATTTGGGTGATGTGATGAACCCCATTTGCCTACTTGGCTAACGTCCTTAGCCAACACACTCTCTGAAAATGGCCACCTCATAACACCATTTGCTTAGGAACTATCGTGTTTACATTCTACCCTTCCCTCCAAGGAGCTCCAGCTTGAGGATAAAGTGGAGCTAATCCCAGTTTTATCCTCACATCAACCAAAGCTGAGAAAACAGCAAGCGGCCAAATGTGAATTCAGTAGCGATCTGGGTCCCACTTTCTTTTGTACCGGAGGGTGTCAGGCACCCCTCTATCAAAAGCCAGCTCAAGTGCTGAACTCTCTTTCCCCACCCTCCAACCAACCTAACAAGGACAGGTCACACAAAGACTCCCCTTGTAACTGACCGGCAGGGAGAGGACAAATTTCTTCCTATTATATTGCTGCAGTTCTGATCTTTTTTGGACCGAATCGTGCAGATTCAAAAGCCCAGGACCGGCCCAACTTAATATAGCTGCTTAGGGCAGGCCTGGACCAATTTTCTCTGGGTTACAGAGCCAGCCCCAAAATTGAGAAGCCAGACTCATTTTTTAGCCTCCATGGTTTCGGAGTGTAATGACCACATTGTTCTAATTATTGCTACCACAACACCTAATCCTACTCTCTTCACATTATCTTCTGTTGTAATATATAAAAGAGTATGCAAGTGACACCAGTTGTCATCAACAAAAAACTAGCCCTAACCTAAACCCCAGTGTCTCATAATTTCTTTATTGCTTTAAAAAACTCCATTTAACTGACTATTGGAGCCAGTACAGAAAGCAGCTGGTTCAGAAATAAATGCATACACCACTTTAGAAGGGCATGAAGTCAGCATACAAACGAAGTCATAACAAGAACTTCCTGGACATGCAATACAACAAATCGTATTCTGGTAGTAAATGATTGATCAGCTTGGCACTTCTACTAGGGATAACCAAGAGACACCACAATAAAATTACTGCTGGAAATACTGGGCGCCACAATGAAATTTCTATGCCCCATGGCTACCTGGTGCCTGGGATTTGTCAAACCCTAGTTTAGGGTACCAGAACCCCAGGGGCTTCAGGGTACAGACATAAAACCTTGTGGGGGGAGAAGAACACAGTTCTCTCCCTGACACAGACCAAGGACAGTGGGATGGATCTTACACATGGGTACCTTCCACACAAGTAAATGGATGAAAAGTACCTTCCTTTCTCTCCACTCACTTCCATGCAACGGAGGGGAGAGAGAGAGTTGCGATAAGAAAGGCCTCTGATGAGGACACACACGCATACACACACCCACACACACCCCTGTGGCTTTATACAAGATGGGGGGGCCAGAATTAATTTTTGCTTAGGGCTGCAAAACAGCTCAAGTTGGCCTTTGCTTGCCCCTGTTCCCACACTTTTCCCACAGACATGCCTTCCCCAACCACCACCCAGGAAGAAGGCAAGTTCTGCAAGCCAGTTTCCCCAGCTTCCATACAGTTTCATTTGAGATAAACTCAAAAGTATCGGCCTTTCCTCCCTACACACACAGTCTTGGGTTTGGGAAGGCTTGCCCCAAGGAATACGACAAGGTTTTCAGTAAAGGAACATCGCTTGGATTTGGGGGAGTGCCTAAAAATACATATGGGGGAGCAGGAACACCAACACCACCCCGGGGAACAAGAAGGGAAGGAGAAGTAAAGTATCCCACTTGTTCATCCCTCCCCCCACTGCTCATTCAATTGGGGGGGGGGCTGGCATTTTATTCCAATGCTCTAATGAGCCAGGATGGAATTCAGAAGGGGAAAAGAGGGCAGTGGGAGATGGGTGGGAGAGGGCATTCCTGGCATCGTGCCTGGAGGGGCCGGGGACAGCTGAATGTGCCAGGAAGGGGGCTCACGGCCCATGCAAACACATGCCTTAGAATGAAGGGACGAACGAGCACCCCAGCCAGCAACTCTGGGACAGACAGATCTCCTCTCAACGAACCACAGAAGAGGTCCATCTACCCCAACAAACCCTTATGTGGCACCTGTGGGCACCATGGTGTCTGCCAATAGTTTCCTGGCATACCCACTTGTTTCTTTCCCAAAGCAAAAGGCAATCCTTAGCTTTCCTCCACCTCAGTGGAAAAAGAGGAGGTGCTTCAGAAGAGCCCAGGATGCATCCCCTTTGCGCCTGCAGGGAGCACCCACCCATTCAAAGACAGTTGCCTCCACATCGAAGGTAGACGCTCAGCTTGCCACCTCCCAATATTTGGTGATTGTCTGCAGTATGCAACCACAGCGATTGTATGGTGATGCCCACTCCCCCGGGGCTCGAAATTCCAAAAACTGCCCTCTGGCTCAATGGGATTGGAGACGGTTGATCTAGCCCTGCGTTGTGCAGCCAACACCTCTGCAAAACTCACAAGCAGAGCATGACTGCCAGTGCTTTCCAGTGTGGTGTGGTGGTTAAGAGCGGTGGTTTGGAGCAGTGGATTCTGATCTGGAGAACCGGGTTTGATTCCCCAGTCCTCCACATGAGCGGCGGAGGCTAATCTGATGAACTGGATTTGTTTCCCCACGCCTACATACGAAGCCAGCTGGGTGACCTTGGGCAAGTCACAGCTCTGTTAGAGCTCTCTCATCCCCACCTACCTCACAGGGTGTCTGTAGAGGGGAGGAGAAGGGAAGTTAATTGTAAGCCAGTTTGGTTCTTCCTTAAGTGGTAGAGAAAGTCGGCATATAAAAACCAACTCTTCTTTTTCTCTGTTGCTGCTGCCCTGAACATGGGGGCATAAAAGCCCCCAGATGTATTCTGCCCCCATCGATTTGTCTAATCCCATTTTAAAGCCACCCAAACTAAGCAGCCACAGCTTATGTTAACAGGCCCCACGGGTGCACTTATGTGAAGAAGTTCTTCCACTCGGCATTCCCAAACCTAGTACTGTTAAGTCAGTTTTAACTGAGATGACCCTCCTCTGGCTCTCCCAGATGCCTCGTAAATCACCACCACCCCAGAGGGTGGGGACCGCAATGCCCTCTGTGGGGAGCCCATTGGCCCCACGCCACCTTTCCCTAAGCGCTGCCGCTCCAAGGTCTGAGTCAGCCACAATAACCAGCCAGACTCTCTATTCAAAGGAAAACTGCAGACAGAGGAATTCAAACCAGCCAATCCCAGGAAAGGTGGCATGAGGCCAGCAGCTTCTCGCCTGTGCCAGCAGAAAGAAAACCAAAATTGCATGGGAGCCAGTGCCCCCCTTCCTCCCCCACCTAGCCAGGTGAGCCTCAAGGGCCACGGACCGGAGCTGGAGAACAACTAAGCCGATCCTTCTGCGGGACCCTAAGGGGGAACCTCCACATTCCTTCCCCCCCACCCATTAAACTCCCTCCATACCCAGCCCTCAGGAATGCACTGGCAGAAGAGAGAAACCAGAGGAAAAGAGAAAAAAAGTCTTCTTGCTGTAATGGGGGGTGGGGGGGAGAAAAGGGGTAATGGGACAGAGGAATGTAAGCAGAGGATGGTAAGAAAAGGAAGCGGAGAGAAGGGAAACCTGGTTGAAGGGAGGGAGGAGCTAAGAAGATAAACATTTCTCCTTATTTGGGCTAATCCCCTCTTAGTTTGGGCAGGGGGGGAGTCACGAGAGCCAAATATCAAATCTACACTAGAGCCTAAGCTAGTCCACGAAGAGCAAAAGCAAGCCTCCAGTGCTCATGGCTCCAAAAATGTGCACGAGCATCCTTTCTGATTTTGGGATAGAATCAGATTTGGAAGGGACCACCACGGTCATCTAATCCAACCCTCTGCATAATCCAGGAAACTCACAAGTACCTCCCCCCACACACTCCCAGGGATGGGGGGGGGAGGAAATAAGGAGATATTCTCAGCAGAGTCCAACGGCGCATTCTGTTCCAGATTAAATAGCAAAACAGCTGGTTAAACATAGAAACTAAGAAACTGAGCCTCGAAACAAGAAATCTTTGGTCTGAATTTCAATCCTGCTGTGAGCAAGCCACCCTCTCTTGGCCTCAAACACACACCCATCTGAAATATAAATAATAATAGTCACCTATATCACAAGGCTGGCCACCGAACTTATACGGGTGTTTGTAGGGATTCCAACAAAGTAATGTATAAGAAGTGCTTTGATCACTTGAAAATTCTATACAACTACATTGAATTTGGTGTGATCTGACAGGCTTGGGGAGTAAGCCAACAAAAGCTGTTAGCTGACCGTTGTTGTTTTTTTACTGGTTTATCTGCCCACAGTATACATGAGCAAGCCTTTAGTAGGGTTTTTCTTCCGAGTCACCCAAAGGCATCTATCTCCTTGTCACCAGAGACGACCAGGCAAGTGTTTCAATTTTCATTTTTATCTCTCAGAACCCTTGCATCCTCATAACAACCTTGTGAGGCAGAGTATGATGAAAGATAGTGTCCTGCCCTCAGTCATTTAGTGTGCGTGAGTTAAGCGGGGATGGCAGCCTTCCCACGTATAATCTTAGCTTTTCCGGCCGCTACACCATCCTGGCTCACTGCTGACTTATCATGGGATAGTTGAGGCTCAGAAGAAAACAGAAACTGAACGACACAGGGCTATAAACAGTTCTGGGCCAAAACTTCACTGCCATTCCAAACCCAGATGGTTCTGTTTCGATTCTTTCTCGGTACAAAACTGCAGACAACACAGACCTAAGAGAAGGAGAGAGTCAGCCCAGATGGGGCAGACAGCTGTGCCCAACAAACAACAGGGTTTGTTTCTTTCCCTGCATGGTGTCTAATGAGGACTAGGCCATGGTTTGCAATGTAAGTGAAACTCAAACCAGATATCACATTCTGTGTACAATTTCACATATGGAGAAATCACGGGAAATGAGCAAGGTGTTATTGTGTCTGTGTGGACACAGTTCACCAGGCTGAATTAGTCAGTTAAAGTTCAAAACAGAAACTTCCTAAAGCCTAGAAAGGCAAGGACAGCATGACCGGTCAGGGAACCAGGACTAAGAGTGGTGGACTTGTGAAAAAGCCAAAAAAAAGTTGGGAGATGATATATGATGAAATAAGGTTGATTCTTCAACAAAATATTTCTAAATCTTCTGAAATGAGGCTACTAAGTATGATACCAGACAATATTTTTACTCATTGAACCTTTTTGATATATGCCACCACGGCTGCACGTGTGACTTATGCAACTAAATGGAAGCCTGGAGAGATACCGGACAAGAAAGATTGGATATATAAGATGCTGGAATTGACTGAGATGGCAAAACTTACAGCTTTGATAAATCACGATGATAATGTACAATTTTGGGGGGAATGGGAGGTGTGGAGAACTTACTGTGAAAATCAATTTTTAATGGGATCATTTAAAAGATATTCGTTGATTATTTTTTTAATAAATTTTATTGATTTTTTTAAAACTATAAATTCTCCATAATTTTGACAACAATGTAAAAATAATATCACAATCACAATTATATTGATTGTTGTCTTAATTACCATTAAACACAAAAGTATAACAACTTCCCCATCACCTCCATCTACCTCTTAATAAAGTATTATTATCCTTCGTTAGCATGTACTGATCCTAGCATTAATTTCATTCTAAAGTTGCATATTTTATAAAGTTTTACATTCTGGATCAGAATAAAAAGTAACCTTCTATTATTCCCAGATCTTGTACATTATCACAATGATTCCTTCGTTTCTCCAACTCCACCAGTTCTAACATTAAAATAATTTAATCCCTTTATTCTGAAACCTTTGTCCCTTTCCATTTGGCTGCATCAAATTGCAGCCATTATAACATAAATTTAATCATACTAAACAACATTCTTTCCAGTATTTTGGGGATATTTCCTGTATAATCAATCTTATTTCAGTGTAAATCATATCCCAGATCCATATCAAAAGTCTACCCATTCCAGTATACCTTTATATCAATTGATAATCTATATTAGGAGGACTTATTTATATAATCCAAAAGTGATGTCTTAATCTTAATTCTACTACTTCATTAATAGCCATGCCACCCATCCACACTGTCAAAACCTTCCAATCCAGCAATCATATTTAAGTCAATCCTTTAACCATGGTCTAATACTTCCTTCTGTAACTGAAATAAGCCAGTCAGGTATGGGAACAGGATTTTTTTGTTCTCTCTCATTTCCTCAGACAAGGTGCGTATCCAAAAATAATTCTTTCTGGGCTTCATCTTCATCGTGGCTTCAATCTGTATTCCTTGACCTGCTCTCTTCTTCCTTATATCCACACGTCCTTCCATGACTTTTTTAGATGAAAAGTCCATTTCATGTATGTCTGATCTCTTTGTCGCCGGCTGGTTACTTTCTTGAACTTCTGTCTTCTTCTTTATATCCTTGTGTTCTTCCGAACTTTTTGGGCAGAAGGATCCATTGCTTGTATGTCTGTATTTGTAGTCATCATTTGAATTTTGGGGGGAATGGGAGGTGTGGAGAACTTACTGTGAAAATCAATTTTTAATGGGATCATTTAAAGGATATTCGTTGATCTAATCCCTTATTTACAGTTTGTTTGAAGTAAGAAATGTATTTTCAACAATAGTGGGATTAGTTCTGTTAGCAAAAGATTACACAATTTATTTTAAAATGGAATTGTATTAGTATATGTTTTTTATTATTATTATTACTGCTACTAATTTTATAGTACTGGATATTGTCATAGAAGATGATATAATTGAAAAAATAAAAATTATTTTTTTAAAAAAAGGGGGAACCAGGACTAGATGACCCTGGTGGTCCCTTTCAACGCTATGATTCTATGGCTGCCATGTTACTTTTCCTCCCGTCGGATCTCTCACCTCTTGCACAGCTTGTTGGAAACCACCTTCACCATTTAACTGACCATATTTATTAGCTGTCTTCATTTGCTTCTCCCTCAGAGCACCCTGAGGTATAGCACCAGAGCAGGGGTCCCTAACCTTTTGGAGACTTGTGGGCGCATTAGGAATTCTGACATGGCATGGTGGGGGCACACCTGCAAAACGGCTGCCGCAGGAGGCGGAACAAGCCACAAAACGATGGCCACAGCTCAACTTCAGTAACACAGTGCAGATCCTTGTGCTGTGGTGGCAGCTGCAACATCAAAAAAAATCTGCATCGCCAATCCAATCTACAATAGTCAATCAGAAGCCTTGCTGGGCACAAGCCCTACCTGGCCTCGCCCACTTCCTAAAAACACTTGGCGGGCACCAGAAAACGTGTTGGCGGGCACTATGGTGCCCACAGGCACCATGTTGGGGGGGGCCGCACTACAGAGTGCCCCTCATCTTCGCTGGGGGAGGCCAGGGTATAAATTGAATAAAATAAAAAATAGAAAGGAAAACTGAGGATGAGATGCAACAACACGGCAAGAGCCAGCCTTCAAGTCCGCAAGGCAAGTGTCCTCACCCCTAAGATCCAACCTCCTGGCCACTGACCACAAAAACTCAAGGCTCCCTATAACACAGCATTTTCCCCAATTTTCAAGATTTGGGGAGATGCTTTCCGTATTGGACCTTCCGTCACAGAAAAATGGAGTGCTGCAGAGAATTCTGGGAACTATATGAAGGCACTCGGTACACAGGAGCGTATGTGAAGCCTGTTGGGGCAATGTTGAGGCCGAGCGAGGCCCAAGAGAACAGGCCCTGAGGCACAGCATCTACCTGCAAGTGGAGGGGAAATACTGGGATGGCAGGTGAGCCCCACCATTACTGATCCTCTTATTTGAACTGGATTTGTTTCCCCACTCCTCCACATGAAGCCAGCTGGGTGACCTTGGGCAAGTCACAGCTCTGTTAGACCTCTCTCCGCTCCACCTACCTAGAATCATAGAGTTGGAAGGGACCACCAGGGTCATCTAGACCAACCCCCTGCACAATGCAGGAAATTCACAACTACCTCCCCCACACACCCCCAGTGACCCCTAGTCCATGCCCAGAAGATGGCCAGGACACCTCCCAGGGTGTCTGTTGTGGGGAGGGGAAAGGAAGGTGATTGGAAGCCGGTTTGATTCTCCCTTAAGTGGTAGAGAAAGTCGGCATATAAAAACCAACTCTTCTCCTTTTATTTGGCGCTTCTGAGAAACTCTCAAGGTTGGCAGTCTGAAAACTACAGCTTTAGTGTGTGTTTTGCCTTTAAAGCATGAGGGGAAACATAGGAGAATCAGAAAGACCCTCGTGCTCAGACAGACTTCAGACTCCACTGAAGATTTCCCCCCCACCACCACCACCAAGCCATTCCTTCCAGGAGCGACTTCTCAGGTCACGGAGGATTGTGCATTCTTTCCAAGCCGACTCAGCCTCCGGGCGCGCACCAGCATAACCCCTCCACCGCTTCACTGTTTAACCCTGCAAAGCCAGCTGGGAGCCATTAACAAGGGGCTGTCCTCACCCTCTCTTAGGTCTGAGTCTGCTGGAAATTCACACCCAGGAACGCTTAAGAATTGTCTGGGACCGCAGGGAAGTTGTCAAGAACTGTGCCATAGCTTCCTGTTAATCAACCATAAAGCATCCAGCTGCACACACACCCCAATTCCCTCTTGGCCAGGCTGAGCTGAAGAAACCAAAGCCTTCCCAGAGAGGCGTTTGAGCATATTCCGCTACAGCCCAGAAAGGGGAGGCACAACCAGATGGGAGCTGTCCAATCACAGGCAAAGAGCAGCCCTCCCTACCTGCCTGATCTTAATGGGGTGATCCAGAACTTTCCAGGGTGCAGAACAGCAGGGTACTCAAAAATAAATAAATATAGGCTTTCCTGTGGCATCTGCTGGGCCACTGCAAGAAACAGGCTGCTGGACTAGATGGACGACCGATCTGGACCAGCATGGCTGTTCTTACGAGCCATTCCAACCAACATACCACATTCCAGCTACCCATGCCCTGCCAACCCTATGCATGATTATTCCAAAGCACGGCACACTGCATTCGATAGGACTTGTTCACAAGTCAGCGTGTGCGGGATTGCAGCCTCGGTCTCTTAGCCACTGTAACGCACCAGCTCTTAAGGCTCAACCCACACACGTGGATCCAGAATGCTCCAGATCTGTGCATCGAACAGCAACAGCATTACATATTTATTTCTATCCATACTTTTTTCCACCTTGGAACTCCAGTTGCATACCTGGGAGATCCCCAAGCAACCTGCAGGCCAGGCACTGTCCAGACCCAGATCTGCTTAGCTACAGCAAGACTGCCGCATCCTGCGGTGTAGTGGTTAAGAGCGGTGGGCTCTGATCTAGAGAACAAGGTTTGATTTCCCCACTCTTCCACATGAGTGGCAGAGGCTCATCTGGTGAACTGGATTTGTTTCCCCACTCCTACACATGAAGCCAGCTGGGTGACCTTGGGCTAGTCACACTCTCTCAGCCCCACCTACCTCACGGAGTGTCTGTTGCGGGATGGGGAAAGTGATTATAAGCCAGTTTGATTCTTCCTTAAGTGGTAGAGAAAGTCGGCAGATAAAAACCAACTCTTTTTCTTCTGTGCCCTCAAACGATCCCATGGATCGAAGCAGAGAAGCGGGGGAGGAATGGAGAGAAGCACCTGGTCAGCGGCAGGCAGTCTTGTGGCTAGCTAAGCTGCCAGCTTCAAGGCCCGAGGGAGGAAATTTCCACTGGAGCCTGCCAGCTTTAGAGCCCCATTGTCTTCTTTTGCAAACATGCCGAGTGATAGTGTGTGCTTCCCAGGAAGGGCGCTGCAGCAGGTGGGAAGCACCAGCTCTTGGGCTGGACTCTGTCCAGCTTGCACCAAACAAGTCCACCCCACCCCTGCACGCCGGCATTGCGCAGTCAAGCAGGTGCAGCACCCGTTAGGCCTGCGCAGCATGTAAGGGACCACACCAAACCCAACCCTCAGGGCACAGTCTACTAACTGGTTTAACACCCACTTGCCCTGTTTTGCTCAATCCCAAGGGAAAAGCAAGAACGGGAAATTAAGTGAGCCCGTGGACATAGCTAGAGGTTGCGTATAGGTTGGGGGCTCACAGGTTAGAGAAAACAGTCAATAGAAAATGTGATGTGAGAGCCCTGGATTCGTTAAGAAGAACTGGTTTTTATATTCCAACTTTCTCTACCTTTTAAGGAGAATCAAACCGGCTTACAATCGCCTTCCCCTCCCCACAACAGACACCTTGTGAGGTAGGCGGGGCCGAGAGAGTTCGGATATAACTGACTAGCCCAAGGTCACCCAGCAGGCTTCATGTGGACGAGTAGGGAAACCAACCCGGTTCACCAGGTTGGAGACCACCGCTCATGTGAAGGAGTGGGGAATCAAACCCGGTTCTCCAGATTAGAGACCACAGCTTTTAACCACTACGCCACGCTGGCTCAGTTCACACATCTGCAAAGCGGGAGTAAGGACTCCCTTTCACGCAATCTTATTAAGATGACAAAGGAAGGACTGGAGTGCGGTAGCATGACAAAACTTAAAGGCTGCCTCACACTCCAGCCTTAGACGTCAGAAAATGAAGGGCAAAGAGATGGCCCCGGCAGGGAACTGTCTGCCCTTCACCCCCATAGGTGTAGTTGAAAGAAAGCCTGTCAAATTCATTCCCTCCTCCCCTCAGAATAAGCTTCCCTGGTTCTTCCACTGAACAAGAAGCCATGAGTATGTCCGGCCAGCAGAAAGGCCTTGGAAGTCGGGATGTGGTGTGCGGATCACATGGAGCAGGCAAATCTTCATGCAATCTGCATTCCAAACAGCCCTCGGCTTACGCAGTAATGTTTGTCCGGTTGCTTCACGCTCACGGGTCTCTTCTGCACAACTGACCGTGCCATCCTTGCAGACGACAGTACATGGTTTACAAGATGGCTGATTAGAGAAGACAGCCGAATTAGCACAGGGGCAAGGAGCATACTGGGCACTCAACTTGAGGCAAGCTAATCCCTGGGAAGAGTTAATTGAAACCTGGCATAAAGCATATTTGGACACACTTTAAAGGAACCTGTAAACCAAGGCTGTGGGGGGGGGGAAGGGTTTTCTGGACCCTGCCTTGAAGGATAAACTGAACTAACTATTCTACTACATACTTTCCACAAAGCAGGCTCATGCTGGCGATGTCAGGACACCAGTTAACTTAAGAGGCCCTGCCGTCCTCTGCAGCAACAGAAGGACACAATGCAGCTACTCTTGGGCAAACAAACAGAAGAACTACAGATAACAGGAAAGCTTTGTGGATTAAAGGTGCTATGTAAATTTTGTCCACCACCTGCCTCAGGCAACAGGAGATCTTGGCAAGACACTGAGGGGGAGCTGGAAGACTGAGGGGGGGAGTGGGAAGAGGATGGCTGCTAAAACACGTAGCACTTACGAGGGTGTTCTCAATGTTTAAAGTGTTTCAAATAGCCTCTTTCAAGGCCAGTCCGTACAGAAGTCTTCATGGCCGTCGCAAAGCCTTTGTAAAGGGTAAACTTCTCCTTTGGTAATCCTTACAAACAGCTCTGTAAGGTACATCAATATTTTGTGTCTGTGTGCCGTCAAGTCACAGCTGACTTATGGAGACCCCACAGGGTTTTTCAAGGCTAGAGACGTTCAAAGGTGGCTTGCCATTGCCTGCCCCTGTGCGGGCTGAGAGAGTCCTGAGAGAACCGTGACTGGCTCAAGGTCACCCAGCAGGCTTCATGTGGAGGAGTGGGGAATCGAACCCAGTTCTCCAGATTAGAGACTGCTGCTCTCAACCACTACGCCATGCTGGCTCTCTACATCAATATTACAACTCTCTAATTAAAGACAGGATGTTAAGGCTGAGAAAGAGAGAGAGAGAGACAGCTGGTGAATTCATGACAGAGGCAAAATCTGAAGTGGGATTTCCTGGGTCAAAATTCATACTCAGCCATTACACTACTTTACATCCAGTTGCGTGAAGAGTGAGGCCCCAGCATACCCTTAAGGCGACCACCCAGGGAAACTTTATGGATGATGGCCCCTTCCAACTCTATGATTCTATTATAGTTCATAGGGAGCATTTCCGGTCTATTAAGATTCTTTTTCAGGCTACTAACTTTTGTAGGCTTCTTTTCAAGAATGGGGAAACACCAAGACAGTCACTTACCACATGCACCCTAGAACCGCTTGGGGATATCCTCCTGGTAAACAATTGAGCCCAGCATTAATGTGCCTAATGAGATTCAGCTAATAATATTTAGAGAGTTCAAAGCACTTTGTTATATCAATCACGTGAGCCAATATTCTTATCCCCATATTATAGGCGGGGGATGAGAGAGAAATGCTTAGCCTAAGGCAATCTAGTGAGTTCATGACTGCAACAAGATCTGGATCCCAAGCCAAACAAAATCTATTCTTTAAGCATTACAGTTTTTTTAGTTAGTTTTTAAGGTTCTCCTTTGTAGTTTTGCTGCTGCAGACCAGCATAACAGCCCATATGGAAGTATTGTGGCAAGTCTGAACCAGAGACTTCATGCCTCCATGCTACATGAACTTTGCAATCTTTCTCTCCCATGTGCCACACAAGCTGCCAAGCAGCCGCTCGCTTGAATCGACCCTTCCGCATGCTCATCCTCAGTGCCACCTTCTTCGATCTCCACGCACTTTCATCCAAGAGGAGGAAAGGAAGGTCTGGACCTTTCCTGGCAGAGAAAGAGCACCAGCTATTTCACCCACCGTCACCAAGTTTGAATGATGCACTCCTCTTTCGGGAAGGGCACAGCAGCAGCAAACAGATTTTGGCTCTCTCCACTTCTCCAAGCAGCCAAAAAATAATAACAACCTGGGAAGCCACACAAAGAGTTCTTGTGCAAAGCCATGGCCCACTCTCAACGGCCAAAAGCTCTGGTGCCCAGCAGCAGGTGAGCTGGTCTTCCTTTCAGCTCATTTTCAAAGTACTGGTATTTCATTGGTTCGGCAG
Source organism: Euleptes europaea (assembly GCF_029931775.1). Taxonomy (NCBI): domain Eukaryota; kingdom Metazoa; phylum Chordata; class Lepidosauria; order Squamata; family Sphaerodactylidae; genus Euleptes; species Euleptes europaea. The sequence goes on from NC_079324.1 coordinate 43,830,005, forward strand.
ACATTAAGGAATGCAACTAAATGGAAAACAGCAGCCTCTCCAAGATCTGAAGACCCAAACTGGCCAAGTTTTAGCAGACATCTCAGTGCAGGGACTTCCAAGCAACACAAGCTTAACCCACAAGATTAATACGAAAGAGGGAGCAGTTTTCCTACAGACTGAGGGCAAAGGCAGCATTTTAGCCATGCTCCTAAAAAGGCCCGGAGGCAATCAGATAGAGCATGCAAGGTCCTGAAATTAGGACCTGAATCCCATTTCTCCATCACTTCTTGCTCCTGGCCTGGCAGCAGGCTTCCACCAATTCTTCCACTAAGGGCTCTTCACAGCAGCCAAATGCAAACAACCACCAGTCACTGACCGGCGCCATTAAAGGCAACTGTCTCACAGACAGCATGGTCAGGATTCTAGACATTTGCCACACAAAGCAGACAGACCAGTTTTCACAGAACTCAGCACTGTGAAAGTCTCTCCTTTGTTGGAAAAGCAGAGCTTCAGTTCCTCCTGGCGAAAAGCTTCTCTGTGATCTTCTCTGCCCTCCATTCCTCCCAAATACATACTTCCTTTCCAGAAATAATTCCAAAGACATTTTCAAACACACCGTTTATTACCCTTTTTATAGCACTAATCTATGAATGCGGAACTTTGTAGTGTAGTGCAAGCAGAGACAATAGGCCGCTGTGTCTGCAATCTAAATTTTGACACTGAAGAGACAAGAAAAAGGGGAGGTATTAGAAAACCTGATTCATGGAGGTAGAATTATGCAGGGTGAGGGCACATATGTAAAGGGACCAATTAACATAATCCATTCTGTTCATGTAAATTAGATTTCTTTTTCTAATTTGATGCATGCACAATATACAGAGGCCTCTACACAAGCAGGGACTTCAGATACAGATAACCGAGGCTTCCACTCAGCATAAAGAACAGATTCTGGTTTAGCCCTGAACATACTAGTGTCTCCATCTAGAGAGAAAGTAAACAGAAATGATATATAAACACTGAGTTTGCAGCAGCAAAGTTCCACGCCTGGGTAGCCACCCAAAAGAAATGTTTGCAGTGCCCCCTGGAATATGCACACAGACACACAAAACAGAGGCCTGATTCCAACTCTAGCTTACAAAATGGGAAGCCATTTGGGAACAGTGAAGATGTACATGAGCAGTACACCCTCAGCTTGTCTGCTAAACCAAACCGTGTCACCAAAATACAGCACACTCTTTTCGGCAGGACGCAGATGCACGCCATCAGACCTAGCCCGTACTCTTCTAACTATGCAAAGCTATTATACACACAATAGATGGCAGAACTTTAGCCTGCAGTGTGTCAGCCTATAGGGGCATTTTCTAAAGACAAGAATAAGAAATGTCCCTGTGTACAGTAAAGCAGTATATCGGGGAAAGGGCTACGCCAAAGCTTTTCCCCCCCGATGTACACCTTTTCTAAATTCAGGGAGGAGGGTTAGGATGGGGCTTCCCCCCCCAACACAGAGAAGACAGGTGGTACAGTACTTCAAGCATCTGCCTAGCAACTGAGAGATCTGGGTTCAAATTCCTACTTAGCTGTGAAACTCAGGTTACCCTGGACCCATCACCACTCTCGGCTTAGCCCACCTCACAGAGTTGCTGTGAGGACAAAATAGGGTAAGGACACTCTTGTGCATTGCCATGAACTACTTGGAAGAAGGACCAGAACAAAAATGCATAGGAAGATTCATTTTTTTAAATGACCCATCGCAGATGGGGTGAACCAGAAACCGGGCAGACCCAGATTTTACCACCTCGGTGTACCGTCTGATTCTGCATAATATGTGGAACAAGTCTGAAAACTGGCTAAGCAGTCATTCCCTCTCCTCAGGGTACCACGCTTTGCAAGGACAGCTAGGGATTACTAACCAAGATTTCCTTTTTAGAAACTGAAGTTCCTAGGCTGCTTCAGGGGGGGAAAGAATCACTGATGTTTAACCGCACATAAAACTGCCATTCGCTTGTAGTGGCACTGCCCTTAACGGACCAGTTTCTGTGGTTGCCTGTTGAATGGGTACTCTTTGAAGACATTCCGCTTGGCAGCTCTAACTGCTTTGAGCAAGCAGAGAGCACCCTTGCATTTCTGCATCTGCCAGGAAGGAGAATGCTCTGCTTGGATGGCAGGTGACCAGCTCCCGATTAAAACCAACACATAGGACATTTTCAAGGAAACCAAAAAGCAAGAGCCTGTCTTCGTGGACAGACGGACATTACAGCAAGCTGGACATGCCTGTAAATAGTTGGGAGTGGGAGGAAGCATTGCAAGTACCTTTTGAGACATTTAAATGGTGTCTAATAGGTTTAAAGTAACTGAATAATTTTGCTAAAAAAATTAAATTTTGAGGGGAAAAACAACAACAACCTCTTGTGTGCTTGTCAATCTTTCCAGCGTCTTTGCAATCAATGGCCGGAATACCGGAAGGCAGAAACAAGGACTTGCTTCATAAAAGCAAATCCAAGCTGAAAATGCAGGGAAGGGCTTGAAATCCCTGGCTCTGCAGGGCCCCTATGGCTTGGGAGCTTTTCTCATTGCAAGCCAGAGGCAATGCACTCTATTCCTTACCCCAACACAACCTTTTGTGGCTCTTGCTTACTTCCAACAGCTAACGGTTGAGAAGCAAAAGAAACCCCGGAGGCAGCCTGGACGGCCCTCCTCTCGTTTCTCAGAGTGGAGATCCCAAGCCAGACACAGTCAGCAATAGCCAGAAGCTCCACATTTCTCTGTGGTTAAAGCGCCTGTAATTCCACAGGACAGCATCTCAGGACAAGCTCACCAGTTTCCGCAGCGCTCCCTCATCCATGCTCAAAAGCGTCTCGTCAGACATCCTTCTGGCCTCCTCTTCTGCTTGAAAGAAGCCTGCAGATGTGCGTAAGCTCCAGGCGGGTGGCTAGTTCAGCAGCAGGACAGCAGGATCACCAGAGAAATTCTGAAAAAGAACAGATCGCAGGCCGGTCAGGGGGGAAATCAGAAGATCTTCTCCCGGGGCTCATTAAAGGCGTGTTGAAAAGTAAATGAGATCCCAGCAGCTGCTTCACTGGCTGCTAATCCTGGAGCTGGAACATGGAGCCCTTCCGAACGCCAGCAGCAGTTGGGGCCAAATTTGTTGCATGATACTTCCAGGAAACTCGGATCTGCTATGCCGAAGCAACCCAAACACACAGCCCTGGACTTAGCAGGATTCCATCTCTAGTCATTTTTTAAAAAATGTTTTGTCAGATCGCAAGCCTTAAATGCAGTCTCAGCTTCTCAAAACAACAGGAAGAAAACTTTCGGCCAACTCACATGTGCGTAGATTGCTACGCATCAGAAAGGCATGCCAGGAAGATACTCCCTCGCCCCAAATGTTGCAACCAAAAGCACTACATCAAAAATCAAACCTGAGTAAATTCAGGAAGCTTGTTCATGAGTAAAAGCATCAGGCAACAGTCTCAGTTGAAAGAGATCAGTGCCAGGATGCTGACACGTGCTATTGTTGCCCCACACATACTCATATACAAAGTCAGATGGATAAGAACTAGATGGATACCAACACCTATCAGAAGGCTAGTGTGAGGTCATGGACAGAACGCTAGATTCAGACCAGAAGGACAAACTTCAAACCCCAGTTCAACCACAAAACTTGATCCAGCCAACATCTTTTCAGCCCACCTCACGGCAGAGCAAGATCCCATTTGATCCTCCTTAGGTAAAGGTAAAGGTCCCCTGTGCAAGCACCGGGTCATTCCTGACCCATGGGGTGACGTCACATCCCTACGTTTCCAAGGCAGACTTTGTTTGCGGGGTGGTTTGCCAGTGCCTTCCCCTATCATCTTTCCTTTACCCCCAGCAAGCTGGGTCCTCATTTCACCGACCTCTGAAGGATGGAAGGCTGAGTCAACCTTGAGCCGGCTACCTGAAACAGACTTCCGTCGGGATCGAACTCAGGTCGTGAGTAGAGCTTTTGACTGCAGTACTGCAGCTTAACACTCTGTGCCACGGGGCTCCTGTGATCCTCCTTAGGCAAGGATAAAATGGGATAACCCCACCTAGGCTGCCCCATGTTCCTGGAACAAAGGTTCAGACAGAAACATGAAATAGCAGCTTGCCCTTCGCTTCTCTTCCAAATTAAGTTACCATTAGAAATCCACCCCAGGCTAGTAAGCTGTAGTTCCCTGATGGTTTTAGACCCAATCTGAACACAAGAAAATCAGGAAGACCAAAGTGGACCATCACTTCCAGAGATAGAGAGACTACAGGGCTATACTTCCAGGAGACCAAAAGCAGGAGCTCTCCTCTTATTGAGCCCTTCCACATCTTCCAACCATCAGTATCAATAACTGAGTCCAGCCACACATACAAGCTCAACAGCCACCAGGGCACCCAACCCCCTCAGATGTGTCATAAATTCATACATGGAAAAGTGTGTAAAACACGCAGGAGGGCACACACTATCCAACTTCAGGCAAGCAGAGAGTTTGGCAGGGCAGCAGAATGTTAGTTTGAACTTCTTCCTTATTTGGGAGCATTTGTTAAAAATCCCCTTTTATCCACGTTGGGCCCTGACCTGGATGGCCCAGGCTAGCCTGATCTCGTCCGATCTCAGAAGCTAAGCAGGGTCAGCCCTGGTTAGTATTTGGATGGGAGACCACCAAGGAAGTCCAGGGTTGCTGTGCAGAGGAAGGCACTGGCAAACCACCTCTGTTAGTCTCTTGCCATGAAAACCCCAAAAAAGGGGCCGCCATAAGTCAGCGGCGACTTGCCGGCACTTTACACACACACACAATCCACATTGGGGAACCACACACTCAGACACAAGCCACGCAACTTCAGCAGCTCTGAAAGGCAAGTCTGGGAGTCGGTGATCAAGCAGAGACAATGCATCACCGACCTACCACACACCGTTACACGTCAGGGTGTGAACAGAGGGCAAATCCAAAACTGCTCCCACGAAAACTCGCTTTTGGTCCACAGCCCAGAATACACGATAAAGAGCATCCCACTTTGGACTGACCATCACGAGAACACCCGTTCCCAGTAGTAGAAAAGGGCAAGAGTCCAGTAGCACCTTAAAGACTAACAAAAATATTTTCTGGTAGGGTATGAGCTTTTGTGAGCCACAGCTCACTTCTTCAGCTACAGTATCTGAAGAAGTATCAGATACAGTATCTGAAGAAGTATCAGATACAGTATCTGAAGAAGTGAGCTGTGGCTCACGAAAGCTCATACCCTACCAGAAAATATTTTTGTTAGTCTTTAAGGCGCTACTGGATTCTTGCCCTTTTCTACTGCTGCAGACAGACTAACACGGCTACCCACTGTGACCCCTTCCCAGTTTAGCCTGGTAAATTCATCTACTCCATCCCTATCCCCGCCCAAATCCGGAGTGGCCATGCCTTTCACTTTGTTAGTCCGGATCGAGGTACACACCTCCGCAGAGCCTGGACGGGCCATCCATGAATCCTGTCCCGCTGAGTCTTTCGGGATTAGATCAAGACCCGCTCCGCCCGACTCCCGAGACTGCTCCGAGCGCACCGCCAGCGCCTCTCTGCCAGGTTTCAGCCCTCGCGCCTCAGGTTGACGCCCACGATTGCTGCAGTAGCCAATCCAAAGGCCAGCCTCCCTCCGAACACTCTTTGCCCTCCGAGATTGGCTCGATTCAATTAGTTGGCCGCGCCCCCCGTCGGTTGTCGGCGGTCTCCTTGCCGTGGGCGTGATGGGGATTGTAGTTTCTGACGACACCCAAGTTGTAGGCTGGTTTTGTAGATATGTTAATTCGACATTAAGACGGGAGTTCTTAAACCAACGACACTTGTAAGGGCGAAAACGCATGGGAGGTTTTGCCGCTCTCTAGATGCACATTTTATCCATCTGCATTCTCTTCTTTGTAAAAAAAAAATTTTATTATTATTTTTGAAACTAATTTACAGTCTATTATATCATTCCATACAGTATATACTGTAAACAATTTCTATCTTATCATTACACAAATATATATAGTTGATTTCCCCTCTCCCCCCCTCTGTCCATTTGATATTTTTATTTGATATTTTTATTTTCAAACTAATTTACATTCTATTATATCATTCCATACAGTATATACTGTAAACAATTTCTATCTTATCATTAAACAAATATATATAGTTGACTTCCCCTCTCCCCCCTGTCCATTTGATATTTTTATTTGATATTTTTATTTTCTAACTAATTTACATTTATTATATCATTCCATACAGTATATACTGTAAACAATTTCTATCTTATCATTAAACAAATATATATGGTTGACTTCCCCTCTCCCCGCCTCTGTCCATTTGATATTTTTATTTGATATTTTTATTTTCAAACTAATTTACATTTATTATATCATTCCATACAGTATATACTGTAAACAATTTCTATCTTATCATTAAACAAATATATATAGTTGACTTCCCCTCTCCCCCCCTCTGTCCATTTGATATTTTTATTTGATATTTTTATTTTCAAACTAATTTACATTCTACTATATCATTCCATACAGTATATACTGTAAACAATTTCTATCTTATCATTAAACAAATATATATAGTTGACTTCCCCTCTCCCCCCCTCTGTCCATTTGATATTTTTATTTATCACTTTGTATTTAATGTCTAATTCATTGTAATAAACCACCTTTATCATTATCTTAAACTCTACTTTTTAATGTTAGTATCTTAATTACTTCAAAAAATTTGAATTAGATCAGAACATATCCCTTAATGTGTCCCAAATTAAGTTCATTTACACAGTATGTTGTCTATGCCTCCCATTCTGCCACAAATTCAGAATTTTCTTTTTGATTTATTAATGCGGTAACTTTTGCCATTTCAGCCAGTTCCATCATTTTATCTATCCAAACGGTCTTATCTGGTATTTCAGATGTTTTCCATTTCATTGCATAGACCAATCTTGCAGCAATAGTGGCCCATCTGAATTCTCAAAACTCTGCATGGGGGCTTATTTTTGAGTTTTGAGAATTTGGCTGGGGAAAACGTACATGTGTGTGTGTGTGTAAAACGTGCATTTAGAGAGGTAAATCCAAGGGAGACCACCAAGGAATACCAGGGTTGCTGTACAGAGGAAGGCACTGGTAAACCACCTCTGTTAGTCTCTTGCCATGAAAACCCCAAAAGGGGTCGCCATAAATCGGCTGCGACTTGACGGCACTTCACACACACACAAATCCAAGGCAAAACCTCCTATGTGTTTTCGCCCCTAGTGCTTATATAGCACATTTTCAGACGTTCACATGGATTATTTAATTGATCCTCACATTAGATCAGTACTGTTCGATTTGGGGGCTGAACTAACTCCACACATAGGGTCGCCAGGTCCCTCGTCGCCACCTGCGGGGTTTTTGGGGGGCGGAGTCTAGGAGGGTGGGGTTTGGGGAGGGGAGGGGAGGGACTTCAATGCTATAGAGTCCAGTTGCCAAAGCGGCTATTTTCTCCAGGTATACTGATCTCTATCGGCTGGAGATCAGTTGTAACAGCAGGAGACCTCCAGGTCGTACCTGGAGGTTGGTAACCCTATCCACACACCACTGGAAAATGTGGGGAAATGGAGGTACAACTGAACACCTCCTCTCCTGCCCTACCCCTGTGCAGTGTAGGGTTGCCAACCTCAAGGTGGGACTTGGAGTTTTGCTAAGGATTTTAGAAGAAATCAAAGTCCTGTAGTGGCTATAGAAGGTGGAGGATGGTCTAGAAATTATCTTTCTTTTATGGAAGAAACATCCCAGCTAAACTGTCTCTCCTGACCACCCCCCCCAAGCTACCATCCCCAAATCTCCAGGAATTTCCCTAGCCAAAATTGGCAACTCTAGAACAGAATCGTCTTCAGGTTGCCAACCTCCAGATGGTAACTGGAGATCTCCTGATATTACAATTGATCTCCAGACGACCACGATCAAGTCCCTTGGAGAAAAGGACTGCTTTGGAGGGTGACATTATACCCTGCTAGAACCTTCTGGCATGGGGAAGGCACTGGCAAACCACCCCGCAAACAAAGTCTGCCTAGAAAACGTCGGGATATGACGTCACCCCATGGGTCAGGAATGACCCGGTGCTTGCACAGGGGACTACCTTTACCTTTAGAACCTTCTGCATGCAAACCAGATGTCCGGCCCATTGAGCTTCTGCCCATCCCGCAAGTAATTATTCTGATTTAATACATCTGGAATAAGGACCATTCTTTTGATTTGTATTCACAGTCACCAATATGGAACACAAGAATCATTTTGTATGTATAAACACCTGTTGAAAGTATACATTGAAAGGAATTATTTTTCTACTCTTTATCAACCCTGGATGTATATTTAAAAAATGGGAAGAAGGTAGCTGAAGTGTGTTAAAGGTAAAGGTGCAAGCACCAGGTCATTACTGACCCATGGGGTGACGTCACATCATAATGTTTACTAGGCAGACTGTTTACAGGGTGGTTTGTCATTGCCTCCCCCAGTCATTTACACTTTACTGGGTACTCATGAGCTGGGTACTCATTTCACTGACCTCGAAAAGGATGGAAGGCTCAGTCAACCTTGAGCCGGCTACTTGAAACCGATTTCCATTGGGATCGAACTGAGGTCGTAAGCAGAGCTTTGACTGCAGTGTGTTAGGGGGAGTAATTAATCCACATTCAATGATCTCTATATCTGGGCTCTTAAGGCAGAACAAAGCCACCAGAATTCAATTGGCTCCCAGGCAAAGTGATAGAGGAGGTCTGTGTACAATCTCAGGGAAGTTCTATCACACACACACACAAACACACACACGTACAGCAGCAGCAGCAGGCCCACAGTGTTCAATTGGCTGAAAGCACTTTACCGTGCACTCATATCTTCAGTATGCACTCTGTAAATCCAGTTTCCTCTGAAGCAGATCTAAAATCTGAGTTTGGAAGTAAGGTTGCTAGGTCAGGCTTTGGCCCTAAGTTTTGGGTTTGAGGGCTCAGAGTTTCAAGATGTAATATGAGAGCCATCAGCCCCCCCCCCCCACACACACACAGGATGGCTTCTTCTAAGGCCACATCCATCCAGCAATGATTCCTGGTCACAAAGACAGAGCTTCCACAGGGGGTATTCTCCATAATTTCCTCCGTCATCCTCCTGTACCTGCCTTCCCCCTCCTCCAAACCAGTGGAGGGCTTTTTGTTGGCTTAAAAAGAAATCAGTAGTTGCTGTAGCCCACTAGTAGCGCAGGGGAGGACATGGTGTTCATGAGGGGATGATAGCAGTAAAGTGGTGCCAGTGTGCTTGGGAAGTTTGCAGGTGTGCACTTTCTCATCCAGACAGTGCTCTAGCCCGCTTTCCAGTCTTTCAGGAAAGATTGTAGCAAAACAGGTTTGGGAAAGATCAGAGCAAAGCAGGGGAAACCCCAGAAAATGGATGACTGAAGGATGACATTATGTGGCTCCTCGAAAAACATCATTTCAGTTTGGAAACTGAGGCATAGGAAAAGAGCCATGTGGATGCATCCTAAGACTTCTCTGCGGGCCTGCCTGGGGAAATAACTGCATGGGAAAACTGGAGATGGGAAGCAACATTCTGACACTAACAGCTTAAGCCTCTTTGGAATCCCCATTGGTAGGGATGTCAAAATGCAGGTGAGGGCTTACAACTCATCTCCAGACTACAGAGATCAGTTCCCTTGGGGAAAATGGCTGCTTTGGAGGGTGGAATCGATGGCATTGAACCCCACTGGAGTCTCTCTCCTCCCCAAACCCTGCCCTCCCCAGGCTCCACCCTCAAAATCTCCACGAATTTCCCATCCCAGAGTTGGCAACCCTGCCCATTGAGGAGAAAAGTGGTGTATAAAAGAAGAAAATAAATCAAATACATTTAATGTACAATTGATTTCCATATTGTTCTTGTGTGTGGCGAATAGTCTCTCTTCAAAGCTACCTGACTGTGATGATACATATTCATTGATACCATGTGGTACAATTTCCAGTGGTGTGTGTAAGTACTACTATTAGTGTTCAGTACATCTGGATGAAGTGAGTTCTGACTCAAGAAACCTATGCTGGAATAAATTTTGTTAGTAATTAAGGTTTCCACTGGACTTCAGAAGATACACCGCTAGACCTTGCCCCATGAATCTCTGAGTTTAGTATGATGGGTAACTGGCAACTATTGGAAGGGAAGGGGTGACAAGAATTCAGGCCTCCTCTAGGATCTGCTTATATCATCACAATAAAAGGTATTACATGATTTTGTTTCTTTTTCTGGATCTTCACAGGGAGATTTTGGAGAAGATCCTGGTTGAAGAAGATGGCATGACTTTAATACCCACATAATATAAAAGCTATTTATATTATTTAAGCTTATTTGTGTGTTTGCTTATGCTTCAGTTTGAAGTTATATATTAGCAGAGCCCCCGTGCTGTTTGTTCCCTTCAGTCAGTACCCGGAGGTTGGCAACCCTATGTATTGGAGGAGGTTAGATTTCTTTCTTTCTTTACTTTATTTGTAGTCTGCCTTTCTCACCAATACAGGTGAGGGTGACAAGGACTTTCTCAGCTGTGGAATTCCCTCCACTGAGAGCTGGGAGAGGTAGCATCTTAGCAGGCCTTGTGGAGAAATTTGCCATCTATTTTCACCCATAATGCCTTTGAACATGGACTAACACCATCTCCTCTTTTAGTGATATTTAAAGATATTTTAAATAATTTTTATGATGTTTTATTCTTCTTTTGGGTCACCTTATGGACCCTGCTTAGGCCCCAAAAGTAGTACAAAAATCTACTACATGATTAAATGTTAGTAGTTATTCTCTTTAGTTCTTGGAGGTATTCTTTCACCATAAGGCAAGATGAGGCAGCCATCTCCAGTGCCAGATTTTAGACAGACAGATCCAGCTCAAATCCAGTAGAGAGTTCTCCTGTACAAGTCCCACAGAACTGAGTGTGAGCTGAGCACAAGCTAGATAGACATGTCAGTGGGGCTTCAGTATGAGATCTTCTACTGGCACCATTTGTATTTTCTTCCTGAGGCACCAAAGGTTTTACAACACCCCCTGCTACACTTGCTGACAATACATTATGAGGATTTCTGGGCCCCGGGCATGTTGATTTGCCATTCCTCAGTTAACCTGCAATCTCTCCCCTCCCCTTCACAAAGGCCGATGCCTGCCACCTTCTCTCAAGCAGCTGACCACTTACGTCAACAAAATCTCTAAATCTACTCAAAATGGACTCAGCAGGAGAGGAGCAACCATTGTGGAACAATCAGATAAGGGCAACAAATGTTTGTGTTGGGGAAGAAAAGCTGCAGTTGTCAAGGCAGGAAGTAGTCAGCGTCCTGGCAAATGTCCTGTTGTGACAGAGAAGAGACTGGCTGTCCAGATAGGACCAACAATAGGCATTTCTATGGAGCTTGAGTAAGAGAGCTTCCTGCGGTTTGTGCCACCGAGAGTCAGGTCTTTCTGTCACTCGTAATGCACCCAGAATTCACAGTGCCTTATGGCTACATCCGAGGGTCACATTACATACGAAGATGGAAGATCTGTGAAGGGATTTCGTTGCTCTTTTTAACTGTGCAAACCATTTTTGCTAAGAGGAAATAGCCACAGACACACACCTCCAATTTGGATCAGCACTCTGATATGGAGAAAGTTAATTAACTCCATCCACTGTTTCTATTAGCTGCTATTTTCCTAGCAAAGAAACTTAGAGACACCATGCAAGAGATAACGGGCCCCATCTTTCCATTGTAAACATAGGAAAGGGCATTGCAATGTACAGTGATTGTACAAGCATACAAATACCCAGTCTTTTCAGTTGAAGAACATCCATCACTGTCTTTTTCTAGTGGCTGACAATCATACTAGTGCATGTCAGCTGTCTCTCTGTGGGCCAAGCTAGACATGACATGTGACATGTGTGTCTTTTTCTCTACAAGTTTTTAAAATTGAAGTGCCTGGACATCTGCAATCAAGGAGTGAAAGAGAGAAATTCAGAGGAAGCCATTTCTGCATGGAGCTCTGTTGGAGAACTAGATGTGCTCACCAGGCATACAAACTGAACTCCCATTGGCACACATTCATCCCTGCTCCCCTAACCCTCTTTACTGTCCCTGCTCCCCACCCCGCTTGTTTTCTCTATGTTAAATTTTAAATTGGAAACTCTTTGGGTAAGAGCTCTTTTCTTTTATTTCTGTTTGTTGTTACATTCTCATGTCAGCACTATTATGGTGATGCGCATGGTGACCATGGTAAATAGATGTTTGCACAAAACAACTTGCTAATACACTGTGCCCTGTGTTAATTACCATGTGTATATGGGAGGGCCAGTCCTGAAACAGCAAATGATGCCAACAGTGGGGTCCCTGCCTCCTCTTCTTGAGGAGCAAACATGAGATCAGGGCTTTTGCCCATACCAGTTTTGCCACATCAGAAGCATCCCGAATGCCTAACCATCTTATTGCAAACCCCTCTGGTCACTTTCCTTTATCTATGGTAGATAGGGTTGCCAGGTCCATCTTCGCAACCGGCAGAAGGATTTTGGGGCAGAGCCTGAGGAGGGCGGGGTTTGGGAGAGGAGGGGCTTCAATGCCGTAGAGTCCAATTGCCAAAGTGGCCATGTTCTCCAGGTGAACTGATCCCTATCAGCTGCTGATCAGTTGTAATAGCAGGAGATCTCCAGCTGGTATCTGGAGGTTGGCAACCCTAAAGAGTGGCAGGTGATGTAAAGTGTGGGGGGATTGCTAGTTCATCTTGACCCCCCAGGTTAAGGTGCCCTTGCTCAGTTTTTGAAATGTTAGACTAGCCCTGCTGAGGTACAGGACTTCTCTGTGCGACTCACAAATACTTCCTTGTGATTCATTTGAGTTACTGGTCTAGCAAATGGAACGTTTTGTATTCTTGATTGTTTCACCACTCAACAGTTCATTTTATCCAGACAATGACAAAAAGAATGGGTGTCCCCCCCTTGTTTTGTTAGCCCTGTGACTTCAACCTTTAAAAATATTTCATTTTCAAAATATATAATTTTCAGAATGACAGAATAATTCACATCATCGTTTCAATGTTTCATACTTATTTACATCACAATTTTAAACTCGTTTAGGACAGTCTTTGTCCCTAGAGAATCCTGAGAACTGTAGGTCTATGAGAGGTAAGGGGGTAGAAGGGATATCTAACACAGACTTCTCCTCAGCACCCTCCCTTTTTTGGGGGGGGGGATGGAGTAAAGCCATGACAATTAAACTGGCTTAAAATCAATATATATTTGTGATGTAAATAAGAGAGCCAGTGTGGTGTAGTGGTTAAGGTGGGAAACCCAGGTTCAAATCCCCACTCGTGCCACGGAAGCTTGCTGGGTGACCTTGGGCCAGTCACATGCTTTCAGCCCTGACTCTGGCTAGAATTTTAATAGAACTCCAAGGGATACCAGAGTCATGGCGTGGAGGTAGGCAATGGCAAACCACCTCTGAACATCTCTTACCTAGAAAACCATATGGGGTTGCTATAAGTCAGCTGTGACTTGATGGCGGGGAATGTAGATAAATGCCATTAGAGATAGGGAGAGATCAATCAGTTCTTGGGACAGAAAATGTCCTCTCTGAATATGTTAAAACTAGATTCCAAACTTCTTGATAAGTTCTTTCCCAGTTGTAACCTTAGCTCAAATTATTTTTAAGACCAATTTTATTTTCTTCTTCCATTATCCAGACCTTATTAAGTCACATCCTTGATGATGGAGTAGCTGCACCTTTCCATTTTTCAATATGATACTCTTAGCATCAACAGATTTCTTACAATAATCAAACAATTTTAAGAAACCGTTTTCTTTGACATGTCCTTATAAGGATTCTTTGAGGAAAAACACAACAGTAAAAGTGACATGTGGCCATTGTGGGTAGGCCCAGACAGCATATGCTACCCATTGAAATAAATCAGAATTATGGAAGAGCACACTCTTGCATAATACACTTTCAGTTTGCTAGGCTTGTGCAGGAGAACTTCCTGGTGGATTGTGCCCATGTAAAATTAGGGGAGAAGAGAGTCTACCGTTTGGATTTTTGGCACCATAAAAACTTAGGCTGGCTGTGATTCCAGTTAATTCCAGAATCTCTGAGACTAGACAGGGTTGGAAGCCCTAAATGTCCAGAGCCAAAGGTATGTCTCATGTCCAAAATAAGGGCTGAGTTTCCACTTTTAAGCCAAGTAAACACAGACAGGGCTGGGAGAAAAGAAAACTGCCAGGTCAAATACTCCATCTGCTACCCAGCTTTGCTGTCTGATGGAATTCCACTCAGCCTGGTAAGCAGCAGGGCAAAAACACACACACCCCACACAGCTGAAACAGCCATTGAGTCTCATCCCACCCCAAGGCACCACCCACCCATCAAGCCCTGACCTATCAGTCCATATAATCCATGTCACAGAATGCTCAGAGAGGGAAAGAGAAGGTTAATACTGTGTAGAGCTTAGATGGCCATCAGTATTCCTTATGAACAGCAGCTGGCTCTCTGGTGCCTCCCAACCCTTAAATGGGCCAGCCTCACATCAAGCTTAATTAACATTTGGATCCAGCAAGATTCTGGTGCTTTAACTCCGGGTACAATAACAGTGTATTCCTAAGGAGAGTTATTCCCGTCTAAGCTCATTCATTTCAATGGGCTTAGACTGGAGTAACTCTCCTTAGGAATGCACTGTAAATTTATTCTTTCTGAAACGATTGTAACAAATCAGGCTTGGAAAACATCAGAACAAAGCAAGGGAAAACCTGGAAAATGGACAATTAGAGGACAATGTCATGTGGATGCTTAAAAAAAAAACACAGTTTGGAAGCAAAGGTGGAACAAAATGCGAAAGCCACTGATCGGGATAATATTTATTTATTTATTGTTTGTTTGTTTATGAATTAATTATAAAAGGAGGCCTCACATACTCATCCCTCAGCCATGGGATGAGCCCAGCGTCCTCCATCTTTATATCTGGAATGACAGACTCACATTTCAGTGAATTGGATATAGTCTTGGCCATGAGTCTTGCTTTCCTCTCCTCAGTGCTGGCCACCTTTTTATTTTTAAAAGCACTGCATGGTTCATCATACCTTCTCTAGCTTAGCACTCACACCTCTGACTGGCCGTGGATGTTCAAAACCCCAGAACAAGAAAAAAATTTCCTACTGCCTGCGACCTGAGATCCTTTTAACTGTAGATGCTAAGGATTACACCTGGGACCTTCTACATGCAAAGCAGGAACTCTACCACTGAACTAAGGCCCCTTTGTTGCATTAATTTTAAAAATGGAACTTTTTTTTCTTGAAGTACAAAACTGTTCAGGGAACAGAGGGGTTTCCTAGCAACACCACAGGGGCTGGCCAGTTAGCACACCTTGCTTTTGCAGCAATCATACAGAACAGGGTTGCCGGCTGTGGGTTGAGAAATACCTGGAGATTTTAGGGGTGAAGCCTGAGTAGGGTAAGGTTTGGGGACGGGAGGGACTTCAATGGGATATAATGCCATAGAGTTCACCTTCCAAAGCAGCCATTTTCTTGAGGTGAACTGATCTCTGTCGCCCAGAAATCAGTTCTAATCCCAGGAGATCTCCAGCTACCACCGGGATATTAGCAACCCTAGTACAGAATCATGGTCTGTTTTTCAGCGCTCAGCCCTAAGGATAAATCTAAAAATGCCCACCTTGGTACTGAGTACAGGGCAGGTTCTTCCAAACCAGGCCTGCTTTTCTGCAAATGTTATGTCTTTCTTCAACTGGGGCTCTGAAGATTGAGACTTGTCTTCTGTGTGAGTTTGGGTTGTTTTTTAAGGGTTATTTGATCATCAGCTAGGGTTGCCAACTCTGGCTTGGACCAGGAGGATGGCAACCCTACTTACAATGTTGTGCCTCAAGTATCTACTTGGATTGCTTGTGCAGTCCGGCTGCTGATGCACACTGGATATTTTTTCAACAGTTCCCATCGTGCTCTTCATTTGAGTAGTGCGAAGCCCTTGCAGCAGGCACAGGCAACCAAGAGGAGGCCCATCGCATGCAAGCCATTTCCCTGCTCTCTCTTGCTGCTGCCCTGTCCGCAGACGCTCAGCTGCCAAGCTCAGGAGGCCCCTCCAACTTGTGGCCTCAACCCAAACCCAGAAATGACCTTCTAATTTTCCTGCGGTTTCCCACTCCTATCTCCTTTTTGTGAACCAGGCACTATGATATGCCGGTTCTCTTTACTGTGGGTTAGGAAGGGGAAGAAAGAGAGAGAGAGAGAGAGAGAGAGAGAGAGAGAGAGAGAGAGAGAGAGAGAGAGAGAGAGAGAGAGAGAAGGCATGTTTGTTTAAAGAGGAAAGTTGTTTCCACTGGAATGAAAAACAAAAATGAAACACATCATGGAAATTGCTCTCTCTTTCTCTCTCTCTTGGGTTTAGTTCAGCATAAAATCCCAAATTTGGGTGTAAACTTGACCTAGCAATGTCCTCTGAAGTTGTGGGCCTCAACTATTTCTGGACTGATTTGGGTGCTGGAACCATCCATGAAAGTTTTCCCCCTCCTATCTTAGTGTCCGCCCTGACCTGGATGGCCCAGGCTAGCCTGATCGCATCAGATCTCGGAAGCTAAGCAGGGTCAGCCCTGGTTAGTATTTGGATGGGAGACCACCAAGGAATACCAGGGTTGCTGTGCAGAGGAAGGCACTGGCAAACCACCTCTGTTAGTCTCTTGCCATGAAATCCCCAAAAAGGGGTCGCCATAAGTTGGCTGCGACTTGATGGCACTTTTCACACACACACATGTGAGTGTCCACAAGAGAAGCTGATGGAAGATGGGAAATCTCCCAGTTTTCCTTTCCTCCCTTTAGTCATCTTCTCCTCAGGACTGGCCCAAGGGCCTTCGGATGCTATAGGCCAGGCACTAGTGGTGTCCATAACAATGGGACAGGTTAGCCAATTGCTGCCAGAGGTTTCATCGCCACTAGAAAAACTGGCAATCCATTGGGGAATGTAGAGTGGCAGGATGGAGGAAACTCAAGTTGCTGCTATCCATTTTCAGGAACACCAATGGTGGTTCATAGGTTTCTATCGTCTGTTCCTATTTTAGGAGTTCCAGCCATCGCAAGTTGAATGCTGACTGTGGACTGTGTTTGCTCATAATCATTGGGAGGATGGGAAAGAATTTCAATCCCTTCCACCTTCAGTTTCAAAAATATGAATTGGATGGGCAAGGGGGCTTCTGAACGCAGCACAGGGCAGCAAATCTGCTTGAAAAGGGAAAACAAACAAGGGTCAGCTGATGTGTAGGACTGGGACATATTGCATAGTGTTATTTTGTTTGTGTCCCCATCCTCCCCCGCACTTGTGTGTGTGTGTGTGTGTGTAAAGTGCCGTGAAGTCGCAGCCGACTTATGACAACCCCTTATGGGGTTTTCAAGGCAAGAGACTAACAGAGGTGGTTTGCCAGTGCCTTCCTCTTCACAGCAACCCTGGACTTCCTTGGTGGTCTCCCATCCAAATACTAACCAGGGCGGACCCTGCTTAGCTTCTGAGATCTGACGAGATCAGGCTAGCCTGGGCCATCCAGGTCAGGGCCGCACTTGGAACATGGAAATTGCTGGGCAGGATGCAAAGTGGCTAAAAGGACCATCAGAAGAAGAGCTGGTTTTTATATGCTGACTGTCTCTACCACTTAAGGGAGACTCAAACCGGCTTACAATCACCTTCCCTTCCCCTCCCCACAACAGACACCCTGTGAGGTGGGTGGGGCTGAGAGAGTGTGACTAGCCCAAGGTCACCCTGGCTTTGTGTGTAGGAGTGGGGAAACAAACCCAGTTCACCAGATTAGCCTCCGCCACTCACGTGGAAGAGTGGGGAATCAAACCTGGTTCTCCAGTTCAGAATCCACTGCTTCAAACCACCGCTCTTAACCACTACATCACGCTGGCATTACTGACCTCTTTTGCAGCTCTGTATTTAATCATTAAAAGGATTACAATGATGTGACCAAGTGCTTGTGATTATGCAGTGGTGGCAATAAACCGCTCGATGTCCTCATTTTGTTCCACTGATGCAGAGATGTACGGTCTTTTGCTAAAACAATAATCCATTAAAGTGATGAGGGAGTTCCTTGAGTGACACCAGAATAGCCGCCTCTTAGCTATGCCAAGGCCCTAATTGTTAAAACTAATCTTTGTGTCAAAACACGGCTGTTATAAATCCTTCCAAAGGGCATTGCCCGGGGAAGAGGGGAACGAGTGTATACAATTCCAAATGATGTGGAAAGAGTAGATAGAAATCTTTGTCCCTTTCTCCTTTGTGAGAAGCTGTAGCTCAGTGGTAGAGCACCTGCTTTGCACACAGGAAGTCCCAGGTTCGGTCAGCAGCATCTCCAGTTAAGGGATCTCAGGCAGCAGATGCTGGAAAAGTCATTTCTTTGCACCAAACCCTGGCGAGACGCCGCCTGTCAGCGTGGAGCTGAATGAACCGATGGCATGATTTTGTGTTGGGCAGCTCACTTTGTGTGTTTGTTAGAACTGAGGACATTCAATGAGCCTGTTCGTCAGTAGGTGCAGAACTGACAAAAAAAAAAAAGTAGATCCACTGCATACAGCGTTTAATTCATTTACAGGATTCAAAGACGTGTGCATAACCACTAGATCAAGTGGCTTTGAAAAAGAAAAGCAGCCCAGTCCTATGGGCATTTCCTCATTCCACTCTGTTCAAAGGGTTTCATTCACAAGTAAGTGTGTTTAGGATGGCTATTTTAAGATGTGTTTAGGGAGGCTGTATCAATCAAAAATGGTTAGGCATAACAGCTAAATGACCTCCAAGTTCCAGGTGGTGGGCAAACCTTTATGCTGTTCTTGCAAGCTTCCAGAGGCATCTGGCGGCTGTTGGAAACAGAATGCCAGACTACATGGGTCTTTGGCCTGATCCATCTGGTAGGGCAATTGTTAACACAGCACTTTTCCTATGCATTGCCAGTTAGCATTGCCCTGACTTCAGGATAACAAACATGAAGAAAAGACTCATAAGAATAGGGTTGCCAACCTCCAGATGGTACCTGGAGATCTCGCAGAATTACAACTGATCTCAAGATTACAGAAATCAGTTCTCCTGCAGAAAGTGGCCGTTTTGCATGGTGGGCTGTGTTGAATAATATCCCACTTCGATCCCTCCCCTCCCCAAACCCTGCCCTCCCCTGGCTTCATCCCCAAAATCTCCAGGAATTTCCCAACCCAGAGTTGGCAACCCTACATAAGGGTGAGAGGCATGCAGGAAGAATCCATTCGATGTTTAGGGTTGCCAACCTCCAGGTAATAGCTGGAGATCTCCTGCTGTTACAACTGATCTCCAGCCAATAGAGACCAGTTCACCTGGAGAAAATGGCCGCATTGGCAATTGGACTCTATGGCATTGAAGTCCCTCTCCTCCCCAAACCCCACCCTCCTCAGCCTTTGCCCCCAAAACCTCCCACTGGTGGTGAAGAGGGACCTGGGAACACTATTGATGTTGCTAGAGCAGAAAGAGGAGATGCAAGCAACCGCTGACTTCCAGTTGTGGCTGAGCTGATCTCTTTTTGCTGGCATTCTTACTGGCATGGAGTTAGTGCGATCCCAGGGGGTCCTCTGTCCGAAGACGGGCACCAGACAGTTGTTCTGCTGGGCTCAGCAACCGCAGGCCAATAGACCCTTTCTGGCAGGAAAGGGGAAGCACACGCCCTGCATAGGGTTGCCAGGTCCCTCTTTGCCACCAGCGGGAGGTTTTTTGGGAGGAGCCTGAGGAGGGTGGGGTTTGGAGAGGGGAGGGACTTCAATGCCATAGAGACTAATTGCCAAAGCGGCCATTTTCTCCAGGGGAACTGATGTCTATCGGCTGGAGATCAGTTGTACTAGCAGGAGATCTCCAGCTACTACCTGGAGGTTGGCAACCCTAGCCCTGCAGTCGCTTGTCCCCTGGCCAGTGATTGAGGTCAGGCTGGTGCTCCCATTGCCATGATGTTGTTCTGATTAACACTGTATTTCTAAGTCACATGTGCACGTGCATTTAATTGCCGTCAATAAATCCCACCACTGAAGACTGCCAATCCACATTTTTGTAGCCAGCCCTCCTTCCAGGTGGCACGGCTCCCATCCGCTCGAGTGCCTGACATCTCCCACCCACTGCATTCCCCCTTGTCCCTGGATTGCAAATTCTACCAAAAAAAGCAATCTTTTCCTGTCTGGCAAGCAGGCGTAATCTTTCAGCAAGCAAAGCCAGCCCTCTGCAAATGGAGATGTCAGCCCATTGCTCATGGCTCTGGTATCCTTTGGGCGCTCAATGATTCACCTCAGTTAATGTTTCTTTAGGGGTCAACAATGCTCTTTGTCCTTGCAAAGCCTTGTACTAAATGCCATTAAGCGCCTGCTGTTTTTGTGGACCGAGGCAGGTTTTAGCTAAAATTAGTTTTCCTAAGAAAAATACTGTTACACTAGAACATTGCAGAGAGCTTGATATTTAAGTCAAAACATAAGCAGTGAGAGATTTACAAGGTTTTTGGGGGCAAGCTGAGGCCCTGCATACTTTGGCTCAGGAGAGAGAGGGAGAGCGTAAGGAAGGGCCTCAGGTCTAGGAGATGTTCAGTGCAATCTTAAGCAGACTTAGATCTTTCTAAACCCATTGACTTCAATGGACTTCCAAAGGCGTAACTCTCCTTAAGGCTTGCGCCGGTACCCGGCGGTGTCTGAGATATTACAAGATGATGTCACTCCATAAAACAGCAACAGTACCTCTGTCAGCAGGAAATAAAACCCAAACTGTTGGGCGGCCTGTACAAACACAACCTACCTGTCTCCAGAGCCAAGCAAAAAGGGGGATGGAGGTATCTTTACTGCAGATGGAAGAATGGCATCAAATAGCAGCTGAACTGCCAGGGCTTCTGAAAGACAGGCTCTGCTTGCCAGGTAGGGTTGCCAGGTCCCTCTTCACCATTGGCGGGAGGTTTTTGGGGCGGAGCCTGAGGAGGGTGGGGTTTGGGGAGGGGAGGGAGTTCAATGCCATAGAGTCCAATGGCCAAAGCGGCCATTTTCTCCAGGTGAACTGACCTCTGTTGGCTGAAGATCAGTTGTAATAACAGGATATCTCCAGCGAGTACCTGGAGCTTGGCAACCCTATTGCCAGCCATTATGAAAAGGGTGCATATTTACAAGCACAGGCTCTGTGCCTTCAACAGCAGTCAAACTGGCTGAAATCAACAGCTGGGGCCTTGGGCAAGCTACCCTTTCTCAGCCTCCACCCCATATCTACTAATGTTATTCATTTGTTTGTTTTGCCATCAGGGATCTCAGCGGGGTACAATGCCACAGAGTCCACCCTTCAAATCAACAATTTTCTCCAGGGGAATTTATCTCAGCAGCCTGGAGATAAGCTGGGGGTTCCCAGGTCCCACCTGAAGGCTGGCATCCTTATTCCTGCATTTAAAAAGGCAAAAATCTTGTGGTGAGGGAAGGACCTACCAGAGAGACAGGATGTAGTCCAGCCTGATTCTCACTGCTCCTCTTGCATGAAGTTTTACTACAGGCGAGCATCCTGAAATGTGATCCCCCACCTGTAACTTGGAGGAGTGCTGTCCACTCACCTCAGATTACCAAAAGGTCAGGAAAAATGGCTGCCATATGGCAAACTTTCCCTCTCACATGTCAGCTGTCCAGGTTATTCTGTGATCTTTCCAAAAAATGCAAAGCCAAGCGGATTTGAGAAAGATTCGACAAAGGTTTTTGACAAAGGATTTAACAAAGATTCAACTTCAATGCCATAGAGTCCAATTGCCAAAGCGGCCATTTTCTCCAGGTGAACTGATCTTTATCGGCTGGAGATAAGTTGTAATAGCGGGAGATCTCCTGCTACCACCTGGAGGTTGGCAACCCGAATCATCAACCAGACCAGCAATGGGGCAACCACGCGAGCCGGTTCCCGTGTGGAAACCACTGATGAAAGCAGAAAGAGGGCAGAACATCGCAACAGCTAATATTGTGAAGTGTTGAAGAAAATCAGCGGGAAACTGCCTTTGTGTAAAAGTGGGCCTTGCTGGATCTTGCCCCTTCCCCGAGCTGTGGCTTCTAATCTCCTGCCCGATCAAAAGATTGCCTAGTTGGGCTGTTGCATCAAAAGGCTGGCTTCCCCCCTCATTTCACGGGCCTGACTCATTACAGCCTTCCTCTGGGGTGTGACTCATTTCTCACCAGCGCTGGCACACCTCCGTGAAATCTCAGGCCCTGGCAAATGTCGCCAGGGCTCCTCTTGATAGACACAACGAGGGGAGAGAAGCTACACAAGAGAGAATCTGGTTAGCATATCACAGGGAGTCCCAGCAAGCACACCCAGCAGCTGAAGATACGGAGGGACAGGAAAGTCAAGCCAGGGCTGCTCTGCTTTCCTCTATTCAGCGTGAGAACGGCTGGCTCTGAGACCAGCTCCTTCAGTGTGGCTCACCCCTAGGGTTGCCGGCTCTGGGTTGGGAAATACCTGGAGATTTTTGGAGGTGGAGTCTGAGGAGGGTGGGGTTTGGAAAGGGGTGGGGCTTCAGTGCCATAGAGTCCAATTGCTAAAGCAGCCGTTTTCTCCGGGGGAACTGATCTCTGTCGCCTGGAGATCAGGTGTAATAGTGGGAGTTCTCCAGCCACTGCCTGGAGGCTGTCAACCCTACTCACCCCACTAAGCTGGGGATATCCTGGCCCTTGAACAGGCTAGATGAGGGTGCCGGTGGAGACTGACTTTGTAACATGTGGCATCTATACAGGGCTTTGGAGCGTAATTTTGTTGTATTTTTTTAACCTGTATAATAGGACAGTATCCCCTACTGGGGGGGGGGGGGTTGAGAGAAGAGTGAAGGGACTAAGGCCAGTGTCAGTTATGCAGGGAGCCAGCGAGCCAACTGGGTACCCTGCTGCCGGATCAGAACCTCTACCCGGGATCTCTGTCTCCTCTGCTCCAGGGGCTCTGGGGACACTTGCAGGATATTTGGCTATGGGCAGGTTTCACTGATGGGTTCCTCTGTGGGCCCCATGTCTGGCTCCTCTTCAGGAGCCCTTTTGGTTTCTGGTGCTGTGGTCTCAGCAGGTGGCCCAGAGTCCAGGGTGTCCAGAAAATGCAGGTTCTTGTTTAGGGTTGCCAGGTCCCTCTTTTCCACCGGTGGGAGGTTTTTGGGGTGGAGCTGAAGGAGGGCAGCATTTGGGGAGGGGAGGGACTTCAACGCCATAAAGTACAATCGCCAAAGCGGCTATTTTCTCCAGGTGTCCCTAGTCTTGTGGGATCTTGAATTTGGAAGGGTTAGTCACCACAACCGCCTCATCTTCTGAAGAGGAATTGTCAGGTCAAACAAAGTGTGTGTCTAAAGTGCCGTCAAGTGGCAGCCAACGTATGGTGACCCCATGGGGTTTTCAAGGCAAGTGAGTAAAAACAGGTGGTTTGTCATTGCCTGCCTCTTCTGAGTCTTCCTAGGTGGTCTCCCATTAGTGTTGCCAACCTCCAGGAGGCACCTGGAGATCGCCCGCTATTAGAATTGATCTCCAGATGACCCAGATCAGTTCTCCTTACAGTTGCCAATCTCCAAGTGGTGGCTGGGGATCTCCCACGATTACAACTGATCTCCAGGCGACAGAGATCAGTTCCTCCAAAGAAAATGGCTGCTTTGGCAATTGGACTGTGTGGCATTGAAGTCCCTCCCCTCTCTAAACCCCGTCCTCCTCAGGCTCCACCCCCAAAATCTCCAGGTATTTCACAACTTGGAGCTAGCAACCCTAGTTCTCCTGGAGAAAAAGGCTGCTTTGGGGGATAGACCTTATGGCATTAAACACTGTTAATATCCCTCCTCAAACCACACCCTTGCCAGGCTCCACCCCCCAAATCTCCAGGTATTTCCCAACCCAGAGCTGGCAACCCTGTTTCCTACCCAAGTACTGGCCCTGCTTAACTTCCAAGATCTTATGAGATTGAGATATACAATTCCATTCTGCACTCCCAAAAACAAGGTACACCAGTACAAGAAAGTATATCAAAAACAGGGGTGTATTGTAAACTGCAAATTGAAAACACCACTTGAATTCACAATATGAGAAAAGTGAGACAAGAATACAATTGTAATCAATGCTCAATGTGTCAATAACAAGTGCGTAAATACACAGAAAAATAAACAGTATAAAGGTATAATTACGATACATCAAAAAGGAGTTAACATGCAAGGCAAACTACAGATTGCCTGCTAAACTCCATTCCGAGATCTCCAGCAGACCTTTTCCTGGGTTATCATGTTTATTCAATTTTAAAACAGCCACCAGTTCTAAACCGGAAGGGGGTTTGGAGATCTCCTGGAATTACAAATGATCTTCAGACCACGGAGATCAGTTCCCCTGGGGAAAGTGGCTGATTTGGAGGGTGAGCACTAGGGCATCATATCCTGCTGAAGTCAAACCCCAGCCTCCATCCCTAAATCTCCAGGAATTTCCCGACCCGGAGTTGATAAACCTAGCGCAGAATCCCAAGCTACCCAGTTCCCTCAGTTCTCCTGAGACACTCAAAGGAAGCTTGTCTGATATCAGCTTTTGTCAGGTCTTCCCCATTTCCTGTTCAAACACTGGACTTCCTGCCTGTATGTGAGCTCCCTCTTTAGCAAAGAGCCCAGTCCTCCTACAATGACGATGTGGCTCAGTGTGCAGAGAAGCGATGCTCTCTGCCTCACATCCTGATTGCCCTGCCACATCATTGCCTATTCACATGCCCAGTCACGCAGGCTTCCAAGCGTCACCACTGCCTGTCCTTACCTGCCCGCACCCCCCAGGCCTAGTTCATTCTCTCCAGAGTGGGAACCTGGCTCAGCTGAGTTTCCAGGGAATTCTCCAGCTTTTCACCCTCCAAATGCAGTTCAAAGTTGCCGATTGGGCTCTGGCTGGAAAAGAGATACCAACTAAGATAAAACAAACAAAAAATTGCCATCAAGTTGCAGCTGACTTTCGGCGACTCCGTAGGGTTTTCAAGGCAAGAGACGTCCAGAGGTGGTTTGCCGTTGCCTGCCTCTGTGTCACGACCCTGGTATTACTTGGAGTTCACCCATCCAAATACTTGCCAGGGCTGAGGCTGAGAGTCTGTGACTGGCCCAAGGTCACCCAGCAAGTTTTCATGGCAGAGTGGGGATTTGAACCAGGGTTTCTCAGATCCTGGTCTGATACTTTAATGCTACACCTAGGGTTGCCAGGTCCCTCTTTGCTACCGACAGGAAGTTTTTGGGGCGGAGACTGAGGAGGGCAGGGTTTGGGGAGGGACTTCAATGCCATAGAGTCCAATTGCCAAAGCGGCCATTTTCTCCAGGTGAACTGATCTCTATCAGCTGGAAATCAGTTGTAACAGCAGGAGATCTCCAGGTACTACCTGGAGGTTGGCAACCCTAACTACACCACACTGGCTTTCCAGATAAAAAAAATACCCATTATTAAAGTCCACAAATCTCTTAATCTCTCTTCTTGTGCCCCTCACTCAGTTTGCTGTGGATACTGATTGACACACAAGGTCAATCTAAGATAGTTTGGTGCCTGAGGCAGAAAATCCAAATGGTTCCCGATGGCCCAGGCTAGCCTGATCTTGTCAGATCTCAGAAGCTAAGCAGGGTCCGCCCTGGTTAGTATTTGGATGGGAGACCACCAAGGAAGTCCAGGGTTGCTGTGCAGAGGAAGGCACTGGCAAACCACCTCTGTTAGTCTCTTGCCATGAAAACCCCAAAAAGGGGTCGCCGTAAGTCGGCTGTGACTTGACAGCACTTTACACACACTAATTAACACCAGGCAATTCTCCTGCACAGCCCCCCTTGAAATGGATGAGAGCTGCACAAAAGCATTCAATGGGCTTGGCACAGGAGATTTACTCCAAGGAATGGATTCCCCTGCCACCCTTAATGGCATCCAAAACCTACTACCTGCGGAGGCCACCGCCTTGTGGTAGGGCAAACTTTCTTGTCGCAGTTTTGTGAACTAGTTAGGTTCCTCTAACCAGTATTGCTTTGTGGTACCCCCTCCCCAGAGGATATGATTCTTCTAGAACCCACACCTTCTTGGTTGCACCACCGCTGTTGTGGATGGTCTGCTGGATGAGGTAAAAAGGGTTTATCTTGATTGCTAACCTTTTCGAAGAGGTGTAAGGCTGTGTTGTTTGGTAGGGCTTCTCTGCGGTGTTTTTGAGTAGGTGGCTAGATAACTAGAGCATGGGTGTAGGGTAGAGTCCTTTGCTTTTTTTAAAAAAAAGGATAGATTAAAATGTATGTTTTGGTAACCAATATTTTCATCAGTGTTTTTATTGCTCTTATGGATACCAGCAGACATTCTTATGTGAGACACCTTCAGCCCTTAGAGGGAAAAGGAGGCAACTATTTTAAATTTTAAAATATCTGTTTATTTTCAGATATACATGTAAAGAATCTGGCAGGCAACTAGTTACACAGAGAGGGCAAGCAGCATCAGTCACTCAAACCATCCACTGGGAGTATGTGCACGTGCCAGCATCCTGGTTCTCAGCCGCCTATAAAGTTCCAATCTGTAATTTTCTTGCTGACTACATTGTACTTATCCAGCCCTTACCTCTCCACCACACCCATGTGTAACACTCACTACTGTGGCTCTTGCCACTGTAGAAACCGTTCCAGAGATTAGTGCCCATTAAGGAAGCATCAGCTGAGTCTTAGCAAGCAATCAGTGCAAATGATAGTCAACAGTTAAGTCAGGGCTTATCAAATTATACTGCGACTCAGTCAGGATGCCTCATCCCTCTCCACTCTTCTAGCATTTCTGGATCACCTCCTCAACCAACATTATCATTCCTTGCCTTCCCTTGACCTGAAGGGCTCAGGGTCCCAGCAGTCATGGCTAAGAGCTCACTTCCTGCAACCTCGGGATGCCGGATGGTGCCCCAGGGAAACAACCTACCAGGCAACCTAGTGACCGAATCTTCCTGCTTTGGGGTTGAGGGCAGGAAAGGTCAGAAGGAGAGTATAAGGAATCTCATCATCCAAACATGGAGGGGAAAATGGAACTGCTGGAGAGCTAGGGTTGCCAACCTCCAGGTACTAGCTGGAGATCTCCTGTTGTTACAACTGATCTCCAGCCAATAGAGCAATTCACCTGGAGAAAATGGCCGCTTTGGCAATTGGACTCTATGGCATTGAAGTCCCTCCCCTCCCCCAAACCCCACCCTCCTCAAGCTCTGCCCCCAAAATTTCCCGCCAGTGGTGAAGAGGGACCTGGCAACCCTAAGGAGAGCTTAATGAACCGTACACATCATAGGGCTGTATTTGTGAAATGTGGCTTCGTAGTATGGTATAGTAGTTGGGAGTGTTTGCCTAGAACCAGGAATACCCAAGGTCAGATTAATGCCAGAGACTCCACTATCCTTTAACAATTATTTATTGCAAATATAAAATGGAATGGCTTATCCTCCTTTGGGTTCCTTTCCTTTGAGTTGTTTCTGCCTCCCTTTACCCTTTCAAGACTCCTGGCTCCTCCCCTGTCCCTTGGCCCTAGCAGAGGATCAGGTTTCACTAAATCCAGGTTCAAATCCTCCATCAGGCATGAAACTTTACTTGGTGACTATGGGGACTATGAAGGGGGAGAGGGGGGAAGACTCTGAGGCAACTCCCTTCTGGACTGAAGAATGTCCAGTCCCCCACTCTGGCCTCTCCCAGTCTCCAGGAATTTCCAAACCAGAAATGGCAACCCTATCTTAGGCCAACACTCTAACCACTTCATTAACAGGCTGCCGTTCACTTCTTTGGGCAAAAGAAAACGGCATTAACTAGGGCGAGTGTTGCTATGTGTAGAACAAAACGTGGAGACCTGTGGAATAAAACTTTGCCAAGAGGGACCCATGGGAGTAGAATTAGTTTTGGGAAGCCGAGCACAAAGAGATGCCTTGCACTTCTCTAGGGCTCCCTGCAAAAGGCAGGCCCTTCTTCCACAACCACACTCCACCTGTCAAGGCAAGTATTTTGCCAGTTAAACAGTACAATCCTAAACAGAGTCACACCCTTCTAAATCCATGGGTTTAGCATAGTAGAATTCTGTTTAGGATTACATTGAAATTGATTTGGGATAGAGTTGGAAGCATTTGCTCTAGAACGGCCTGCCCATCACCTCCTGTGATCCAGAGTGAAGAGCGCCACCTGCTGGGTCACCAGGCATTGTGCCGTTTGCTATTTGGCCCGCATGCCATGCATCCAACAAAAGCCCCATAGCTGCCTTGGTGGAGGGACCAGCAGCTTTGGGAGGAGGGTTAGGAATGGAGAAATGGCAGAAAGGGAATGCTTAATCCTTTCCCAACCTCACTTCAACCTCTTCCCAAATCACTTTCCCCCCGCATACGTTTCTGGAAATGTTTACCCTCATAAACATGTATTGGGGAAAAGCAGCTGTGTGTGAGAGAGAGATTTGGAATGGAGAAGTAGCAAGTGGGGAAAGTGTTAAGCAACAGCTCCTCCCTGCTGCCTCTCTTATCCAACCCTTTTTGCCACTCCAGAGACCCTCCCAAGCCTGCTTTACCTATCCATCCATTTCTTGCTATGCTATGCTAGCAAGAATAACTAACAAGAAGGTGGGTCCCTGCCCCAGGGAGTTTACAATCTAAAATGTGGTGCAGATACAAAAGGACAAGGAAAAAACATGAGTTCGGTTCAACTGAGTACACTTGGGCTTCCTTATCTGGGCTTATTTCTAATAAGAGTTTTTCCTAGGGAAAGCAGGTGTGAAGACTTTTGTTACTCATATGTAGGAGCATAACGTGTAGTTCTCCCATGAGTCAAAGCATCTCAAATGAAATAGTAATTTGGGAGCAGCCTTGTTGGAGAGCATGAAGAAACGGAGTGGTGAGATTCATGTGGACAAACAGTTCAGGATCGCCTAATGGAAGTCACACGGCCTGGTGATACTGGCTGTGCTAACTGAGCTGGCTGTGCCAGAAAGACACATTCATGGAGAGTAGGTCTACTAATGACTATTAGCCATGAGAGCTAAATGGATAGGGTTGCCAGCTCCAGGTTGGGAAATACCTGGAGATTTTTGGGGTGGAGCCTGAGGAAGGTGGGGTTTGGGGAGGGACTTCAATGCCATAGAGTCCAATTGCCAAAGCAGCCATTTTCTCCAGGGGAACTGATCTCTATTGGCTGGAGATCAGTTGTAATAGCGGGAGATCTCCAGCTACTACATGGAGGTTGGCCACCCTATAAATGGAACCTCCATGTTCAGGAGTTCTACGTTCCTGAGCCTCTGTGTATTCCAGATAGTGCCAGGGAGAGATCTGGTTAATGGTTGGCCTTTAAATTCTCAAAGAGACAGTGGGCATTTTTTTGCTTCTCTATCCTAGAAAATCTGGTACATTTTAAAATATTTTTTCCACCCTGCAGTATCTAATCTAATTAAGTCTGCAACAGCTCTTTGTCTCCATTTCAAGAAGGCTGCCAACTGCAGACTTTGGATTTTCCCATCATGTCTTGAAACAACCCTCCTCCTCTTTTGGCATTGAACCTCTAACCTTATGAAGAGTTCTGGGTACATTCAAAAACTTGCTCATTGCTTTGTGACAGTTTGGTTGGTTTTCATAAAAAGGGTGTCTGGGGAGTTCCTAGGGGAACAAAATTGCTACCCTATCGTCTGGCTTCATGTTCAGAGGCAGTATGTAAGAATTTGGGGATGAACCAAAAGGGGAACATCATACCATTCCTGTTCTGCATAAGAACTTCCCAGAAACATCAAAACAAAGGATCTGGCTGGCCACTTTTGGAAACAGGATGCTGGAATAGATGGCCTTTAGTTTGACCCAGCAAAGCAATTCCTACGGTTTGGCATTCAGCTATCAGCCCTGTGCTGTTCTGCCAGCCATCCCACAGCCTTTGATTGGCAGAAACACCTCCTCCTCCTTTCCAAACAGACTGTGAAGACACAGCTGATAAAAAGATGAATGATCAGCACTGTTCAGCTGTTGAACATTCTCTTCCTTTTCTGGTCCCCTTCGATCGCCCCTGTCTCCAGGCTCATAAATTGGCGGGCTGGAGACCTAACTGTGCCCAAGAAAGGAAGGGCAGTTTGGTGGTTAAAGAGGGGCAGGAAATGAATGGTTTCAAGGGAAACGCCACCCCTGCTGGCTAATGTAGCAAAAGCAGGGCAGTCCAGATGTTGAGATGGTGAGGATTTGACAAACACTTCAAAATCCCCCACCCCACCCAAGACATACGCCTGCCTGTTGATGATTCAGGCTGCTTTGAGACTTCCCAGCTCTCTGTCGAGGTCCCATTTTCTCACTGCCTTTTTGTTGTTTTCAGGAAGCTGGTGTGGAGCCAGAGGGATAATCCCTTTAGACAGAACTTGAAGTCTGCGCCAAACATATATCTGGCCTCATTTTGAGAGGAGGGAGGATGGTGGTACTCTTAGAGTTGTGTGGACTTGATAATGATAAATGCACCATAATGTTACAAAAAGTAATGACTACAGGACAAAAGACAAAAGTAATGACTACAGGAGAATTACACAACTTTAAGGTTGACAATGAGGAAACTGAAATTGTTTTTTTTTTAGATATTGTATTAACATTTTCAAGAAAAAACAAACAAATTATATACACATACATTCACGCAGTTTGAACTCCTTCAGGGAGTCTATTTCATCTTACATTTCAAATATCTTATACATTGTTCTTATATTCTACATTTTGGATAATAAATTCCTTCTATACTATATAGTAAATTGTATAAACTGATCCTTATATCTAACAGTCTATCCTTTTCATTTAACATAATCAAAATAACATTCCCATTTCTTTTGGGATTCTTCAGTCATCTTCTGTTTCATCAAGCTGGTCAGTCTGGCCATCACCGCAAATTCGTCCATCTTTTGTTGCCACTTGTCCAAATCTGGAATGTCCTCCTGTTTCCAGGATGCTGCCAGTCTAGCCGCCGCTGTCAGATAGCCAAATATTTCTCTATGGTTTCTGTCCAAATTATCTGGCTCAATTCCTAGCAACATAGTTTCTGGGTTCAGAGGAAATTTGATTCTTAAAACTTTCTGCATTTCTTGATGAATTTGTGTCCAAAATTTCTTAACATTCTTGCATGTCCACCACAAATGAAAATATGTTCCATCTTTGTCTTTACATTTCCAGCACCAGCAGTCATATGATTAATTCATTTTTTTAATGTCCACTGGTGTGATGTACCATCGAAAAAATTGCTTGTACCAGTTCTCATGTAGATTATTACTGGCCATGAATTTAATCGACTTTGTCCAAAGTCTTTCCCATTGCTGCAATGTTATCTCCTTTTTAAAAATTTCCATCCATTTTATCATACATTTCTTGACTTGTTCTTGCTGTGTTTCAAATTTAAGTAAGAGTTTATAAATGTCCCCCAAAATAGGATCCATATCTTTACTAATTAGATCTTCAAACTCAGTGTTCTTTCTTATCTTCCCCTGTTGAAAACAATCTTGTCGCATTTTCATAATCATTTGATTATAAGTCAGCCAGCCAATTTTTCTATTCTTCTTAATCTCATTCCACGGTTTTATTTCTTCTTGCTCATTTAACATATCTTGATATCTTACCATATCTATATTTTTCTTTTCTCCCTTGGTTAGATATGTATCTGTAGGGGACATTATTCGTGGAGGTACCGGGCTTAACCTGTTTTTGTTTCTAAGCCATGTCTTCATCAATCCATCTTTAATGACATGTTTCTCTCAAAAAATTTCTGAATTCTTTGCTTTCCATAAATAATAGTGAAATCCCTTATTCCGTGTGCTCTTTTCAATCTTCAAGTTTGTTTGATCCGGGTTCTTTATCTACTCCACAATCTATGATAATCCTGCTGCTTGGTAATAAAGCTTGATATTTGGTAGGGCAAGTCCACCTCTTTTCTTTTCGTCTTGCATAATTCTGAAGTTAATTCTTGGTTTCTTTCCTGCCCAAACGAATGTATTGATTTTTCTCTGCCACTCCCTCAGCATCTTATCCTCGATTTGTATTGGGAGCATTTGAAAGAGAAATATCAGCCTTGGTAGTAAGTTCATCTTTATAAATGCGATTCTCCCATCCACGATAAGTTGAGTTTTGCCCACCTTTTTAAATCTTGCTGTAATGTCGACCATATTTTTAGGTAATTATCTCTTAGCAAAGTATGATTTTTCCCAGTAACGTATATTCCTAGGTATCTAACCAGTTCTTCTGTAATCTTACATCCTGTTAGGATCTGTATATTCTGCTTTTCCAAGTTGTCCAGATTCTCTAAAATGATCTTTGTTTTATTTTTGTTTATTCTATATCCAG
The DNA here is from genome assembly GCF_029931775.1 of Euleptes europaea. Classification (NCBI taxonomy): domain Eukaryota; kingdom Metazoa; phylum Chordata; class Lepidosauria; order Squamata; family Sphaerodactylidae; genus Euleptes; species Euleptes europaea. Next base: position 43,862,291 of record NC_079324.1, read on the forward strand.
ATACTCGACCGTATTTCTCTATTTCTTCCATAAGATGTTCTACTGACTCTGTAGGGTTCTCCAATGTTAAAACTACGTCATCGGCATAGCATTTTAGTTTATATTACTCTCCATCAACTTTCAGTCCACCAATTTTCTCATCTTGTCTTATTCTGGTTGCTGATACTTCCAAAGCCACATTAAATAACAATGGTGATAGTGGGCATCCTTGTCTAGTGCCTTTCTTGATTTCAAATTTTTCTGAAAATTTCCCATTGAGAACCAATCTTGCTGATTGTTGCTGATAAATGCTCTGGATCCATTTAAAATATTTGTTACCGCAGTTTAATGTTTGAAAAGTCTTTAATAAAAAGTCCCATTGAATATTATCAAAAGCTTTTTGAGCATCCAGAAACACAAAAGCCGCTTTTCTTTTCTTCTGTTTTACATGTTCTATAGCATTAATGATAATGCGTACATTATCGCGCATAAATCTATTCGGGATAAAACCAGTCTGATCTGGATGCATTACTTGTCCTATTTTCTTCTTTAGTCTGTCGGCCAAAATAGAAGCAAAAATTTTATAATTCACATTTAACAAAGATATGGGTGTGTAAGAAGCTGGTCTTTGAGGATCAAACCCTCCTAACTACTTGTAGGATGAGGCAAAGGATGATGCTCACCCAGGGCAGTTTATGTGGGCTCCATGTGTGAATGATATGGCTCAAAACCATGGAATTAGTAAAAACATGCAGTTGGTGAACTTTTGCAGTGGGCCTGGCCAAGCTCTGGGCTCTGCCCAGGTGCTCTCCCCAGGTGCTAGGACTTTTTATTCTGATCCTAGTGCAGGCATGTTTTTAGAGAGGGGAGACTTCAAGCTTGCAGTATGTCCAGAAAGGTTTTTATCAGTTGGGGCTGAATGGTGTAGAAGAATTTTGCTGAGGACAGAGTCATTGCAAAGAGGCCATGTCCTGGCTATTGGGTCTGTACACAAGCTGTGTGTACAGAACCAACCAGAAATCTGCTGACCTGTCTTGCTGGGTTTCCATCTTCTTTTGTTCAAGTCTTTCCTTTGCTCTCCAAATAAGAGTTAGCTTGAGGCTCATTGCTTGAAGCCAAAGTGTAACAGGCAAAGGATCACAGCCAGGGTCACCAGCTTTCTGAAGAAAAGGAAAAGCCCTGTCCCTTTAACAGAAGCTTAATTGGATCTTATTTACAAGGTCATGTTGTTTGCCTCCATGCCATGCGAAGCTTCAGCTGCCCAATTCCACACTTCAGTCTTCTATTAAAACGGACAGGATATTTTTTCTCCAGGCCAGCTGGCAACCCGACTAGCCCTCTTCATTCTGAAATTCTGATGGATCAGCAGTGACACTGAGCTCAAGAGGCCAGTGGAGGCCAAACTACATCACTGCCAGTGAAGGGACCTCAAAGAGCACCTCCCCCACCCAATGCCATCACTGTCTTGGTCTCAGCATGCATAAGGAGCAACCACCACTGGGTTTGCTTGCAGGACTTAACTGGGACCAGTCTCAGCTGCAGCACTTCTTTCCACTGCCAGGGCTCAATCACAGAACAGGATAGTTGCAGCTTCATAAGTTAAGCTCTGTCAGAGACTGTCCTGGAAAACAATTTAGAAACTTGGTGCAAAATGCAGCTTCCTCCCTTGTTTTCAGGGTGCAGGGTTGGGATTCAGTCCATTTTACAGCAGCTGCACTGCCTACTCATCCACTTTTTGGCTGAGTTTAAGACACTGGTGTCAGCCTTTAAACCTTTTCACCACCTAGGACCCACATACCTGAAGAACTGCCTCTCTCCATAGCAGCCCATGTGTGAGAATTGCCAAGTCCTGGAGATTTGGGGGGAGTTTCCCCCAAAACTCACAGCAACCAAGCAGCCAGGCAGTAAACTCATCTCTTTTACATGAATGGAGAGTCAGGAAAAAAAAAACCAAAGAAGGGTACGGTTTAAAGGGACAGAATATCACATTCCTGTAAGTTGCCAAGTCAAATTTTTGCCTTTAAGAAACAGGGCCTTTTCAGAGGTTGCACCTGCCTTATTGGAATCAGGACCCCTTATTGGAATCAGACAGGCAACTCTGCTATTTATCCAGAAAATTTATTGTATATGGCCATTGGCCATCACAAATAGCTAAAACACAGTAATACAGCAAACAGTAATACATAACTCTGCTATTTCGTATTCTTAAAGGTTGTAAGGCCTTACTTTTTAAGCAAACTTTTAATATGTGGAGAGATGTAATACTTATTGCAGGTGGTTCTGTACTGTTTTTGGCATTGCTTTTGGAAATATCAATGTTTACTTATTATACTGTTGAACTTTTATTGGAATGTATTGCTTATTTGGCTGTCAGCTGCCCCGAGTGCACAGTTAATACAAGAGACAAATCCCTGCACAAATACATGCAAAAGGGTAGCTCCTTTCCAGAAAACACTTGCTGCGAGAACATGAACAACTTGCTGCCCGGCAGTTCTTGTACACTGCAGAGGATTCTGAGACATGAGCTATAGTGCGCACATTTCTCAAGGGCCTCCAGCCAGACTTGCTTGGCTTTACTGCCAACCCATGCCTGCTGAGAACACCAGTCAGAACACACCCAAAGCTCACCGGCACCTGTAGAGAAGATTGGGTGTGGTGAGCCAGCTGTTTTTCAGGGAAGCCCAACGTTCTTCCCAACGTGCAAACCCCTACTAAGTTTCCAAATAACTGTGGTTACCCAGAACACGGTTGAAAAAACCACTGGAATAGAGCCAAGTAGCCCTGAGCAAGGGCAAAATATATTTTCCTTACCACTGAGTAACCAGGGAGGTTCCCTGCAAACCAGAAACTAGGAGGAAACACTTCTGGATCAGCAGGTAGAGTTTCCAGGCGGGCTTGCCTTATCTAGAAATTAAGTGCTGATTTTCCTGAGATTAATGGTACAGCTGCACACAGCGTTGATGCCAAAAAAAATAATCATGTGAAATTTTCCAAAAAGGAACACAAGAGTGCTGAATGGGATGGATGCATTTCTGAGCACTCTAATCCAATGATGATATAGAATTCGTGACTCTGACCCCCCCCAAGCAAAAAAGCTGCTCATGTTGCAGAGTAAATGAGCCTCACGTCATTACATCATCTGATGAACCTTCCAGGAACACCTCCAAAAAACAGCACTCAGCCCAGGCAAAGAAGGACCTACTCCCACCACAATGATCTCTGCTCCCTCTTTTCAGGCTGTAGAACAGTCCCAAGGTTTCCTTCTAAGGCAGGGGTGGGGAACGTCAGGCCCGGGGGTCGTATAAGGCCCGTGGAATCATTTGTTCTGGCCCTTCATGGGTCCTGGCAGATCTCTAGCTCAGAAGGATGCTGCCCTGCCTGAATCTCTTGGGCCCAGCTGGGAACAGCAGAGCTCAAAAGTGAGTCGCTCTGTGTGGCAGACACTCGGAGCCGTCTCCAGTCGTGCCTCTTGGCTAAATGTTAGACCAAATATAGCAGGCTAATTTTTAAGTTGATAATTTTGTATGGCCCGTGAATGCTGTTATAAATATCCAGATGGTCCTTGGCAGAAAAAAGGTCCCCCACCCCTGTTCTAAGGAGAGGGAACAAAAATTCACAATGTTCATAGACTGTCAAGCAGGAGTAAGAAAGTATGAGGAAACAACACTCCATTCGGCTTGCTTTGCTCTCATGGATTACATATGTGCAGCTCCCATAAAGGATCTTGGATCAGATCCTGAAAAGTAATTTAGTTATTGCAGGAAAAAATATTGTTGCAGCTGCTGACTGACCATTCCTTGGTTAGGTTAATGACTTAGAATGGTCAGCTGACATCTCCTCAATGGGTGCTAATTGTTAGAACAGGGGTCCCCAATCTTGCTGAGCAGGTGGGCACTTTTAGGATTTTGTACACAAGGAATGGGTGCCACCACAGAATGGCTTCCATGGAGGGGCTGGGGGACAATCAGAAAACAAGCCATACTGGGCCCCATCACAAGCTGCAAGTCAAGCATCCTCCTATTATGAAGTTAGTTGTTCTTGGCTTCTCGTGCTCCTGGGATACGTTCTTTGTTTTGTGGAAGAAGCATATTGGCACCAGGAAACCCATTGGTGGGCACCATGGTACACATGGGTGCCACACTGGAGATCCCCTCGCAGTTAGGTGATAGTCCCGATAGCTTTGTTCAATATTCATAAGAGTTTGTAGAAAGAGACCCCTCCCAGATGAAACAAAGGGGCCTATGTGCATGGTGAAACAGTAGTTTTTGAGTCTGAAACAGAGAAGCACAAAGAGAGCAGTGAGTTGGCTGGAGCACCTGGAAAGCAAGTTATCTCTCTCCCTGGGGATCTGATCTGGGGCAGCAGATGTGTTATCTTATTGGAGTGCCTCTTTTCTACTAGTATAATTGCAAATGAAGCAAATATTCCAAAATGTCCTCTGTCTCCAATGCTCTCCTCTCCAAAGGGAATCAACGAAGACCGTGCTGGCCCTGGAAATTCTCACCGTTCAGAAAAGTGGAGAGTCCATAACAATACAAAGCTGCCTTATGCCAAGCCAGGCTACTCATCCACCTAGCACAGTAAGGTCACAAAGCAAAGGGAGTCCAGTGGCACCTTGAAGACTAACATTTTATTCCAGCACAAGCTTTTGTGGACAAGACTCCACTTTTTCTTCAGAAACTAGAACTGGATCCTTAGAACAGAAAGCAATATCTGCTTTAATGGGAGATGCCAGGGACTGGACTTGAGCTATGCATGTGTGCCACTGCCTGTGCACACGAGAAGTTTAACATTATCCATAGCATGTCTTATGCACTTAGAGAATCTCATCCTCAAGAGCACCTATTCAGTAGTGATGGGTCCAACATTTCACAGCCCAATGCTGAATATATGAGCTGCAGCAGTTCCCTGACCTGATCACCATGAGAACTGCAAGATCTTCAGAGGGATATGAACTGCGCTGCCACCAAGGAGAACTGTAAGGTGTACTGAAGTGATGGGGCGTAGTGATGCTTAGTGTTGCTGCCCTCTGGTGGTTAATCTTCATTATTTTTTTAAAACGCTAGCTCAAATTGCTTTTTGCACAATCAAGGAAAGCATCTCCCATATTTTACCCTCACAGGCCCTGATTCAGGCCTAATGGTGTAATATTCTTGGAATCTAAAAGAGATCACTAATGGTGGAGCAAATTCCATGGAACAATCACCTAGAAATTCTGAGAGCTGAATGTGTGTCCTAGAATGTCTCCCAGGATCTTTGTAACACATGAAGTCCGCCTAGCAACAGCAGAACCCTATGGAACCTTAAAGAGTTCCACAGAGCTTGTAAAACAGAGCTGTTCCCCTGGGCCTACATCTGAGGGCAGCCGCGGATGTCATCTATGCTGGCCTCCTTACCTCCCCACCTCCAATTTGTAGTTGAGTTATGATCCATGGAGGAATGTCTGGCTGCAAGATTCCTCAGCGGAAACTACTTTTATTGCGCCATCTGTTGTTTTTAGCATGATTTATGATTGTTTTTATCATTTTAATGGAATGATTCGTTATTATGCCTGTAGGCTAGCTTTAAATGTTGTTACCCGCCCTGAGCCTGGCTTCAGCTGCGGAGGGCGAGATATATAAATCTAAGAAGAAGAAGATGATGAATATACTGAGTAATGCCATTGGTCAAGCAAGGTCAGTATTGTTTACTCTGATTGGATGCGGCTCTCCAGGATCTCAGGGATCCTTTCACATGACCTACTACCTGTTCTTTTTAAACAGGAGATGCCAGGACTGAAACTGGGAACCTGGTAGTAAGTGAAGCCTCCACACAGGAATCAAAGCATTTCTACATAAAATTGTTCAATTGGGATATTCTGCCTGAGAAAAAAGGCATTGGATGAATTTTAGGCCATAGACAAATGAGAGACAAATGGACACCTGGAGTTACCTCATACCCTCACTGTCCCAAGTGGTGTTGAATGGCTCTGGGGTTCTTTCACTGAGCCATTTCTTTAGGCAGTTCTGATACAAGTTGGTATCTGTGAGTGCCACCTCTTTCTGCTAGGGCACTGTACTTTTAACAACTGCAGAAGCTCATCAGGTGAACTTTCCATCACCGCATCTCAATTTCTGGGGAAAAGCTTCTCCTGTCAATTTTCTGTCAAAGGCCAACTTTCCCACTTGAATAAGATCTGCTTCTACTAGACTGATCTAGGGGGGTTTCAGTGATTTGTATTTTAACCAGAAAGAACACTTGCCCTTTTAGCCATGCCTAAAGTCTACAACTTAAAATATTTACAGAAATAAATAAATGCTTACATTAGAATTTGAATGATGGCTGTGGTGTGCTTTTTCAGTGTAAATCTTACAGAACTCAGTGTTCCTTCCTTCTGAATAAATATGTTCATCATTCCCCAAATATTTTTGTTCTGGTTCCATGGTAGTTATCTTGGTTGTGGGGAACAAGACACTGGACTAGATAGCTCTTTGGTCTTATCTTTCAGGGCTGTTCTCATGATCTTTCCATTAAAAGACTTTGCCGATGGAACGATTATGAACCAGTGAAGTTTTCAAACCGACAGTAAAAAACAAAATAGAACTCTATAGTCTCACCTCACAAACCTATCCTTATGTTTAGGATATGGACAGCCTGACTCCAACCATCTTTATCAGAAGCAAGCAGATTTGCCAACAGCCTGGGGAGTGGTAAAAGTCCTGTCCCTTTAATAGAAGATCATCAACAGATAATGCCATTTACCTCCACACCATTTCCACACATTAGCCTCTGTTAAAGGGACATTTTTTTCAGGCCTACTGACAACCCTAGAAGTAAGTCCCACTATGCTTACTGAAGCCGATTCCTTGATAAGCATGCATCGCCAGAATCTTGCAACTTTTAATTTTTAGTTGAAACTAATATTCATTTGGTTGGTTTTTATTTTATGAGGACTAAAAATGAAGCAAGTGTAAGTTGACATTTAAAATATCAACATAAATAATTTGGAACAGCTCTGTTCTGCAGCCTTTCTTTTGGACAGAATGTAAATCTCCCACAGTCTCTCTAATTAAAACTATTTTTAATTTCTTTACTTTTATGAGGAGAAAAAGGATCATAAGCCTTTCTGAACCGGCAAGCTCAAGAGCAATAGGGCTTGAACATATCAGGCCAAAATCCTTTACAAGATAATCTCTGGACTTTTTTCTGGCAATGCTTTTCAGATGTGCATATTGGGAAGATTCACCTGCAGCATTGTATTTTTGGCATGAAGCTCTAAAGACGCAAGCAAAGTTGCACTTCAACAAAGCTTAATGGGATATTATTTTCAAGGTGATGTTATTTATCTCCATGTCATGAAAAGTTTCAGCTGCTCATTTCCACAATTAGGATAGGACCTTTTCCTCCAGACCTCTTGGATACCACAGATCCAAGTCCCGTCTATGAAAAGGTGGCAAATGCAGCCCTTTGTCAGAGACTAGGATGTGGGGGAGGGGCACTTGCCACATGTAGAAGATAGAGATGAAGTCTTTATGGAAAGGGCCAAATTTGCTGAGTCTTCATAGGTCCAAGGCCAAGCGTGCAGGGTGAAAGTAACCCAACATCCCGGAGGGATAGGATTGCTAAGCTGGGGTGGTGGTGGGGAATTCAGGCAGCTCCGAAACAATGAACTCTATCCAAGTTAGTCAGGAAGGAAAAGATATCAAAAGCATCATTCCAAAAGTGTCTGGGAACAGTAATGGGGAGAGCCACATTATAAATGCACAAAATGTTGGAGAGGATGATGAAATTGGTAGATAAAGAAGTTGGAAAGAGGTGCCATGATGCAAATACACCAGTGGTTGGAAATTCTTCCAGACCTGTGACTCACATTTTATTTCAGTGTTCAGCATGGAAGCTGGTATTACTTTCTTCCCTATCTCTTTTTTCCTTTGAAGCTTTCCATTGTTTTTGTTCTCATGCAACCACATCAGATCTTTTGCGCCAGCTGCTGGTGTGCAGGCGCCCAAGGGCAACAATGTTGGATTTCTTCACTTCTATCCAAGGCCAGCTGTTTCATCTGGCAGGGTGAGACAACCCACCTCTGTCAGCAGATTTGGGGATGACAATAAAATGGCAACAAATTGTCAGGGTTTTTTTTTTAGTTTAGTGCTCTATATTTATTATCCTAGGATTCTCTGCTTGGATTTTCTGCTTCAGGCACTAAATAGTTTGGGTTACCTTTACCCTGTATGTGCTACTACCACATTCTTAGTTAAACACTCTCATGGTGGCTGTTATGACATGTTAGGACATCATAGGCTGTGTATTCTGTGTTGTTGTTTCCAACAAAGGTTAATGCCAGTCACTAGCCTGAGCATCTTGTGCTGGTAGGGCTACTCTGGAACATTTAGCATGATGTCTGGGGCCTTACTTCTTTCATATCCAAATGGACACTCACATCTTCTAGAAAGGATTGTTGGCTGCCATCATTTTGTAAACCTTTCTCCATTTGCTTTCTTGCTTGGTTTGCTCTTTCTAAAGACCCAACCAATCAAGAAAACCTCATAGGGCTCAACTGGAACTTGGGCTATGGAACTTGGCAGGGTCTACACAAACCTCTCTAGATTTCCAAAGCTGGAACAAACTGCTTAAGTTCCTTGGAATAATGAGCAACTATGTTTGCATTTTAAACAAAACATTTACAAGCATATAAAAACTAAATATTTGAGGTTGCAATATGCCAAAACTCTGAGTCACTGGAAGACTGCAAGATTTCTCCCAAACCCTAAATGGGGAAATGGTTTGGGCAGAAGATAGAAGGTGGCATTTGCTATTAAGAGCCTGTTTGTCTGTGATTAACTGCAGAGTTCAAATGGCCACACATAGTTGTTCTGCTGGTGTGTGTATCACGTACAAGTATACAGGGATCTTGGCTGTTATAACCAAGCATTCATGTGCAAGAGGGCAAAGGACAGCCATAGACTGAACATCACAGGGATCAGAAGTGACCCAAGTGTTTTGCGTGATCCAATCTAGGTCCATGAGACCCAAATCCTTTTGCAAAGGTTTAGACCACTTGGAAAGGCACCTGATTTATCGTGATGGAATGTATGCTGGATATGATTAATTTCAAGAGTCCTGCATCAGAGCACACGCTTTGCCCCGGGCTCTCACAACCAGAGGAAAGATCAATAGATTAAGACTCCCCAGATGCTCGTCATAAATCCTCCTCTTCACTCAACACCCTTCCTTTCCCAATTCTTATCCAGCACCTTGCATGAGGAAAGGCTCATTTCAAGGACTGTGCTGGCAGCAGTGATTGAGTTGACTTGCTAAGAGGCGCATGGGAGGAAACTTCCCCCTTTCCCCCATATATTAAGGCTCTACGCGTAGTGATAGTAAATGTCCCAGTCAGATCTTCCACTTCTTGTTTCAGCACTGTGAAACACTGACATGCAGTACAGCAGCTAAAAGCGCATGAAAGATATCTTCTGTTTTCTACCCCGAGATTTCTCACAGATCATTACTTCCAAGGGTAGTGGTGGTGAGAGTGTTTTAGCATTGCAGCACATCCAGGTTGGTACTTTTCTTCTATAATTTTTAGGGGAGTAGACTAATAGAATATCATAAATTGTGGTGGAATTAAGCAGTTGTTATGGGCTCAGTATTGGGTGTTGAACTATTAAGGGACTTTAGATTGAGTCAGATCATTTGTCTACCAGAGTCAAGATTGTATACTCTGATCAGCAGCAACAATACAAGGTTTCAGATAGAAGTACTTCATATCACCAGCTCCCCAGTCCTTTTAGAAGTGATTTTATTATTTAACTAGAAGCTATTTTGTTAATATAAATGTAAAATTGTTGTTGAATTGAGTTTTCTGTGATTGTATAAGCAGCCCTGAGCCCAGCTTTTACCAGGGGAGGGTGGGGTATAATTTGAATCAAATAAATTAATTAACTGGAGATGCAAGGGATTGAAGCTGGGAACTTTTGAATGCAAAGCAGATGCTCTACCCTTGAACCACACCTCCTCCTCGTGTTTAGTCTGGAATGCACATAATTTGTCCACTCAGTTTTAACAGAGAATTCAGATGAAGTTGCTGTTCCATAGCATGCCTGTATCTTCCCTGTTATCATCTCATCCTACCTCAGCTGAATTTTTTAAAAAAATGCAAATGCAGCACCAGCCTATCCCACGCCAATAATCAACGTGCTTTTGAGAATTCTGTTTTGGTGGCACTGCTGCTGGATGAACACAGGGTCTGACTCCCCGACATCTCCAGTTAAAGGGACAAGACAAGTAGGTGATGTGAAAGAGCCCTGCCTGAGCCCTGGAGAGCCACTGCTGGTCTGAGTAGGCAATACTGACTTTGATGGAGCAAGGGTCTGATTCAGTATAAGGCAGCTTCATATGTTCATGTATGCATCAGTGCAAGCACAAGCTCCTGTTACGACTATCTTCGTCAGTTAAAATAAAGTATATGTTGTCACATATAAAGATAATTAGGCGTAAAATTAGTCTGCTGCTGTGTAATGCGGCACGGTCTCTCAACAAGGACTCTTGCAGCAGAACCTTGGTCTCTTACTCTTTGTGCCACCAGAGGAGGGAGCTACTCCCTCTCTGAGGGCTGCCTACCAGCCTGGAGAAGAAAACATCCTGTCCTTTTAATAGAAGTGTAATATATGAAAATGGGCAGTTGAAAGCTTTTCAGGGCCTGAAGTAAATAATGTGTGTGTGTGTAAAGTGCCGTCAAGTCGCAGCCGACTTATGGCGACCCCATTTTAGGGTTTTCATGGCAAGACACTAACAGAGGTGGTTTACCAGTGCCTTCCTCTGCACAGCAACCCTGGTATTCCTTGGGCTGACCCTGCTTAGTTTCTGAGATCTGACGGCTAGCCTGGGCCATCCAGGTCAGGGTGAAGTAAATAACATCACCTAGTAAACAGCATCCCATTAAACCTCTATTAAAGGGCAAAGACGTTTTTCCCCAGTCTAGTTGGTAACCCTTGCTCTGATATGCAAGCAACTTGTGCCAGTCATCACTAGAACCCTTCAATTCATAAAAAGTCCCCCAAGATTTCTAAGGTTGAGTGAAGTTTAAGTAGCGCCTGTGTGGAAGCCATCCATGGAAAGGAATGTGCTGGACTAGTTAACTAGGCATTGCCCCTCAAAGTGATATACAGCTTTGAGTAATATGTCTTGAAAGATTAAGGTCCATTAAACTAAACAACAGTGAAGCAAGAGTAGTTCCCTTGGCTGACAATCATCCTAGCTGGGGTAGTTGCTGGTAGAACAGTCTCAGCACACCACACTTTGCCTTGAGCATAGTGCTGCTATTGGTCTCTGCTTCCCTTGGTGATAGGGTCCTCTGACCTTTTCCTGTTATCTGGTTTGCATGATCTCTCTCCTAGATCCAGGAGCACATAGGAAGTTTTTGGGAGATTGTTTCCTTGAGCACAACACCGCAGCACATTTCAGAATGTACTACTGGAGGACTGCAGCTTGGCCCCTTGGCCTCTGGCATCCCACAAGGTTCCATCTTGTCTCCCAAGCTTTTTAACATCTACATGAAGGCATCCCGATTTGGGTTGAGTTAGCACCATTATGTGGCTCCATCTCACGGGAAACAAAAAAAAATGGTCCTGAAAAATCCTCAAAATATTCGGGATTTATCAGAAAGTTTGGGAGCAAGCATTTGCAGGCTCACGGGGATTGTTTTTTCTTTTCTGTTTTTCCATGGGGGGGGTGTTCTATGGGCTTGCTAGGATGCTTGTGTCAGTTTCAAGGTGTGTTTTTTCCCGCTTTGCCAGAGCTGCTTTGTGTTCCCTTTGCAGTTTTCACAGTGTTGCTCAGTGTTTGGATTTTTTCTGCTGTGAATTCACAATGGTCTGTTGATCTTGCACTGCCACAGTGGCACTGGGTTCTGCTGGGAACTGGGTTCTGTTGGGCTTGCAAAATCCCCCTTTGCTTGGATTTGTTCTGCTGTCTCTGATTCTCTGGATTCACATTAGTCAAATACAAATACAAAAACCTTTAATGGCATAAATACGGTATTTCTATTTAAAATTCCTAAAACAGTAGGTAGTAAAGCTAAAATATATCTACATCCAGTGCAGCATGTAAATTGCAGGGTACCATTTAGTGCGGCATGCTTAGCGAGGTTACAAGGAATCTAGCTACCACCCAAGTTACATGCGGGTTGCCATCGTTTAGTAGATATTGTACAAGCCCTGTGTCAGTTTGAGCTCGGCTGTTGATTAAGAGGGGTACTATATATTTCTCTCTGGCTGAGGTATGGAGTTTGCAGTGCAGGAGGATGTGGACAGCTGATTCTGGTTGTTTTTTGGCACATGAACAAAGTCTCTCTTCATAGGGGATGTTTGAGTACCTGCCTCTTGTAACTGCAGACGGTAACAGGTTTAGCCAACTTAAACTGTCGTCTTAGAGGGGGGGAGATAAGGGAGGAAAAATAATTTGGCAAGCTGCCTCTTTCTGGGTTAATCCCAAAGTGTAGTGGGGAGTATATTCTCCGGGCCATAGACCGTAACTTCTGTCCTTCAATATCAACGATCCTTTGTTCAAGCAATCTATAAGCTTGCTGTTCATTTAGAAGGAGCAGAGATTCGACTTCCGGATTGGGGGGGAATCGCCGTGGCTGCGCAACAGATCGCACGCCGGCTTGAATGCTGCCAGGGGCAGGGAAACCGCCCCCCCAACACCTGGCAAGCGGCACCCCTTGAATAAGAGGGGATGCTGGACAGGACGCCAGTGAGCTCCCCGTCCTAGGAGCGGCCGTTGCTGCAGAAGCGGCAGCGATCGCTCAGACGGGTGAGCCGAGGAGCGGGCGCCATTACAGTTCAGGCAGCCAGGAAGAGCGGTGGGGAGACCCCGATTTAAAAACAGCAAGTGTCTTTTTTCATTATATTAAAGCTTACCAAATATCATGACTGAGGTGTCTGACAGCTATTGACTTAAAGAAAAAAGTACTCTGGACTTATCTATAACTCTCTAATGTGCTTTAAATTGAAATTTGGCTTTTTGCCAGCTGTGGCGCACTTGAATTTCAATCTTGCCAGCTTAAGCAACCATCTTACCACTTTAACTGAGCCTTTTGTAGTGAATAATAGCTGGCAAGAGGCAGCAAACTAAAGAAGATGTTGTGCTAAAGTGCTCTCTAAGGTCTGGATTACAAACCAAGTCTGATTTCCAGTTTTTATGTAAACTTTAAACTGATGTTCTAAGCAACAAGTGCCACACACCCCCTGTGGATTACAAACTACAGCCAACACAGGCCTTTTGGAATGGGAGACAAAGATAAAGATACAGAAAAACACCCGAAAGGACTCATTAAAGATCCTAAACAGCTTCAGATTCAGCAAACTTTGCCATTCCAGAGAAGAGCATCTGTATCCAGTATACCTGCTCCACTAACCACCTCACCAGTTCTGACAGGGACATCTGTGGCTGCAAAGATGAATCCTAAAAAAAAACCTGAGGTCACCCTGAACTCTTTACACGAACTGATGACCAAAACACTTCAGGAGGTGACAGCAGTAAAACAAGAATTGGCTCAAAATACAGTGGCTATTTGACAAAATACAGTGGCTACTGGACAAAATACAGCTGCCATCTCTGCTTTGAAAGATAGTATCTCAGCTTTGACAGTCTGACAGGACAAGATGGAGGCCAAACTCCAGAAACACTCACAGGATAATAAAGACACCAGAAAAAGGGTTGATGCTTTGGAAATGTCAATGAAAGCAAGCCAAAAGAGAGAGGAAAACGTGATGACTACTCTGAAATGCTGGAACTAAAAATAAAGGAAAACTGCATTCGTATACGCGGCCTCAAAGAAAAATCAGAAGGGAAAGATTTAAAAAACTTTTTTAAAGTATTGCTGGCTGATTTTCTCCAGGAAGATGAAACAATTGTGGAAGGAATGATCATAACAGCTTACAGGATTAACTCTGCTTATGCAACAAAAAATAGTGTTCCAAGGGACTGTTTAATCCAACTTTTTTCCAGAAGCTACCGGGATCTGATCCTGAATAAACATTACTCAAATCCACTCACAATAGAAGGTACACCGGTGAGGTTAATGAAAGAGATTCCTGGAAGACTACTCAGGAAAAGAAAGGATTTTTCAGAAATTGTGGAACGGTTGAGATTCAATGGGATTCAACATAGATGGGAATTTCCACAAGGTATATCTTTTCTCTTCAAGACCAAAAGATTCAAGATCACAGATACGACCAAGGCTGAACAATTGTTAAGAAGATATGACAGAGATCTTCCTAAACCAGCACGTCGTCCATCCAAAGATATTCCTGAAGAACACAAGGCGGCAGAAGCAAGCGGAGGGCTAAAGCTACCAGAAACAACTGAGGAGGACTCACAGTCAGATGATGGCTGAACTATTAAAAATGATACCAAAAGTGGTAATGGGGGGGTGGGAGGGGGGTTACAGTTAAACAAGGGTTAATGACATGGGATTAATTGAACGTTAATATGTTACAAGTACTGTCATGGAATGTTAATGGTTTGAATTCTCCCAACAAAAGGAAGAAGATATTTTACCATTTACAAAAATCTAAGGCCAATATCTTTTGTTTACAGGAAACTCATATTTTACGAAAGGACATTATAAGATTGGAACAATCAAAATTGGGTAAACTTTTTACCTCATGTAATGAAAAGAAAAAAATTAATGGAATTGCTATGTATGTTCCTTTGATATTAGAACCTAAGATTATATACAAAGATAAAGAAGGGAGGATCCTGTTGATAGAAATTGTAAGTGGTTTTCAAAAGATATTGTTAGTGGGTATTTATGCACCTAATACAAACCAAAAAATATTCTATAATAATTTGGCATCAATATTAGCTGAATATGCTAAAGAAAAAATGATTTGGATGGGAGATTTTAACAGAGTGATGGAACCAGAGTTGGACAGATCCACAAAAAAAGGGGGGGGGAATTGTGAGGGTAAATTACCTGGTAATTTTAATTATCTTATAGATCGATGGGAAATGTTTGATATATGGAGATTGGTAAACGGTAATAAAAAGGGATATACTTATTTTTCATCTAGATATCTCACTCATTCAAGAATAGATATCTTATGGCTCTCTAAAGGAATTATAAACCTATCTGAAAATCCGGAGATCCTACCCAAGGTATTATCAGATCATAATACTGTTTCAATTAGAATTAAGATAGGCGACAAGAGAAATAAACCATAGTCTATAAATGAATTTTTATTAAAAAATAAAAAATAGTAGATAAATTAAAAATAGACTTACAAAATTATTTTTCAGAGAATGTAGATAAGGAAATTTCAGATGAAGTAGTATGGGATGCCGGTAAAGCAGTATTCAGAGGACTTTTGATTCAGCAAAATACAAGATGGTATAAAGAGAGGGAGGCACAAAAGAGAAGGATGTTAGAAGAAATTAAATTGAGAGAAAGACAGCTAAGAAAATTACAAGATAAATCACTCAAACAAGAACAGATAGATAAGTTTAAAAAGTTACAATATCAATATGAATTTTTAATAACTTCAGAAATTGAGAAAAAAATATTGTTTAACAGACAGATTTTTTGGACATGTCAATAAACCGAGTAAACTATTAGCTTGGCAGCTGAAAAGTAAAGAGAAGAAATTGCCAATATTAAAAATTAAGAAAGAGGGTAAAATAACAACAGACAAACAAAAATTATGGAAACTTTTATAGATTATTATTCAAGTTTATATAGTCAAAATTTTGTTTCAGAAAAGGAAATGGATGTTTATTTGAATCGATTTGATTGGGAGGGAATATCGCAAGAGAATAGGGAATTATTGGATTTTACAATAACTATGGAGGAATTAAAAAACGCTGTAGGTAAAAGTAAATTAAATAAATCTCCAGGAGCGGATGGATTCAAAGCATTTTATTACAAAACATTTATAGAACAACTATCTCCACATTTACTGAAGGTGAAGAACAATTGCTTGCAGAATGGATCCATACCACAAACCTGGAAATAAGCAAATATAGTATTAATACCAAAACCAAACTCGGATTTATTGGATGTCAAAAATTACAGGCCTATCTCATTATTGAATAACGATTATAAACCTTTTGTAACTAAACTATTATAAACTTTTTGTAACTATTATAGCAACTAGATTAAAAATAGCATTAAACCAGATTATACATGAGGATCAAACTGGATTTCTCCCAGGTAGACTGATTAGCCAAAATGTTAGAATGCAGAATCTGTCACTACTCCTATAGCAATGATATTTTTAGATGCAGAAAAAGCGTTTGATAATGTAAATTGGAAATTTATGAAAAAAATATTAGAGTATATGGGTTTTGGAGAAAACTTTAAGTCAACTATTGGAAATATTTACACTTATCAATAAGCTAGGTTGTTGATCAATGGTATTTTAACATCACAATTTGAAATTCAAAAGGGCACCAGACAAGGTTGCCCTCTTTCACCGCTGTTGTTTATTTTAGTGTTAGAGGTTTTACTGAAAAAGATTAGATATACTCCAGATATAATAGGATTTCAATTTAGGAGAAATCATATTAAAGTTAAAGCTTATGCAGATGATCTAGTGTGCTTTTTGACTGATCCTATTAATCAAATTTATAACTGGAATAAAACGGTGGAGGTTTATGGAAAACTGGCATGATTTAAGATAAATAAAAATAAAACTAAATTATTGGTTAAAATATGACTCTTTTGCAGCAGCAAGACATAAAAAAGCTGGCTTTTCTATTGAACATAAAATAAAATATTTGGGTATATGGTTAACCTCAAACAATCTTAATTTATTTAAAAACAATTATATTAAGCTATGGCAACAAATTATTATAGACTTAAAAAATTGGGGAAAATACCCTTATCGCTATGGGGTAGAATTTCAGTAATTAAAATGATAGTATTACCTAAGATTCTTTTTTTGTTTCAAAATTTACCATTTATAAAGGGGGTTCAAATATTTAAAATTTGGAAAAAAGATATCTTAAATTTCCTATGGGGTAAAGAAAGACACAGAATGTCATATAATAATTTAATTAAATTAAAAGAAACAGGAGGTCTGGGGTTACCAGATTTGAGAATGTATTATGAAGCATCCTGTTTTGTATGGTTAAAGACCTGGATTTTGTTAGAAAACCCCAAAATATTAGAAATAGAAGGTTTTAACTTATGTTTTGGATGGCATGCATATTTATGGTATGAAAAAGATAAGGTAAACAAAGATTTTAATTTTCATATTATTAGATTTGGCTTATTTCAAATATGGAAAAAATATAAAAGGTTTTGGAAAATAAAACACCGGGATGGATTAATCCAGTAGAAGCATTTATGAAGAGAGGGACACAACTAAATTTAGATATAGATATTTATAGAGAAATTATGGACTGTAAAGAAGGAGATTGGGTTCTAAGAAGTAGAGAAGAACTTAAAATTAAAGACTGGTTTATGTATTATAAACTAAAAGATATTTTTAATAAAGATAAGTTAGTTGGATTTAATAAAAATAAATCTAAATTAGAAAATATATTAATTAGGGGTAATAAAGGATTGATAGGTAGGATATATAGATTATTAATTGAAGCAAATTTAGAGCAAGAAAGGATTAAACCAGTAATGGTGAAATGGATGAAAGAGCTAGAATATAATATTGATTTGGAGATATGGGAAAATTTATGGAAGAAAGAATTTAAATTTACAATCACTAACGAAATTAGAGAGAACCTATATAAAATGTTTTATAGATGGTATATAACTCCTGTGATGATAAGTAAAATGAAAAAAGGATATATGGATTTATGCTGGAAATGTGGTAAGGAAAGAGGAACATTTATGCATGCATGGTGGATATGTAAAAAAAATAATTTTGGGGGGGGAAAAGTAATAAGAGAAACTAATAATTTGATTAATATTAGAGTAAAAAGGAATCCCGCATTTTGCTTATTGGGGATTCCGCAAGAAAAAATGGATAAAAATGATAGCGTCATATGTCAATACAGTTTTGCTGCTGCAAGAATTATAATAGCTAAAGTTTGGAAGCAAGTAAATAAACCTTCAATTATTGACTGGAGAAATTATGGATGTATATGAGGGTGGCCAAACTAACAGAATTCCTACATGGAAAAGGTATGGAAGAATTTAAAATACATGGGCGAAGGCCATCACATATTGGGATAAACTGGCGAAAATTGACTTTACTATTTTAGTTAATGAGTTATAGTAACAAGATTTATACTTTTATGTTAATGTCAACATTGTAATCTTTAAACTGTTCAGACACTTCTCCGGAAGTCTGGTGATGGGTCACTTTTTATGGTGGGTGGTGGGGTGAAAGGGTATTTTTGAACTTTGACTGTATTAAGTAGTTTAAATAATTGATACTCTTTTGCATTTTTTCTTTTTTATTATTGTATATGTTTGTCTTATTTTATGTTTTATATTTTATGTTATAAAAATAAAAAAATTATAAAAAAAGAAGGAGCAGAGATTCAAAGGGTACTCCCATGGACTTAATTTTTGTTAGGATTCCTTCTCTCCAGGTAGAGTGGTAACTGTCGGAGAGGAGACACCAAATCAGCCCTAATTCTGAGGCTCGGAAATGTAATTGCAACCCAAACTTGACTGTGCATAGCCATATTCTGGTTTCCAGAAGATTTAAGCCCAGCTCAAGACAGAGGGTATGATATGCCACACAGTTGGAAATGCCTAATAGGAGTCTTGCAAAGGTTGCTTGGCATTTTTCGATGCTTTGGGCGCTGTCACCCATACAGGTGCTCCGTATAGGAACTGAGGAAGTAGTTTGGCCTTTAGAATACGGATGGCTGCTGGGACAAATTGTCCTCCACGTGCGTAAAATTTTTTTTAACACTGCCCCCATCTTACATGTAATTGTGTTAGTGGCTTGCTTTCTTTGGGTGGTCCAGTTTAAATTATAGTGGAAGTTTAATCCCAGATATTTAAAGGCCTTAACTTGCTCAAGTTGGTTCCCGTTTAGTCTCCAAGGCGTCAGGTGCCATGACCTCGCAAAAACTAGTACTTTGGTTTTCTCATAGTTTCTAGATAGGTGGTTTTTGATGCAGAAGGTTGTGAATCTGTGCAGGTTAGGCCTATTTTGGTGAATGAGTGTTGAACCCAGTGCCACAGTGTTGCTCGGTACTTGGATTTTTTCTGCTGTGAATTCACAATAGTCTGTTAATCTTGCACTGCCACAGTGGCACTGGGTTCTGCTGGGCATTGTGTACACTGCCATTTGTTCTGTTGGGCTTGCAATATCCCCCCTTGCTTGGATTTGTTCTGCTGTCTCTGATTCTCTGGATTCACATTAGTCATGTTATCTTGCAGTGCTGCAGTAGCACTGGGTTCAGCTGGGCATTGTGTACACTGCCATTTATGTTCTGCAGAGGATGTTTTAAGCGCCTGCACATGTATAGTTGGCATTACCTTGAGAGATGCAAAACATCACGGAAGAAGGATATGTTACTGTACACTGTTCAAGAAGAATTGGCTACATAAGCAGTATCATTAAAGTAGGTAGGTATGTTACAGTGGTGGTAATTTTGAGCCTGTGTGAATGCATTTTTCTTTTTATGCATTGTTGATGCTTTCAGATTTTTTTATATGCATATGTCATCAAGAGGTAGTTTTTATATTCCCTTCCCTAGAAAAACTAAGCAGACATGAAGCTGAGATCCTGACAGAGGTGACCCAGCTTCAGACAGGCTGTGGCACCCTTTTGTTGATGTTGTGTTTATTTAAAACACTTATAAGGCTACTTTCTCCCAGATAATAAGCCTCCAATTGTGTAATGATACTTTCATGTAACAGATAAGTTTGGTGATTGCTAGGAAGGGCCGTATGAGTTATAAAAAAACATACAAAGGGCTATAATATTCATGGAATATATCGTGTTACAAGGATACAACTTCTTCCTTGGAAGTTGCCAAAAGGAGCATCTTTTGAATTCTTCTGTACAGTAGGAATCCATAGTAAATGATCCACTGGCTGTCCTCCATTTTTACTGTCATATTAACAAAAAATGTTCATTCCAGTTCTTAAAGACCAACAGGGCTTGTTGGTTGTCAGGCAAGAAACAAATTTTCAAGGAAACGATGCAATCTCAAAGGGTAGGAAATATTACAAGGAGCCACTAAAAGCACTTGTAGAATTCTGTGCCACAATGTGGTAGGGTAACTGAAAGGAAGATTTCTTCTTCAGCACGTAAGTGGAATAATCCTTAGTCAAAACCAGAGAGCAGAATTTCTCCTTGAATGTACCCATTCCCTACCTTTATTTGGATGGGCCCTGATCTGAAAATGATGTCTAATATCTTGTGATGGTAAATAAATAAGGTTTGGAGAGAAATGTGATTCTTCCCTGAAGGTGCCAGCTTTCCATTCCTTTTTACTTCTTCCAGAAAAGCACAAATATTTTCTAAGGTAAAAATTGCAGCTACTGCGAGCCAGTATAATTCTGAAAACAGACAGACTTGTAGAGCACTTCCAGCTCTGTTTGTCATAGATTCACTCTGCAGTCTTAAGTTGCTACGAGAATTGCTTCCAGTACAAGCAAAATGCACTAAAATGCCATTGACAAGGTGTAGATGTAGAATAATCAATTATCTCAGGTCCTGGTCTGTTGTAGTGCTCCAAATATATTTTGGGAGTTTAGTATATAAAGCATTTGTGTAGATGAGCATTATCAGTGGGAGGCAGAACCTGCCACTGTATGCCTCTTTGGACATGTAGAGATACGGCTGGCTCCAGAAGTACAGATTTCGTCTAATGGTGTAGACTACAATATATGCACAGGCAAAAGCAGAAACTGCAGAGCTGTCTAATCCAGCTATTGCAACTACAGCATCCAACCATCTGAAGCAGCCAAAAGGTGAGGCTTCCACTATTTAGTAAGTCATTCCACTTGTTGAGGCTCTCAACTCTTTGATGTTAACCTTCACCAGAGAATTTCAGAAGACAGGGTTTTAATTTGCTAATCTCCTATTATTCTTTTCACCATCTATTTTTTCCTGCTATCTTATTTCTTTTTCCTGGGTATTAAATTCTTTGCTTTTGCTGTCCCTGTTTCTTTCCATGGCCCTTTTTCTTTCCTAAATATTTCTCTTCTTAATATAAGTAAACTTTGACGAGATTCTAATGATTGCCCACTCTTATGAACATATGCAACACTCCATAAAGTTTATACAAAGGATGAAAGTAACTTAAATTTCTTATTAGCGCTCTCTCTCAATGAAGCTCAAAGCAGAAGATGGGCAACGCCACTTTAGCCACATCCTTAGCAGTATTCCATAACCAGCTTACTTTCACCACTGTACATATCTAATTATACTAGATTTCTCCCTTTTCTCTTTCTGATCCCTTCCCTCAGTCTTTAGTTAATAAATGAAATGCAACGGTAGGGCATCTGTGAAAAGACATTCCTGCATTTTCTTTGGCCTTAATAGCAGCTGCTGGGCCCTGCTAATTTGGGCAGTTGCTACAGCATGGAAGGGGGACTTTTCTTTTCAAGACATTTCCTAACTCCAGTCCCATCTCACCCCACCAGTTTTATAGAGGAAACGTAGTACATTTCTGCAATAGGAAATATAGCTCCTCTGGAGATGCAAATCAAATCAGCAAAACAGCATGGAGGAAACTGTTAAAATCTCCCTTCCTGTGTCCCATTGCCTGTTTGTTAAGGCTGGAAGACAGAAACATGTTCCACATTGCACCTGGTTTGATTCTTCGATTGCGAGCCTTTGGGCAAGGTCCACTTTGGGAACCCTGGCTGCGTTGGGTACCTTGATTGGGTGGATAGGTGGAATAAAAACAATTTAAATAAATAAAATGGGTTTACTTTTTAAATTCCCTGTGCAAGTTTAATTTAAATGCTATATGAATAGGTGTGAATGCACCCAGTAAGTCGGCAATTGTGGAATCACAAGGCTGATCAGGATCAGATTAGTGCACACTTTAAAACATGCTTATGTGCATATGTGGTCCACTGCACACATGAACTGTGGCTCCCCAGTCCTCCCCTGCAACACACTCCAAAATGTAGGCTTTTGGGAGCATGGAAATTGAGGGGCTGCTTCTTCCCATATGAACCTACCTGGCAACTTCAATCTTTTTTTTAATGCCTCCACCTTCTGAAGTACGCAGACATTAGAGTTCCTAACTACTTTTCAACAACAGTCCCAGGCAGAACACTTAAAGAATATAGCAATCTCTAGTAGTAAGTATAGGTATAAGTAGGTTTGCCCTTTCCAGAAAAAGGCAGTAAACAGGCAACTACAGCTGGAAAGAAAAGCTTCTACCTGCTTCTGCCACCCAACTTTTCAGGAGGAGGGCTGGATCACAGATAATGCAAGTGTAATTATTTGAGGGAGTGGAACCCTGTCCAAAATAGGCTGTATAGCTTCTAGATGTTTTATCTTCAGGCAACAGTGCTTGTCTTGACAGGATTTTCTGATTATTTGTCCAAATCCATATTTTCACCAGTTAAAAGATACTAATTCAGGACTTCCAATATACATCCCTGGCATCTAACATCAAGAGAACTCTGTGCCATCAGCATATGGATAGTTCTGTATTTCAAATCTCTATATGACCTTCCCCAGTAGTTTATGTAGGTATTTAATAGCATGGTGAAAGAAAGAATGCAGAACTGCTTGACACCCATTTTACCTCTGTCTTCTCAAAAAAGAGGTACTGGGTGCAATCATCCAAAAGGTACCACTTCTGACTTATGGTGAACCTATGAATTAATTACCGCCAAATCATCCTGTGCATAATAGCCTTGCTCATGTCCTGCAAACGGAGAGCTGTGGTTTCTTTCCTTGGTTGAGTTAACCCATCTCATGTTGGGTCTTCCATTTTTCCTGCTGCCTTCAAGTTTTCCTAGAATTATTATCTTTTCTAGAGACTGAAGTATGATAGCCTCAGTTTAGTCATTTTAGCTTCTAGGGCAAGTTCAAGCTTTATTTGATATAGAGCCCACTGATTTGTCTTTTGGGCAGTCCATGGTATCCATAAAACTCTCTTCCAACAATACATTTCAAAAAAAATGAACTTTCTTCCTGTCAGCTTCCTTCATTGTCCAACTTTTACACACCCTTACACAGTAATGGGGAATTGTATGAATTATGTTCTTCTTGGTTACCAGCAAAACATCCTTACACTTAAGAATCTTTTCCAGCTCCTTCATGGCTGCCTTTCCCAGTCTCAGTCTCCTTCTGATTTCTTGGTTGAAGTTTCTCTTTTGGATGATGATGGAGCCAAGGAACAGAAAATCTTTAACAATATCAATTTCTTAATCGTCAACCTTAAAGTTAAAAATAATTACTTTTACTTCATGTTCAACTGTAATCCTGCTTTGGCACTTTCTGCCTTAACCTTCATCAGGATTCATTCCAAGTCTTCACTGTACTGTCATTAATGTTGT
Organism: Euleptes europaea; assembly: GCF_029931775.1. Classification (NCBI taxonomy): domain Eukaryota; kingdom Metazoa; phylum Chordata; class Lepidosauria; order Squamata; family Sphaerodactylidae; genus Euleptes; species Euleptes europaea. The sequence continues at coordinate 43,885,704 of NC_079324.1, forward strand.
TTCATCTGTGTATCTCAAACGTTGTATCTCAAACTTGGAATAGCTCTATTGTTATCCCATCTAGGCCTGGTGATTTGTTATCCCACCTAGGCCTGGTGATTTGTTTCTCCCAATTTCTCTCAGTGCAGCTTTCATCCCACTTTCTAAAACTGTAGGTTCTTCTTCAAAACATTCTTCTTTGAAGGAATGTAATCCTATTATCTCTTCTGGATAGTTCTTCACTGTATTAATGCCATTTTTTCTTTATTTTGTCCTGTTCAGTTAATGTATTTCCATGTTGATCTTTCAGCATGCCTAACCATGCTTCAAATTTCCCTTTGATTTCTTGGATCTTGTGGAACAGATCTCTTCTCCTGTCTTTTTGTTGCTCTTTTCTATTTCTTTATACTGAGTATTATAATAGTTCTTTTTTATCTATGTGCAAGTTGCTGGAATGCTGCATTTAAACTTTTGATTCTATTTCTGTCATCTTTTACTTTTGCTTCTCATCCATCTTTAGTAATTTTAAGAGTTTCCTCAGTAATCCATCAAGGCATTTCATTTCTTTTGGCTATAGGAATAGTCCGCACATTCCTCCTTGATAATATCTCTGGTTTCAACCCATAGTTTTTCCATTTCCTGTTTCCTTGAACTTAGTAATGCAAATATGTCCTCTACATGGTCTTTGAACACTTCAGGAATGTTGTTTAGATTGTATTTTGGTTTTATGAATGTTTTGTTGTTCTTCTTCAGCTTTATTCTAATTTTCAATATTAACAATTCATGGTCTGTACCACAATCAGCCCCTAATCTCATTTTAGCAGAGAAAATAGAGCTTCTCCAACTACTGCTTCCGATTATGTAATCTGTTTGATTTCTGTATTGGCCATCCGGTGATGTCTGTCTATACAATCAGCTGTCTGAAATGTGTGGTCACAATGAACAACTTGTTGTCTTCACAGAATTCTATGAGTCGCTCTCCTGCTTCATTTTGTGCTCCTAGCACAAATCTTCCAACAATATTTGATTCCGCTTTGTTTCCTAGAAACTGAAAATAAGTTCAAGCCTTCTAGGCCAAATTAATTCCATCCTAGAGGGTTGTACTTGCTGATTTACTCTTTTATCTTTGAAAATCCTGGAGGACTGATGAGGGGCCACAAGAATGGAGATAGGCAAATATTGTCACAATCTTCAAAAAGGAGGATAAGTCTGATTTGGATGCCAGAGAAGACACTAGAACAGATTATAGTGCAATCTAAGCATCTTGAAAACAATGCAGTCAGTAGAAGCAATAAAAGTGGATTTGCTGGAAATACATCCTTTAAAAAGAATTGAAACTTTTAAACAACTGAGTTACTAGCTTGGTGGAATATTGGAATGCAATGAATGTAATAATTTCAGCTAAGTGTTTCACAAAGTTCCCCGTGATATTTTATCAATAAATTGGTTAAATACGAACAAAATGATGGTGGTATTACATGGACTAAAATCTGGATAGGGAACCATACTCAGTGTTCATCAATAGCATATAATCAATCTGGAAGGCAGTTTTAAGTGAGGTGCTGCAGGGTTCCGACTCTAGGGGAAACAAGTTTGAACATTATGGAACCCCATGTATCAGAGACCATGAGGAGCCACAGTAGTTTCCCAGCACTCTTTCTAGGTCATATCCACCAGCAATCACCAGAGCTGATGAAGAATATTGCCTGCACATCTTGCCCTGGCCAAGCAGTCCAGAAAACATTGATAGTAGGGATACAGCCGAATTTTAAAAAAGGCGGGAAAACAAGTAGCCGGATTCGGCAAATTCGGGCAAATGCCGAATAAATTCGGCAAATTCAGGAGCTCCGAATCAGCAGCGTGTCAGTTACTAAGCAACTAGCAGCATTCTCCCGCGGCCAATGGTGGTCAAGCCGGGTCTTCTTCTGGCCAATCAGTCGAGGTTGACTGCATGAGCCCAGCTGCTGCGTGCACCGGGGAGAGAAAGAGTGTCTGTTTGTGTGAGAGATCCACGGGGGGGGGGGGGTGCGTGTGCACATTCGCGCCTTCCCGCGGCTCTGGGGGGGCTTGTTTGGAGGTAGAGGTCCCGAGTTGGGCCGTACCATTACCCCGGCCCGGGGGTCTGGTTGCCTCTACAGTTGGGCTGTACCATTACCCCAGCCCAGGGATCTGACTAAAAGGTAATTAATCCCGAATTATGGGGTCCCCCCATCTACCCATTGGAATGAATGGGAGCAGGCAATCCTTAATGTGCATCTAGAGAGCGGCAAATCCAAGGCAAAACCTCCCGTGCATAAATGGCCAGAGAGTATGTGTGTGCGTGAGTCTGCTAGAATCGTACTGGATTACTCCTGAGTCCTGACTCCCAGTCCCTGCTTCTGATGGAAGAGAAGAAGACATCCACAGTAAGACCCATTTGGGGACTTTTCTCTACAATGTTTTTCCTGTGTGTGTGTATGTGGGGGGGGGAGATTCTGTGTGTGTGTATGAGGGGGGAGCCAAAGGGGGTGGGTTCTGCTGGGGCGTGGGCTTGATTGCCTCTGTGTGGGACTGTGCTTTCTACTGTTTTCACCGGTTGCCAACTTCATGTGGAGTTAACTGTGGATCAGTGAGTCTCTCTCAGGCTGGTTCCTATTGTTTCCAATGGGCTGTGCAGCCGCTCCTGTTGTTTCAAATGGGCTAGCCTGTCATTCGTTTTAGTACATCCCCTGTAATGTATTTCAGTGGAGTCAATGCAAGTCAACTGACATTCCCCTCTCCCATTATCTTCAATGGGCAGGGCAGCCTCTCCCATTGCTTCCAATGGGCTGACTTGTCATTCGTTTTAGTACATCCCTTTTAATGGCTCTATTCCAATGGGCAGATGGGGGGACCCTTTCCGGGCCCCATAACTCGGGGGCCCCTGACCCAATTTTCACAAAACCTGGGGGTTCTTGCAAGAAGGGTCCCCTCAAGCTACACTGAAAGTTTGGGCCTCTACCACCAAAAATGCCCCCCGAGCCATGGAAAGCCTTGAATGTTTTTAATGGCTTTATTCCAATGGGCAGATGGGGGGACCCCCTTCCGGGCCCCATAACTCGGGGGCCCCTGACCCAATCTTCAAAAAACGTGGGGGTTCTTACAAGAAGGGTCCCCTCAAGCTACACTGAAAGTTTGGGACCTCTACCTCCAAACATGCCCACGTGGAGCTGCAGAAAATCATGGATGTGCTTTAAATGGCTTTATTTGGCCGAATTTTTTCCCGAACTTCGAATCTCGCACCGAATTCCATAGATTTGAATTGGAGGAGTTCGGACTTCGGCATTTCCCGAATCAAAATGGGCCAAATTTTGCCGAACCCGAATTTTACCAAAAAAAAATTTCAGCAGCCCTAGTTGATAGTGAATAGTACTGAAAGCCATCAAGACGTCCAGAACTGGTAGGCACATACTCCACGAATATGACAAATGGAAACTCAAAATAACTTATAAAGACAAGAAAATACAATGTTTTTTTTTCTGTGAAGTGCTTTGTAAATTGATTAGTGAGTCAATGAGGAGTCCTCAGACTTCCCCAGAAGCCCGTATTAATACACCTCCTAACAGTGGCAGAAAAATAACTCATGACATAGGTTCTATATTGGGTCTATTGGCTGCAGCACTATTTTTCCATTGTTGCTGATGCTGTTAACTTTGCCATTTCATTACCAATAGTTGTCCAGAAAACCAGGGACCCAAGGAAAATCTTAAATAGATGACGGCAATCATGAGCAATTGTGCATCATTTTTCCAAGTAGGTTTTTGAAAATATACAAGTGTTGAGCTACATAAACAATTTTGGAAAAACATTCATTCACTCTAGTTGTTGGGATATATATCTTGCTTTCCTTTTTCTGCTGCTATAAAACTGTTCAGTCGCACATAGGTGTGTGATTCAGCAGTTTGCCATATGCAGACATTGGATTAATATCTTCAACAGATGAACAAAATTAGGTAACAAATGATATGCTGAAGCATTGCTTAACAATGTTCTGAACCTCCCCCTGCTCCACAAGACACAGAATAGGCACTCTTACAGAGTGCCTATGAAAGAAAAGGATACAGTTAATGGTTTACAATATGTTTTCATTTAGATGCTTAAAAAGAAAGATTGGTAGTGATAGGTTAAGTACTCATTTGTGCAGCAACACATCTGATCCATAAAAATCCATCCTATCAGGTCTCTATGTTACTCTAAGTAGGTAGTCTCCACTTTAGTTGGGGGAAATAGCTGGAGAAAGAGAGCAAGAGGGGGGTAACTGGGATCGATAACCTATGTATACCAGAATAGTCCAAAGTGAAAACTCTCAAATGAGCAGGCATATATAATTAAAATATGGTTTTATTAAAGAATAAAAATAGTAAAGGAATATATTTTAAGCAGTGAGCATGTGCACACAAAGCCTACAAGAGCTGACTAAGAGAAGAGAGGAAGTTGGATAGGGTTTCAGGAATGGGTGATAGTTACCAGTCTTCAAGGAACGTCCAGGGAAAGCCGTGCTGATGAGGAAAATGACCAGCATTTCTACAAGCCAAGAGCCCACACACAAGTGGGTGTGCATTAATGGATTTAGAACACGCACACATACTATGACTGGCCAAAGGACCAATATTTATACCCCAAAATGGGTCCTGGGGTGGCATGAGGTAAGCTAGCAGGAAAGTCAGAGACAAAGAATTGTTTCTCGGGGGGTTCCAGCAAAAAGATAGGAGAGGCTTGATGAGCTGTCAGGATCCAAGAGAATGCCTGAATACTGACTGAGTGCTGGGATGGTGCAGATACTGTAAGTAATGGTCTGCTCAGCATGCTGATTAAGGTGTTTTATGCACAGTTTAGCCTCCTTCATTCCCTGTTTCAGCCAGGATCAAGTTTTTGAAAATGCATGTTACCTCATTCCTTTTCGGCTCAACCCCGTTTCAACCTTAAACGAACTCGGCTTTTCCCATTCCTCTTCTTGCCCGAGTCAAACGGTCTTTCCTGGCTCATACCAGATTCAAAGAGTGAGCATACACCTTCCTCGCTTTGAGCTTCCTCCCCCCGCCTTTCCAAACCCCTCTTCTGTTCGGTTTGCTGATAGCCATACCGGGGAAGCAGCGAAGATTGGCTTCTCTCACAGCCAATCACGAAGAAGTGTGTAAAGAGGCAGGGATTCAAGTTCTTCCTGCTTCCTGGGAGCTCTTTCTGAGAGGCTTTTTTAAAACGAGGCTTGGATTTCACCTTCTTTCAAATGGCTACATTTTTTGTTCTTAAAATGCTTTTTTATGCGGCAGTTGGGTCTGGGGGGGAAGGAAATGTTCTCTCATGAGGTGAGCCAATTACAGAGCAGCAATTAAAAAGGTGGGACTTGATTTGAACTTGGGAGACTGCTTTTCTGTATTCATGCCCCCGATTTGCACAGTTTATTCCCTGATCATTCAAGCCAATGCATACAGTTTTTCCCAACCCAGGTTACTTTGATCCTGGCTGAAACAGGGAATAAAGAAGGGTAAAGTGAGCATGCATAAAACACCTAAATCACCTTAGGATGACACATTGTCCATCCAGGCACACCTTAGGGCCAGGGGGAAAGTTCAGTGGCCAGCCACCTTCCTGCCCAGGCTTGACATACAAGATGGATCCGAAAATCCTGAGAGGAATCCATTTTGTCTTACTTTTATGCCAGTTTTTGGTCCCCGTGCCTTTGTGGCACCCCTTAGCAGGAGGAGGGGTCTGACTGCTTATATCTGTACACTTTCACCGAGAGGAACCAGTTATCGAAACATGAACCATTTTTTCAGCTTCCCAGAATTTAATTGCTTTCTGGTATTCAAACACAAATCCCTGGGCAACTAATGAATGGATTATTACATCCATTAACTACAAGGAAAATAAAACACTCCACACACTTTGAAATGATCTCTTCAGTAAGAGAGGCAATGGTGCTGGGTTTAATAATATATGACATCATCTGTCCCGATCTTCAGCATAATATACAAGTTGATCATATATCTCCAAAGAACTGGCTATATTGTTTCTGCAATTTCACAGGACAAATTTCCTAATCAGGTATACTGAACCAGTCTCAGGTGGTTTATGATTAAAGTAGAATAAATGATTAAAGTAGAATAACTCAGAACAGGATTGTACTCTTAACCACATGCACTTGTGTTCATGTAGTTTCCTCCATGAAAATGATTTCAACATACAATATTTCATGCAAAGCAACCCTAAGAGAAGCATGGGGGGGGGGGGAAATCAAGTGGTTTCATAAATAAGGTCTTCTCCATTTTGAATACTAATGAAATCCATCACCTGCAGCAGAAGTTCACTTTTGAAGGACATAAAGCTATTCAGTGTGCTCATGCAGTACTTCATTACTTTCTTCAATGTCTATTGAGGCCCTGTTAATTTAAATACAACTGAACAATATATTTCACAGTGGGTAGGCGTGTTAGTTTGTCTGCAGTAGTAGAAAAGGGCAAGAGTCCAGTAGCACCTTAAAGACTAACAAAAATATTTTCTGTTAGGATATGAGCTTTCGTGAGCCACAGCTCACTTCTTCAGATACAGCTAGAATGAACAATATATTGAAATTGAAGCACGGGGCCAAAACATGAAAGTCTTCAGGGCTGATCTTACATCAAAGGTCTTAATTGTCATGACATCAATGAAAGCAGCTATAAAATATTGAAATGTTATGCAAACACGACCATATTGAATTGGAATGATTTCATTTGTCTATTTATTACAGCAGTAGGCAAAGAAAGATGGATCAATTCCAAGATATTTTCCACAATGAAGCTTGAATGCTGCTGTTGCCAGCCAAACGTTGTCCTCAATTCTGTAATCCTACTTTGAAATAAAATCCCTTTCACAGATAAACTCTTGTCAAGAAGTCAGAAGTCCTTGTTCTGTAATCTTTCTCAAAGATAAATTCTTGGCAATGACATGATGGCTTACTGCCAGCTCTCTCTTCGTTTCAAAGTTGTCTTCCTCAGAATAATTCTGTATATCAAAAATCAAGTATATTGCCAAATAACAACTCATCCAATATGCATCACTAATTATATATGACTAAAGATATCAACCTTGCTTATCCATAGTAGAATACCTCAATGCATTATCAATATTCAAATAAACAATCATAAAATCCTCCCAATCTGAGAACTTATATGCATTGTAAATCCAATAATAGTTCATATGAATCAGCTGCATCCCTCTAACATTTCCAATAAGTCTCCTACCTCTTAAAGAAACAGTGGGTCTTAATGCCAATATCTCAAATAAAAGCACTCACATCATATTTCTCATTTAAACCATTTGGAATGGATGTTTTAAAGTATGTATCCAATAAGACTCTCATTGTGGCAAACATTTAGTTATGTTCAATTAATTATAAGGATATTTAATCAATTTTTCTATCATAAATTTTTGGAAGTCAGTTGGTCCATGTCCCTTACCTTTGAAATGCATGACCAAAGGAACAGCCAAAGACCCCTCTTTATAGTACAATGATGTTCTGCAGCATGTACACGTACTGCACTAGTAGTCCTAGCAACGTATAAAAAATTACATGGCCAGCTTTGGACCTCTCTTCTGAAGCATACTTGGAACGGAGCCTTGATTACTTACCGTGAGGGCTCCTTCTGTCTGAGGCGACGGGCATCTTGAAGCAGTGGGTGTTTACCAATGCTCTCCAGGGAGGCAGGACCAATTTTACTTCCTGTCTCCTCTGGCGGGAAACAGCCCTCAGCTTCCCACTTTCAGACTTGTCAAGATAAAAAACTCCAGCAGAAAGGAAAAGAGGAAAAGCTTCTAACAGTGTAATTAGTATTAAGAAAAAACTGGGTAACATCAGGATAAGAACAGAGCCTGATACATTCTAAACTCCCGTTAGTAATAAGAAAAAACTGGGTAAAGCCAGGATAAGAACAGAGCCTGATACATTCTGAACTCCCCATAAGTAGAAACTAAGGGAACTAGGTAGTATAATCAACGGAGTGTGTCCCACAACTCCTATTGTGTAATGTACGTTTGACCGGGTGGGCAAGATGCCCGTTGCCTCAGAACAGAAGGAGCCCTCACAGTAAGTAATCAAGGCTCCGTTCTCTTTTGAGGCTAGGGCATCTTGAAGCTGTGGGACGTGCAAGAGCTTCGACCCGGGTGGGAAAGGAAAACTGTTTATTTAACTACGTGTTGTAGTACCCTGCGGCCAAAGGCCGCATGGGCTGATGCCCAAGTGTTGATTGTATAATGTTTAATAAAGGTAGAAACATTGGACCAGGTTTCAGCCCTGCAAATCTTGTCTACTGGTGCTTGTTTATCGAATACTGCTGTGGTGGCGGCACTGCGCAAGGAATGAGCGGTGATACCGTCTGGAATCGGTGTGTCACTGGCCTTGTATGCCTCGGTGATGCATAGTTTCAGGGTGTAGCTGACGGCAGCAGCTGACATCTTCTGACCTTTATTTGAATTGGAGATGGAAATGAACATGGCGTCCAGTTTTCTGAACTCCGCGGTTCTATTGATGAAGATGCGCAGAGCTCTGCGCATATCAAGGGTGTGCCATTGTTGTTCTTTCTGACAGGAGGGATTGGGACAGAAAGAGGGTAAATTGAGCTCCTGTGCCCGGTGAAAAGAGGAATTCACCTTAGGAAGGAAAGTGGGATCTGGTCTTAGCACAACTTTGTCCTTGTGAAAGGTACACAGTCCTTTGCGGATAGAAAGGGCTCTCAGTTTGGATACTCTTTGGGCAGAAGTAATAGCTGTTAAAAATAGAACCTTCATTCTCAGATACTTCAGAGGGACTGACCTGAGGGGTTCAAAAGGCAACTTAGTAAGGGCCCTAAGGACCAGGTTCAGATTCCACATAGGAAAACGATAGTCGGAGATTTCAGTTGTGCCACACCTTTTAGAAAGGCTAGTATATCGCGGTGTCTAGATGTAGGCCAACCTTCGATTGTCGGAATGACCGTGGTAATGGCTGCAATTTGTCGTCTCAACGAGGCAGCTGAGAGATTCATTTTAACCCCGTCTTGTAGGAATTCCAGAAGTTTCCCAACTCCAGGGTTGAGTGGAGACACCTTCTTTCTACGGCACCATCGAACGAAAGCCTTCCAGGAGGTGTCGTATATGCGCCTTATTGCTGGCCTTCTAGCCTCAATGATGGTATTTATGACTTCCGAGGAGTAGCCGCAATCTAAAAGACGTCCCCGTTCAAGTTCCATACAGTTAAGCAGAACCAACGGGGGTCTTGGTGGAAGAATGGACCCTGTTGAAGGGAGGTCAGTTCCGGTGGTATCCTCCTCTGGGCCCACTGGAAGATCAGTTCGGTCTCTTTGTGGAGGGATGGAGGATTTTGAGCCCCCCTGTTTGTTTAAATAAGCCTTTGTGGCTATATTGTCTGTTCGGACCAGAACATGATGGTCCTGCAAAGTCGAGCTGAAGTGGAACCGAGCCAGTTTGATGGCTCTGATTTCCAGCAGGTTGATGTGAGATATCTTGTCTTGTGGGGACCAACGTCCCTGCGCTATTTGGTCTTGCAGGGTGGCCCCCCCACCTTTCCAGGCTGGCATCCGTGAACAGTTGGACTGGATCTTTGTGCAGGTATTGTGTCGCATGACGTAGGTTGCTGGAGCAATACCACCAGGTTAGGCTGAGTCTCACCTTCGCTGAAATCAGTATAGGCCTGTCCTGCTTTCGGGTTATATCATTCTGATACGGGCGCAGGAGCCACTGAAGGGGTCTGGAGTGAAATCGGGCCCATGGTACTATGGCTATACAGGATACCATGAGCCCCATTAGTTTTGCAAGGCTCATGATTCGGGCTGACCTGGTCCTTGAGATGGCCTTGGCTATTCTGGAGATTTTGTCTATCCTCTCCTGTGGTAGTGAGAGGGAATTTGTGTTCGAATTTATGACTACCCCAAAATGTAACATTACCTTTGAGGGGACCAAGGAACTTTTGGCTGTGTTTACCAGGTAGCCATGTTCCTCCAGGACCTGAATGACCCTCTCTGTGTGTCATGCAGACTGGTCCTGAGATGGTGCGCATATGAGGATGTCGTCCAGGTACGAGTGTACCTGGCCTCCCTCCTGTCTTAAAGTGGCCATGACGGTCACCAAGACCTTGGTGAAAATGCGCAGGGCGGAAGCCAGTCCAAAGGGGAGGGCCCTGAATTGGTAGTGCTTGTGTACCTCCTGTGTGCAGGGTCTATGGGAATATGCAAATAGGCCTCTTGAGATCGACAGAGGTCATGTATGTGTGTGGCCTGAGAGACTCTACTATAGACCGGAGGGTCTCCATGCAGAAATGCTTTTGGACTATTCTTCTGTTGACATATTTTAAGTCTAAAATAGCCCTCCAGTCTCCGTTTCGTTTTGGGACTGTGGAAAAAATTGAATACACGCCCTGACTGGTCTCCTCTGGAGGCACGTGTTCTATGGCTTTGATGTTGTAAAGGTGTTGGATGGCCCTTATGGTTCTTAGATATTTTTCCTTCCTCAGTGACATGGGGGAATGAAGAAAACGATCTAGAGGGGTCCTGGAAAACTCTATGAGATACCCGGTGGAGACAACCCTGAGCACCCAATTGTATGGGTTTGAGGCTAGCCATCGGTGTAGAAAATGTTGCAGCCTCCCCACCCCCACCTGTAACGCACTGGTGTCATTGGGGATTGGTTTTGGGGAACTTGTCCCCTTTCTCCGTTCTGAACTGTTGGTTTTGCCTCTGAAACTTCCCCCCTCTGCGAAAGGAGTTTCTATTGTTAGACCAGCAGCTCCTTCTATAGTCAGACCTATATCTGGGAGTTGGTCTGTAAGGCCGAAAGAAAGGGTACGAGGGTCCCTAGTGTCCTTCCTTGTTTAGGGAGTGCCTTTTTCTTAACCCTAGTCTCCACTAATATGTTGTCTAATTTTTCGCCAAACAGGCGGCCGCCCTGTAAGGGATAAGCCATTAAAATAGCCTTAGACCTGAAATGGGCCTGCCACAGCCTTAGCCATAGAGCCCTTCTGACGGCAGAGAGGGATGCAATAGACCTGGCGGAAAAAGACATGGAATCAAGGGAGGCATCTGCCATGAAGGAGATTGCCTTGAAAACTCGGCCCAAACCGACTTAACCCTGCGGTTGTCCTCCGGGATCAGTTGGATGAGCTTCCTCATCCATATCATGGATGCTCTGGCAAATACTGAGGTAGTGCCCTGAATGGCCAAAGCCGCAGCCTCATGGGCCTTACGAGTGAGGAACTCTGTTTTCCTGTCTAGGTGATCCCTAATGGACCCGCCCCGGTCTTCTGAGACTAAGCTGGGATTTTGAACGTCCACCACTGGAGCTTCGACTAAAGGGATCTTTAACAGATCCATGGCATGAGGAGCCAATCTATAAAGCTTTCTTAGGTTAACAAGGAATTGCCTTTTAGAGGCAGGGCTCTCCCATTCTGATTTAACAGCTTTTTGGAAGAATTCAGGGAAGGGAACAGTGTTATTCTGAGCCTGACTCCTGGGAAAGCATTCTTTTACCCCTTTCTTTACTTTAGGCTGTGGTTCCTCTATTAATTCTGCCTCTTCATTAAGATCCAGAAGGCCCTGGAAATCCTCGGTGGCAAAAAGTCTGGGCTGTTGCTCCTCAACTATAGGGAAATCTTCATCAGAATCTCTCTCTCCTTCCTCTGATTCCTAGTCATCTGAGTCCAGATGAGGGGAGGGAGGATCCTGCTGTGGGCTGGAAACCTTAGCAGAACGTGAATTCATAGCTGCTTTAGTGGGCCATGGTCTAGGGGCAGCCTGGGAAGAACTAGCTCCCCCCACTGCATCCTCATCAAGCCTGGGAATTTGGGGGGAGGAGGGAGAACTGCCCGCAGAACTCCATTGTTCCCCTACATTGGGATATTGGAAGCAAGGTAGCATGAACTGCATAAATTGTTATTGTCTCTCTAAAGCGGTGTTAAACAACACAGAGACTTGTTTGAGGGTAGCTGGGTTCCCAACTCCTGACAGCCCCGGAAGAGAGGGACTCAAAATGGCTGCCTCCACATTCATGTTAATCTGTGTCCCTGCAGCCAACTCTGGTAGCGGGGGAGGTACCTTATTCTGTGGGAAAGGAGGCTTTGGCACGGAGAAGGGGACTGCCGAACCAGAGAGTTTTACTTTACCCTTCCCACTGGTAATCACTTGGAGCGATTTCCCGGTTTTGCAAGAGAAAGCAGACTTTGGGGCTTAACGCACGGCCAATTTGTCTCGCTTTTGTGCCTTAATAGTAGCGAATCTCTGTGGTCCACACGCACGACCGTCCAAGTGCTGCGCATCGGACCCACCTTAGTCGCGAATTAAGGCAAAAAAAACCGGGTTAAGCAATCCCTGTTTTCTAGCGATCTTTTCAGTGCTAAA